>NC_139788.1:5363218-5963218 GCF_965231275.1 Zosterops lateralis
AAGGATTATTTTCCCACATGTCTGCACAGTGCACCAGTAAAACCTGCAATGCTTTTTATTTGTAATTTATTTCAGGCAAAAGAAGCCTTTCCAGGTGCTTTTCAATTTTAGCTCTCACCAAGTGCTGAGGATTTTGGGGTGAGCAGCTCCTGAGCCCCACAGTAACACCCTCAATCATAACCCCTCTGGCACTGCCCACAAATTAAAGTATCAGCAGCATCAAACTGCCAGGAAAAGGCTTTACTAATTCCTTTGTAAAAGAAATGAAGTGTTAATCCTCTGTCCAGGTACAAAAAGCCCTATTTGCTTACAGTGACACCTCTGAAACCTTTGAGCAGTTTCCCTGAGGCAAAGCAGGGAGCAGAGAAGTACAAAGAATGCATTTTATTGATTGTGCTCTGTTAAAAGTTCACCAACTGGCTCCACTTCCATGGACAGGAGCTGTAGGTTAATTCATCAGGGAGGGAAAGGTCTGGAAGTCCAGTTTTGGAAAATTTACTGGCAGAGAAGTAAACAGAACCAGGCAGGAATTAGAGGAGATGTGGGGCTGCATCCAGATCCTGATGGGCTGTTCATGACTGAGGATAAACCCACAGCTTGGGAAGTTTATTCGGGAAACCAATGGGACTGATGGAATACAGGGAATTTTGTACAGGCAATTCTCAATGGAAGAACAGGGTTCAGTACAAGCAAAAATGTAAACTGTCAAGGAATTAAATAATAAAGACGAGAAAAGCCCAAATTTTAAGTTCACTTTGGTCAGAAAGCACCTGGAATTAGCAACATCACACATTGCAAAGTCATCAGTTATTTCAAGGGAACAATCCACTGACATCCCCATTTGCTGTTCCAGAACATGAGAATCCTAAAGTGTGACTGTGGCACAGGCACTTCCAGGGATTAAAACTCTTTACAATATTTGCAGTCTGCTGTGTGGCTTACAAAAAAACCACAACACTTGCCAGTTCACTCAACAACTAAACGTTCTTTTGGTTTGGGTTTTTTTTTTTTTTTAGTTATTTCACAACCCAGAAGGGAAACGGAAAGGAAGTTTCTTGTTGATAACACGTGGCAAGCAGCAATAGGAACCAGACAGCACAGAGCAAGGGGGCTACAGGAATTTAAAGAGGAAAAAAGGTTTGTACTGAAACTTCACAGAAATGTGAAGAGCTGACAGAATTACATATAGGAAGTTGCTTGGTATGGGGAGTCCAAATTGCTGCTCTGCTGCATTTCTGTCATTTCACATTTGGTTCCTCCTGAACCCAGAATAAAACCAGAACACTGTTCACAGCCCCACTTCAGTGCCATGCTGCTTTGGTTTTTATAAAATGCCACCTTCCACAGACCAGTTTAAAAGAATATTAGATTTCTAATCCCGAGTTTTCAGCCCCAGTAATCCTGCTGTCAATCACAACTACCTGATTTGTAAACCTTTTAACAACTGCATTAGAGCAAGTGTGGATTTAATCTGCAATTATTTTTCTCAAGCTAGTCCATGTAGGGAGAACTGAACTACGGGAATGGTTACAAGTGCTGCCGTGTTTTTAAAAGCGACCTAGCTACAGGAAATGAAAATAATATGGGCTGAACAAATGAATGAACCTTGAAATTTAGACTGGTTCTCAAAATTATCACAGAAACTCCAAAAATAAGGTCATTCCAATTAATGGACGAAAAAGCAAAGAACAAATAGACTCTTGGTAGGTTTCACGGTCTCTGCAGAAAATGCAGCACAGCTCTAAAACCAGAGCAGAAACTCAAAGAATTAAAAATTAAAAACCAACGTATGAATACAGCCTAACTTCTTTTTGCCAGGAATACACCTAAAAACCTCCCCGAAAAATCTCGATAAAAATTAGGGCAGCATTGTTTATTTGCTTTGAACGTGGACACTAAAGATCGTGGACAGCGCAAACCCGGGCTGGCCCCTCAGAGCCCCTCGGCCCCTTCTGCCCCCCGCTGCTCGGGGGTCGCAGTGGTGACACGGCCCCGCGTGGGTCGGGACCTCCGGAGCCGAGGCCGCTCAAGGCCCCGCCGGGGCCTGGCCGGGGAGCGCAGCCCCGGGAACGCCCGCAGAGCTTCCCCCGTGCCGCGCCCGACCCGGAGCCGCGCGATTCCCCCCGCTGCCGCCCGGGCCGCGCCGCCGCGGCCTCTTCCCGCCGCCATTTTCTCCGCGGCGAGGAGCCTGCGCAGGGCGGGGGCGGGGGGGCACGGCGGCACCGCGCGGGACAGCGCGGCTCCAGCGCGGGCCTGCAGCGGGGCCGGGCGGCGTCCCCGTGCCCCGGTGGGGCCGCCGCGCCGCCGTCCCGCCCTCAGGGCCCCCCGGGCCGGCACTTACGCGGAAGAACCCGGCGTCCATCTTGGCTCCTCCGCCTCCCGGCCGCGGCGCGCGCTGCCGTCCCGGCGTGCACCGCGCGCCCCTCAGCCGTGCCGGGGGTGGGAAAGGTGGGGGGGCGCGCGGGGGTGGGCGGTGCCAGGCGCGCGCAGCGCAGGTTCTCCCTCCGCCGCCTGCTGATTGGTGGAGGGTCGGCACGCGCGCGGGAGCCGGGCCAATGAGAGAGCGCGGCTGCTCCGGCGCGCGCGGGGGTGAGCGGGCGTGTGAGTCGCGCTCTCGCGAGATGCCGGCATCAGCACCGGCTTCAGCGGCCAACGCCTCGCGAGAGCTCAGCTCCCTCACGGCCGCGGCTCCCGCAGGGGTGACAGTGGGGCCGGGCCGGTCCGTGAGGGCACAGCCGCCTCAGCCCTCGGGAGCGACCCCTCGGCAACGGCCCCTCGGCTCCTTCCCTGCATAACAGGGATCCCTGGACAGGGCTCTGAAGAGGTCACAGAATCCTCAGAGGAGTTGGGGTTGGAAGGGGCCTCTGGAGTTCATCCAGTATAACCTCCTGCCCAGACACGTTCACCTGGAGCAGGTGACACAGGAGCACGTCCAGGTGGGTTTGGGATGTCTTCAGAGACGAAGACTCCAGGCCCTCCCTGAGCAGCTGTTCCAGGGCTCTGCCGCCCTCATGGAAAGAAGTTCTCCCTCATGTTGAGGTGGAACTCACTGTCGTTTATTTTATGGCCATTGCTCCTCATCCTGTCACTGAACAGAGCCTGGCACCATCCTCTGACATCCCTTGGAGATATTTTATGGATTGATGGGATCCCCTCTCAGCCTTCCCTCCTCCAGAATAACCAGGCCCAGCTCCCGCAGTCTCCCCTCATGAGGGAGATGCTCCAGACCCCAAAATCATCTTTGTGGCCTCCACTGGACCCCCTTCAGCAGCTCCTTGTCCTTCTTGTCCTGAGGACAAGTCATGAGCTCTCCATCCCATTCCACTCAGGACAAACTGGTGTGACTGGTGTAGGTCACTGTTCTGTATGGTTGCTGGGCTGAACTACAGATGCATTTTTTGGGAAATAAATTGGTTACAGGATTCAGGAATAAAACCCAAGGGAAATTATCGTATTTTATCTGCTTAGACTTGTAA
The DNA here is from genome assembly GCF_965231275.1 of Zosterops lateralis. Lineage (NCBI taxonomy): Eukaryota > Metazoa > Chordata > Aves > Passeriformes > Zosteropidae > Zosterops > Zosterops lateralis. Next base: position 5,366,695 of record NC_139788.1, read on the forward strand.
TGATCTGAGTTTTCCATAGCCAAACTTGGGACAGTGCTCGACTCGGCTGCTCAACAGCCCTGGATTAGGGAATTTAGGAAAGCTGACAGCTAAAGCTGGAATTGCTTCATGTGTTTGTTGAGAAACCTGCGGGAAGGCAGGAGGACACTAGGTGGAGCTCCGTGCTCTCTGCTGGGATAAGGAGGATGGAAATAAGGGGGGAAAGCTGAGTTTTGGGGTCAGGACTTACCCAGCAGAGAAAAATCATACATTTTACCAGAGTATCTGGCTCAGTGAAATTCCAGCAGGAGGAGCCGACCTGCTGAAGATCCTGTAGAACTTGTAGGAGGGAGAAACCATCCATTGATTCTTACAAGATAGGGCCAGCTAAAGGGGAGCATTCCCAAAATCTCTCTGGAAGTGGAACCTGGGGGCCGAATCAGGGCAGGCTGGATCAGCCCTGAGGCAGCTGCTGTTAACAGGGCAGGGAGAGTGTGGGATTGTTCCTGGAAAGCTCAAATCCACAGCAAATGGCACAGAGCAGGGATTTTTGTTTCTTGAGAAGGTGGTTTTGCTTGCTCAGCACAAGATCTGGGTTTTGCTGCCAGGAGGGGTTGTGGGGCCTCCCAGGAGGTGCCAATGTGAGGCAGATTTTACTGGTATTTGAATTTTTCAGCTTGAGCAGTGCTGGTGTGGTCACAGCAGCCAATTCTGCTGCCAATAATAGTAATTCTGTGACACTGGAACTGCTTGCAGTAGTTCTGCTTATTCTGCTTGTGAGCTTTGTTGGCTTGAAATGAAGCAAATGGAAAGTAAACTAAATTTGCTAGAGGTAGGTCTGGCTGGGGATGTTAAAAACAACAACAGTAAGATGTGCTTATCTTTCCTAAAAATCTTGATTTTGATCTCATGGAACTGTTCAGAGAACATCCAGAGAGAGAAACAGAAAATCAACTCCTATATATTTTTTGGGAAAAAAAAATAGATGTGCATCTTCTGTCCCTTTTGAATTATTAAATTAATCCTCCCTGCCACAAAAAATAAGGTAGAGAACCAGGATAAGAGAAATATTTACAAGGAGATTCAGAAACTTCACAAACAGCTGTCTCAATATTTGGTTTGGAATCCAAACCATGCTTCAGTTTCAGCCAGAAAAGAATATTGCAAAGTAATTGAATTTAGTTTCTGCACAATAAAAATTAGCAGTTAGTTAAACTGACCTGCTCAAGAGATCCAAGCTCATTGGAAAAAATACGAAATATAAAATCTCAGACAATCTGCCAGTCAGTGTCTGACAATGCTGCTCTGTGTTCCCACCCCGTGGGCTGTGAGCATCCCTGGGAATTCCTTTGTGCCACTGCTGCACACCCACAGCCCTCACACTCACAAAACAACCTCGCTTTGGGTTGGTTTGGAGAATAAAAAATTGCTAAAAATAGTTGGGCTGCACCAGAGAACAAAGCCTTGCAGGGTGAGTGGCTGCACAGGGCCTCCCTTGCTTTATCCAAGCTGATTTTTTCTATTTCCCTGCTTATTTTTTCAGTTAAAGAACTCAGATTTTGTGTAAGACAAAGCATTCTAACACAGCTCCAGCCATGAACCTGAACTGAGAATGAAACCCCTCAGACACCGAGTTCCTTTGGAAATGGAGAGTTACAGAGTTTATAGAAATAGTTTAAAAATACTTGAAAATAAGAAGTAACTTTTTTTTCCCCTCAACCCTTACATATATGGCATTAGAAACATGAAATGTGAGTAAAGATAAATACAATTTTGATACCTCCTGTACTACCCATCAGGTACAAAATAAACTACAAACCTCTTCCATGTCACTGGTAACAAACTCAGTTTGGGGCATGTCCAGACTCCTGTTTATCAGCAGCACAGAGAGGGTTCAAAGTCTCTGAGGAAGCAAAAGCTCCACAAAACCTGGGCATCTTCTCTTCTCGGTTTTATCCAGACCCAGAAGAGGCCTCGCTGCCATCCTGATGATTCCTAGACCTCCACCTGTTATTTCAGTCATAGGAAAAGTGTCCAGCCCTCTGATTTTTCCTCCCAAGGAAAGAAGCCAGGATTTAAATCGATTCACAGAGTGTATAGCAGCTGGTTGCTGTTCCCAGTGCAGCTGTGCTGAGGAGTCCCAGGTCTGTGGGATAACAATTCCATCTCTTGTCTGGCAGGGAGGACGAGCATTCCGGGTTACCTGCTCTGCAGGTGGATGTCCACAGGGATGAAGGTCACCGAGGGCTGCTGGGCCGGGCTGTGGCTGTGGTGCCCCACGGCAGGTGGCACTGCCAGCTTGGAGGGTTTGGGCTCCAGCTCCCGCCGCACTCGCATGCGCCTGGCAAAGGTAAGAAAGGGCAGTTGGCACCTGGGCTGGTCTCTCCTCTCCCAGGGTGAGTTTTGGGGAATGTCTCCCTGATTTTTCAGCCTTCTGATAGAGTACATTTCTACTGGAGCTTTCTCACAAATTGTAAGAAAAACAAAGAGTGATGTTTGGTAAATAATACATTCCTTTCCAGGGGAAAGGACAAATTGATGGACTTGGGGTCCAGAGAGGTGTCACTGTCATCCTCCAATCCCTGATCAAATTCCAAACCCTATTTAAACCCCAAACCAAAATAAGCTCTCTCTTTTCTTTCTCATGTCACAACCTGATGGGTGAGTGTGGTTCTTTCGTGTCCTCTGGTAACGGGAGATTCTCACACAACCCAGTCAAACCAAGCCAGAGTTTCATCCCAAAGATGGCAAAAGTCCTCCCAGAGCATGTGAGCTCTGAGAAGTGAGGAATCAAGTTCCCTCTCTGGCAGCCTTGGTGCACACTCAGACCTTCCCTGCATCATCAGGAATCGCTAAAAAGAGCTCCCACCACTCAGCCTCCATCAAGGAGCTCTTTGTGCTTCCTATGGTCCAGTCACAGCGCACTGACAGTGAGATTTCAGTACGCTGCAAGCGGCACTTCAGTGCTTAGATTCTCCTGGAAATTTTCAGCAACAAACCCTGAAATGCTCTATTAGCTGAGAGCAGGGACTTTGGTTCATCCTGGTTTGACTTGGTGACTCCAGGACTTGGCCACGTACCTGTTGTATGTTTTCAGGATGAGCAGAACCACTGTGAAAATAATAATCACCCCCACCACGATGGCAGCAACTATTGCTCCAGAACCTGGGAGAGAAGCAGGAAGGGGGGAAAGCCATATTTACAAAGTTGTCACTGCAGTGTTTGAAGTTTGATAAGTTCAAAGTCCACTTTAAAACCAAAAAAAGCCACCACCCCACTCCTTTCCTTACTTTGATAGAGACTTTGTTCTTGAGACTTTGTGGTCACATTCACTGAGAGCTGAGTGTTATTGGTCAGTGGCGTGGCCGTCGTCATCTTGAGTCGGCTGCAGAGGGGGAAAAGGAGTGAATTCCTAAATTATTAACCCAAATTTCACACTGCTAATTAGGCAACTGCCCACCAAAGGCTCACTGAACTGGGGTTCTTCATATTTTTATCATGGTGATATCCTGGCCCTGCTGTAGGAATGGAAATTGGGACGATGGAAATTTTGGTACAATCTTGAGCAATTTGCCTCAAAATATCCCCTGGTCAGTGCTAATAGGATAAAATAAGATATAAACACAATAGTGAATTTTAGATTAGCACCTCTGGTTGAGATTCAGATCACTGAGCAAATGAGCCTGAAGGATCCTACACCCAGAATTCAGCAACATCTTGAGGGAAGGGAAGAACTCATCACAGAAAGGTTTAAAAACTCCATTATGAAATAAAATTTAAAGAAGCTTCCTTCATCTACGACAGAGAAGAAAAACCATTTAACCCCTTCACTTGGAGCTCCAAAAGTGTCAGGACAAACACCAGCCCCTGAACAGGGACACTGCAACGTGGCTGTGGCAGGAGGTTGTGAGTTCAGCCTTGTGTCAGCTCAGGTCTGTTATTGGAAGGGGATGAACTTCCAAGGGCACAGCTGAAAACAGGCCTGTGTTTTGGTGGGTGAAACTGGATCTGGAAAGAACAGCGGGGATGTTTGCTGGTTTTAGAAGGGTTTTCCAAGTGTCCCTGGAAACCTGAGCCATTAAAGGGCTCCTTCAGCCCAAGAGGGGTGTGAGCACCACTTCAAAGAGCCTCTGGAACCAGCTCAGCTCCCAGTCCCAGAGCTGAGACACTCCACCTGCCCCTTGAAAACGAAATTATCCTTCAACACTTGATATGGAACTGAGTTTCCCACTTCAGATGCTGCCCAGTACAACCAGGCAGGACTCTGATGCTCCACTGGGATATTGTGTGGCATGCTAACTTTAATTTTATGCAGCACAAGATAGACAATAGCCAGAAGTAATTCGGTGGAAATCCGTTGGTAATAAAAAATAATACAAATTGAAAACCTGCAGAGCAGGTCAGTGGGGAATGAGCATGATCAGGAAGAGCAGGAAGGGAAGTGGTTGGTGTCTGACTGGGATGCAGGATCAGAACTGCAAGGGCCACTCTTCAAATACTTCAATCCCCTCAAGTTAAAAGTTTGGTTTTCTTTTTCTAATCTAAAAACCAAACTAACTTTGCCCCAAGCCTGTAACTGGGTCATTTTCCTGTGAGTGAATGATTCCTTTGTTTAGCCAAGGCCAAGTAAATTCAGCAGTATGAGCATCAGCTGAAATATTTTGTGTTTAGACTCTGCCCAGCCCTATTGTCCACCTTGTGGCTCCTGACAAGGGCAGTGCAAATGCCAGACCTACAGAAGCCTTTTCTCCCTCCTCTGGCTACCAAAAATAAAAACTCCAAATAAATACGGCTGAATATTTTAATATTAAGCCATGAAATATTCCTCATTCCTACCTTCCCTCTGGGTGAAAGCACCTTGGGAATGGGGAGCTGTTTGTGCATGAGTCACCCAGACCCGAATGATTTTTATTGTCGTAGTGAAACCGCCTGTTTACAAAGGGATTAATTTATCCAGCAGGCTGCACTGATCTGAGGTATAGTTTGAAAACTGCATCAGGCTGGAGTTTTTCTGTTTTGTGTAGCAAGTCTGGGGGTCCAAGCTCTGTGTCTCCAGCCAGGGTGGAAGGTGCCAGTCCTCCTGACCTGGAGTCCATACCTGTCCCGTGAATCAGCAGGATACACCTGACCAAGCCTCTGCTGCAAGAAAGACCCCACAAAATCCATAGGAACTGACTGATTTTCAGCCAGGAGCCTACTCTGTTCAGAAAAACGTTTGGAAAATCAGGAGTGCTGGATAAAAGCCATTCAGCATGGGAGAAGAAGTGGACTTTGATACAGTAATCACAGGACATTCTTTGTCCATGACACAGGACTGCACTTCCCCCTGTGCACACACACCTGCCTGGGCTCTCAGAGCCTCTCATTCACCCTCACTCTCCACACTGCTGGTTATTTTTGCATCCCCACGTTACGGAGCTGGAAATGTTTCCATAAAGTTCAGCTTTGGGCTCGTTTCCATTTCAAACACCTTGGCACATACAGGGGATAGGTTGTTCTGGCACAAGTAGGAGCAATGCCCCCTTTTCTAAAGCCTCCCTGCTGCCCCTGCCCTGCTGGGCTGAGTTTGTTTGCGAGGAGATGGGGATCAGAGCTCACCTGTCAGCACCACCTGGCAATTACAGCAGAGGGGCCATAGGGAACAGAGGAGTTTGTTTGAATTTTTCCAGGATGGCTGGGCTTAGAGAGGCAGCTCCCTGCCAGGGAAGGCAGGTGCTGGTTAGGAGGACACAGATTCAGTGCTTTCACCTGGGAAAAGGTGGGGTTTGCATGGAGCTGGGTTGTTCCTGCCCTCACCTTCCCAGCAGCCCGGGAACACAGCCAGGGATCGAGGCAAGCTGTGATTTCAGAGAGTAATAAAAACACAGCGTCCTTCAGTGAGACCTGAACGTGCCTGGCTTCACCTTGAGAGGCTCCAAAGAGGGAGCAAGGAGGAAAGAAAAGCCCAAGTTCAAAGTGGCCTGAGGCAAACAACCCTCCCTGTGTGAGCCTGAGTGTCCCCACGTCAGGGCAGCACCTTTACATAAGCATTTTTTCAGGTTCTGGCATGAGCTGCCCAGGTTGAGCTGCTGGTAAAACACATTAAAACAGTTCATTGCCTTGCCAAGACAGAGACAGTGGCACAAGCTGCAGGCTGCTCTGGGCAGTAGCAGCACCAACTAAAAAAACCCTCAGTAATTCTACCTGCCCCAAACCCCTCAGCTTCCACGGGTGACAAGAAGTGACAACAGGACCCCCCAAAAGAGCATCCTCATTTCTAAAGCCATGGCTGGAAATATGAACTTAGTAGACTTTTGTCACTGACTCACCCAGGAGCAGTGTCTAAATCAGACTGTGAACTGCACATTGCCCAATTCTAACTTTTTGCCTTAAAATTCTGGGCCACACACACTTCTCCCTCCCACCCTCTGTGAATGCTGTTATTCATGGGAATGACAGGAACTCCACCACGTTTAGATCCTAAAACCACTCCAGACCCTTCAGGGATATGCAGGATATGGAAGAAAACAAGCCAGAGGTATTTTCCCACTGGTTCCAGGCCAGGATCTAAGGCGCACTGGGATCAGGAGACTTGCTTTAGAGACTTAGGAAATATCCAACAGAACCAGGATTTGGACTTAAAATGGAAAAAGCCCCCAAGCAGCACCACAATGCTGGAGCTTGGCAGCTCAGAGCTTGCCTAAGCCAACTTGTTGAATGTGTGAGGCACCTTCCCCTCTGCAGAGCCCTGAAGACACACACAGCAGCTGACACCTCACACTTGCAGCCTGTTCTCCACCAGAGCCCCTTGGCAAACCCTCAGTGCCCCAACCTGGCACCCACAGAGGGACAATAACTCTGTCAGACCCTGAAGTCACTGGTCTCTGCTCTGCCTTTGTCTCCTGGTCTGTAATCACTAAATCAACCCCTGCTGCCCACCCAGCACAATGCATCCCATCAGTGAAAGCTATTTACAAAAAGCTACGCTTCCTTTACCACGGACTTCCTGGGGCATTAAATACATTAATTACCAGGAAAAACCAGAAATCACCATTCAAACCTGTCAGCAGCTTCAGTGTGTTCCCAAATAAAGCAAGCAGTGTAGTTTTGTTCTGTGCTGGAGACACTCAGTGAACTGTAACACAATGCTCTGAGCTTTCGAGTTCCTTTCCTGTTAAATATTACTCTGCCAGCTCTTTCCAGCACACTGCTCAGCAGATTGGGGGAGAAAAAAAAAAGTATACAACAAAAAAATCCCCAAAACCACAAACAAATAACACCAACAAACCCATATTTATAGTGCCGGGGTTGAATAAGTCAGGACAAGAGATTCAGCGTCCCCAGTGATGAAAGGACACCGCCGGCGATGGAATGAGCTTTCAACAGCCGCGCTGGGTTCCCTCTCTCCGGGAGGAAACCGCGCCAGACCAGTCCCAGTACCGTCCCTTAAGGGCTCCCGATTAATGGAACAACTGCTCAAACACCAGTTGAACAGAAAAACGTGCGAGGACATCTGCTCTCTATTTCCTTCTGGTTTGGAGGTACCGATAAAGAGCTCGCGTTTCCCGTAGTACATCCACAGTGCCTCGCACACAAACCCGGAGTAACCGCGCTGCAACCACCGCTCGCGCTGGCGGCAGAAGGGAACAGGGCTTTAGGGCAAAATGTAACAGATCTTTAGGGCAGAAAGGAACAGAGCTTTGGGGGAGAAAGTGACAGAGCTTTGAGGCGAAAAGTGACAGCGCTTAGGGCAGAAAGGTTACAATTATCCCCCTTGAAGAGCGGTTCCTACACCCCACCCTCATCCGACGCTACTCACGGAGGATGCTGCGGGCTGGGAGCTCCGGCGCTGCCGCAGCGGCTCCCGGCTCCCTCCGCCGCCGGAGCTGCGGGGCTCCCCCGCCGCCGCTCCCGCCCCTTCCCCAGGCCGGAGCTGCCCTGTCCTGCCCAGCCCCGCTGCTGCCGCGGGGAACCCGGTGCCGGTGCGGCCGGAGCCCCGGCACGGCCCCGCCGCCGCAGGTGCCTCCTCGGGGCCGCCCAGCCCGGCCCGGCCCCCGGCGCCGCCTCCCCGGGCCCGTGCGCGGCTGCGGCTGGGGAGGATGGAGGAGTCTGGGATAGACCCCCCTGCTCACAGCGAGAGTTCCAAGCTTTGGGAGCAGCCCGGTTTCTGCTGCTCTTCGATGCCCTAAGGTCTCCCAGGCACTTCGGGAGAAGGATCCCGAGCACATCCAGCCCAAAGACGGAACGAGTGGTTTTGTTCACTCGTCAGTGGAATCAGAAGGATCAAACTGGCAATGAATCCTCGCCTTTAAACTGTAATTCGTTGGCTTTATCCTGCAGAAAAGTGTGACCACAGTCCCTGTCTGGATTTTTCCTGTGGACATCACGCTTTACAAAGGGATCCTGCCTGGACCTGATAGTGGTCCCATGGGAAACCAGAAAACCACAGGAACAAGCCACAGCTCTCCATTCAGGCTCCATTCATGGTTTAGGATTGTCAAGCTGCTGTGCAGATGTTTCCCCCCATTCTCTATTTCAGCTGCCCCAGCTGCAGCCAGAGCTACATCTCCCACCTCCCTTAGAACCTGAACCAGGATAAAACCTGGTCCTTACACAGTCCTGCCTCTGTATGGAAGATAGCAACAGGGGGATCCTGATGGTCCATAAACATTTGCAGTGGATTTCTAGGCAAGAGCAGAGTCCAGTTGGGCTGAAAAATGAGGTCTTTCCTTACCTTGCAGCTCTCCCTTTCTTCTTCCAGGAACTTTTGTGCCCCTAACACAGCTCATACTTCACTTTGGGTTCACCATGGGCTGGTTTCTACTGAACCCACAGAACAAAACCACAGAGGCGTTTTCACCAGAAACCAGAGTTTCCAGATCCAATTATTCAGCAATTTTTTTTGTACAGCTACAAAGACCCACATTAGTCACTTCCAGCTCAATCCCATGGAAGCCTATGCAGCTCCTTAAAGCCCCAGACTGAAACCCCAGCAGGGATTACTCACCAATCATCTTTCCAAGGGAATAAATTTCACTTGATTGGTTTCCTTACGACTGTCCCATCCTGCATAAACAAGCAGGAGCACGAGGCCCTCCTGGGAACAGGAGTGGTTTTCCAGCCACAAACCTTCCCTGGGCTGTATCTCTGGAGAGCAGAAGGGGCTTCTCTCAACAGTCAGCACCCATAACTGGGAAGAGGTATGAATGTAAGTTAATAAAAATAATGAATAACTCAATTTAAGTAGTACAGAAAGGGAGGCACCAGCCCCTGTGACCATCAGGCAGCCCAAGTAAAAGCAAATGTGAGTTCTCAAAACCTCTGTGACAGCAGAGAGGGAAGGTGGGACTTTCCCAAGGGTTTGTCCCTCACCAGGTCCTAAATTTGTAGCCATTTACTATGAGCTAGAGCCACACACCAGGTTTATACTGTTAAATGTATAAATACATTTGTATAATGTATAAATAAATATTTATACACTGTTACTCTAAAGCTCTGCTGCCAACATCAGTGACCCAGTTTGCAGGCGCCCATTAAAGGAGGACTAAAGGAGACTCTGTGATGCTCCAGAAAAATCCTGATGATGTTAATGGACATCAAAGGACAAAACATAACTCTGAATTAACTCCAGGCTCACTACAGCATTACCAATGCCTAGGAAGTGGCCCAGCCTTACAAGGTGTGGAGAATTTACCATGGAGCAGGTTTTGACTCCTCCTGGAACACCAGCTCAGCTCCCAGCTCTGCTGGTTCGTCTGCAGTTTCCCTGCACCTGGCAGGGCAGAGCCTGGAGTGTCTCAGTGAGAACAAAGGGAACAGATATCACAGCAGATATCAAGAACAACTAAAAATTCATTATGATTGAGTTTGGAACTGTATTGTGAAATCAGGCCCTCAGTGATCTCCACAGGCTCACAGCCTCAGAAATAATTACCAGACCCCCTGTGAGGGATGGAGGGAGCTGAGGTGATCTGTCCCAGCAGGAAGGCACAGCTCAGCCTGGCTGCCCTCCCAGTCCCTGCTCCTGTGATCCCAACACAGAGCTGCAGAGGACAGGAGTTGGTTATTTTTATGTAAGAGCAAAGCAGACTGCCAGAATGTCTTTCCCACTGCCTCACCCCGGTCCTGCTGATGGTTGGAATATGTTCCCTTCACCAGGGGAATCAAACATTCCCTCTACAAGCCTGAGCATGCCAAAGTGTTACAGTACAGAGACTTGGTTCAGAGCAGGATTTTAACACATTAGGTAACATCTAAAATATGGCGCTTTCTACTTTTGAGGCTCTGCTCTTGTTTTATGGAGAAATCAGACCCTGTGAACCCTCCCTGGAACTGTGAATGGTGGCAGGGACAGCCCAGTGTCACCCCATCTCAGGGTCAATACCTACAGGAGGAGAAGTCTTTTATCTTGCTCTGCATTTTCTCCAAGGGGATGAAGCTTGGCTGGGGTATCTTTCCACACCAGGCATCTCTCCTAGCAAGTTTTACACTGAGATTGAAGCAAATAAACAAAGCCCAGTAAGATTCACAGACCAGCCTTCTGTTCTGGGCTCAAAAATATCCCTAATCCAAACCCAGACAAAAACGGAAATTAATCCTTTCAGGAAATAAATGAATTTGGAATAATTGGAATTTTATGCACAGGGTCTTTCCAGGGGAAGCAGTTCTGTGACAAGGTAGAATGAGGAGCTGCAATCACAAGTTCTCAGCTATTATAAAACCAAAGTACTCCCATAACTCCAGAACACAAAGAAACACCACATATTTCAGCTTCTGCTCAAGGAGAATGTTTTAAAGGAATTTGGGGTATTTATTTATACAAAGTGCAAGCTCAGAAAGGGCTGACTTGGTGCCTTTGTGCAAGCTTGCTGCTAAAACCAGCCCTTACCAGCAGGTCAGTGATTAGGAGAAACAGGTTCTGGTGGAGGGAATAAAGCAAACTCCAGCCTCATTTGCCAAGGCAGGCTGTCACCCTGGAGTAGAGTTTTTGTCACCCTGAAGAGGAGCAGAATCACTTCTGATATTGATCAATGGCTTCATTAAAGCTTTGAAGCCTCTGTTTGGCTCCTCTTTCCCCCCCAGAGTGGTCCCTGCCACCACGGGCTCCGAGGCACATGGAGTCCTCATCCCATCTGCCCATGAGAACATTCAAACTGAAACCACCCTTAAAAAAATCTCAATATCCCCCTTGACCAGCATGGAACACAGTTCAAATCCCAAATGTGAATGGCACTGCATTGTTTTATTTGAAGTGTCTTTACACAATGGAAAGTGCTGGAATGTTGTTCCACATTTTACACATTTATACATCAACAACATCATACTCGATTCTCCTTATAAAACTGTTTCTGAATGTTTTCCACTTACTCCTACTTACAGCAACTTGTACACTGGGGTAGAAAAGAAATAATTTAAAAAATCGAAACACCACAGAGAATCCAACTCGGACTTCTGGAATTTCAAAAATCCACAAGTCTGCTGGATGGATAACACAGGTTTTTGTTGGGTTTTTAACCTTTGTTTTAATTCCATGGAAAAGTGAGACAGTGAAGCTGGGCTTGGAGTGATTTCAATACCTGAAGAGATACATAAATATCACACCTGTGATAGATGGACAAACTCCATTTACCTTTTTACTGTGTCCTATTCCTGCCTCTGGAGCAAGGATCTGCCTGCAGGATCCCACTTTGAAGCTGGTGGCAGGAGGGATCCTGAGCAAGCACAACACGGAGCTGAAAACCTCCACATCCATGAGAATCCCTGCCCATTCATTTTCCCTCTGCTGTCAGTCAAGTGAAAACATTTCTGGAAGTTCAAGAAGCACATCAGGTACAACTGAAACACACTGAAATGAACCTGAAAAAATCTGAATTTCAGAACAATTTCTACACAGGAACATCAGCAGCCTGGTTTGATCACAAATAATTTTATCTTTTTAAATAGAAAAAAAGAAGAATCTGTCTAGACTAAAAAAGTTTGGCTATAAAATAGCATAAAAGCACAGGAGCAGGTGTTGTTATACCAAGGCATATTTTCCTCCTACTAAAACACTTAACACAAGATCACAAAATCAAAAATCTATATTCTAAAAGATGCATCCTGGTCTCAGAAACAGCAGATGCTCTGTCAGACACACAGGAGGCCACACAGAAAAAGTCTTCATGAAAAACTGCAAACAAGGGCTGAAACTGCATAAAAACTGGCTAAGCCAGGCAACTGATTGTCTTTGAAAATACAAAACAGACTGGAGAAGTTAACAATTAACCCTTGGATGTTTTAGCTCCTGCCAGGGCCTAACAGTCACTGGATTTATTCAGACGTGGAGGCGTCCCAAGGACTGGAGAGGAACGAACATCCCCAGATTGTCAGGATCAGACACAACACACTCAACAGCTGGATCCGTATTTCCCTCTACCACTGTAATTAACCCCTAATTAGGTGTCAGTGCACCACCACAGACACCAGAGCAGGAGTGTTTGTGATAAACTCTGAGGTTCTTCCTCTGGTGTTCTCCTCCCTGTAGTCACCAACCCCCCTGAATTCAGCTCCTCCATGTATTTGTGCCTCATGTCAAACTACAAGCACATACCTGGTATTTCTGAGCAAAGCCAAGGTTAACCCTCACTTCAGCTGGCAAGGAATCTGAGCAGAGAGAGTGCATTTCACTTGTGTTTAACACTAGATTAACTGGAAGCTGTTGGACAGATCAGCTTTTAACTGCTGTACAAGGAACTTGCTGGAACCCACTCGTGTCAGGAGGAGATTATTTCAGCACTTGGAACATCACACTGTACAACAGAGAGCAAAGGGCAACATCTTAAAAAACCAAAACACAGCCACACTCCCTAATTGTCACTATTTCAAGTCAGGTGGATTTGCTACACTCAGGGGGGGACTAGTCCCTAAAATTAAAGTGCTTTTCAGAGCATTGGCATCCAAAATCTTGAACATGAGAGACAACTACAAGTCAGATCTGTTGTGACCTAGAGCAGCAGCACAGACAGCAACACAAGGACTGGCCGGGTTCCTGGTGCTGGTACCACGAGGAGCAGCTCAGCTCTAACAGGGCATTGTCCCCCCCACCTCCAGGGCACACTCGAAGGCTTTGGAGTCACTCAGGATGGTGGGGGGCGGGTCTGGGCGCCGCGTCTGCAGGATCTTCTGTCTGGGGCTCTTGATCTCCTCCTCCTCCTCCGTCTCGCTCTCGCACACATGCACAACCACGCTGGGGGTGGAGTCTGTCCCTGCGTGCAGCTCGTACTTCTCCCCTGAGAGCAGCCAGCGAGAGGCACGTTAAAAACACCCCCAAGGAAAAGCACTGAGCTCAAAATCCCCTTAATAACTTCAACAACACAACCAAATAATTAATTCCCATCCCATCTTTAATGTGCTCAACCTCCACTCTTCATCAAACCTCTGAAATGCCTTCAAACAGTCCCTGTAGCAGTTACAGCACACTTTGAATAGAATCCATCTTTTAATTGACATTTAGAGGAAGGGAGGGATGTAAAAAACTCCCAGGAAGACATCAGAACACAAGCAGCAAACACATTTCTAAGTGACATCATTTGTGCTGTATATGTCTGTGACAGTTGTAAATTAAAAGCTACAAAAGCATTTGAGTGCATCAAGCCTCCCCATTTCCTGCTTTTCACAGCAAGCAAACACCACATTTCCCAGGAAGGCTTAGAAAGAAGTTGATGATTAAATCCAAAAAGTCCATATTGGCTTCCAGACACCCTTAACAGCTGGAGCTGCTCATCTGCAAGAGACTGAACTTCTCATTTCTGCAAGAAACTGAACTTCTCATTTCTCTGATTGTTTGTTCCTTAATCCTGAGCCTCTGACAAAATTCAATATATGAGTGTGATGGAGCCACTCCCTCACAGTCCAGTCCTGTGCTACACTTTCAATCAATTAATTAATTAAGTGATGGATCATTTCATTCAAGTAAGAAACATCACATTAAAGAGACTCAGTTTCTTCTCACAGAAAAGGACAAGTAGATAAACTCCCTCAATAACCACTTTTGAAGGGAAGTGCCACACAGAAGCAGGTAAATGTCCCTACCTGGCCCCAGCTTGGAGACAGCACAGAGCAGATCATAATTGATCAGAGGAGTTGCATCTTCACTCTGTTTCCACCCCACTGGGGGAGAGGCAGGGGGGGAAATCAGGAACTGTTTCACAGGTTGTGGAGGAAGGAGGTAGGACTTGTCCCCAATTTCACTGGACACCTGCACCTGCAGGCAAAGCCAGGAGACAGAGAGCACAAATATTAATTCCCTTTTTATTTGGTTTTGTGCAAAACGAGTTCCACTCTCTTTTACAAATTTAGAAGTTTAATTAAAAAAAAAAAAAAAAAGACAAATTAGAACACAGAATAAGTGAAGGCCGAGGAGGCTTGGCACAAGGTGTGCTCATAGCCCCCCTCATCCTTTTAGGACTTCTATCTTTAAGGAGGACTGTGTTGAATATTCAGTAGATGTTAATCAAACATTCTTTTTTTGATCTGTTTTAAGTATCCCTGATCATCTTTTCTAATAGATTTATTTTTTTTTGGGTGGCTCCACTTAGTCTGGTAACATGGATATAAATTTTCTTCTGAGGTTTTCTGGTTCTTTTAATTTGGATAAGAAAACAGAAAGTTAACAGGTTTTTCCTATGAAGGGTCACAAGGTGACACCCCCCCCACCCCTTCCCATAACTTCTGGCTTGGTGGTTCAGACGTTACAAAGAAGAGATTAAAAAAAACAAAAACCCAGTATTTTACTGTTAACCTTTTGGTATAATCAGAAAATACACATTCATTTACCTTTCTAAACTCTATTAATAAAACATAATACAGTACATATAGTAGTCACGTTAATATTTGCAACTATATAATATGCATTTATAACAGTTTACTTCCCTGCTAATGCACACCCATGCCCTGCACTTATTTCAGCCTAGCTTTAAAAAACAAAACTAGTTCAGCTCTTGCTACAACACCTCAGGGAACTGCTGCAGCTCAGAACCTGTGCAGGGGCTGCTGTGGGACCTGTGCCAACACACCAGGGACAAAGCATCTCTTAGAAAAAGAATTTGGGACCCACTAATTTTGTTTCAGCCCCTCTGTGTGTCTGGGGGGGGGGGGGGGGGGGTGGTTTGGTCAGTGCACAGAGACTGTCCCAACCAATCTCAGCTCAAGATGAAAAACAAAACTAAAATTCTGACACAGCTCAGTCTAGAACAATGAGGTGATTTCAGATATTTACCCCAAATGAAGCTCATGGGCAAAGGAGGAATCAAGAAACAAGGACAGAGGTGCAAGATCTGTGTGTCCCACCATACCTGTGCAAAGTAAAGCTTCAGCTTCTTCCCACTGAACTCGGTCTCGTGCAGCTCTATCCGAGCTCGTGCTGCTGCCTCGGGGTTGCTGAAGTTTATCCTCACCCTCCTGAAGCTTTTGAACAGCTGGAACGTCACCTGCTCATCATAGACTGTGAAAAGTGCTTCAAACCTTTCCTGGGGAGAAACACAATCATTCTCCAGATGCAAAATGAACGTTCTCACCCTGCGAAAACACATTTTCCTTTGCTCTCCTCTCCCAAATCCCACCCATGTCCTGAATCACCTCAACCTGCACATTCCACACCTCCCTCCCTGCTTGTAAATCCACACCCAGGGGAGCACAGCGTTGTCTCACTGCTTACATCTGGATTCCAAGAGCAAACCGGTGTGAATCAGCCCAGAAACTCTGAATACACAAAGTGCCACCTAGTGAGAGCTGCTCGGAGGTGCAGGGCTCCAAAAACTGGTACTTGCACACGATTTTCATCAAGAAACTACAAAAATACTCTGCAAGTCAGGTAATTTTTGCATTAGATAAACCAAAGTATTGATTATGGAAGGAAAATGTCAAAAATATCAGCATGAGTAAAATAATTAATATAAAAATTTTGTCTCTTCCACAGTAAACACAAAAACAAAAAAACTGAAAAAAATATCCATGGTTTATTGAACACGAAATCTTAACTTCAAGTTCTTTAAAGATTGGTAACTGCACTGTAATGAAAATCAATTTCATGGTTCTGAAATTCAATTAATAATTTTCAATTATGAAATTCAATTAATTTACCAGCTCTCTGATCCACAAGAGACCTCATTTACAGATTATTTTTTTTCCCACGTATAAGTGCAGCAGGAAATCTCCTGGTGTAGAATTTCATCCACTGTAAAAAGTCAGATTTAAATCCCTGGATGAGAAGTCTGCAATAAATCTCTTTGCAGTTTTATTTACTAAGTTCTGATAATCTGTTATTCAGAGACCTACGTAAGCCAATAGGCAGAAGAGGAATCCTCAATGAAAATCTTTCCAGGGACCCCAGTTAATTTGTCTGACTCCAACAGACTCTGATCTCTCCCAAAAATCCTGGAAATGCCTTCCCTCATTATAAAAACAATGACAGGTTCAGTTTAAATAGCACTGAAGAACCTCTTCAGATGATGCCCATGTTGGCTTTTACACAAATAATGTTTTTTTGCACCATTTTCTCCAACCCACACAACATGAGGGTCTTTATTAAATCACAAAACCTCTTCCTGCTGCACAAAGGCCAAATTTTGTACCTGACAAACACAGACTTGCAATTGAGTGGCTCAACCCTGCAGCTGAGAAAGGTGAGGATGTTCCAGTCCTGCCATTCCCCTCACAAAGGGAATATCGGAGAATAAAACAAGATGTACTTTTACCCTGTCTGCATTTCTCACCTTCTGCTCTTTGAACTAAACTGGATAAAATACTTTCAGATGCAATGTGAAAGGCCAAAATTCTTTAATGAGTTAAAACCAAAAGGCTGCCATATCTCCCTGGACACCCCTGGGATGCAAGGACAGTGTGGGAATTCTTTCATCTAATGGATCTCATTATTCCTGATGCTCTTGGCAGCAAAGGGAATTAAGATTTGGCTGGATAAAATGCTAACAGGCCAGATAAAATTTACTTTATTACATGGTCTTCATAAGCCACTTTTAAAGTGTTCAAGTCAGAACACACATCCTGCAAATTTGTATTCACACTTTTAGCAGGATCCTTGCCTTGAAATAGAACTTTTACATTGGCAGATTTTATTTTTAATTTTTACCTATTTAATAGTATTTTTTAAATTTCAAATTTTATTTAAATCTGCCTTTGGATATTGTATCATGATGTTTAGATAAAGAGAAAATAATAATCAGAAGAGCTTTTTATGGGAGCAGCATTATTGTCTATTAAGTTTCCATGGCCAGAGAAGTGTGGTATTATCTGCCTTGGGTAACTGCCCTGAGCTTACCAGGAAAATACTCTGGGTTGGGTTTTTCCCTCTATTATAATGTGCACTAACACACTGAGAATCCAGACAGAAGTGTTCAATGGAACACTGAGAACACCTCACACTCCTTCCCCCTTACCTTCTCCTCCTGTACCTCGAACACAGCCTCGTGGACACTGCAAGCAAAGAGTGAGGTAGGCAAGTCACTTAAATCCATCATCTCTTCCAAATCCTCTTCATTTTCTCCAAAAATCATCTGCTCCTCCTCCTCCTGGTCACTGCTGTACAGGTCTGACTGGCTGTCACTCCAGGACCTCATGGAATCCCTGAGCATCCTTCCCCCGCAGCAGCTCCTGCTCACGTGCCAGCTTCCAGCAGGGCCCTGCCAGCCAAAAATCCAAAAACAACTGTGAGGATACCACATCTCCCTGCTCCCACTGTCAAAAGGCAAATGATTGCACAAAGGAAAACAGAAATCAACATTAAATTTGTTCTGTCCTGCTGCTCTTGCATTATCAGCACAAATCAGCAGCACCACGTCCCCCTGCTGAGGATGGAGGGAGGATTCTGCTGCTTCATCAAAAGGAAGATAAAGTCACCACGTCAAGAAACTGCAATTTCTCCTCCCTTTACTCTGACAGGAATCCAAAATGACAGCACTGTTCCAGAAGCTTTTCTCCATTACACACTTTACAGTGAGCGACTATTTCTTGTTTAATAATTAAACTCATTTCCTGAGTAATCAGAGCAGTCCTCTGGTATCTGAAAAAATAACTTTATTTCATCAGTGAGAGCACATGGACAAAGTTAAAATCATCTCTCCAAAGCCTCTCCAAGCCAACCAAAATCTAAAATCTGATGTAAGGAAATATCGTTTTCCTACACCTTTTGCATAGGTAAGAGTACCTACAGACAGGAGTAGACACATCAAGGAAGACCAAAAAAAAAAAAAAAAAAGGCAAAGAAGCAAGAGACTAAATAAAAAACATCAGGGAGAATATTTTTCATACAATAGAAAAGATTTTACTGGAGTGGATCTTCTGCCACCCATCCCTGCAAAACTCCTCAGGTTTTCACACTGCTGTGTGTTGAGAGAAGAACTGCACCAGATCTGGGTTTGGAAAAGAGTAATAAATTGTGACACAATATTTAAAAAAAGGTAGCAAATCTATGATGTTTCATTGGCAATGATCTCATCTGAATATTTGCCTAATGAGGGGGAGATTAACTGGGTTAATGACAGTGACTGCCCCAGTGACACCGTCCCAAACCCATGCACACACCTGGGGATCTCAGTTCTGCTGCCCAGGATGGGAGGAAGGATGGAAATTTGGGAAAACAGGCAGCTGGTGGAAACCTCAGTTCTTGTGCTTGCTGATTCATGCAAGGAGGGAAGAGAAAAGGAACAAAAATGCGCCAAAATGGTGAAAACAAAAGGCACCATCTGGCTCTGAGGAGATCTGGGCTCATCCATACAGCACCAGGACAGACACCCACATCCAGCCAAGCCTTGGTGGACTGAGAGCAACATTCCAGCCTTGGCCTGGTTTGATCCCACATTCCTAAGCATTCCTGAGGGATCAAACCACCCAACCCACAAACACGGCTCCCAGTGCTGGCTTTGCTGACAGCCCAAAGAACAGGGAGACCTCCAACAAGGAGAGAGCAACACTGGCAGAAAAAAGAGAGTTTGGAAAGTAAACTCAAATATTTGAATGAATGGTGAACCAAACATGGAGTGAGGAACACACAGAGCAACTCGAAATTTGGTCAGGTTGAGCCTCACTGCAAAACAAAGTCAGGGCAGCAGTGACATTAAACCAAACCCAGGTGTGACAGCTCAGCACAGAGTGCTTCTGCAGAAAACTCTGGGCTATGGAAGCTACTGAAATTATATTGTATTTCTTTTTTTTTTTTAATCAAGATTTCATCATAGCTCTGTTCTTTTTAATCATAAAACTACATGGTTTTGTTTTTTTTTTTCCTCAGATAATTCATTTTTCATTACTTCACCTGAATCAATTCAAAACACCTGATTACTGAGCAAGACAAAAATCTCCAACAACCCCCTGACATCAGGATGAGACAGGTGAGACTCAGCTATGAATATTAATTAAGAAGTACAGTGAGAAACAGCTCTGTGAGAAGTGTTATTTGAACAGATTGGGTAGAACTATTTACTGTGCAATTATTAGAAAGCATCAAAATCAGAAAAAGGACACTCCAAACTTGACAGGTACAGGAATGTGATTATTAGTGCAACATCCAAACTGCTCTGCTTCAGGAAAAAAGGGAATTTCTTCACTACCTCCTTGGAAAGGTGAGAGATTCCTATTTATAAACTGTCTGATATGAAAAGAGATATGCAAATCTAAGTAATTGATTACAATCAGCTTATTCTTATTATTAACTTAGTATTAATAGCAATAAAATTCTAAGCAATTTCATTGCAATACAGATTAGCAAACTATTGGATCACTCATTCCCTCGTAGATTTCAGATTAAACAGCACAATTTAAAGGATCCCAAGAACTAAAGCCACTGGGATCAGACCTTTCACTAAATCCTTTCTTCTGAGCATTAACACCTGCTTATCATTTAAATACCAGGCGACAGGGAAACACTTATAAACAGACTCCCCAAGTTCATAGAAGGCTAAAAATCATCTGAAATTAAAGCAAAGCAGTTCTGCCATGGGGAGCTGTAGCTCTTCACCAGCACAGGCAGCACCGGGGAGTTTTCCTTGGCATCCTCTGGACCAGCAGCTCATTCACAGTCACATCCCATCGCTCAAGGGATGTAAGGACTGGAAACGGCGTGGCAATTTCCACAGGAATAGTTCAATCCGCTCTGATAGGGAGCGCACAGGAAAAAATCCTTCCCTGTGAGGGTGGGGAGGCCCTGGCACAGGGTGCCCAGAGCAGCTGTGGCTGCCCCTGGGTCCCTGGCAGTGCCCAAGGCCAGGCTGGACACTGGGGCTGGGAGCAGCCTGGGACAGTGGGAGGTGTCCCTGCCATGGCAGGGGTGGCACTGGAGGGGCTTTAACCCTTCCCACCCAAAGCATTCCACGATTCCAAACGCCGGGGCTGACCCCGCAGACCGCACGGCGCTGCCCTGGCTCACGGCGGCGGGACAAACGCGGGGCGGGGGCCGGAGCCTTGGCTTTCTTTAATTCCAAACCCCAAACCCTCCATCTCCGCCCTGAAAGAGGATGAAAACAACTTCCCCGCCCGCATCCAGACCCGCACCCGCGGCACGGCCCGGCCCAGGGGCGGCTCCGGCGGGGCCGCTCTCAGCTCACCTGCGGACGGCTCTGCCTGAGGGGCGGCGGGGACGCGCAGGGTCCGTGTGGGGCGGCGGGAGCGCGCTGCGCCCGCGGGTGTCCGTCAGAGGCAGCGGGAGCGCGCAGCGCCCGCGGGACCCGGGGCGGGGCGGGGCGGCGGCGGGAACGCGCCTGCGCGCGCGCACCACCCCCCCCGCGCCTCCTCCGGGAGCTGAGGGGGTGTGTGAGGGGGGCCGGTGACCCGGATGGAGAGAGGGAGAGGAGGGGAGACGGAGGGAGAGGGGAGGAATGAGGGAGAGGGAAGGGAGAAGGGCGGGAGGGAGTCGAGGGCTGTGCAATGGCCCGGCCCCGCCGCCGCCTCCCCAGGGCCGTTTCAGGCGCCCCAGAACCGCTCTGGGGACACTTCGGGCGGTGTTTGTGTGGCACTGATGCTGGAGAGGCGGCTGGAGCCCACCGCCCGCTAGGGCTGTCCAGGGTCCCTGTGAGAATGGCTGAGCTCAGGGCGAATGAGAATTTATTTAAAAATGCTGCAAATCGCCCCCGGAGCAGCATATGGACGAAGGGTTGGCGGCTGGTGTGGAGGAAGGAGCTGCCCAGAGCAGCTGTGGCTGCCCCTGGATCCCTGGCAGTGCCCAAGGCCAGGTTGGATGGAGCTTGGAGCAGCCTGGGACAGTGGAAAGGTGTCCCTGCCATGGCAGGGGTGGCACTGGATGAGCTTTGAGGTACCTCCCTTTCAACCCAAACCAGTCTGGGATTCTTTGATTCTTCCCTTGGCATTAATCGGGATGGCTCTGCCATCAGCCTCGGACAGCTGCCAGCTGGGAACAGTGACAGTTTGTGTCCTCCTCGGAGTAAATCACAGCTTAATCCAGCCATGAGATGGTGTCAGACAGCCATCATCTGAGCTGGGTGATACAGTAGTGCCTGTGCACATTTATCTCTAAAGAAAGCACAAACCAACATCCTGTCTTTGGTTTTTCACAAAAAAACCCACACAAAATTATTGAATTTCACCAACACAAATATTGAGTTCAACAGCTTCATCCTCACTTGGAAAGATGAAAGACAGCGTGGGTTTGTGATATGAGTAGTGAAATTTCTGTGGCTGAAATATTTCCTTTTAAAATACAGAAACAGACAGAGAGTGATGCTGAACTGGGCTTTTCCACTAGGTGATTTGTTCACCTTTCCCTCATAGAAAACAGTCCAGCAGATCTCCCTTTAGGAAGGTAAGATCAGTCTCCCCTGTCCAAGTAAAGGGATTCTGCAATTTAGATGCAGTGCAAATTCAGGTGGTAACAGGTGGAGAGTACTCTATCCTGTCAGCCCTCCCTTGCTGCAATCTCCTGCTTTATTGATTCAATACCACATTTGCTTCCCTGTCCAACAATAGATTCTGCTTTAAAACCACAAACTCCAACATTTGTGTCCACTTCAGTGGCATTTAAAATAGTCTGTCTCTTGCAATAACAGCTTGGTTGTAGCACTCCTGTAACACTCCTGGCATCAATGGCACATCTTGGTTTCAGCATTTCAACCACTTGTAATATAACCCACTAACCCTTGAATGGTGGATGTTAACAAAGTACTACGACATTCATCAGAAATTCTGGGGATTAGGGAATCCAGGGATCCAATGAAGCACAGCTCTAACACTGAAGCTGCCCTTGGGTTGTTGTCTTTCCTTCCTTTGTGGTTTGGGACCCCAAGAGATACATTTAATTAAAAGTATCCTGAGGGTTTTCCTCTGCTTCTCCCCACGGACTGTAAACCCATCTGGTGAGTGTTAATTAGGTTGGCAAGCAGTCAATTAAGCTAAATTGCCACTTTTCTGTATCTCTTCCTGCAGTCCTGCGTCCCAGACACTGTGATCTGTGGCTGAGGGATGACACCTCCCACAGCAGAGCATTCCCAGCTATTATCAGAAGGCTCAGATGCCTCAGAAAACTCAATTTCAGTACAAAACATCACTAGTCAGGCCACAAAAAATACAATGATTTTGGGTTTGTGTCCCCTCCTTCTTTGGATTGCAGTTTCAAGCTCTTCAAAATATTCAATGCTAAATATTTCTTTCAAAGCCTGTAAAATGAAGTTTTAAAAGTTAATTGCACAATTCCTACATCTAACTCCAAATATGTGGAGACTCCTGTGAAATTTGGAACATTACTAATGCTGTAACAATCTGCATTTCACTTACAAACATCCTGTTAAAAACAGACAGAGAGCTCTTTCAATACACATTTTAGTCACCTAAATCCTGTCTTAACTTCTCCCAAGACACTTTTGGTCAATTAACGCTCTACCAGGAGCATGGAGCAAGCCAGAATTCCATAGGTTTTACCACAATCTTTTATTCAAAGTTTGGTTTCATTTGTCTCACCTGAAAGACAAATAGAATTAAACAGACATGCAACACTGCCTGTGAAAAATGAAGCAGTTGTTCTTTATAGTGCAAGAGTGTAAAGCTTGATTTATTTACACATTTTAAGGTGAACAGGAGAACGTTGCAGGCAGATCATTTTATACATTCAGCTGTGCTCCACAGAGTTAAATTACACATAAAATACACACTGAGGATGTTTTAAGTGCTCTGGTGCATCAAGAAGCCACACAGGGTGGAGGCAAAAGACGTCCCTTTACACAGGGCAAAAAAGCAAAGGCATGAACCCAAGGAGCTTCTCTTTCACCAAAGTGCTGGAACAGCTCCTGGTGCTGAGAAATTTGGAATCTGGGAGTGCTGTGCAGGGTCCTGCATGAGTCCTGCAGTGTTGACATTCACAGATCAGAGTGTGCTGTACAACACTTCAATAATTTTACACTCTGGAATGTGGCACAGGGCCCCTCTCCTTTAAACCTTCCTGTGCTGCTAAGCTGTAAATGTTTGCTGCAATCCCAGGCATGGCCATTGTCACATCAGACTAACAAATATTCTGTGAAAAGTTCAGTGTGAGGGTGCAAAACCCTTCCTGTTTCAGCTTCTCTGGACTAGGAGGGAGGTGAGGAGTTTAATTCACTCCTGAAAGAGCCAGAAAGAGCACATAAGTCCTTCGGTCAAGTTTAAACAAGAGACTTGGTTTCTCTGGGCCCTGCTCATGCCTTTTTTCAGGCTGAAGAGCAGAAAATAACTTTTTTTGGAAGACTGGGAGAAAAAGCAAGAACGAGGGAAGCGCATAAAAGCAAACACACAAACAAAACCAGCCTGGTTTTAAGATTCCAGTGTTGAGCAGCAGCAACAAACAGGAGTGAGGTGCAGTCCCTCAGTCCTACCCTTACATCAGTCATGGAGCTGAGCCCAAGGAACATCTCAGACTCCATTACTGTGGCACAATAATCAAAACCATTGTAATTTATGTGCTGTGGAAAGAGACACCACCTCCAGTGGAGGCCTTTGGCAGGAAGTTTCCAGAAGCAAACAAAGGGAGATTTCCCTGTGGCTGCAGGTAAAGAGAACTGTCATTATTAAGTAGAATTATTTGAGCACACAGAGACTGTGTAAATAAAACATGGTTATGTAAAGCTTTGGAGCAAGACTTGCCTTTAGAATATTTGAAAAGAAAGGGCCAAAGCCACACAATAACACAAAAGCTCAGCTTGTGGCTGAGGGCAGTTTCACTCAGAGAAGGGCTGACACCTGAGGGCTCTGTGCAGGGAGCAAGGTCAGGAATTGAGCTCAGGCTCAGGAGAATTGGGGAGTTTACAGCAAAACCACCCCTGACTCAGGCCAGGGAGCAGCCTGCAAGGGAAGCACAGCACCTCCGAGCAGCTCTGTCCCCTGGCACCGTGTCCATGTCTCAGATGTCAGAGCCTGTGCTGAAGAGGAAAACCCAAAGCAGGCATTCCTGGCTGCCAAGTCTGTGCTCCAGCCTTGGCTTTAAACCCTGTTGAGAACTAGGACCACTGCACTGTCACACACAGGACCATCCTGGTCTCAAACATTTAGGCCCTTCTGATGAATTATCTTATACCACCCAATTACCCACAGAGAATATTGCCATGGAACCAGTGTGTGGGGTAGCACAGCTTGTTTTAGACTCTGTGTTCTGCAGGACCAAGAGGTCAGAACAGGTTGATTAAATGGGAAGAGATAAGGAAAGGCAGCATTCCTGTGCCCTTCCCATTGAGCCTCCCTGCACTGCTTCATTCTGCATTGTTAATGAACAAAAGCTGCCCATAAATTCACCAACAATCGATGACCACATCCAAAGGCAGTAAATCAGTCTCACTGCACCCCAGCAAGATGAATGCTCTGGCAGCAGGAGCCCATTAACATCCTTATCTTGCTTGATCACAAATAAAGTATTGAGGGTGAAAGGAAAGCTGTTATTTCTTGAGGTTCTCTAAGTTCCAGTGCAGGGGATGCCACTGATAAGATCTGAATTGTGCCCAGCTGGTGAAGAAACCTGGGTACAGCCCCAGGGCAACTCCTCTGTGCAGGGGGAAGGTTATTTTTCTAAGTTGCACAAAAATGCCAAAGCAATCCAAAGTATGCCCAGATTGAATCAGTCTGCAGAGCTGGCAAAGCAAACAAAGGCAAAGGAACAGTTCTGTTGTCATTTACAACAAGAACCTATAATAATCATGTACAGGTCAGGGGAGCTGTTAGGAAGTTGTTGGCAGTGCGAACAGAAACTGGCCATGAGTCAATTTAACAAATAAAAATAAATAAATGCAGAAAGACAAGGTTCCAAATCTAAGATAATCCCAAACTCCATGGTATTGGGGGAATCACTTAAAAATACACAGAACATGAACACTATTCCTTTCAAATCAAATTCCAGGCTCCTGGAGACTCGACTATGCAGACAGCCCAAGTCACACTGAGTGGACTTAAAATTCGGTTTTCCAGCAAAAAACTCCAAATTTAGAGCAGCCAGTGCTATCAAAGTGCCACGATAACCAGTGAATGTTGTACTTTGTCCTCCTCACTTGACAGTTCCCCATTTCCCCCCCTGTGTCCATTCTCCCTCAGTATCAGCTCCTGGCCATCTCCTGGAAGCTGGAAAGATAAATATCAAAGTACACAAAGCTCCATTATCCTCACAGGCCTCAATGATTGCTGGGCTGTGCAACTTCTCTCCTTAGGTCATCCACAATAGTAGACAAGTATTTTTTCTCCTTTTCTTAAAAGAAAAAAGAAAGAGGGAGGACCCCAGCTTACATCACCTAAACTGAGCTTTTGAACTAAGGAACTTCAACACCTTTAAGTAGTTGAGACCACTAAAGTTGGAAATCCTGCCTCAATCAGAAAGAAAATAAATAAACATGATAAAGAATTCAAATTTTGTCCAAAATTACATAAATGCCCCACCAGATTCAGTCACATCATTCTAATTTCTCCTTGTCCTCATCCTTTACAGTGCTCCCTCTGTACCATTTAATCCATCTTGAAGCTCTTGCTATGAAATCAGAAAACTGGCAAATAATCTTTGTTCTAAGCCATATAATCCAGTAGTGCTCTAAAAACGACTCCCATCCTCAGTGCTTGTGTTCAACACCAGAACAGAAGTGCCCAAAATTCGTGGTTAGAATGGGATCAAGTGTTCACTCTCACCAGTTCTGCTGCTCTAAAGACACAGCGAGTTCCAGTGTTGGTGCTTCAAAACAATTCCATTTATTGCTGTGTCAAGGGAGCCCTGTGGTCACACCAGGATTTCGAGCCTTCCTGGAAATCTGTCACAGTCCCTGTAAATGAAAGATTAAATCCTGTCCTCCTCTCTCTATGAGCAGCTTCTGAAAACTTGTCTGGAGATAAAACCACTCCCAGCAGGGCTGAAAAGTGCATAGTCACTTCTCTTCCACAGCATCTCCTCTCTCATCAGTTCCACACTGTTGCACTCACCATTCCATCATTCCACACTCCCAGCCAGCAGAATTCCATGCAGAACAGGGATCTGCTTCCTGCCAAGTGCTTTCAACTTCCCAACTAGAAAGAGTTCTTTATTTTAATAATCAGCCTGGAAAGTTCAGCTCGAGACGAGCTCAAAACTCTTCTCAAGGTCAGCTTTATGCTTTGCTTCTATTTGAACAGGTAAATAAATAAAAGTCAAACACCTGAGGACTCTGATCAGTCCTGGAAGGTCACTCACTCCTTCTTGCTGTGCTCCAGCACCCTGTAGGGAGGGGCAGAGACTCCTTTGGGCCCGTGCTGCTCCTGCACGATGGGCAGCGTGGCTGGGGTGTAGATCTCTGGCATGCTGTCGTTGTTCTCCAGGGCACCATAGGAGAAAGAGGCTTTGAGCTCAGGCTGCACTGCAATCCCTTTGTCGTGCATGTTCTGCATGCCTGCAAGAGCAGAGGCACACATTAGAGACAAGAGTGCATTTGTCCTGTTCTCTGTTCAGCCAGGAAATGAGCAGTCCCTGAGGCTCATCAGCTCCTCGGGTGTTAAATCAAAGACAGGATGGGTTTGTGCTCAGCACTGGGGCAGATGATGGAGAAAAAAGCTCCAATTGAGTCAGGGATGGCTCTCAGTTATCTATCAAGTGCTGCAGATCTTTCATGCAGATCACTAGAGAGCTCAGCTCTGCTTCCCAAAGGACATTTCTGCTCCTCTACCTCACTTCTGAGCCATCCCCAGTTCTTCCTGCTGGACCGAGCCCAGTTCATGCTCAAACCAGTTCATATTCCCAGACAACAAGAGCCTGATCCACCCAATCCTGAGCAGAGCCAAAGGCTGAGCCCTCCTTGTGCAGCCCAGGCCTTTAACAGAGTGATGAAGGTGATCTTGGTTACCTGGCATGGCATCCATTGAGATGTAGGGCTCAAAGGGGACAGGCTTCTTCCTATTCCTCGTGATCAGGAAGACTCCCAGGAATGCTATGAGGCACCTGAGGGAGGAGGAAGGATCACTGAGATAGATCCCTGGCAAGGGAGATCACAGAATATTCCACCTTGCTTCATACAGAGTTCAGACCTGCAGTTCAAGCACTGCCAGGTCAGAATTCCAGGGCACTGGCCAAGCTGAGCCCCCTTGGGCAGCACTGGAACACACCCAGCAACCAGCACAACTTCACCTTTTCTCTGTCAAACACAGGGAAAAGTTTTCTTGTTAATTAATTGATTAATCTTGACAAACTGCAGGGGAAAGGAAGCGTGGCAACTTTTGCTTTGATGGAATTCCAGGATTTAGCAGCCTGACCTTTCCAAGGCTCCCTGTTAAACCCACCAACAGCCATGGATCTGGATTGTTACAGAGCAAGGTGCAGTTCAGAACAATGAGCTCCCAATTGTTTGGGGCTTTTCTTTTCCTGCACTTATCTAAAAGCCATTTGAGAATGTCCCCTTATTATGAAGGGCTAATTACACCAAAACACTGAGTTACACAGGAAATGTTTTACTGATCAGATCTGCATTGTGCCTTCTCCATGCTCTACAAACTCCAGAAGTCGGACACAGTTCTGGGAAGGTGCAAAATTTGAAATAAGGTTCTCAGAGGGGTTTCTTTGGGTTATTTTACAATTCTTCCAGCTTCATGAGCAGGCAGCTTGAAAACCAAGCCATATGCTCAGCACCCAAGCTGATCCCCAGGATTTAGTGATTAATTGTTGTGTAATTGTGCATTACCAAGGGTTACATGATTTTTTCCAAACTGAGTGAGCTCTAAGGGCCACTCTCTGCTCTGACAAAGAAAATGCTTTCAGCCTGTTCTCTTCTCCAAGACAGTTTGTCCCTCCAACAGATTTGTATTTTTAAAATTTAAGTCAAATGAAGCAACAGTTTTCTGTCAAGGAAACCTGGAACACTTACCCCAATGCAAACATACAAATGTGGAGAACATCTTCACCCATGAAATCCAAGTAAAAAGTTGCTCCTTGAAAAGGAAATAATTCATTACATCTCCCCAATTCTGCCCTCAGCCAGAACCCACATCAGCCAAGATTCCTATTTTTATAGCCAGCACCTTTGTTTATTTAATGGTCTTGAAATAGGTGTCCTGATTTCTATTTTAACACAAATTATTGACAAATCTTTCCGAGTTTCACTATCAAAATAGTTCTGCTTGTGTCACTGAGATGCAAGTGAACCTGTGCAGCATAAACAAGAGGGACTATTTTGGAATGATGAAACAAACTGGATTTAACTACAAAAAGATGCAAACTCTTGACCCCAAACAACAACAAACAGCTCCACCCTCCAGGAGGAGTGTCCTTGGTGTCCTGGGGGCAGTAGGACACGTGTTCTGCCTCCTGCTCTTTACATTTTAATGTAAAGAAAATGAAATAAAAAATAAATAATAAGGAAAACCTGCACATCTAAGAACACACATTGAATGAGGAACAGTCTCAAACATAAATTCCCCTGCACTTTAAACAAAATGACATCATTGAACAGTCTAATGGGATAATTCACATTTTTAGAAAGGAAAAATAAAAAAAACCAAACAAAGCCAGTGCAGATGAGAGATGACAAAAAACCAGAAGTCATCAGATTGCTGAGTATTCTTCAGGAGGTTTGTTTCCAAAATCTTTTGGCCTTTTTTTAGAAAGGTTTGTGCAGTTACCTGCTGAGATTGCTGCTGTGGTGGATAGGATGTAGCCAATGCCGGAGATCTGAGCTGAGTCATAGAGCTGGGAGGCCTGAGCTAAAAACCTGCAACACAATCACAGGCAACAGGGGCTGATTGGGAAGGATCCTTTTTTTTGGAAACACCTTTCAAAAGTGATGCATAAATTTAAGGAAGTTTGTTCTTTTTCTCACTGGACAGCAGCAGCAGCAAGCCTTGGAATGAATAAAAAGGACAGAAGAGGGAAGTTTGTGGCTGCACTGAAATTACTGCCCCAACCTCAGGGCCAGAGTGTTCCTCATATTTTGAGAAGCCTTTTATCCCTGCTGCTACCAGCTTTTCATGTTATTGCAAGTACAAAGGGGAAAAAAAGCTCCTAAAAATAGACACATTATCAACAACACTGATCCTGCACTGTGATTTTAGGCAGTGCACAGATACTGCATTTGATTGGCCACCATTTCAGTCCTAAAACTCTTTGGCAAATACTTGAATGGTGGCATTAAAACCACCTGGCAGTGTCCCTTTGTGGAAAAGGAGACACCACCCAGGCTCCTGGGACAGATCACAGAAAAGAATGGATAATTCTCCTAAATTTTAAGAGGTATTTTTGATGTGGTAACAAATAGCTCCTGAGCCACACCCCACACAACTGCAGACAAAAACAAGTGTCCTTACGTGGCCTGGTATACAGCTGTGGCAATCATGCACACCAACATGATGTAGAAGATGGGGGAGTCCAGCTGCAGGGTCCCCTGGATGGACACCAGCATCATCCCAGCCACTGCCTTCACTGTCACCACGGTCATGGAACCTGGGGGGACACCACACTCAGCTGGGGCAGCTGCCAACAGCCCCACCTGCCCCCAATACCTGCCCCTCCTGCTGCCAGGCCAAACAAGGGATGCAAACTGCCCATTTGCCACCAGCTCTGCCCGTTTTGTTCCCCACAAACCACCACAGCAACCTCCAATAAATCACTGAGCCCTTCTCTATCAATGTCTCCAGAACTGGCAGCAATGACTGGTTTTGTCAGCATTGTGAAATTATGTGATGAGAGGATACAATTTTCCATTTGGTTTGGTTAATAAAGCCAAGGAAGTCTCCAAAACAAGAAGCAGGAAGAGCTTTCTTTTCTTGGAAGTTGGGCCATTCAGGATTTAGGGCAGTTGCTTTGTAATTCATGGAGCTTGAGGCACCACTGAAGTCCAACCCCAAACAGCTCAAAAAAACCCCCAAAAAGTCACTGCAGGAACTGAAGGTGAATAAACAGCAAAAATTGAGGGCTGTGACACAGATTTCAGCATGGCAGACTTGCTATTACTCATCCTTTAAAAGTTTAATTGATTACAGTTTCTATATAAAAAAAATTAAATGTGTAAATCCAAAGTCACTGCAGGATCCCACTGTGGGATACCAGAATCATCAGGGACTCAGTTTCACAGGGCCTTGCTGCGGTGGCAGAGGACTCCTCATTTCTTTAACCACACAGCAAATCTTAACAGAGCTAAGACAATTCTTGTGGGTCAAATCCTCTCTTTCACCCACTGGCTCAGCCCTCCTTATGCACTGAATGCCACCCTTTGTGTGCCCAGAATAAAATTAAGGACACTAATAAATAACCTGCACATTCTGTGCTTGGCAAATTATTTGTCTGATGGAGAATAAGCCTTAATTGTTCAAAGGTCGTTTGCAAAGATCCTAAACATCAGCTTCAGGAACATTCCTGAAGGAAATTAGTGCATTTCATGGCATTAATTAAAGCAATATAATCCCCTGCATGCCTCAATTACTGTTTAAAGACCTTACAAGTCCATATCAACTTACCCAGCAAAGCCACCAGCAGAAGAATAATGACAATGTAGTTTGCATTTCTCTCCTTGTAAAAATACAGGAGCAGACAGAAAACAATGATCTCCACAAGCTACAAAAGAGAGAAATGAGAATATTAGAGATGCAGAGCTCATGGGGTTGGCAGTAAATGAGATTCTGAGCCAATCAAACATTAGAATAGGGCAAATCAAAGGGAAATGGGGATCCCACACAATTATAGACCAAATTCAGCATCATCTTAGATGCCAGTTAGAGGAGAGATTCAGCAGCTTCTTGCAGAACAGGAAACACGAGGCACTTTTGGTGTTGGATTTATGGTAAAGCAGCTGATCAAACAGTTCTGAGTGAATATGCACAGGAGAGATCCCAGTCTGCCTTTTGCAGTGAACTTCCACAAGTGATCCCTGCGGCAGTGGCCAAGATTATCTTCATTAAAACACAAATTTCATGGGATTTGCAAGAAGAGATTCGTGGGCCCAGAGAAAGTCAGTGTGGAAAAAGCCCAGATTCAGGCACCAGTAAATTTTCAGTCAAAGACATTTAATCCTACAGAACTCAGAGAAACAGAAGGAGCTGTGCATGTCCCTGACACCTGGAAAAGCTGACCCAGGTTCAGGAGTGAACACAAGGAACATTGGCAGCAACCAGAAGGAAAAACAATGCTGGAAATGAAACTCCCCCCAGGAGAAAACCAGCCCACCCTCCATGGCCCCTCACCATGTAGAGCAGGAATGGCCAGCTCACTAAATGCCTGGTGATGTTTTCTGCTGTCATCTTCTCGTGGCTGTTGGGTCCAAATGTCACCAGCAGGTAAGTGCCAACCACTGCCAGGCCACAGCCTATGAAGGACAGCACGTAGCGCCCTTGGGCAGGCACAGGAACAGAGAGGACAGGGTTAACGAGGGAGTGGGATGCATGGAATTCGTCCATCAATCCCACAGGACCATCAGTGACATCGTGGATGTTCCTCTGGGGGACTCCCGGGTGCCCTTCCTGCCCCAACTCCAAAATATTGCAGCCACCAGGGGCAGTGGGGGTGTGGGAGCTGAGACAAAGTTGGTACCAGATGACATCTGCTAAATAAAATAAAGCTACAAGATCTGGGTCTGGGTCTGATCCTGCCTGGCACTGTCCACAGCCCTCTTCCCACTTGTGCAAACACCTCCATGTTCATGGAATTCAGCTCATTCCCTCGTGCCTGTGCTGCTGCAGAATCAGGGCTGCAGCTTCAGCCTGTTTCTAAATTCTGTGAGATTCAGGGGATTTGGCACAAGCCAGAGAAAAACCATCCATTTGTAATTAAACAGTGGATGAGATGACACACTTCATTCAAGAGGTGCTAATGAGACCTTGCCATCCCTGTAATTAGAATTCCTGAGGGGCTGTGCTGTGTGTGATGAATTGTAAACAAAGAGGGAAAATGAAAAGAAACTGTGGAACTTACTCAAAAATTCCTTAGGCTTCCATTTTTCTTTAATAAATATAATTCCTATGATTGCACTAGCTATGAAAAAACAAAAAAACAAAAAAACAAAAAAAAAAAAAAAAAAAACAACACAAAAAAAAAAAAAAAAAGAAAGGAAGAGAGAAACAGTGAATTGTGGAGTCAGGAATCTCCCACTGGACACACCCAGGCTGGTTCCTCCTTACCCACAACAGAGACTGCACTGAGGGGCACAATCAGTGAGAGAGGAGCAAAGGCATAGGAGGAAAACACTCCCAGTTCTCCCAGCACCAGCAGCAACAATCCACTCCACCAGGTCTTGGTTCTGAAGTAGGCCCGGGGGTCCTTGGAGCCTGCCAGCCTGATGTGGCTGTATTTCTAGGCAAGAAAACAGAAATCAAGCAGCTTTGGCATGTTTGATAGCTTATTTCAATGAAGGATGAGTATTGGCTTCAGGACACTCACCTGGAGGTTGAGGGCAATGCTGCTGACAAGATGCCCAAAAATAGCCAGAAGTGCCCCAATCAAGTTCTCCTGCAAAAACAAAACCACACAATTATTAAACTTAGCCAAGGAACTCAGAGAGGTTTGCACACTCTGCAGGAGAGTAGAGTTTTCAAACCATTCCTGAGTCATGGAATAGAGTTGGAAAGGACCTTTAAAGGTCACCTGGTCCAACACCCACCTGTCAATAAAACCTCTTTATCTTCCTTCCTAACTACTGATCTGGGGCTGTGGCTGTGCTCCAGACCTGTGAACTCAGGTGACAGATAAGACTCAACAGCCACTTTCTCCAAGAGATTTCAATTAGTTTGCAGCTTCTCAGACAGGAGGAAGATAAGGAAAATCCCCACACCATCACTCATTCATTCTTCCCTTTGAAAAACTCATTTATGAGGATTTTATTGTCCTGGAACTTGACAGAGAATGGATCAGGAACCTCTGCTTCCCAACTGTTTTGCTCTTCTCCACTTGTGACAGCTGCTGGTTTAGTCATTAGTTCAGCCCATGTGATGAGGCAGCCCAATTATCACAGATCTTGATCTGCTTTTTGTATAAACCAGTTATTCCCAAAGTCACAGGAGACTGCTGACAGCTCCCAGCCAGTTCCCATCTCTTCTGCACTGGCATTTGCAGCTCAGCAACAATTCTCACACTCTAAAGATGGGATTTGAAATAAAGAAAGGATGTAAAGCAGGCTGAGTCACAAAGGAGATGCAGAGGAGGACTGAAGAGGAGAGCCTGAGGCCACCAAAGATTTGTGTGCTCCCAAAACTGCCTAAATCTCATTAAATGTCATTAGCACTGTTCCTTCAGCCCAATCCCTACTTGGATGGATTTGGGATAACCCAACTCACATTCAGATGTGAATATGAACAAATGGACTAATCTTGATTTTCTCATACATAGAACTTCCAGATTTCAAATTCTTAGCAGCAGAACAAAAATCTCTTTTCAGAATGCACAAAAAATAAGATTCACCCAAAGAGCTTCACTCAAAGCCACCTGAGAGAGGTTCCCAGGACAGGCAGAGAAGGTGGCAGGAGGATGTCACTGTGTGACCAACTGCAGAGTTCTCTGGGCTGTGACAGCCTCAGGTCAACCTCCACAAGGGCCCAAGACTGTGGTCTCAAAGGATAAAAACGCCCTTTTTGCCGAGATTTTCTGAGCACCTTCAGAATCAGGTATTCAGAGGGAAATTATCTGTTCTCAGCTGGAGAACAAGGAGGAATTCCAGCCCCATGTCCCAGCCAGCTGCTGTGGGCTCACCCCCCTGAAATTCAAACCCCTGAACACAGAGAGAAACCAGAACCTCTGCTCTGTTACTGCTGCATGGCTGAGGCTGAAAAGGCACCTGTCAGAATCACTGCACCCAAACACCTCCACACTCTCCCACTGCCACACCTTCCTCCAGCTTCTCTGCTCTGCAGACACAGAATTTCTCCCTTTCCCTCACCATGCACAGGATATGACACTCCAGGAATGGCTGAACACAAAGACAGAGCCCTTTCTACAGAAAATAACCCCAAAGCAGCATCATTATCAGCTCATTCCAATAATCAGGGCTTTCCGGGGATGGAAACCTCCCCACTGGGTGGGAAGCTGACCTTGTAGGAGAAGGAGTCAGTGTGTGGCTGCACAGAAACTGCTGCTGTGGCCAACGGGAGCTGCTGAAGCTGCAGACTGGGGTTGTTTCCTCCTTCCATTCTGGGGGGGCAGTTTTTTGACTTTTCAGCCTCCTTGATGCTGGAATTTCTTCTTAAAGAAGAGACTTGGATGCTGCTGAAACCAACTTCTGGTACCGCTCCCTGCCATCCATCCTGTTCCCTTGGGCAGGTTCAAGGGAGCACAAACAAGTCCTGCTGCTTCCTTTCCCCTGCCCTGTGTCAGGGTGGGCACCACAGGCACAAAGGAGGGTGGATGAGCCACTCTTTCCAGCCAGTCAGTGAAGCAGCAGGGTTATGTTCCTTCAAGATGAATCTAAGGGGGGGAAAAAAAGAAATAAAACCAAAGAATTAGATAGAATAAATTAGTAGTCCAAAACCTGCAGTGAAGGATAGGCCACAGAAATACCCCTGGAATCAAACTCACAGCTGCACACAAAACAGGAAAATCAGATTTTAAATGTCTTCTTAGAAAGCCTTTGGCAGAAACTCACAGAGACTTTGCTTTACAAGCTCTTGTGAACTGGCTGGGCCTCAGGGGTGACACACTCAGCTGGCATTTAACAGCATCACAAAGGCTCTCAAGTCCTCCAAGCTCTGCTTTTCATTTCCCTCCTCCCTGAAGCTCCAGCCTGGTCGGGAGCAGCGCTCCGTGAGTCAGCCCATCCCCACGTGCTGGGCATGACAGCGCTGCTCCCTCTGCAAGCGGAGGTCAGCCCAGGGAAATCCCTGCCAGCCTGCATTCCTCACAGCCCAGCTCCTTGGAGGTGTCTGGAAAGCAGCACAGGAGCTCCCGAGAGCGCAGGGAGCAGCAGCATCAGCGCTGCCCTGTCTGAAGGGGGTCAGAGCAGGCTGAGACCCGGCAGGGCTCGCCCGGAGCGCCCCCGGCCCGGCCCCGACACCGCCCCCGGGCACCTCCTGCGGCAGCGGGACCCGTCCCGCGCCGGGGCCCAGCCCGGCAGCCTCCCCTGGGCACCCTCAACTGCCGGGCAGCCCCAGCGTGGGGGCACCACGGCCGTGAACGGGAAAACCACCCATTTGTGAGGGGACGGGGCCGCAAATCCCGCTCCCATGGCGAGCGAGCCCTGCCCGGGCAGCGCAGCGGGCCGGGACACGGGCTGTTCACACCAAACCCTCCGGTGCACCGACCCCAGCCCGGCCCCTCCCCTGCCCCTCGGGGGCGGCCCCGCCACTCACCGGCCCCGCCGCTGACCCAGCCCGGCCCCGGCCTCCAACTCCGGGTCCTGGTCCAGCGCCGCGGCTGCTTCCTGCCCGGCGCATCCGATTGGTCCCCAGCGCTGTCAATCAACGTCCGGCCCCAAGGTGAGGGTGATGATTGGCTGCTCCGCAGAGGTGGGGTCGGGACCAGCCTATGGGCGCAGGGCTCTGAGGGGCCGGGCGGAAGAAGCCGCGTTCCGCCGCTCGGTTGGGGCGGAATGAGGCGGGGCATTCCCCGCCCCAGAGCGGCAGGGACAGCCGCCGCCCCGCGCCTTCCCCCGAAGAGAACCGAACTCGTTTTGCCCGGGTAGGACCCGTCCCTTCCGCTCTCCCCGTGTGCGCGGCTCCCGGTAGCGCGAACTGCAGCCGGAGCCGCCTTAAGGTGCGTGCGCCAAGCGCCTCCGCCGAGCCACCTTAAAGCAGCTGAGAGCTCGCCTGTTATTGGGCACCTGCCGCAGTTGTCAAAGTAACAGGCACGGTGATTGGAGGAGAGCTGAGGCGGCTGTTGTCTCGGCAACCGTGTGTCCGCATTCCCGGTGCCGCCGAGGGCCGGGGATGCACCGGCAGGAGCGGGCAGGTACCGGCAGGTGCGGGCGGATACAGGCCGATACAGACCGCACACCTCACCTGGGCGGGGCCGGGAGGTCTCCCCGGTACTCCCCGCGGACCCGCCATTCCCAGCGCGCCCCGCGCCGCCTCACCTGGGCGGGGCAGGGGCCTGAGGCGACTTCCG
The DNA here is from genome assembly GCF_965231275.1 of Zosterops lateralis. Classification (NCBI taxonomy): domain Eukaryota; kingdom Metazoa; phylum Chordata; class Aves; order Passeriformes; family Zosteropidae; genus Zosterops; species Zosterops lateralis. Next base: position 5,403,125 of record NC_139788.1, read on the forward strand.
GTGGCGCCCTCCGGGGCCTCACCTGAGGCCTCACCTGCGCGCATCACCTCATCTCTCACCTGGGCTCCTCTCGCCCTGAGCCATCGCCCCGAGCTCTCTCAAAAGAGACAGCAGAGGCCAAGGCTGAGCTGGGCCGGCTCTGGAGCCTCGGCCCTGCTGCACGTTCAGAGCTGGGGCTGAGCTTAGAAACAAAATCACGGCTCTGCCCTGAGTGGTGACACTGGACGTGTGGGCTGTGAGTGGATCCCTGCCTTTCCAGCTCAGGGATGCTGTGGAGCACCAGATACCTGAGACAGAACAGCACCACTCGGTGCCGTGTCCCGAAAATAAACAGCACTTACCACAGTGAGTGCAGAGCTGAAGGGTAAAAACCTCAACATCGCCAAGGGTTTTCACTCAAAGCACACCCAGGGTTCATTACTGAAGCAAATCAAAGGATATCTGGAACTATTTAGAGTCACAGTGGGTTAGAGATGTTCCAGGTCCAAAATTCCTCCTCTTGGGCATAAACCAGCACAAGGGAATAAGAAATGCCATCAAACAAAACATTCATCAACAGCAGTGCTTCCCAGGCCCTTTTTAAATAAAACAGGGAAATGGAAAGCAGGAGTGACTGCTGAGTTTTCTGAAGGGAATACTGCATCAACGTTGGATTTGCCTTTATCTTACACATCCCATTTCAAATGAAAGCTGCTGTTGTGTTCACATGTTTCCTGCATCTCCATATTCAGTGTTGCTATCCTTGGCTGTTCTTCTTAGGTTTCAAGATTTCCTTATAAACACCACAGGAAAGGGATCTCAAACTGGAGGAAAAAGAGATTTAAGTCTCAATCAAAAGGATTTCATTATAACCAAGTGAGTAACAAAAATGTTTGAAGTTTATGAGGGTTGGGGTTTTTTGCCACTGATAATGATCCTGTTCTGCTACAAGCATAGCAACCAAGTTTAGATCAAGGTCATTAAATTAACTTTGTAATCACAACTGGTAACAGAACGAGGAATAGTAATGCAATATTAGTGGTCAAAGCCTGGAAATTACTCCAGATAGATCATCTCAGTTGTGCCACCTCTCCATCTCCCAGCCACCAGCTCTCGCCCTGCTCCCAAGTTTTTTGAGCCCTCCAGGACGCACATTGCAAGCCCTCAAGTTAATCCTTGTGCAGGTGACCCCTCTCTCCCCGCCTTTTGCCGCCCTTCCCGCGGATCCCCGATTTTCGGGACTTGCACCCTCCTCCACCAGCAGAGGGAAGCAGAAAGATGCGTTAAAGCCGCAGCGCTTCCCGGCCGCGCTCCTTTCCAAGCCCAGCCAACACTCGCAGCTGCCAAGGGCCTCCTGGGCTTTCTGGATGCACCTTCCCGGCTGCTTCCTCAGCTGGGGGGAGGAGGATGCCCTTCCACAGCCTCCTGCTGTCTGGGGACTACGTGGTAACCCCAGAACTCCCAAAATTACGTACATGAAGGATTTCTGAAGCTCTGTACCCGGTATGTAAAGTAGGTAAATCAAGGAAGTGTTTGGCATCTTCCCCTCTTTCTTCTCCTGCCTTTGGCATCTTCTCTTTCTTCTCCTTCCTTTGATCTCTTGCTCCTTGCTTGTCTCTCCCATCTCAGTGATATCAGGAGTGCATTATCTCAGGGCTGAATAACAGCAATCAAGGACAAAAAAAAAAAAAAAAAAAAAAAAAAAAAAAAAGAGATGAGGGGAAAATGATCAAGGTGGAGAAGTTGCTTAAAGACTTTCTGTAGGCGCCATCAGTCTGCCTGGTCAGCTTCCAGCAGTGCCAGCTGACCTGATGCTGAGCTGTGACTAAAGCAGAGCAGGCAGAGTCTGCAGGGAGCTTCACAAAGCACTCCCTTCCCTTTGAGAATTTCCTGCTTGAAGGGCAGAGCGGGCAGGAGGCCAAACCACAAACTACACAAGGGCTTGGCTGCTTCTCTCCTCGGCTTCATCCCTGGAGAAGAGTTTCCTGCAGCAGGTCAGGAGGGGAAGCACTGGAGCCATCAGCACCAGACCTTTTGGGGGCTGCTGACTTGGTTTCCCCCACCTGAAGGAGTTGGCTGTGTCCCATTCTGGAGCACATTCCTTGAGTCAGGGATAAATACCAGGATGGGAAGTTACCCACTCGTCATTTAGCCACTGGAAAGAGTTTATTTGCCTCTCAGTGCCTGACCTACAACACCCAGCAGGTGACTTGACCCACTTGTGTCACTCTGCCAGTTCACCCCTGCCTGCACACATCCCTGCAGGAGCTGGGAGCTGCTCCTCTGGATTCCCCTCACAGCACAGTGCCCCTTGCATCACCCAAACACAATTCCAGGGACTCTGAGGGCACTCTGAGGTGTGCAGGACCTGAATCTCCAAGGGTGTGGAGGTGCCTAATCTCCAATTACCCTCAGCAGCATTGAGGTGACGATGGATGTGCCAAACCCAGAGCTGGATGCACAGGATGGGAGAGAAGGGCTCCAGAGCCTTTCCCCAGCACGTGCTGCCCTGGAAGTGCTGATCAGGAACGTACTGCCCCAGCAGGAGCTGCCCTTGCTGGGCAGGGATTGCATCCAGCCCTCCCAGGCTGGGCAGCAGCAGCCAAGCCTGGCAGCACCAGGGCACAAGGAGCTTGCAGATGCAGTTTTTTATCAGCTGCTCTGGAAACCTGCTGCAATTTTAATAATCAGCTCCAGCAGAATTGGGCAGGTCCTGCTTCTCTCAGCACAACCCTGCTGGCCACAGAGCACAGGCTGGACAACCTCAAGCACATGGCAGGGCCATGTGGAAATGGAGTGCAGGCTCAGTTCTGGTTCTGGTTCTGGTTGTTGATAAGAAACAGGTGGCTCAGGATCCTTGTAGATGAACCCTCAGACCACATCTGCAGAAATCTCCTGTAATTTTGGAGCAGCCCAAGTCAGAGCAGCTCTGCTGAAATTCACTGAGTTGCATCACACACCTCAAATTTTGGTCTGTCCTGAAGCGTTTTCCTACAAAGAAAAACAGGTGGAAAAGATTATTTGTGCTCAGCTGCTTGATAACTCAGGGGGCACTTTTACAGGAGAGGCTGAATCCACCAGAAGACTGACTCCTTGGGGTGTGATTCCTTGCAAAGCTCTCCCAGTTTTCATGGAATGGCCCATATTTGGGGTTTATTATTTTTAGCACCATAGTAGCACAGTTCCACTTGTCCATGCATGCAGCCAGGAACAGCTCAGCTGAGGGAGGAAAATGCAGAGCAGGAAGAGTTCCCCATGATCTCACTGTAAATCAGCACCTTCTGCAGCAGCCAGCACTGCCTGCCCACTCTTCCCTTCAGCCTTTTGTAAGGCCAAAGCAGAGCAGGAGCCTCCATTCCCTTGCCAGCCATTCCTGGTTGTTCCTTGAGGGGTTTGAGTCACTCCAGGGTTGGTGCTGCTGTGGCCAAGCACAGGTTCCGTCTGGATGGGGTTTTAAATCAGCCCTTGGCTCATTCATTCCCCCTCTTTGAGCCTGGCATCTTCCCTGCTCCTTCTTGCTCCTGCCAAACACAGTTAAATCCCTTCATCCTTGTGTCTGTATGAGTGGAATTATGTCCCAGCTGCTTCATTGTCCCCTCAGCTGCACATTGCCTTGTTCTTCAGTCCCAGGCCTCTCTCCCTGTTCTCTGCCTCCTGTGCCATTTGGGGAGGGGGCATCAGCTCACTGCCAGAATCCAACTCTCAAGTCACCAGAACAGGAGCCAAGGCACCCTCAGAGCATTTTCCATTAGTGACTGGCAGACAAGACAATTAATGAGGTTCACACAATGTTCCTAAAGGATCAGGAACTTCATCTCTTCCCATCCTACACACTGGAATAATTTCACATTTGTGTTAGTATAAAGCTGTTTCTTTTATCTTCTGTGGTCCCAGACTTCCCAATTCCCACTGGGACTGGCAGAAGTAGGACATGAAGGGCATTCAGCCCTTCTTGGGACCACATCTGAAAAGCTGCAGGGATCACATACAGCACAGGCAGGGCTGGATTTATTTGGCTCTATAAATAGAATCCTGCCCAGTGCTCTTTTTGAAAAGCCCAAGAAAAGAAGAGAGGCAGGAAAGGTGTGGTACTGCAAATAAAGCATTCTGCCCACATGCTGCATTAATTAGGCCCAGCTCAGAAGTTACAGGTGAGATTTTAGATGTGCTCTGGCTCCCAGTCTATACAAATTGCCCTGTAGACAGCAGAGAAATTTGATCTTCCTCATCCCCAGAATCACTCAGCTTTCCATGCAACAGGAGGCTTGCATTGAAGGATTAAAAATTTAAACTCTGAAGGCACAGTTAAAATTAAAGCATGAAATTCGTGTGACTTGGAAAGCAGTACAGGAATTACAATAATAGCAGCACTGGTGGTGCTGGAATGGTGGGTTTGGTTCTAACCCTAACTCCAAAAAAGGCACTGGCAAGTGACATCTGGGGACACTGCGGGGCTCAGGGTCACACCTGGGGACACTGCTGTGCTCAGGGGGTGCAGGATCACACCTGGGGACACTGCTGTGCTCAGGGGGCTCAGGGTCACACCTGGGGACACTGCTGTGCTCAGGGGGTGCAGGGTCACACCTGGGGACACTGCTGTGCTCAGGGGGCTCAGGGTCACACCTGGGGACACTGTGGGGCTCAGGGTCACACCTGGGGACACTGCTGTGCTCAGGGGGCTCAGGGTCACACCTGGGGACACTGTGGGGCTCAGGGTCACACCTGGGGACACTGCTGGGCTCAGGGGGTGCAGGGTCACACCTGGTGCACACCTGGGGAGCTGTGCCAGTTCCTCCAAGCTCAGCACCTGCCTTCAGGTTGAGTTCCTCAAGTCCTGCTGATTCACCCTTGTGCAAGTCACTTAACTGTTCTGTGCCTGCTGCCCAGCCCTGCAGGGTGCCCAGTCTGCACAGGGTGTTGTAAGCCTTCCTCCACAGGAACTCAGGGTGTTTTGAGATGTGGGAGCTGTTAACAGAACACGAGTGTCATTACCCATTATCAGATGGTTTGTAATAACATACACACACCTCCTGGGCTGCTTTGTCCCTTTTGTGGTGCCTTGCTGTAGCTGTGATTGCTTTGGGATTGTTTTATTATTTCTAGAGAGAGCTGTTGAGTTTTTCCCCAGTCTTGAGCCATTCCCCAGTGAGTTGTCCCCTCTCAAGCTGCTCCTGGAGCAGCCCCAGCACTCCAGAGTGTCTGATGACTTTACAGAGCTGTGTAACACCGACTGAAGACACAACTTAATCGGCTTAATAAGCTGCCACTCATCAGCTGAGACACCTTAACTGCCTGCATGCACACTCCTGAAGCAATCCACGCTACTCCAGTCACTTGATGGGATTTATACATCAGCAAAGGTGTTTTCCCTCCCAGTTTGGGTGTGCAAAGAGCACAGGGAGCTCTGCTGCCACAATCCTGTTCACTCACACAGCCCCTGCACTGGGACTCTGAACTCTGCAGCAGTGACTCAGGCTGAGCACCTGCCCCAGCATGTTCTCTGTTGATTAAACTGGTTTGCAGGCCATAATTATTTTCTCTATCATGGTATAATGGCTCCGCATCGTATTAATTTTAACATTGTAAGAATTTGCTTCTGGGAACGGCCTTCTTGAATTAATCACTGACTCATGATTTACTGGGGGAGATAATATCTAACCTACAAGAGGCAGAACAGGAAACTATCTATTTAAAAGATGGCAGTGGCTGATAATTTATGACTATAGACAAAGAGATATCCCAAAAGAAGAAGGTGGACAGATCCTGCAGCTTTGTGGTCACTGCACTCACTCAGAAAAAAGGAACTTTTGTGTAGTCACTGGAGGATCTGGTTTTGAGTGACAGATTAAAATTGAGGGGGAAAAAAAAGGAGTGAGAAACGAGGAAAAAGTGTCCAAGCAGACCTGAAAGCCACCCTCAGCTCTGGGACCAAACCCCTTTGTCTAACAACAAAGGCAGTTCAACATCTCAGCATTTCACCAGCTTGCCATAAGAAACAAGGTGGGGGGGGAAAGTATCATCTTTTTGTGTTTGAATCTGTAACACAGGGTTTTCCTGCCCCTCTCCTCTCCAGCTTGAACAGGACACTCCCACATCACTGAGTGAGGTCTGACTATCAGATGTTTCCTCTCATTACAGTCCATCAGCAAAGTCAATCTGAGCAGTCACCAATAAAAGCTTTCAATCCCAGAGGATGTTGCAGGAGGTAAAACTTCATCCTGGCAATCTGAAGGATTTTGTCCCCATTTCAGTGTGATCTGTTCGGTGATTTGGGGTAACACAGAACCCTTGGCCCCACAGACTCCTGACTGCAAGGACAACAAATCCCACCTGGAATTCTGGGGCCCTGAACAAAATCAGACACGTAGAGGTGATGGAGGATTGTGGACACAGCAGTCACGCACACAGAGACATTTCCTGCCAGTGTGTCAAGTCCTGGGCAGTGACAGAGAGCCTTCCCTTCCCTTGGGAAGCTCTCCCAGATTTTGGTGTGGGTGCTGCTGGCAGCTGTAGCCACTCACAGGGAGACAACTGGATTTGAAATGTGGGTTTGCCTTTGTTGGTCACCACCCACAGGTAAAGGCAATTCAAAGGCATCCCCAAGCCCTTTTTCCTTCTGAAATTCACCATTTCTGCAAACAAAGCAATACAACTTTTGCCCTGGCAGTGTTTGTGGCTCAAACCACAAAAGGATTTAATTTGGAAAAAATTGGGAAATTCTCCATGTTTACAAGCCTGGAGCTGAGAGGTAGGATGGTGCTGCTGCCCTTGGCTCTGCTCCTCCATGGAGCACCTTCATTCACAAATCCTGAGCTTCCTAGGGCATGCTGGATTGAGGTGTCACTTCCATGAGCTCTGGGAAGGTCCCTTTGAACCTCTGCTGGGAGAACCATCCAGAAACCACTCTGGGACTTTGGAGGAGCTGTAAGGAATCACCAGAACACCCCACAACACTGGAAATGCCCGAGGCTTCAGGAGAAGCCACATTGATGCATAATGTAGCTCCAAACAATCTCCTGGCCCTTTGCCCGCTGAGGGTGAGACCTGAGGTGAGGGCACAGAGTTTATCTGACAGCTGACACAGCTGGGACCTCTCCTGTTTGACTCCCTGAAATTGCTAATGGTGCTTTTGTTGTTGTGCTCAGGACTGAGTTCAGTGCTGCCTTATCAGTGTCCCTGGAAAACAGCTCTGCCCAGAACTTTTCCAATCCAGCAGCAGCTTCCCCACACAGCCCTGTCACACCAGTTCTTTTCCTTTCCCACATTCCCTGCTGGGTGCACTCTCCTTCCTCAGTGCCTGGGCTGGTATTTACATCCCTTTCCTGTTTGTCTTGTAGGTCATCCCAACATGAATCCCCTCACCAAGGGAATAACATCTTCCTTCCAGTCAAAGACCTCCTACCTAACAAGGAACAACAAATTTACTCCAAATTTACTCCTGAGTCTGCAGCCTCAGTCACACAAACCCACCAGGGAAGCAAAGAAAACTCCTCCCAGGTGAGTGCCGCCTGGAAGACACCCCACTGCCATGGGATATATGAAAATCCATCACAGGAGGGTGATCCCAGAGTGTCCCACCTGTCCTGTTGTCCCCAGGAAGTGGCTGGGAGGTGGCAGTGCCTGGAGGGGCAGTGTGGGTAGGGAACAGCCTGGAGCAGTGGATCAGGGCCCTTTATCAGCTGATCTCCCAGACATTTACAAACAATAATTAAACCCTGCACCACCCTGGGATGTGGGGGCCACTTCTTATCCCCATTGCATGGAGCAAGAAGCCAGAGCACACCTGACCTGGAAAAGGTTCCTCATATCCCAGGCAGGGGCTTTAGGCTGGGCTGGTTTTGTGCCTGAATTCTCCCCAGGGGAAACCTGAGGACAAAGCCCCAGATCTGGGGACCCGTGGGCAGGAATGGTGAGGGATGAGGGACACTCATGTCTGCACAGCATCCCAAGGCAGCTGATGGATAAACCTGGCCATTTCCCCAGCCCCTGCTGCCATGAGAGCTGGAGAGAGGCTTGTAAAAGTTCCTCCTGGAAGGCAGAACTGCCATTCCCAGGTGTTCCATCCAGCATTTCAGAGGGATGAAAAGGCAGGAACAGAAACTCCCTTCTCCCAAGCCCTCCCACCCCTTGGGATCCTCATGGGAAGACAAATAAATCCATCAGCAGATCGTTCAAAAGCATTTTTTGTCACCACCAGTGACATTGCCTGGCCTGAGATTAAGATCATCAATAAATTCCTGAGCCCATGAGAAAGCCCAGGGCTCTCCTTACCCAACAGGGAAATCTTTACTACATCTCTCAGCAGCTGGATCTTGTGTCAGGGGTTTGGGGAAAAGGAAGCTGGGAGGGAAGCAATGCCAGGAGGGATTTGATAAGGACACAGGGCTGGAGGAAAGGGCAAATTACATATGAGGAGGGAAGATCCCCAACCTGTGTTATCAGAAAACACACAAACACTCCACACCCAGCTGCTGGGTTTAGAGTTCTGCTCCCTCTGCTGTTCCAGGCAGTGGGAGAGCAGGAGGGGCTCCCAGCTGGAGCCCTTTGGCATCACTGTCCTGCTCTAGCAGTGCCTGGAGAGGGGAGCAGGCAGGTCTCTGTAAGGCTGGACCTTGGCAGATCCAGGTATTTCACACTAAACACCACAGGCTGTCCAGAGCACTTCCATTTCCCAACGATTTTGGCTTGGAAGGATTAAACATCACCCTGAGGCCCACACGGCAGCTCTGGAGTCCTCACTACCAGCTCCTTGTCCAGCTTGGCTGGATCATATTTTACAATATTATTTTTAAAGGTAAGGTTGGAAAAATAAAAGCATGTTTGCAGTGTAAAGGCCATTAAAGCATCACTGAGTGTCAGGGCTTTGGACAAACAGGTTCTGTGAGTTCTGTGTGTGTGTAAAACTCACATCACTCTGGCTGTTGGTACAACACATTCCAGCTGCAGAATTCCTCTCTTTGATGGGAAGAGAGGAGCACCTGCAGGGGACAGGCTGGGGGCACAGCAGCATCAGAACCCCCAGCATCCCTTTGCTCTGGCTTCTCCAGAGCCTTCCCCACCTAAAGCTGAGTGAAATGGGAGAAGAAACAAACACATCCTGCGGCTTGGAATCAGGGAATGCCTGGGGGAGCAGGAGGAGGGAGCCAGCTCAGAGGAAAGGGTCAGACACAGCGCCCTGGCTGACAGGGAGCAGTGCAGAGCAGGGGCAGTGCAGGGCTGGATGCCGACTCTGACACCAGCACTGGGGAGACACAAACCCACCCCCAGTGCAGTTCTGCCCCACCTGGCTTGTCCTGGGGTGGGGGCAGAGCCCGGCTCGTCCAGGACGGAGCTCTGGGAGCATGTGAGATCCAGGCGCAACTAACAGGATTTCTTCAGTTGATCACACTCATTTCTTGCCCTGTTTATTCCTTCTAAGATCCCCAGGTCCTCCTGGGAGGTTATGAAGGGCCGGGAGAGCAGACAGGAGCAGTTCCTGCTGTGATTCCCAGCGTTTAAACTCACCCAGCTGCAGATTTTGTCCCAGCCACAGACACTGAGGGGACACCCTGGTAACATTGGTCTGTCCTGAGCTCCTGTGGCAGCACGAAGAAGGAAATGGGCTTTTCTGGAGCCACATGCAGCTCCTGTGCCAGGCTGGCAGCTCCCATAGCAGCTCCTGGCTCAGCTGGGATCCCCTGCAGCAAATCCTGCCTGGCTCACTTAGAGGAACACAGCCAGGCCCACAACAGGTACAAATTACCTAAAGAGGAAGGAGATAGAAAGAAATACCTTCTGCAGGTTGAAGAGAAATCCTCCTTTCACTTTCACCAGTCTTTTATAGCAACTGGATCAAAACCCCTGCAATGCCACAGCTGTGCATGAACAACCAGAGCTGCTCTGGGCTGTGCCCCAAATAACAGCTACAGGGAGGCAAAATCACAGTGCAGTCAGGCAGGGCCTGGCACAGAGCAGCAGCTTTACCAAAGGCTGGTTACTCAGCAGTTCATGCCTGGGCTGCCTCAGAGCTGGGGCTCAGCATTTCCCAGGACTCACAGTCAAAAGTGCAGCCAAGACAGCCCTCAGCTCACTGAGGTAAATCCCAAGTCTGTGCACCCTGACTGTGAGCACTGAGCTCTGATTCTGTGGCCACTTCCAAGCTGATGATTCCAGGACATTCCCACAGTTCTGGGGGTTCCAACTCACCCAAAATTTAATTCTATAAATCCAAGGTGCTACCTGGGGAAATAAGTGAGAGCTGGAGGAACCCTCAGCAGGTTTATTAAAGCTTTGCACACTTACAAACAGATGCACGCAGGGTTTGATTTCCCTGGCTTTAATCCTCTCCTGCCATGCCCAGCACAGCACCAGGGCACCTCCGGACACGGTGTGTGGGTGTCCTGACAAAACACAGGATGCTGTTTTTCCCTTCACAGCCCTGCAGAGCGACACCACACACCGAGCTACTCAGCTGCCTGCCTGATGATGCAAGGAGTGAATAAGCACGAATAAAGACACAGAAACTGGGTGTTGTTTGTAGAAGTGAGAAGCAGAGCCCTCCACCCAGCGCTGGGGATACCAGAGCTCTTGCACAACTCAGCTCTCAGCCTGCTGCTCCTTTTTATGCATCTCTGTCTCTGTGGGCACTTTTTCACCAGGAGCTCCTGGGAAGTTTTCCTTCCTCCTCAGCTGGGGGAGGACGCAGCTCCCGGCCTGTGAGCAGCAGAGCTGGGATGCCAGAGTGGGATTCCTGCGTCAGGATTTCCCTCAGACTCAGCACACCATGAGCAGGCCTGTGCTGGCTTGCCAAGGCTGGCTCAGGGCAGCTCATTACTGCTACTGGGTTCTAAGAATTGGAAGATGATCATTAACTAAAATTGGTTTGAAAGCTTCCAGTTTTGTAGATGTTGAGTAACTCAAACAACCAATGGGCTGCTGTGTGTTTTCATCTGAGAGCTCCCAGTGCTGGAGGCTGGGGAGTCACCCTGGAGGGGAATCAGCCCTGACCAGGGTGGGGATGGGGGAGAGGGGCAGGGGCAGATCCTGCTGGCTCAGGGACAGGCACTGGGGGCTGTCACACACCCTGAGTCCAGACACTCCCTCTGCCACCCCCCTGCCAGCCCTAGCTCCCAGAGCAGCTCAGGTGAGCATTTCTGAGCACAGAGCAGGGTCCTGGCAGCTCCCGAGGGAGCCCTTTGCAAACGGTGCTTTCACACGACCTTTGGTGCTCGGGGTGAAAATTGCCTTCATCGCTCGTATCTCAATCTTCAAAAGGAACTGGTGGGCTCCGGGCAAGGAGTCAGGAATGCTCTCACATATTTGGGAGCTCTGCTTTACGCAATCTCCCAGCAACTCGCCTTGGCTGGAAGGGATGAGCGATACTGAGCCAGTCAGCAAAACACCCACCTCGGCGGGCAGGGCCGGGGACTCTGCCCCGGCAGCGTTTCCCTGCACGCAGAGGCACCGGGACTTCAGCCCCGGCACCGCCGCGACTGCCCGGCCCCGCACAGAAATCGCTCCCGGTTCTCTGCCTCCGTCCCACCCCCACAGCGGGGAGTCATCCTCACAGTGCAGACTCAGGGAGCTGCAGCCAGAGTGGGTCTCACCTTGCAAAACCTAAGATGGGTTTGTGGGAAAAGGAAACCCATAAAATCCAGCAAAATTAATCTTTGTTCTGCTGGGAACATCAAGTTACAGCTGAGATGGCTTCTGCTGTTGTAAAGCAGGAGTAGTGCTGCTGGAGTTCCAAGTTAGGCTGGAGGAACTGAGGCTCAGATGGGTGAACATTTATCTGGCAGGAAGACAACCCTGAGCTCAGACTTCCAGAGCAACTCATTGAAGGCTGAGCAGTCCCTAAACCCCCAACTCTGTGTGCACACAACAGACCGAGGCTGCCTGCAGCCCTCCCCATGTGTCCTGCACAGCAGAGCCAACTGTCCCCACTGCCAGGGCTCCCCCAGGGCAGGGGGACACCTCTGTCCCTGCCTGAGCAGCTTCTGCTTGTCCCCATGGCCGGGCAGGACAGGGCCACCCTGGCTGGGATGAGCCCTGGAGCCAGTCCTGCCCCACAGCACAGCAGGGACAGGGGATCTGCAGCTTTCAGCTGGTGACACTGAGCACTGGGGGATTCCTGGTGGGACTGGTTTTAACTGGAGCTGAAATTCTGCTGTAGGAGGACTCACAGAATCAACACTGAATCAGAGGCATCCTGCTGAAGAAGGAGTTTGTGATCTGAAGGGAAGGAGTGCTGGAGAGATCCCAAAGGCTGATAAACCTTCAGCTTATCTGCACTTCATCTTAGAGGCCATCCTCAAGCAACACTGAAGTAATGCAAAACTCACCAAGCTGACACATTCCAGCATTTCCAAATCCTCTTCCCAGGGCTCTTTCCTCCCCACTCAGTTGCACCTTCAACATAGCCAGGAAAAGCAGAAGATGAAGAAGAGGAAGGAGGAAAGGCCCTGGTTTTCATTAGTCAGAGGATTAATTAGAAAATACAGGGCTCCCCATGGCATTTGATGACCTAAATGGGAAGCAGCTTCAGGCAGTTTTAGCAGAGGGTGGAAGGAGTTTGAATATTCCATGTGGGACACAGGGAGCTGCTCCTGTGAGCACAAGTCAAACTGGGCATTTCCTTTTCACTTGCTTAAAATGTCCCCAAATCTGTGCGACAAAATCCCTCCTGCACAGGGCTGTGCCTGGAACTGCTCAGAGACTCTGACCTGCAGTGTCACAGCTGGTGACACAGCTGGATACAGTGGCTGCAGAGGGGACACACCTTGGCCAAAACCATCCTCCAGTCCTTTTGGTGCCCCTGGGATCACTTCCCTGCTCTGGCTCTTGGCCAGAGCTGGGGGAAATGGTTCATTTTCAGTCCTTGAGCCTTTATTACTACAGAATATCCAAAACAACATAACCAACAACACAGTTACAAAAGGAGTTCACGGAGAAATGTGAAGCAGCCTGTGTTTGAAATGCTCTGTGTCACCATACTGAGTCCAGTATAAAACAATGCATATTTATACACATATAAAATACAAAAGGAACAACACAGAAATGTATAAACAAGGGTTGTGGAGGCCTCTGTGGTATTTACAGTCAGAGAAGTGGCTGGGAGGGTGTTGAGCAGGCAGTGTCCGTTCAGCAGGAGCTGTGGCTGCATCTGGGAGAGGCCAGAGAGGAGCCCAGAGCTGGGCTCAGCCCTGCTGGGGAAGCTCTGCAGGGTCTGTGGGGAGGCCACGGCCTGGGCTGGCATCAGTCACTGCCAGGGCCACCAGCTCTGCCCCTGCCCAGGCCTGGCAGTGCCACTTCGTGTGCCCAGCTCTGAAACGGCAGTTCAGGCCCGGCGCCAGAAGGGAATAAAATATAATAATAAAAAATAATAATAATAATAAACTCAACAGAGCCCAGTTCCACATTCACAGGATGATCTCACAGCAGTCTGTGGCCCTGCCCCAGGGCCGTGGGGGTTCAAGTCAAGGCAACAAGAGGAGGCACAGGACTGAGTTCTGTGAGTCACACGTGCCAGCTCAGAGAGAAGTCCCAGGAAGTGCTGCCTGCAGCTCTTTAGAGCTCCTTGAGGATGATCTGGAACTTGTTCTCTGCCTCTACCACGTCCAGCAGAAAGGCCATGTGGTTGCTGTAGTGCTGGATGATGTTGTTGTCCATGTTCACCAGGATCCTACAGAGAAAAAGAACAGCCGCATCAGAGGCAGAACATCGAAAGCAGTTCACCTGCCCTAGTCTGAGGGGCTCAACCACTGCTAATTAATTAATCAATTCATTAAAGGCATGGCACAACACAAGGGAAGATCCAGCACAGAACAGTCACCAACCCTAGGAACTCTGTCACGGCACAGTCAGGAATTCCATGGGGGAGACCAGGGTCTGGCAGTGCCCAGCCCCAGCACCACCCCAGGCCCTGGATCCAGCTCTGGCCTCCACCAGGTGCCCCACAGAGACTCTGGGGGGACCCAAAGGCTTCACCAGCAGAGCTGATCCTTCACCTCCAGCTGCCTCAGAGCCGGGAGCCAGAGAAGTCACCTGTGCCTCTTGTGCTGTGCTCCCATCTGATTCCTAAACCACACACAATCCCAGGGCTGTTGATCAGGAATCTGAACCCTGGATTGTTTCTCTAGACCAAACCTCACCAAAATCCAAAATTACTCCTTATTGCTCCTGAGTCACCCTGGGACCGAGTTCATCTGCTGAGCTCATCCCGTGCAAGGGCCATGGCTGGGGCAGGTCCTGCCCTGTTGCCAGCCCAGGCAGCCCCACTGCCTCTCACCAGATGAAGATCTGCCCCTCAAGCTGTAATTACCAGGAGGAGATTGTTTAGGATGGAGCAATAGGATAAAATGATTGAAAATTAAATCTGGGGGAGCAGGAAGCTGGGCCTGACCCTGCCACCAGCCAAAGTGGAAATATCTCCAATCTCCCCACAGAAGGAGCTGCTGGCATGGGTCACGTCCAGCCTTCATTAAACCAGGTGTCAAAATTATTTATTTAATCTAATTTCCAGGCGTGGTCTTTCCTCTTAATGAGATAGCTCTGTTCTCCTCCTGCTTGGTTTCCCTTCCAGTCATCACTTGCTGCTTATCAGATCAAGGCACTGACAAAACCAAAGCCAAAGTGAGTGAGGTGGCCTCTCCCCTGAAGCCACCAGTGCTGGGCTTTTCCTTTGGGGAGAAAATTCCCATTTCTGGGGCTAAAGGATGAGCAGCATCAGCAACAGGTGGAAGAATCCCTGACAAATTCAGATGCTCACTATGGCCCATCCCTCATCCTGAGCCAGGGACAATCCAGCAGTTTTTGGAGAAGCAAACACTGATCCCTCTCTGATAAGTGCTCCATAATCTCAGGCTTTTAGACTGAGACACAAAGAATCACCCTTAAACTCCCCAAACAATTCCACCTTCACCCAACTTCCTTTCCTTGGGAGACTTTACCCTCCCAAACAAATATAATACAAACAAGCATTATCCCAAATCTTTAAAGCCTAGAAAGATCTGAGTTTTATATGCTCCAAATAGCAGAACCTGACGTGGCTCTACCTTTTATTATCTTGTTAAAATGCTCTTGGAGCCAATGGCAAGGGCTGGAGAGGACAGGTTTGGAGGCACAGCATAAAAGCAGATGAGAGATTAGCTTACCCTCTTTTGCACTTTTTGTAGACTTTATAAATGCTTTCTTCAGGAAGCCCATATTTTTCTGAAATCTGTGAGAGAAAACATGGCAAATCTTTGTACTTGTAAAGTGAAATTCCCACGATAAAAATCAAAGATAACAGCGAGCCTGAGTGTTCAGCAGCAAAGGACCCCCCTCAGTTTTACTGCAGAGAACAAAACCATGAACCTGAACATTCTCCTGGGCAAGTTCAGTTTTGGTCTTAGGGTGGCAGGAGTTTTGTAGGTTTTTGCCAAGCATTTTCCATGAAGGTTTTTGACTCTGGGGTGAGGGATGAGGAAGGAGAATATGGCAAAGAATCCTCTGTGCTGACATTTTTCAAACTTTAAAAGTTTGCAAAACCAACAGAGCTGCAAGTGCAGCCATAAAGCCACCCCAAATCTGGGAGATTTATTGTTTGTTTCCTTCCCAGCAGTCTACAGAGAGGGCTGGGTTATCAGAGATGCTCCTGATAACCATGACAGAAATGCGTCCCTGTGCTCCTCAAACACAACCAGGGAATTCCAGCACCAGGCCAGGGAGGGTTTCAGATCACACATCTCCAGCTTGGAGAATGGAAAAGGTGTTTGACAATGGAAAATATGAATGTGCTGTCACAAGAGGAGACTTCCATGAGAATCTGGATGAGGCAGGAGGTGTGATCTTCCCTCTGCAGCACAACATAGCCACGCCAGGAGCTCCTGGGAGGACTCAGCTCCTGCTCCCACTTTCCATTTCCATTCCCAGGGGAGAGCAGGCAGCAGAGATGAGCAGCCCATATCCAACTCCCTGTCCACCACCCCCATTCCCTTTGCTCTGCAGTTTGTCCCTTCCCCAGGGGGTTTGGGGACACTCACAGCTGTCCTGAGGCCCTGCAGGTCCGGGGTCTTCAACATGAGAGCATCAAACACCTCCTCGGCCTCCCTGCGCACGTAGAGCAGCACTGCAAGAGAATAGGGCAGTGTGCTCAGAGTCCTCCCAGTGCTCCCAGAGCCCCGTGGAACTGGGGATCCCAGGGTTACCTCTCTGGGGATCCTCGTCCTTGCTGTGCTTTGGAGGGATCTGGTCAAAGTCCTCGGTGAAGGAGGCCCCGCTCCGCTTCAGGGGCAGCCTGAGGAGACACAACACTCTCAGGAGGGCAGGACAGTCACAGCAAACAAAACAACTCCAGCTCCTGAACTCCTCACTGAACCACCAGTTACTCCAACAACTATCCAGCACTTAAGTATTGGTTTGTAATTACAGCAGCAGAGTTGTAACTTCCTGCCTGAAGCACAGGGGCAGCTCAGGGAGGGTTTGGGGTCACCAAACCCAAAAGCCTTCTGCACCCTCCTGGCACTGCTTCCCCACTGGGATCCCCACAGAGAGGCCCAAGCTGGGGGAGATTCTGCTTTTCAAGTGTGATTCCACTTCATTCCAGTAGATTTTCCAGCCTCTGTGTATTTGAACCCTTCAGTGACAGTTGTGATCTTTTATTTTCCCTTTCAAACATCATCTCCATGAGAACAACAGGACAATCAGGGAGCAGCTGGTGTTGGAGTGACTTTGACGGGGACAGAAATGTGTCCCTGTTTCTGCAGCCCTGAGTCCCTTCCAGGACAAGGTTTAACTCATATTCTGACTCTCAGGGCATCAGGGAGACACTGAGCTGTGTTATCCTGCCTCTGGGAAGGAACAGAGCAGCTGATGGATGGGAAACACACACTGCTGCATCCTCACCTGTTTGCAGAGTTGGGAACAGCAGGAGGGAGCACCTGGAATGCAAAGGAAAGAGATCTGTGAGTTTGCACAGCATCACTATGTGCTGGAGAGCCTGGGGGAGGCAACTTGAGCACACTTTAAACATGATTTCCCTCCTCCTGACCCATCAGTTTTCCCACACAATGAAACCCAGGCATCCCTTTCTTAGAACAAATGAAATTTGATATAAAGAATTGTTTTTGACAAACTGAGGCAGTGATTTCTGAGGCAGGGAATGCTGAGGAGCTCTGAAGGACACTGGACAGAAGAAAGTGAGGGGATGTCCCACAAACACAGGGACTGAGATGGTCACATTTTGCTGTCATTTATTTTCTACTGCTATTCTGCTCCCACTGCAGTCCTCTGTGGGAGCTGCAGGTGTGTAAAGCACAGGAATATCTGGCTGGAAGGAGGCTGGCAAGGTTTACCTCACCCAGCACTGCACGACTGGGCCACTCCTGACGTGGAGTTCACCTCATTCCCACAGAGAGCCGTGCTGAGGTTTGGCATTTTCCCTGACACCGGGGCTGTGGGGGAAGGCCCAGCCCGGCAGGGAGGGACAGGGACTCACCGAGCCCCCCCTCTGCGGGGTGGGGAAGTGCACGTTGGGGATGAACAGCACCGGCTGCGTCTCCAGGTCGCTCTCGGGCCGCAGGAACGTGATCTCATTCCCTCTGAAGCCAGAGAGCAAACAGCCTTTCAGACCTACAGATGGAGAGTCCAGTTCAGCTCAGCTCGGGGTGCTGGCTGAGGGGAGCCCGTCCCAAGGCTCCCAGAGGAGTGCTGGGAACAGGACAGGACCTGCAGCACCTCCAGGGGAGCCCAGAACCATTCCCAGAGGTTGGAGGGTGCTCACAAAGGGCTTTGGGAGGCTGGGAAGGAGCCCAGCAAGGGCCTGGCTGCTGCCCAAGGGTGCTGTTATCCATGGAGGATAACAGACAGGGATTTCAGCAGGGAGCAGGGAACACACACAAGTACTCACCATTGTTGTTGGAGTCCAGGCATTTTCCTTTCCTTCGGAACTGTTTCCTTTCATCATCCCTCATTTTCCTCTCTGCTCCCTGGGGGAAGATCAAAATTGAGGATATTGACATTTCCAACAGTGGCAAGAGAGGGTTCTGTGACCACCTCTGGGTGTGACACACTAAAGTGAAGGCAGCCTTAACTCAGAAATGGTCACCTCAGGCACCTTCCACAGTCCAGGCCAAGACTCTCTGACACTCAGAAAAACAAAAATGAAAGGTGCTTTTAAAAATGAAACAGTCAGAAAAGAATAGCTGTGAGATTTTTTTTTCCATGGGAAGATATCTGAAATTGAGGAAGAGCCTCCAAGGAAACTCTCATCTCTTTTGATTTTTTTAATAACTGGTCAAAAATAGACTCAAAAATAGAGTTTATCGTGAGGCACAGTCACAGGCCTGGGCTGCTGTAGGCTCTCACAGCATTTCTGCTCTTATTTGTGGTGCCTCTGACCAGCTGGGATTTTGGGCTGGTGGGAGAGGAGTGCTGTACCTTGTCACAGAAGATCTTGATCTGGCAGACAGCCCTGTGCACCAGCTGGCTGCTGCCACTGCCACAGTCGTAGGTGTCGATCTGCAGGTTCAGGGGGACTCCCTTCACTCCCTTCTGCGAGGAGAAGTCTGTGCTCAGGCAGTTCACCCCAATAAACACCTGCAAACAGGGACAGGGACTGTGGGTGCTGAGAACCTCCTCAGGCAGCAGTGGGAGCAGAGGGCAGGGACAAAAGCAGGTACAAAAGCAACTCCTTCCAGCCCTCCCAGAGCCAGCCTGGCAGGGGAGCAGTTGCTTTCCCACCTGAGCCTCTCCCCCTACACCTATTCCAGCTCTTTAACTCAGCCTCTCCACTCCCAAAATCCTGCCTGGGGATATTCTTGCTGATATTTCTGATCTTTCATGTGAAAGGGACCCTCAGACAGCAAAGCCCTGCAGGAAGGGAGGAGGGCAAGTCTGCAGCCTCAGGAATTGCACAGCAGTGCTGCTTAAATAAATATTCATCCCACACTGGGCTCTTTTATCACAAGGAGGGAGTTAACTACAATGGAAACTCTGGAAGAAAAGATGAGCACAGCTCTAATCCAAATTGTATCTCCAAACTGTCATTTAATCGGTGTGACCTTGGAATTCTCTTGGACCCTGGGGACAGATTTGCAGCTGGAGAAGCTCCCAGAGCTCCCTCAGCTGAGGATTTCAGCCCTCAAAGCTGGAGTCAGTTCCTAGGCAAGAAAACCTCTTCACCGAGGGGTGAAGTTTAATTGGAAGAAGAGAAGTAACAGGTGCCAGGGACAACCCAAACACCCAAATACCTGACCCCTCCTGTTCCCAGCCCCTGACCCCTCCTGCCTCACTCCCAGCCCTCGAAGCTCTCTGAAGTCTCACCTCTGCCTGCCTCAGGCCAGTGCCTGAGCAGAGTTTCTGCTAAGAGTTAAATCCAGTTTTGCTGAGGTGCCTCCAGGGCTTGCCACATACCTGACATATTTCCATTTCTGACAGCTCTGCCTTGAAGACATTTGTTAACCTCTTGGGTTGTAAAAGACCCAGGTTGCCTTTGGGCTTATTGAGATCCCAAAGCCAGGCAGGGTTTTCCCAAGCTTCAGAGACTTGGGGTATTTATGCTTTTTTTTTTTTTTTTTCTCAGTTACTCCATCTGTTTTTCAATCCCCACTAAATACAAAGTGTTAATGAGAGACTCTGAGGAGATGCAGAGGAGACAGCAGAGCTGCAAAGACCTTGCTGTAATAAATTTTCCTGCTTTTAAGGCGACAAGGGACCCTGTGACCTGCCTGGTTCCCCTGCACATGCCACAAAGCCCAGAAGGGTGGTCAGTCATGTCTGCAGCACCCTGCCTGGAGAGGGGCTCTTTGTTCCCTGAGCTGGGGGTTGTTTAAACAGGCTGCAGGTACATGTAAGCAGAGCCCTGAATTGCTGCAAAACCCTTTCTTCAGAGTTATCCATCAGCACTGAGAAAACATCCCTGAGCCAGTCTGGGTGTACCCAGAGTGTTTATTAGCTCATGGCAGTGATCAAACACACACTGAGGCTGTCCTGCTGCTGTCCTGCCAGGCAAACCCTGCCTGGGGCCCTGCAGTGGCAGCTTTGGGGCTGGAAGTCTCTGTCTCTCAGCTGAGCAGTGTCTGGGCTGTCAGGAGGGAGCTGCAATTCTGCTGAGGGCCATTCCCAGCTCCCCTCCACGGGCAGTTTGTACCTTGGCTTCCTCGTGGATGTTCCACACGAAGGACAGGGCGTTGTAGGCCAGCTCCTCGATGTTCTGCACTGTGTTGAAGTTCTCCTTGCAGTCAGCTGCAAGGCAGGAGGGGAGCAGTTCATACTGGGGCTGAAATTGTGACATTCCTGGGGCCTCCCGCCCCCAAATCCTGCCCCAGGCTGGCCCCCAGACCAATGGAAGCCCTGGGATGCTGCACTCAAGTGGAGGCAGAGGCTCCCCAGCCCCCCAGGTGTGGCAGCCCCTCGTACCCACGTCGATGACTCTCTGCTTGGCCGTGGGCTGCCGGGAGTGCCAGTGCTTCCAGAACTTCAGCTGCTCCGTGGGGATCTTCTCATTGTCAAACACGATCATCACCACACTCTGCAACACAGCCAGCACAGCCCAGCTCAGCACAGGGCAGGTCTGTGCCCTCCTGAGCCTCCCGTCCTGCACTGCCCCCAGCCCAGTGTGAATCAGGAGATTTTCCTTTCCTCAGGAGGGAAGGGATTTGGGCTCAGCCATTTGGCACATTCATCTCAGGGGTCACTCTGAGGCCTGGCCACACATCCCAGGAGCAGGATGGGGACCTTGCCTGGCTCAGACCTCTTCCCAGCAGGGCCCCACTGGCCCTTTGTGCATCCCTGAGCTCCTGTGACAGGTTCCAGCTGTCAGGGAGGCTCTGCAGTGCAGCAGAGGATTATCCTGGGGGGCTGAATCCATCCCATTCATCCCTTTAAGCCAAAATGAGCCACAAAGCCACTCCTGCTCATGCTCAGCCCTGTTCCCAGGCCAGTGGAGTTGCTGGATGTCCCATTCCAGAGTTGTCAGCAGAGCTGTCAGCCTGTCTCTGTCTCTTACCTTCACTTTATTTGAGGACAAGTGCAAACATTTGCTGTCTCCAGCTGTCCGCAGTGTGATGGGGTAGAACTGTCCTTTGTTGAGGTAGGCCATGGGAGAGTCCCCAGATTTGATGTGAATGGCTTTGGGTGACCCCAGAGTGTATTCAAAGTCACTTGGATGGAACAAAGAGAGAGGGATGAATAAGCACATGCTGCTGTTTCACTGCAAAAGCAAAACAGAGCCCCAGGAGCCTCCACCCCACGGGTTACAGGCTCCAGTTTCTGCTCCATTCACCACCTCACACACCCTGACACAGCACAGCACATTCTGATCCTCCCCTACACCCTGGGGAGCAGCACTGCTCCAACAGCCTCATTTTACCCCTCAGGTTTGGCTTTAAAACCTCTGGATGTGACTGCAGCCAGTATTTTTGTGTGGATGGCAACAGAAGCATTGCTCAACCAGCAGCCTACAGCAAAACACAAAAATGGGTACCTGTGATGAGACTTTTACAACACCCTAAACTCAGGTTTCTGTCTCCAAATCCGTACCCATAACTGGCTGAGCCAGGAGACTCTCCCTTAATGGTCCTGTAGAAAAAGGACCTACAGGACACCAACACCTGAATCCCAGCTCCTGGAACTCTCAGTGTGGTGGGCATCAACTTTAATCTTTACCGAAAAGCTTTGTAGTGCCACGCAGAGATGGTGTCACTGCTGGCAAGAGAATTTGAAAGAAGAGCTTGAATTCAGAAGCTCTCAGACCTTCAGCAGCAGCTGTGAGCACTGAAACCATGAGGCCACAGCTGGTTTCTGCTGTAAGGAATCTGTGCAAGCCACCACCTGTAGAGGAGCTTCACTCAGACCCTTCAAGTGCCCTGTTTAGTCACCAACCCATCTTCTTCCTGCTCCACCTCCTCTGATGCCATCTCTGAAGATGGGCTTGGCAGCTCCTCTTATCTGGAGCCAAGAGAGCCAGAGAACTTCAGTGCACAAATAAACAGTGAGCAGGGAGCCTCTGGCTCAGGGGACGCTGCTGTCTGTGTGAACATCCCCACGTCTGACAGCTGAGTCACCCGTCAGCTGACTCAGGAGGCAAATAAAAAGTGGGAGGTGAAATAATGTTACCTGCTGGGAGGTTTGATTTGGTATCTGGAGCAGCAAAGCTCTGCCTGGCAGAGGGGTAGAAAGGAGGAAGAAATCCCTCTCATGTTTTAGGAATGAGAGGCAGTAGCACCCTCTAAAATCAAGGCTGACTAACAGTGCTAAGTGAGAACCTAAACCTTGGATTAGGAGAGGCTGATTATCACCCTCACGCTCTGCCAGCCTCCCTTTCCCTGTCATTTCCCCCATTCCAAGAGGCCTGTGGGAAGATGGTGCAGCCACCTGGAACCCTGTGTGTCACCCAGCCCAGCAGTTCTCCCTGGAAGGGGCTGTCACCTCAAGAGGTGGCCCTGGGTTGAGCCCCGTCTGGGGGCAGCACAATCCCAGCTTTGGGTCTGCTCCCGGGGCAGCATCTGGCTCTGAAAGCACCGGGAAGACACAACTGGTCTGTGCAAAAGCACAGAATGTGTAATTTTTACTGCTCACTGCCAAGGCTGGACTGTAGACAGAAAAGGGATGCAGCCCTGCCCCAGGAAAGAACCCAGAGTTCCCTGGAACCCCAAACCCCTGGAGTGCTGTTACCTCTTCACTCCATCCGTGGGGTAACTCTCAGGGCAGGCTGGCTCTGGCTGGGGTTTGAGGATGTCACTGAAGAGCAGCGTCTGCAGACAAGAGAAAACACAAATTGAAAGTAGAATCTCACATTGCTTTATCCAGACATCACAGCACACAAAACACTGACCCTCATTGCTTCCAAAATCACCTTAAACCCCCCAGAAATCCAACAGGAACAGCACCAAGCAAAAGTGCCCCCCATGAGCCCCCAGCCCAGAGCAGCCCCAGGCCTGACCTCCTGGGGGTCCTCCTTGAAGGTGCTGTCGGGCTGCCAGCGCTGCTGTGCCGGGGCCATGGGCAGGCTCTCGAACAGAGAGTTCAGGGAGCTGCTGTCGTACACATCCCCCGGGGCCACCAGGAAGTTGTCTGGGGTGGTTTCCAGCTTGCTGGTGCCTGGAGGGAGCAGGGCTGCCTTGTGAGCAGCAGGGACACCTTCGAGGCTCAGGCCGTTCTTCTTGGGGGGCTCGCAGAACTCCTGGGTCATGGAGACGTTTTCTGACAGCAGCTTCATGAGATGGGCTGAGCCATCGAAGGAGGGGATCTCGGGCTCATAATCCATCCCGTGGCAGTGCCTGCTGGAGAGAGGTCGTGGCTCAGGGCAGGCTGGGCACCCCCAGCTCAGTGTCACTGCCAGCAGTGCCTGATGTGCTGCTGGCCTGGCTGCCAGGTGACCCTGAGTCAGCCCCAGCAGCTCCTGCTGGGCCTGGGAGTGCTGACAGCCCCTGGGGGATCTCCACCCACGGCTCTCAGTGCAGTCAGCAGGAGCCAGGGGTGCTCAGCAGATAAGGGATGATCACAGGGAGTCAGGGAATATGGTTTGGACGTGGTTTGGGGCTGCACATCCAGGCCCTACATTCACTGTTCCTTTCTTTAGGCCATCACACACTCAGAGCAGCAGGGCTGATAAGAAAGGTAACTGCTGTGTGGGCTGTCCATCATTAGTCTTTTTATGGCTCATTGATGCTGAAAGTTGATTTTTTTTAATATCTTTTTTTTAAGGAAAAACAATTATTGTACAATTTCACAAACTCCAGCAACTTAGGAAGCCAAAACCAGCTTAACTCAGTTTACTTCTGAAGGAGTGAAGTATCACTTGAGGTTTATTCTATCAAGTGGTTGAAAACTGACAATGCCAAAGTACACAGCATCCAGGAAGGGGAACTGAACTCATAGTGGCAAATGAGCCATTAATTTAGTAGTTAATTAGCTGAAAACCTCAAAGGACAAATGGGAGTCACTGGAAGAGAATCCTGGGAGAGTGGAACAGAAACTCTCATCAGCCCAGGGAATGAACAAGAATTTGGCCATTCCCTTCCCGCTGCCAGTGTTCAATCCTTCTGCCCTTTGCAATTGTCACAAAATAGGAAATAAATGCAATTTCTTCAGCTGCTGCCAATCAGCACAAGCCCTGTGAACGCAGCCAGACAGATGCTCAGGTGTGTAAATGGGTGTAGCTCCATTTGTACCCGCTTGGGACCTGGCCTAAAGAATTTTAATGTGTGTCTCAGGGTTAATGAGCTGCACTGTTGCTGGTAATAACACCGTGCTTTGATGTCTATTTTCTGCAAGCTCAGAGCCCCATTCTGCATTTCAGCAGCTGCAGGAGAGTGAGGCAGCTCCAGAGAGCAGGAACTGAAGCCAACCTCTTTGCCAGGTCATTGCGTCCCATCATCCCAGCTGGGAGAATCCTCTTCTCCTTCGGGACCTAGGACAAGGCAGAGCAGAGAGTTTGTTTAGCGTTACATTTCATTAATGGGAAACAGAGCAGAATCAGCCCTGTCTGTGAGCAAGTGAGGCCTCCCAGATAAAACCCCACAGGAATAATAAACAGCAGAGCTGGGCTCTCCCCTGCTGGGCTCCCAAACAACCTTGGACAAGCCACACCAGCTTGTTCTAAAAAGCACCTAAGTGAGTGGGAACATCATTCCTATTGCTTCCAATCAGGGATAAATCAGATCCACATTTCTCAAAGCTCCCTCCATCCTACAGCAGCACTGGGAGAATGAAACAGCTGAGGTCTGCAAGGCTGTTCCAGCCCAACAGCCCTCACAGCACTGCTGCTCCTTATAGGTAAAAATCCAGACTCAAGACACCTGGGCTCAGGTTTTCCACATGTTCTGGATTCTCTCAAAGTGGTGTTCTGTGCCTCAGCTTACCACTGAGGATACTGGTGGTGTTGTGAGATAATTGGGCAACTATTGGCTAAACAACTCAGGGGGCTCAGTAGATGAGGAAGCTCAGTAGAGGAGTCCCCTCCTGAGGTGATACAAGTTTTGCACATATTCTACACCTCTTTTACCCCAGTTTTACCCTGAGGCCAGCCCAGGGCCACCCACCATGTAGTAGTCGTAGAGGAGGCTGAGGGCGGCCACGCTGTCGTCGTCCCCGTTCACCCTCATCATGGCCTTGGTGGCTGCAGTCAGGGGGTTCTCCAGGTAGGTTTTCCAGGCCTCGTCCTCGCTGGTGTAGGGGAATTTCTGGAAGTTCATGGTGTCATTCTTCATCAGACGCACGGATCTAAAACTATGGGGAAACCAGGAGTGAGGGAGGAGCTTTTCCCACAGAGACTGCCATGAACACAGGAAGGGCTTCCCAAACACTCTGGGAAATGGAGGAAGGATGTTCTCCTGGTCCTCAGCTCCCAGAGCCTTTGGGATCACCATCTCTGCTGTTGTAGCTGGGTACAAAGTCAGGCCAGAGCCTCTGCAGGGGCAGATGCTCCCTCTCCTGCCCAGGGAGACAAAACCCCATCAGCTACTCCTTCCTCCAGTCTCACCTGCACTGTCACAGGGGCTGCTGGGCACTGAAAAGGGATCAGGGAACAATTCTCCCCTGGATGTGGAGCTCCAGGCCAGCACAGCCCACAGTCACACAGTTATTCAGTGCCCAGATGAAACTAAACCTCATCGTTTCCCTTTGCTGCAGTTCATGGGTTTAAAACTATTTTTTTCCCAATCATTTATAGATTATTTTACTCAGAGGGAAGCAGACAGGCAGATCACAACCCTCTCCCTTCCACTAAAAAATTCCTGACTGAGGTGAGGCTCATGAGACTACGTGAGAAGCAACACACCAAAATAATGCCCTGTGTCTGTCCTCACTTCTGGCACTTTCTCCAGGCCTCTCCATCTTATGTTAATAAACTGTCAGACACTTAATTACCCAAACATTGGTCATCTTTCCTTTTCCTCAAGCAAACCCTGCAGCAGCCAGCCAGCAGTGTGGAGTTTGGAATCATGGAATCACAGAATTGTTTAGGTTGGAAAAGACCCCAAAAATCATCAAGTCTGACCTCTGACCGAATCCCATCACATCCACAGAGACAGTGGCCCTGCTCTTGTCACACCTTCCTGTCACTTGCACCTAGTGTCACCACCACAGCTCACACCATTCACCATAAAATAACATATCCGTGGACAAAAATTCCTTTTTCCTCCAAGTGGAAATGCCCAGGAAAAGCAAGACTGGGTTTTATTAGAAGAAAGGGTTAAAAAAACTTCTTTAAATCTCCAAAGTTGCCAAGAGCTGACTGGAGTTAAACCATTACATCACCTGGTGATGTTTTTTCATGGAAAGGCAAAGGAAACCTTCAGGAGCTACAGCAATGAATGCTACAATTTAATGGCATTTTTATAAGGAATATGTTGTTTTCATTAAGC
Source organism: Zosterops lateralis (assembly GCF_965231275.1). Classification (NCBI taxonomy): domain Eukaryota; kingdom Metazoa; phylum Chordata; class Aves; order Passeriformes; family Zosteropidae; genus Zosterops; species Zosterops lateralis. Next base: position 5,429,428 of record NC_139788.1, read on the forward strand.
CACTCTCTATGTGTTTATAATAAGTCCCAGTCTAGACTTTGAAGTGAATCATTCAGAGAACAATAATTCCTTTTGGAAGGAAGCTGGCACCCCTGAAACTCCCCATGTTGGTCTGTCACCAGGCACTGCCACCCTGCACCAAATACCCATCAAACCACACAGGGATGGCTTGGGATGCTCCTGGATCAGACTCCAGAGCTCTCCTTGGCCCAGACTCTCTTTGGTGCCTGCCCTGCCTAACAAACAAAATTAATTTGCAGCACAGAATTAATTTGCAGTTCAAGAATTACAGCTTTTTTTTTTTTTTTTTTTTTTTTTTTTTCTTTCTTTTTTTTTCTTTTCTTTTCTTCCATGAGGCCACCACAGGCTGCTTCTGCTGTCCTTGTCACCTTTTCCTTAAGGAATCCTTTGCTTTTCCCTCCACACCCGAGCTGCACCAACCAACCCTGCTGGTGGCCCGAGGCTCCCAATTCCCGCTGCTCTCTGTGCCCACGTGGCACCGGGGCTGGGGCTGGCTCTGGGACTGGGAATGACTCTGGGACTGGGGCTGGCTCCGGGGCTGGCAGCAGCTCCCATCCATCCCCACCCCGGGATAACGGGGACTTCGAGCCCGCTGCTCTCCCCCCTCGGCCCAGCCCCGGTTTCACCCCGCGCCTGAAACTGCAGCAGGTGTTTGGGGAGTTTCGTTGTCTTTAGCGCTTCTCACGCAGCCCTCGCTCCCTCCTCCCTCCCTCCCTCCCTCCTCCCCGGCCGTGCCGCTGCCGTCTCCGAGCAGGGCCATGGGAATGACTCAGATTTCAGCGCTCGGTGCCGGGGCTGTTCAGTCCTGTCCGGACAGGAATCCTCAATCCCATCCTCTCAAGGCAGAATCGGCAGCAGCAGAGCTCGAGCTCAGCGTGAGACTCGGCCCATGTCGCTGGGAATCAGCAGAGATAAACACACCGGGGCAGGACGGAGCAACAAAGCATTCGGGAGCTTAAAAAACCACCGATATTGCGAGGAGAAGTGCTCGGGGGCTTCATTCTCCCTCACCTAAAGCATTCCTTGTGTGATTCCCTTCTGCCTGCTCACCTCTGCTGGAGAAACCACGGAAAAAGGCATAAAGGGAAACCCGCCCTGCCCTCGGCCTGGCAGAAAGCAAAGGCAGGGATGGGCCATGCCCTGAGCTGGAGAGAGCAAAACGTGGGCACACACTGCCCGTGGTGCTCCTGGCACAAAGCAAAGTCCAGCAGGGATGGCAGGATGGGGACAGCAGGACACTCTGGGAGCTTCAGGCAGGACCCTGAGGGCCTCAGAACCTGCAGAGGCCTTGAAAGTCCGAGCAGCTGCTCCATGCACTGGGAACTGCACTGGTGCCAGTGAGGCTGGGATTCACCCAGCTGAGGACTGACACAAATGACAGGAATTGCACCTTTATCCCAGCTTGTTTCTGTTCCAGGGTCCCTGACAGGCACTGGGATGTGTGACTGGGATGTGTGCATCCCCTCAGAATCCTCCTTGGAGGGGAGTGAGGGACATCCCTTGTCCAGAGAGATCAGCCCTGCTCTGACCGTGTTCCCAGAGGTCACCAGTATCTGAGGAGAGAGGGGTCTGAGGAGATAAGCAGGTGTGGTGACATGTCTGTGGCACCTTTTTGACATCAGGACCTACAGGACACTGTCATCACTTTGCCCCCCCAGCACTTCAGATCCCACCAGTGACCTCTGTGAAGCACAGCTATAGGAAAGAGACACCCAAATCCAGATCCAAACACACCTGAACTTTACTTTCCTTGCTGCCTGTGATGCTCCCTGCACGTGGCCGGGCTGTGTTTGCCCATTCCAAGCTCTCTGCTGTGTTTGGCAAAGCCAGAGCTCCTTCCCCAGGCCGGAGAAACACAAACACTGGGACCAGTAGCCTCCCTCCCCTCAGTGCTGCAGCCTCAGGCCATGTGCAGAGCAGGGCAGGATTTGGGGCAGGGAGCAGTTTGTTTGTGTCCAAACAGTCGGGAGTGTGACACAAGGTGATCCCAGCCCCTTTCCCGCTCCAGCCCAGCCCACCTCTGTTTCCCCAATTTCTCCTGGTGATGGATAAACACTCAGGGCTATGCTGGAACAGGAGAATGTGCCCAAAGGCTCCAGGTGGGGACAACAACCAAGCAGGAAAGAGCTCTTGTGCTCCTCCTGCCTTTGCTGGGTTTCTGTGGGAGGCTTTGCTGGCCTTTGAGCTTCGTGTTGTTGTCTTTGTTCTCTCCACTACACCTGATTCAGCCTCCAACCTAAATATTGGCCATGCCAGATGCTTGTGGCTACAGAGCAGCATCACATTGTCCAAGCAGCAGGGAATCCATGGTGAGCAGCAGCAGGAATTCAGAGCCACAGAACAGAGAGCCCTGAGGAGCGCAGGTATGGCCCAGGCAGCTCCTGTGGGGTTTCATCAGTTCTGGGTTTGGGCATTGCTCTCTCCTCCCTCTAGAAATAACCCTGGTGTTCCTCAAGTTCATGTCAGAAATACAGGGGAGGATCAGCACTGCCCTGGACAGGGCAAGGCCAGCAGGCAGCTTCCTGAGCAGAGATTTCAGCCTGTAAACCCTTGTCAGGAAGGACAGCATCCAAACAGAGTGGCCTCAGTACTGAAGCCAAGCCTCTCAGCTAAGTTGTTATTTTGTAATTTCTTTGCAGGTTTAACAAACAAGCACACCCGAAGACAAGGTGACAGCACAGCCAGCAGTGAGTGCATTGTCACCAGCCCACTCACACAGCTGGGCAAAAATCCAGAGACAGAACCAGGAAAAAAAAAAAACCAGAAAGAAACACAACAAACACATACTAATGATGAAAAACACTGCCAGGGTGCCAAGCACAACACAGTGTCAATCCACAGGCCCAGGAGATCATGATCCATCTCCTGGCCCCTGACCTGCACTGCCTACAGGATATTTCCTGGGATATTTTCTCTGGCAGCTGGGGAACAATGTGGGCTCTGTCCCTGGGTTTGTGCAGGGGCATTGCAGCAGCAGCCTCAGCCCTGGGGTTACCTCAGCTCAGCAACCTGAAGATTCCCAGCAAAGCTTCACCCACAGGCAGTGCAGGAGCTTCTCCTTCCCTAGTTCTGTGTGGCACAGGTGGGATCCAGCTCACCACCCCACCCCTGCAGGAATGTGCCTGCCTGGGATGGGGAGGGAAGAGGCACCATGAACATCTCTGGGAAATGGCTCCTGATTCCCAGAGGGGCTCAGTGGGTGCCAGTGGAGCTCAGTGGTGAGTCCTTGGTGGGCACTGGACCCCAGCAGATCCAGCTCTGCAGGCTGATCCATGGTGGAGTCACACAAACCTCCCAGGGGCTGGTGCTGCCTGGGGAACATGCAGAGACACCCCTTCTCCTGGCCCTCTTGGGTCACCTACAGCTCTTTAGGACCAGAAACCCCAAAGCAGCTCAATATTTGTCCTTTTTCACAGCAGCCTAACTCCTGCTTTTGTAGCTCTTTATAATCACAGCAGAAGGGCCTAAGGACAGGGATTGACACTAAAATGCCTCATCCTGGGCTGTTCAGCAAAGATGAGAGAACAGAACCAGCCCTGAGCCTCTGCTGTAAACCTCAGCACCACTGGCTGGTTCTGCCTCTGCAGCCTGGAGGGCTCCTGAGCCAACCCAGGCTGTGATGTTTGGGGGACACCAGCTGGGATTGTGCTTTACCTGATAACATCACCCTGGAGGGATCCACCCACCCCATCCCACTGCACAAACCACTCCCGCTTTAGTGCCTCCCCTGCCTAACAAAACAAATTACAGCACAGAATCCCTTTGCAGTTCAGGAACTACTGCTGATTTTTTACAGAAGTAGTTTCTGATGTCAGATTTGGGGTGTCCTGAGTTTCAGGGATGTCTGACTCCACAGGGAGACACAGAGACAGGCCCTGAACATCTGCTCCCACCTGGCACATCTGAAATATTGCTGTAAACTTCACTCTCATCCCTATTTTCATTGTGGACAGGTAAAGACACTTTATGTACAGTTATTCCTGGACACAAACCCTCACTGTACCAACACATCACACTTTATTCTGAGGCTCCCAGTCCTTCACCCACCAAAAGGAAGATTACACAGGTAATTTTTATATATTCTCTAACTCCAACACCTTTGACTTTTAAAGAAAATCAGATTTTTAAAAATCACGTTTTGCAAGATTTGGATTTAAAACCCACCAATGGTAGCCATAATATACAAACTTCTGCAATAAAAATTGTTTCTTTTTTACTGCTCTTCAGGTAATGTAGTTTTTTAAGCCAGTAATCAGCTATTATGGGTTATCTGTGCTTAAAGCCCAGCTTTACTGTAGGTTCTCTGCTTCCCTCAGCCCATCTTGCCAGGGGCTGCTGCAGTGGCACACTGAGGATGTCACACATTTCTGAGGAAAGCAGTGACACAAGGAGAGCAGAGGTTGGAGTTTCAGCCTCACAGTTCTGTGCTCAGTCTCAGGACAATTTTGTCCCCTCACTTCATCCCTCCCCTGCTCCGAGCAGCCAGAGCTCACCCCTGGCACGGGCTCTGTGCCCTGCTGAAGGTGGCACAGGTGGATCCTGTTGCCCAAGAGGCTCCAGGAAGCTCTGCCATGGCAGGACACTTGACAGGAGCCTCACATGGAGCAGCTGCTCCCTGCCCTGCCCCTGTTCCACGCTCTGCCAGCAGCTCTTCCCCCCTCAGCAGCACCACAGGCCCTGCAGGCACAGCCAGGGTGGGCTTTCCCCCTGTGCTTTTCCCTCTCTCTTCCCATCCTGGAGGGATTTTGACCTGGAACAATCCCAGCTGCCCAGGTCTCCTACAAGGTGAGCTCTGTCCATGCCCTCCAGTGCTCTGATTCAGAGTCCTGTGAGTGCAGGAGCACTTGTGCTGTTTAATATCAAAAACAACCCCAGCACAACGTGCTTCAAACAATGTTCTTTCCAAACAAACCTGATTCACCCCACTGGAGGCACAGCCCCATAAAACCAGGCCCTTGTGCAGAGCTCAGAGTGCCAAGGCAGAGGATGAAGAGGAACAAGGAGTGGACAGAGCAGGAGGCTCAGGGTCAGAGCCAGCTGCTCTGGTGCTCTCAGCACTTGAGGTATGAACACGCTGGGGACAGGGATGGGTTTTGGATCAGCCTCACCCCCATCACCAGAGCTACAGCCAGAATAGCCAGAACTGACACCTAAAGGGACAAGAAATGAACCATCACAGAGCCGTGGAGTGGTTTAGGTTGGAAGGGACCATTCAGTGCCACCCCTGCCATGGGCAGGGACACCTCCCACTGTCCCAGGCTGCTCCAAGCCCTGTCCAACCTGGCCCTGGACACTGCCAGGGCTGCTCTGGGCACCTTGTGCCAGATCCTCACCACCCTCACAGGGAACAATTCCTTCCCCATATCCCATCAAATCCCAACCTCTTCCATATTTCTTATCCTCCAAGCCTTGGAAACTTGGCTGTGAGCAACGGAATATAATCATATGTTCAGTAATGAGTTCCACTGATTAACATTTTTCAGCTGTTGCTTTTTTCCTCCTTGAGCACACAGGATTCCAGGATCCCTGTCCCTGCCAATCAGCTGATCCCAAGGGCCGGCAGGTGCAATCCAAGTACAAGTGCGTTTTTGGATGAATACTTTACACTGATCAACAATTCAAACCCCAGCCGGAACAAAGCCCGAGCAGATCCTCCTCAGAGGCACGGTCTTTATTCTGCAAATTTCCCTGGAATCATTCCCATGGACCAATCAGCCGAAAATGTGACCCAAAGCATCAAAGCAGAGATACTGTGCAAATGTTGATTCACCCCTGCTTTGAGTCTGGAGTTTATTCAGAGGGCTTTTACTCCTTTGTTGGGAATTGCATAGGAGTGATTTGATTGTTGTTTCTTTAATTTACAAATCTCTTTTTCTCTTTACATAACTTAAAAAAAAAAAAAAATCCAAGCCAGGCTCCCTTGCTCCAGCACGGTTATCCCTTGTGTGCTTTGCTGCCAGGATTTTATAAAAGGGCTTTAACTTTTCATTCACCAGGAGCATAACTCAAGTTTTAATAACACACCTTATGCATGACAAAAATTTGCTTCTGGCGATCATGGTTTCGACCACAAAACCACAACTGGGAGTAACTCCTGGTTAACTCCTTGCAGCCCACGCACGGCAGAGTTAGACACAGGTTCAGTTTAGAAGACTATGGAAATCAGCAGTTAGAATATTTTATAATAGGCAAAACATCTCCCCCTCTCATGGCACGCTGGTCCCTTCCCAGTCCTCTCTGGGAAATCAAAGTCCCAAAGGGAGGGGTGGGATTCTTCTCCCGGGCATTTTGAGCGAGGAAATGGGGACAGCACAGCTCCTGAACATCAGCCACATCTGGGCAGATGTTCCCGCCTCAGACTGGGGGGATGGAAGGAGCAGCGTGCGGGGCACCGACACCGCTCCGGGGCTGCTGCCGGTGTCTGGAAAGCTCCACCCTGGCGATTATCCCGAAATTCACAGCTCCTTAGAGCCCCCGTCGCTCGCTGAGGGGCTTTAGCAGCCTCTTCTCAGGTTCCTCCCCTCGCTGACACCTTTGCCCCTCAGAGGAAACTCAGAGCTGAACAGAGAAGCCCCTGTTCCTTTGGTCCCACGAAATTCCCAGCGAAATTCCAGCTCCTTTATCTCCTGCCGGGAGCTTTGGGCGAGCTGCTCCGGGCCCATCGTGACCCGAAACGTTCCCGCAGGCGCTGCCCGCCCCTGTCCCCAGCCGGGCACGGGGGATTTATTCCCGCACTGAATTAAAGCGGGTTTTCCCAAGATCTCCTCCCAAAGGATCGATTGATACAGAAAGCTCGCCCGGGTTCGCTTTGAGGGGTGCCCAAAGCGGGGATGGGAAGCCCAGAGCGATGCTGCTCCCCCGGCAGGCTCAGGGTTAACCCCGTTAGCGAGGGCAGAGGCAGCAGCCGTGTAATTCCCCGCGCCGTAATTAGCGATAAATCCATCACCAATCGCGCGCACTCACACACTCCGTGCGCGTCCCGAGAGCCAAACACATGCCCGAACTCTCAAACCTAAAAAGCGCCGGTTATAAATGACCCAAAAGTTTCAGAAAGAGAAAAATTCAGTCGCAAGTTCTCAATCAATCCGAGCAGATTGATCCCACTATTTACATAAAATAATAATTACTGCTGCGCCTTTTCAGGGTTCCTAATTAGGAGGAGATTGGCTGACACAGCAGCTCCGTCCGGCTTGTAAACACACACCGGCGTGCGGTTTTCTCCCAAAAAACACCTTGGAAGCCCCAGATCTCTACACAAACATATATCATTTCTGTTTCTTGATAAATATTTTTAGGCACAAGTCCTTCATTTGGGGATTGACGTTTAGCACTGTTTGACAGCAGCATTCAGCAGTTTGATTCCCAGTTCCTTCCCCATACCCCGGCACACCAATCTGACACTCGTTTGCGTTTATTTCTGCACGAGGTGCTGTGCTGGTGCCATCAGCATCCAAAACTCCAAAATATTTCGGAGGTGCCAAAATTAGAACTGAGAGTTATAAAGGATCAATAGGTGTTTAAAAAGCTTTTTCTTATTTAAAAGCTTCAATTATTTCATTGGGTCATAACGTGAATCCATTTACTTAACAAAAAAACCCAAAGAAACAAACAAACAAAAAAACCACCCAAAAATCAAACCCCAAAACAAACAAAAAACTCAAAGAAAGAAAAAAAAAAACCTTCACCCAAAAACAAACAAACAAAAAAAAAGGAAAATAAAAATCATAAACCCCCAACAAAAACAACAAAAAAAGACACACAACAATCCCCGCCCCTAGAAACAGGTAAATACTTCGGAAGGTATTTCTCAAATAAATATATATAAAATTAAACCAGATTCCTGTAGCTCCTGTTAAGATTTTGTTGGACAGAGGCAGACCCAGATTCGCCTCTAGACAGAAACCCCGTGTGTCACTTTTAGGCTGGGGATAAAAAAGTAACCAGGATGGTAATTTTGAACAAGTCCCAAATAAGGAGTGATTCCTTAAGAAGTGATTCCTGAGAAGTGATACCTCCCCAGCTGAGGCAGGGACAGAAAATCAGGAAAACGTTCCCATCCCGTTCTTTACTCCCTTTGCCAACATTGGACAGGCAGAGAGGAGCAGTCCCGGAATCTCATCCAGCCCCGGCAGCGAGAAAAGCGGGGAAAAGAGGAAAATCCCCTGGCACTTACTCCAGTTCATTGGACATGTCGGCGGTGTCCGGAGCGGCAGCGCTGAGCCGTGCTGGGAGCTGCTCACACAGACATCGCCTGCGAGGTGTTTGATTTATGGCAGCAGCGCGGCCCGGCTCGCACAGGTGGGGCGGCAGCGCCGGGATTGGCTGCCGGGACAGGTGCCCTGGGACAGGTACACCCAGACAGGTGCAGCGTAACCCTGTCCCTGCCGGCCCGCCAGGGAAATCCCTCCAGGGACAGCGGGGAAAGGGGCGGAATCAGGGATTCATCTCGGGGATAATGAGTTTCAGTTTAGTGGATGTGTTTCCATCGCCTGCCGTGCCAAGGAGCTGTCATTTTTATGGAGGTGGGGGTTGGTTCGTGCTTTGCTCTTTCTTTATATATAAATATACTGACATATTCTTTATATTTAAAAGACATTTCTTTATATATAAATACAATGACAAAATACATAAAGGAATGTTTATAAAGGAATGAATTAGGGAAGGAGAAAGTTTCCTCTCGTTCCTCCGTGGTGACTGTTCTGACAGGAAAACCCTTTCTTGCCTTTTCTCACCTCTCAGCCATTCACTCCAGAACCATGAGGAGTTGTTTTTTTTTCCCCTTTTAAAAAATGAACCTTAACCCCCCCTTAACTTTAGATACCAAGTTATTCCCTAAATATCCTGGCTCAGGGAACCCTTGCACTAGTCTGGATCTGTCAGGAGCAGGGCTGTGGGATAACCTTTCTCTGCTGAGCGTTATTCCAGCAGGAAGTTTGGGAACCCAGGCAACATCTCTGCAGCAACTCACCTGCACATGGGGAAAAGGTTTGTGCAATAGAACAAAACTCATCAGGGATTCAAGCCCTCTTGCTGGATGGTTTCTGTCATCCGTGTTGCAATGAGGAGGCAGAGGATGGGCTCAGCCGTGACTCACGGTGACTGGATTTGGAAGGCAGGGGAGGATTTTGCCAGGCAAGTTGATACAAGCCTTAAAACAAAGGGAAAAAGAAAAGCTTCCACCCCTCGTTCTCACCCCCCATCGTGTCTCACTCCTGCCTGCCCTGCTCAGCTCCTGCCCCGCTGGAGCAGAGTTCTGGGGGTGTCCCAGCTCCCAGAGTGTCTCAGCTCTGAGGTGTCACTCAGCACTGAGCAGGGCTCTCCCTGGGGACACAGGGGCTCCAGCCCAGCGGGGCAGGCAGGAGTTGTATCCACACAGGCACATGTGAGCACAGAGCTCTTTAATTTGGGTACAACACCCTCAAACAGCTCCCTGGCTGCTGGGTCGGGGTGAGGAGTGACCCTGGGATGTGGGGGGCTCCACTGTGCTGTGGGAATCCTGCCTGCCAGGGATCCAGGGCATGGGCAAAGGCTGCTCCTGGAAATGGAAACCAAGGGTCTGGAGCAATGCAAACTCCACTGGGGATTGCTGGAGAACACCAGGAGCAGGGGACAGCAACAGCCAAAAGTCAGATTCTCCATAAAGAATCATAGAGTGGTTTGGGTTGGAAGGGACCTTAAAGATCATCCAGTCCCAACCCCCTGCCATGGGCAGGGCCGTGTCCGAGTAAGCCAAGGAAAGCACTAATCTGTGGCAGTTGTGGCAGCAGTTGATCAATACTCTGATTATATCTCCAAATTAATGAAGCCTTGCCCAGTTCATGGTGCCCACAGTGGCAGCTCTGAGTCCTTGTCCTTTACCCCATCCAGGCAGAGAGGATTTCACTGGCTCTGGTTATTGCAGAGCTGCAAGATCCCCTCGGGGGATTTCCGAGTTTCTTCCAACCTTTACAGACTCCAGCAACAAAAGTGAAGGAGGAGAAAACACTGCCAGAGCCAGAGCAGGCAGGGGAAGGACAGGGCTCTGACCTCTGGGGACAAGCTCTCACAGAGAAAAGAGAGAGAAATGTATCTGGCAGAGCTGAGCAGGGCCAGGTTTTGTCTCAGTGAAAGGTGTCCTGTGCCACCTCTAGGTTTGAGCTTTTCAGACTCAGCCCTTTGCAGAGCAGCAGGGATGGTGCTGTCTGCTCCCCCAGGACAGGGCACAGGAGAAGAACAAACCCTCCAGGAGAACAAACCCTCCAGACCCTTCTCCTGTGCTGGCAAAGCCTCAGTGCTACCCCTGGCAGGAGGCTCAGGACCAGCCCAGCATGGCTGTGCTGTGTCACTGGGTACAGCTCCTGCCAGACAGGACCACCCCTGTCCTGCCTCTTCCATCCTCTTGGGCACCTGTTGTGTCTTTTTTGTGATAATGTGAGTTTTGTGGCGCCTCAGAGGCCTCCAGGCCTGGACGCCCAGACAATCTCTTTGACTGTGATTTCAGTATTTCTAATTATTATTTTCTCTCCTTTTTTTTTTTTTTTTTTTCTTTTTTTTTTCTTCATTTATACTCCACCCTCCAAGAGTATCTGGTGAGGGGGTGGGATAGAAGAAAGAGACCAAGAGATACATTCTCTGTGAACAAAACCCTCCCACTTCCCCTCCACTCCCCTGTTAAATATACCCTGGAACAAAAGCCTTTTATGATGCTCTAAAAATAAAGCATGCAGCAGTCAAGACAAACTGCAAAGTTTAAAAGAGAGGGCCAAATTTTGCTCACAGCTACACCCTCTCTAAGGCAACAGGGTTGCTCTTGTGTTTGGTTTGTTAAATCCTCTTTAAACATCCAGAGGCAGACTGGGATTAGCTGCATTTTGTGAGGGACGCAGCAGCAGCAGCTGCAGGATGGAGACAGCATCACCCAGAGGGTCTCCAGCCCTGCAGAGGCAGCTGGGGATGTTTAACTCATCCCAGGAGCAGTGTGGCCCTGTGTCCCTGCCATCTCAATGTTCCTGTTTCTCCCTCCATTAAGGATTTGTGGTGTGACCTCACCTGAGCCATTCCACACTCCCTGTTCCCAGTCTGGCTTCTCTGCTGTATAACTTGTAAAGAACTTCAAAGCAAGGACTCTAATCCCTTTAGGATACACGGCTTTTCCCACTGACAGCTGTCAAACATCCTTTCCAGCTGTCCTGTGATGTGCCAGGAATTTCAGTTGTCTTTGACCAAAGGTTATTAAAACACTTCAGCAATTAATACGCAGCAAGAGGAAGCAGCCTGGAGCAGGTTAAAGTGAGATGGGGCTGCTTCAGGTGCGTTTCCAGCAAAAAAACACACTTTGTGCCATTCAATCCTTTGATATCCAAACCAGATCACCTCTCCCAGTGAGGCTCCCTGTGTCTCCCAGAGCCCTTTCCTGGAGAAGGCAGAACAAAAAGATGAACTAAAACTTCCTGAGGCTGCAAGGCTCAGTCTGGCAGCACTGCCCTTCCCTCTGTTTGCACAGCACAGGCACAGCAGAGCTCCACAAGTGCCTCTGCAGTGTCAGGGGAATTATGAGCGAAAGGAAAAGCAGGATTTGGCCTTTGGAGAAATCAAGAGGGACAATTCCCTCACTGGCTCTTTCCCACCAGTTTTCCAGCCTCTATCTGCAGGATTCCTGGGAATCCAGCTGGCTCTGCTGGATCCCAGTACCACTAAACAACGTGACCCGATGCTTAAATGTCTTTTTAATAGAGTCAAGGCAGTTTGTTATTATCTGTTGTAGCCCAGGGGGCTATAGGAAAATTCTGTTGTCCTTAGCGAGTTCTACCAGTTCTCACTCAGTAACGAGTTTGGGTTGCAAACAACTGACCCAGCTCAGGGGCTCCAGGGCAGGCAGCTCCAGTTAAACAAACAAACATGACCCCCAGCCCAGCCACCTTCTCCTGCTGGAAGAGGCTTCACTTTTCTCTGCATTGTCTGCCCTGAGCTCATCCCAAAGCTGACCTGACACCTGTCAATCCAAAGGCAGCAGAGAAGTGGGAAGTGCCCATCCCAGTTCAGTCTGGCAGGGGAAGGAGCTGCCTGGAGATGTCCCAAGGATGTTCCCCATTCCAGCCCAGTTTGCTGCTCAGGCTTCCTGTGATGTTCAGCTACAAATGTGCACAGGGGAAGGTTTCACAGAGAACTGGGCTTTTAAACAGGAATTTCAACCTGGCTCCAAGGAAACTCCGTTTTCTAACCCCAGCACCCACCAAGGAGCACATACCCAGCTCCCAGGGCTTCCCTCCCACCAGCTGCCTCACACCTGCAACTCCAAACACACATTTCCTCTTGGAAAAAGCCCAGGAATTGGATTCCCCCCCAGTGATCCCCGTGCCAGGAGCAAGAGATGCTGTCAGTGATGCCAGCAGCACCAGGAAGGGCTCAGGGCTGGGCCCACACTTCCTCAGTGCTGCCATTCCTCCCCGAGAGAAACCTTCCGACATGAAAACAGTTTTGAGAATGGACCAGATGCAAAACATTAGGGATTGCTCCCAACCATTTCCCCTAGTGCTGCAGCCTGATCAAAGCTGCCTCCCCTCAGGAAGTTATCTGATGTCAGGCAGTGACGCTGCAGCAGAGATGAGTTTGGTCTCGGGTACCTCAGTTGACTCCACTCCTCCTTAATCAGCCCAGGCTGAGCAGAGATATGGAAATGGCCCTGGCAGAGGTGTCCTGGGCTGCTCAGAATTAATTACCCTTATCAGGAGCGTGGCAGATCCCAGCAGCACAGCTGGGCTTGGGTTCAGGCTCCAGAGTGTTTGGAACCTGTGTCTGCTCCCCTCACCCTGCAGCTGCAGATCCCAAACTCTGAGCACAGCACAGAAATGGGATTTCATTCAGCAAATTCCCGAGTAACAAATTAAAAAAAAAAAAAAAAAAAAAAAAAAAAAAAAAAAAAAAAAAAAAAAAAAAAAAATTATAAATGGATATCAGTCTTCCCCGGACTTTAATGAATGTGCTCAGGGAGCCTTGAGAGGCATCTTTACATGACAGCTCAGTTTCTGTCAGTAATTAGAAAAGCTCAGGCCAGAGATATTTATCTGTGAGCAACATCTGGAACTAATAACATCTCAGCCCTGCCAGCCTCCCTGGTTTCATCTCAAATCTGCTGATACTTGCTGTTATTAGTTTATTTAGTTGCCTCTTCAAGCCTGGCTTCCTGTAATCATCCCATCATGTGAAAGTGTTCTCTACACAAAAATCTCTGTCCTTCAGGATCATTGCAAAACGCTCCAAACCCCAATTTCTACAGGCTCAGGAATGAAGAGACAGAAAGGAAAATAACTCCCTCACACACCCCACAAAGTGAAGCAATTTTAAAGCCAATCCTCCACCTAGCAAGGACCTGGCTTGTGGTTTCCAAGCAGAACCCGGGCTCAGGACATATTAGTGCTGTGCTGGTCAGTACTGGACTCATCAAAGCGCTGCAAATTTTAATTATTTCTCACTTCAGCTCTCCACCTGTCATTACTCATCTGAATCACTCATGGGATACTGGACCAAGGGATGTTTTGGGGTGGCCAGAATGGGCATATAGCAGAAGTCATTCTGCCTTTCTCTGCCTCAGCATTTTTCAGGAGCTGACTTTCCCACAACAGCCTGAGAAAACAGCTGTGGGACCTGATTATTTATAGAGAAGAGGAAGAAGTTGGTTCCACAATCTTGATTTGACTCTGAAATTGTCCCTGGAATTGGGATTCCATGCTTGGATGCCAGACCTGGTTTGGAGACACCCCCTGCTCTTCAAGCAGTCAAATGAAAAGGCAGAGGCAGGGGAGAGGCTGGGCAGGGGCTGGGGACAGCACCTGTGGGAACTGAATCTCATTCCCAGGGAGAAAACTGGAAAGCCCAAAAGCCCTGGGTGAGTCAGAGCTGTCCTGGTACCGCTCAGGGAACACAGCCCCAGCTCCTGCACAGGCCCATGGGGGAGAAGCTCCAGGTCCTTGGAGTTCTTCAGCTCTTTCCAGGCACAGAGAGATTGGATTTCCCTTTGCAAATCTCTTGGGAACATCCCAGTCTTGGTCCTGCTCCTTCCCCCCAGGGGCTCCAGCTTTGTCCTGCCAACCTGCAGTCAGCAGCCCCCCGAAATCATGCAGGGACAGCGTGTGGGTGATGCAGCAAGGCCCAAGCAGAGCCAGCAGGGCTGAAGCCTCCTGTAAAAATTACCAGTTCTGGGCTGGGGAACAGGCAAATTTGAACTTTTGGGTTTTATCTCCTGCTTCAAGGGACCTGCTGCAGTGTGTCCCCTTTGTGTGACAGCACGAGGAGCCCGTGGCTCTGGCTGGGCCCAGCTCAGGGAAAGATTTATCAGGGAGTGATTCCAGCCCCTTCCATCCACACTGCAGCTGCACCCAGCCCTGCACGAGGTGTGATCCAGGCAATCCCAGCCCATCTCCTGCTGACACCTCTTCCCAGAGCCCAAAAGCTGGAGAGAACCCAGGCTGTGCCCTGATGGCTCCTGACAGAGCTGGAACTCCCTCAGCATCGTCTGTCCCAAACATCCTCCCTCCCCATCACCCTCCCCAGGGCTCTGCAGGAGAGAAGGAGCCCCAGATACCCATCTGCTCCACCCTCTGCTAGTGGGCAAGCTCAGCTCCCTCCCTGGCACCTGCCTGTCATATTTGATACCAAATAAAAGCCCACTTAACTCTGACTCACTCACCCTGCTGCTGCTGCTTCATCTTCCTGACCAGGCCAGAATCCAACATCTACAGTGAAAAATCTTCCCAACTGAAATGAAACCTAAATCCAAATCCTATCAGTGCATCACCTGCTCAGATAACAAATCTAACCAAAGCTTGTAGGAACTTATTGGGTTGTTTTGGGATTGCCCAGCATGTAGGTCAAATGTACAAACCCAGGAGCCTTCCTGCACAGCAAATCCAGAAGGTAAATTTTGTTTTTTCAGCCTCTGCAGGGCTGGAATTTGCTTCTTGGGGCAGGTTGTTGTTGTGGGATTAAGAGAAAGTTCACTGCAAGGTACCAGTTATCCCATGGAGTGGAAAAATAACAGCTATTTTGCAACATTTCCAGAGATGCACCAAGAATGTCCTGGGTGGCAGGGAGCACATGGGAGCTGCTGGCCCTCGGGGCCTGGGGATTTTCCTTCCTCTGAGAAAATGCCTCCTGCAAGAAGCACATGCCTCTTACAAAACCAACTGTTCCTTGGGCTTTGTTAAATAAATCAATCAACCTCTTTACTCCCTGATCTGAGAACCTCCCTCCCTCCTGAGCTGACACTGTTGTATTTTCCCCATGGCCCCCAAATCCCAGGCACTGATGGGACCATTGAGAATGGAAAATCTGATTTATCTGCATCAGTGATATTCAGGGAGGATAAAATCGTGGAATATCCCAAGTTGGAAGGGATGGAGGAGGATAGAGTCCAACCCTGCAAAATTCTCACCCTGAGCATCCCTGGGAGTGGTGTCCAAATGCTCCTGGAGCTCTGGCAGCCTCGGGGCTGTGCTAAAATCCCTAAAATCCAACCTAAACCTGTCCTGGCACAGCTCCAGCCCTTCCCAAGGTCCTGTCCCTGTCACAGGGTGCAGAGATTGGAGCTGCCCTTTGGAATTTGAGGATCTGCTGCCATGGGCTGACTATAAGGCCCTCCAGTGGGGATCAGGAGCCCCAAACTGGGCTTGCTCTGTGTCCCTGTGCCTGGGTTCTGCTCCCAGCACCTCTGAGCCTGTTCTGGTCTCAGGCCTGTTTGGGCAGTCCCACATGGAGCCCTTGGACAGGAGCCACCCCCGGGGCTCCCATGGGATTCACAGTCCTGACCCTACTGGGATAATTTAATGCAAGTCGTAGGAAAATTTGCCTACCCTGAGTGTCTCCTCACCCACGCAAACCACTGGGGGAGATGTGACTTTTAGCAATGCATTTTTAGCCCAGTTTGAAGCTAGATCAAACAAATTAGGCTGCACCAGCACAAACTGTGTCTCTGCTGCAGCAGGAACTGGTGCTCCTGGCCAAAACCCAAGAACAGCTGAGTCCCAAAAAGGCACAAGAGGAAGCTCAGATTTCACCTGAACCTGGAGGATTTATGGCTTTGACAGTGAGACCTTTTCCTGTGAGCTCCTACAGCAGCTTTAGGATTAATCACTGCCAGTGAAAGCAGCGCCTGCTGCTCTGATTTTAAGCACAGAATGAAATCATTTTAGGATAAATTAGAAAAATCTAATCTGAGTCAGAGCTAGGACAACACAACCACCTTCAGAGCTCAGTGGAGGGGCAAAGTTGAAGACTGGGCTCAGATGAAGGATGCCAGAAGGTTGCTGAAAGCCTTGCTGTTAAGAATTTCAATGTATTTTACCCATTCTTGAATAAATGGTCAGAGAAATGAGAGATGAGGCTCCCACCTGGCCTGCCTGTGTCTCCATTTGGCTCCCTGCACCTGAAGGTGCTCAGGGGCAGGAATGGGACATTCCCTGCCTCAGGTCTGCACTGCCTTTGCATTCCAGGGATGGGATTCATGGCATTACGCTTCCTAACCTTGCCCAGGACCACGGATGGGGAACACATCATCACCTGAGGATCTTTCCTTGCTCTCAGCTACTGAATTCCATCAGAGAGGCTCTTTGGGGAGCCCAGCCTTGAACCTCCAGTGGAGATAAGGCCAGGCAAGGCAGTGCAGGGCCCTGTGAGCCTTCCCCAGAGGGTGGGGGATTGTCCTTTCCTTCCACACAAGGACAAGCTGCCCCTGGCCCCGTGGCAGGTGAGGGTACTGGAGCCTCTCCCCCTTGACCTGAATGTGACTTTTGGCTGACATTGCTGCAGAGCCCATCCCTGCAGTATCTGATCCTTGTCCCTGTGATCTCCCCAGTCCCAAGGACCCCGGGCAGCCCCCCTGGCTACCAGGAGCCCAGATGGAATTGTGGCCCCAGGGGAGGCTGTAAAATGAACAATCCCCGAGTGCCCCGAAAGGCAGATGTACTAATTAGAGAAACCTTGGGTGGCAGTTCCGAGCACGGTGCTTTTAATAACTGCAGGGATGTTGAGAAGCAAATAAATTATATGATGAAAGTCTAGCAGGCTGCAGAACCCAGATATGTAATAAGCAAGACTGGCACCAAGACTGAAATTTTGCCCCTGGGCTTGGCATTTTGTCTGATTGCCTTTCCAGATGGGAAGGTATCCGGAGCTTCCGGTCCTGCTGACTGCTTGGCAGGAAAGGATTTCTCAACAACAACCCAGAGAATCCTCCTGGGAAGGCTGGAATTAGAGAGCTCACTGGTACTCAGGGAAGCACCGCCAGGTTTTCACCAGGAAAGAGGGACCAAGGCTTCTCTCCTGACTTTTGGATTCAAAGCATGGGCCTAAACCACATGGAAGCTTTAAATGAGTTTAATTAAAAGGAGCCAACTGGGTAAGGCTTCGTTCTTCCCTTTCTTGGTGCACAGATAGGGGCTCCAGGGGTCTGACCCCATGGAGTGCCCCACATTTTAATGTGTTCTCTTCCCAGCACTCTCATGGGCAGGGACACCTGCCACTGTCCCAGGTGGCTCCACATCCCACCCAACCTGGCCTTGGGCACTGCCAGGGATCCAGGGGCAGCCACAGCTGCTCTGTGCACCCTGTGCCAGGGCCTCATCACCCTCACAGGGAACAATTCCTTCCTAAAGGTCATTTTAATTCCCAAAATCATCACAGCTTTCACCCAGGTTGGACCCTGCTCAGAACCAGAACCCCACCATGTACAGACCCCACCTCACACGTCAGGGTCAGTGCTGCTCCCACTGCCCAGGGTAAGGTAGGCTGGAAAACCTCCCATTCCCCGGGAAAGGAGGAGAGCAGAGTCTGCACCCACTGCCAGAGCTCCCATCCCAACCAAGCCGCACACTGTTATTTTCCATGGCAATTACAGCTCTTGTTTCCAGGGCTGGACAAGGAAACTGGAGGAAGAGCTGCCCTGACCTTTCATTGTGACAAGGAAATCGCTGCTTGGACAGCTGACGCTCAGCCCGGCTCTAATTCACTTTTAATTCTCCTGTAGGAACAACACGGGCAGCTTGTAGCCTTTGCAGGGGATTTGGGAGCAGCACCTGCTTTGGGAATAATCAGCCCAGCAGGAGGAAAGTTTTTATCGGCTGCTCGCGAGTATTTACATTTCTGACCTCATCTCAGCACGATAATGGTGCACTTTGTCAATCTTGCAGGGGTCTGTGAGTGGCTGGGCTGACTCCTGCTTGGCTCTATTATGATTTCTCAAAAGACCTCCCATAAGGGTTAAATGACCTCACATTAGCGCTAATTTGGGGCTAACTTTCCTATTCAGAACATAACAAAGCCACGGGTGTTTACCCAAGTCCCATAAAGCGACAGGGACCACACACAACCCTGTGCGCTCAGCCTGGACACTGACAAATCTCCCGCCCGGCCCTTCCCGGGCAGAGGGGGATGGAAAATCTTCATCCAGCCAAATTCCCACCCAACAGAGACCCCGAGGCACCTCCACTGCTGTCCCCAGTGGGAAGAGACAGCGGCCACCCCTTTCTTCCCCTACATGACCCAATTGCAACCCGCTGAGTCACAGAGCCTCAAAACACTTCACTGCCTCATTCCTCGGCTGCTTTTGCGAGCTCACCTCCGATGAATGTGATGTCAGTAAATCACCCTGCACAGGCAATAAATGAAATGTCTCACTGCCCCCGTGCCTGGGAAAGGCTCCGTGCAGGGAAAGCTGCTCCTGGTGAGAGAAGGAATCTCCAGCCCCAGCCCAGCTCCTGGTCAGGATTAGTGACAGCACAAAGTAGGGCAGGGTGGAAATAACAACGAACCTCGCTTGGTGTTCCCAAGCACTGAGACAGACCCGGATTTTTGCTCCGTGGAATTGAGGCTGAACGTCTGACAGACCGGGCAGAAACCCGGCACCGAGGCTGGATGTTTTCCCCCCTCTTCCCGCTGCAATTAAAGAAGGATAAAAAAAAGCCAAATAAAGAGGGAGCACAAACATGTTATTGGCCGGGTGAGTAAACATTTCAGGCTCTTGTGCAATCGTTAATGACAGCGCGAGGCGTGTGTGAACTTCCTGTCACTGTCCTGCACTTCATCCTCCATTCACCAAGGCAATTAGGCTGCCTTTTATGCAAGGGCTGAAATTCGCCTGGATTGATTTAACGAGGATAATTTCCTCTCTGGGACTGCTGGAAATTAATCATCACTTCTCCAAGCTCCAGCTGGAATTCACTGGTCAGCACCACGCGGGGTTCTGGTGGTGGCACCTTCCTGCTGCCCGCGCTGGGGTTGGATTTGTGCAGGAATTTCCTACACTCAGAACGGCAAATATCCCAAATATGCAGCAAAGTCAACTACTCCGGCACAGCACAGGGACAATAAATCCAATTCTCTCCTTGCTCATACCAGTTCTCACTGAAGATACAGTTAAATTACACTGACCCTAATTTGCAGCAAGTGAAAGTGGCAGAAGGAACTGGTGGAGTATTTGAAAGAGAAATTAAATATACACCTAAGCAGTTACATATCTGAGAAGCTGCATTTGCACATAAAAAATGGCAATTTGTGCATGTAGATCGGGTAAGTAGACAGCAATTCCCTGTTTCTAGAGCTCCCTGCTCTGTTTGGGTGTCTAGCTGAAGGATTTGGAAATCTGAGAGCAGTGAATGTCTCTGAGAAAGAACTGAATCACCTGGACTCCAAAAAAATCATCTCTAACTCAATAAAAAAAAATCTAAAAACAAAGTCAGAGGCAGGAAAACCAAAACAAATCATAGCACAGGGAGACACAGTAAGGGCCTGGCAGCTAAAAGGGCAGAATGCTCTGGAAAGAAAACTGTTTTGTTTATTAAAACAATTACTGCAGCTTAAAAGGAAGAGCACGGGAGGAGGTGTGAATGAACTGCCCTGCTCAAAACTGAGGTGTGGCTGCTCCGGAGGTTTTCCCAGCATTGGTGTCTTTTGATGTAAACCACAGAAACTAAACTAGATGAATTAAAAATCAGAGCTCCTTAAAATTCACCAGTTCCAGGATTATTCTCGGGAGCTGACCCATCCCTGGAACAGCCCACAGGGGAACAGTCACAAAGGAACTGACATGAAAGTTGGAGCAAGTCTTTGTTGACTTCTTCCACCCCAATGTTGACCCATTTCCAGCCATGGAAGGAGTTCTCAACCTCTCTTGGATGAGGAACTCTCTGAATTTTCCATTCTTCTCTATAAAACCAGTTCAAACCAACTGACAACAACCTTCCTTTTCCCAGTCACCCTCTGCAGAAGCCATGCAAATCCCCTGGGAATTCTGTGCTTCAAAGGAATTGATCCCCATCCCTTTATTCCTTCTCTCTTGGGAAGAGACAGGACTTCCTCCAGAATATTTTTTCTCTGGACAATAAAAATTAGCTCTGCCTCAGAGAGGTGCAGATTGGAAATGCTTCACCTAATTAAAGATTCCCCGATCCCTGGGATACTTATCAATTATTGATTCTATTGATAATTCTATTGAAACTGTTTTCACAGTCAAAGATGAGAGAGCAGCAGAGCCAAGATAACAATTCCTGTTTTCAGATTCTGGCTGGGACTGGAAAAAAAAAATTCCTCAGATCTTCCTTCTGCAAAGTTTCTGCCTCTCTTTGGACCAAGGACAGCTGGAAATTAAATGAAAATATCTTCCTCTTAAAAGACCTCCATCCAGTTTTGCAAATAAACACATAAGCAGCCACCCAGTGGGGGAAGAAGATCATAACCAGCTGGGGCTGGGATGCAGAAAGGTGTGGAGGAAAAGTTTTTTTAAGGATGGCAAAATGGATGTTTAGGAGACAGAATTACAGACGTTCCTAATAAGGGAAAGGAAAGTCTGAACTTCCTGTGAAAAAATGAAAACCACAAACAAATCTGGGAGATTCTCAGAGCCGAGGGAGAAAGGAGAGGCGGGGTAAAACTGCGCCGAGTAGGAAACTGCCAGAGAAAACTGAGCTTTAAACGTCTCCCCTTTTATCTGGAGGGCTTTGGGTAAGATTGGAGCAAGAGGGAGTAATGAGCAAGGTGCTAATGGCGTGGAGCATCTCCATGGAGCTGGAGATTAAAGACTCCAGCACCTCGGGGGCTGAGGGAATCTGTTGATCTCGGAGACAGTTTGTGGGGCTGGCAGCTGCACCCTTTGTTACCTGCCTGCCTCCCTTCCCCATCTGATCATGGAAATGAGCGCTACAAATGCTGCACTTTACAGCCCGCCCCATCGGAGCTGGGATCTCTGAAGCGATGGATTTATTTACATGTTCCGAGTTATCGCTGCCCAGCATCTGAGAGGGGCCCCTCCACATCTGGAGAGCCCTGATGAAAGTAAAAACATCGCAGCCGGGGATTTCTGTTTGTGCTCGTGGCGCTGAAGGTCAGAGTCTGAGCCTCTTCCACACCCCCTGAGCACCAGCTCGCGGTTCTTCTGCTCCCAAAGCACGTCCTTGACGCTGAACCTGAGTTTTCAGGGGACAGCCCGGGCCAGGTTCGCTTTGCTTTGCTTCAGGGATCCGCCTGCCACGGCAAAGGCTGGGATGGTGGGAGAGCTGAGCAGGGAAAAAACATCCTCAGCCTTCAGCTGGGCTCTGGGAGTCTCCTGCCTGTCTTGAGAGGTCCCAGAGCCTTCTCTGGCTGCAGGATGAGCCCAGCGCTGCTGGATCCATCATTCCTCACATCATTCTGTGTCCTCTGTCTGCAGCCCTGCCAGGCTTTGCTTTTGAGGAACCCAGCAGGGCTTCCCCTGCCAGCAAAGCATCAAACCCCAGCCAGTGCCTCACTGCCACTGCCAGAAGGGGAGCAGGGCAGAAAAGAAAAAAAAGAAAAAGAAAAAAAAAAAAAAAAAAAAAAAAAAAAAAAAAAAAAAAAAAAAAAAAAAAAAAAAAAAAACAAACCAACAACCAGAAATAAGACCAGGAAAAAAAGAAAAATATGGACTAAAGCAGCCCATGAGAGAGCTGTAGAGCTGTGTGGAGCAGCAGGGCAGGCAGGTATGGAACTGCCTCACAACCAGCTGGGGCTCCCAGGGCCCTGCCACCTCTCTAGCAGGAATTCCAGCAGGAATTCCCAGCTTTTCCCTCATCCCAGGCCACTGAGGACCTTCCTTTACTCAGTGTCGAGCCCCTTCCCACCCCGGTGCTTCCCTAATCCAGCACTCTGCAGAACAAACAAGGATATTGCTGGGGGCCCTACAGGAGCTCCAATCCCTGCCCCTGTGAATCCAGAAACTCAGAGGAGAGACAGGGACTGGATCTCTTCCTTTTTTCCATCCTGTTCCTTTCCCTTCTGTGTAGATTACTCCAGAGAAATATTTACTACAGAGTAACTCCTCCTCTCCCCTGTCACATTTGCTGCCAGGAGTCCCAGTCCTGACTCACAGGACATTCCATGTGCTGAAGAAGCTGCTTGTGCTTCCTATTTCTACCAGAGCAGCTACTCTTGTACGCTCTTGCTTTCCATAGTATTATTCCTTCAGAATAAAAAGATTTCATGTGCTTCTCTCCAGACCTTTGTAAACCCCTCAGCTGGGAAGGGGAAAGGGGGGAAGGGAGTTCTCAGCCTTATTTATTGGAAACAAATATAAAATCTAGAACCAAAGAATAAATAAAGCTCATTGAATCCCACAGTTTCCTGACAGGGGGCTGTGTCCAGAGCACAGGAATTTGCAGCTGGAGGAAGGGGACTGAGACAAACAACAACATTTGGCTTTCAAACTTAAGCTGGAAAATTTTACAACTGCAAATAACACTGGCAGTCCTATAACCCAAGGGGAAAAAATGGGGGTAATGAAAGCTCCTGCTTGAGGGCACAAGCTGATGGCCTCTGGGACAAGGGAGGAATTTTTCCTCCCATTCACAGCATTGCTCAAGTGGCTGGGTATGTTCTGCAGGAGTTTCACCATCCATAGAAATTCCAGGTAAAAGACAAAGATCCTGCAGTGGACGAGCCACTGGCTGTGGGATTGATTTTAAATTCCCACTTTTGGTGGTTGAAGACTGGATCTGTGGCTGGATTTGGGTTCCTCTTCCTCCTGAGCACTCCCCACCTACTGACAAAAGGAGGGCAGGAGGTTTGCTGGATGTCTCCAAAATGTTTCATCTCTGGTGGGCAGAAAAATCTCTCAGTGTCATCCTAAATTAACTTCAAACTCACTACATCACCATTGTACTTCCTCTGGAAAGTGTCTTTTCCCCCTGCCTGGAGCCCAGAGCTCACAGACTACCACAGCACACCCAGGCCCTTCCCTGCTTTTGTTGCCTCCAAATTTAACATCCCCTGTTTGTATCTGATCAATTAGTTATCCCTGAATACCCGAATTTGCATTTTTGTGCTTTGAATGACAAGTGTCTTCTGCTGCTCTGGTCCTGAGGGTGACACTGCTCTTTCCATAGAATGATCTGACTCTCCCCTGCTTTTGATGATAAAATCTGGATAAGAGTCATCAGATTTTATCAGTCCACACTAAAAAAAAATGCATAAAATTGAGGCCAAAACCTATTCTGGAGGTAGCCTCCTTCCTGCCCAGTGCATTCAACATTTACCCACGGGGTGAGTCCCTCTGCCTCAGTTTTCCTGTCTGCTCTGAGTGAATTTCCACATCCAGATCAAATCCCATTTTTACGAGGTCTCAGGCACGCACTCCCCCATAATAAACAGATAAAACCCAGACATGAGGACTCAAGAGCCTCATAACATCTTCTGGCCCAGAACACTTCCAGCAGCTCCAAAGACACCAAGATCCAGAGGGATTAGGAGGTTGATGGGACCAGGTTTCCCTGCAGGGCCCCCAGCTCTGTCACTCATCATTCCTGTCAGGCCAGTTCAGAGCGTCTCTGCCTTGGCTGGGGTGGATTAAGGGCTGCTTGAGCAGTTATTTTCTCCTGCTTTGTTGTTTGGAGATGGGGCTGCAGAGGGGAATGAATTACATCTGATAAATACATCCAACTGTCACTCCGAAAACCAGCACAAATGGCAAGAGAAGGAAGTGCCACAGAGGGAATCTCTGCTCTCTTTCTCACGGATGGATCAACACAGCCATAGTTTTTCTTCCCAGTAATTAATTTCAGTGTATGATTAATTGTAATAACCATCAATTTCTAATGAATGCAGCAGGCCTCATCAGGATCCTGGAGCACAGTTGTCCCAATTAAAGTAACTGTAGTGTGCCCTGAGCAGCGGCTGCTCCCTCACAGATCCCAAAGCTCCTCATGGCCAGGAAGAAACCTGGGGACTGCAGCATCATCCCAGAGCCCAGGGTGTGTGAGGATGATTTTATACAGGATTTGGAGGAAAAGTCTCTTTCCCTCCATCCCAGCTGGTTTATTTGGAAGTAAGTTTGTTCAAAATGCGGGGATGATTCAGATATAAAGCAAACAGGATCCAAAAGTTTACAGGATCACCATGGACTGTCTTCTGAGAAGAAACATCTTGGGGAAGCCTGCTGAAAATGTCTCCCAAAAAAAGACCCAACTTAGAACCACAGAATCACAAAATCATGGAATCATTAAGGTTGAAAAATATCTCCAAGGTCATTGAGTCCAACTTGTGCCTGATGCCCACCTTGTCCTCAGCCCAGAGCTTGAGTCCCACATCCTGAGTCCTTCCTTGGACACCTCAAGGGATGGGGATCCAAACCTCCCTGGGCAGTTCCAAGGCCTGAGCACCCTTTCCATGGGGAAATTCCTGCTGAGTCCACCCTGAGCTCCCCTGGCCCAGCCTGAGGCCGTTCCCTCTCCTCCTGTCCCTGTTCCCTGGGAGCAGATCCCAAATCCCCCCTGGCTGTCCCCTCCTGTCAGGGAACAGTGGAGATGTCAGGAGGCAATGACACAGCTGAGAGCTTCATCCAGACTCCCAGAGGGGTGTTTGTCACTTCCCCTGCACAGCTTCAGCAATTAGAACCAAAACAAGGGATTGCCCCATGTGCCATCAACCTTCTGCTCCTCAAAGCACGCACACTGTAATCAAACAGAGAGAAACAAGCAGCAATTACAGCATAAATATCTTAGTCACTGGCCTGATCAAAACAAAACCCAGGAATTCTATCACCAAACACTCCAAGGAGAAAAGCAAGAAAGCTACAGGAACCATTGATGACATATCCCATCCTAGCTGAGCTCTTTGGGACAGAGATTTTTGAGCTGGTCCAGCTCCACACAAGGGTCCTGTGCTACAACAGCAATTAAGTTCCCATTAAGATACATTTCCTCTTTATCAGAGGTAATAGTTGTCAGTATTACAGCAAAATACTCAAAGGCAAGTCAGTAAATATATCAATTAAAGATTTTCTTCCATGTTGCTTCACAGAAAACATTCTGGGAATGGCATCAAGGAGCCAAACCAGTTAAAAAGATCAATAATTTTCAGGGCAGAATTAAGGATGTGATGTCGAAGCACATCCCCTACACATCAGAAATCCCAACTGTGTGAGGCCATGAGGAGCACTCCTGCCGGTGTGGAGATTTCCCAGGGTCCAGTCAAGGCAGGCCCTGCAGTGAGGGGTGTTCTCCCTCCCCAGGATTTCACAGGGCACTTCAGGAAGGCAAAGACTGAGTGAGACACGTTATCTTCCCTAAAGCACCTGCAGGGCAGAGATGGGCACTCAGACACACACCTACATCCGACTCCAAGCAACACATTTCAAGCTGTTTTCAGGCCAAGAAAATTGAGTTCAGTGAAATTGTGGTGGTCAATGGGACAAAAATGAGTGGTGGATATTTGTTCCTGTCAGCACAAGCTCCCAAGATTTTCCTGAGGCTGATGGACTCCCAGGCTGAGGACGCTGCAGTTTTTGTTGGCTCAGAGGTGAGTGTGGCCTGAGCTGGGCAGTTATTTACAGGTTGGAGCTGTGGGCAGCTCTTCCCTTACTCATTTCCGTGCTCTGACATGCTGCTGATTTAAGCTGCTCTAAGTAGGTACAATGTTATCACCTCCCAGTGTTGTTTTAATGAAATTTTTGGGTTCTGCACTATGACCCAACCAAATGCTTTAGAGCAACAGGTGAACCTCAGGATCTGTGCTGTTGTAATCTCCCTCCTCCCCTGAGAGTCTCCTCCCCTTTGTTTACTGCAATCCCTCAGATTTTGGGGTGGTTCAAGCAGGGCTGTACCACCTTTGTTCCACCTGGGATTCATAAAGAGCCATTTGCATCCAGTGGGAGACTTCCCTGACCTAGGACTCACTCAAGAGCGGTGGGATCAAGATTAAACTCATTTGCATACATGTAAATTTTTGCCATTTGCTGTGCAAAAAATATCCTGTCTCTGAGATACAGGAAAACAGGGTTCTGACTCAGAATTGATGCTATCGTTGCTGTCAAGATTAGAGTCTGAATTGTGCAATCCAACTTAACTCCCAGTATCACTTGCTATGCAAAAGACAGTGTTTCATACAGAGGTGTGGCCTTTCCAGTGATTGCAGCAAATCCACACCACAGCTGGCACTTACATCCAGTACAGTTGGAAAGCACAGCCAATTTTTCAGGTTTAATCCTAAAAGAACTTGATTGTTCCTCGTGAGGTGCAGGGAAAACCGTGGGGGAGTTAAGAGGATGAAGAGATTTCAAACACCTGTCATGAAACTGTCCCTAAAGAAAAAAAAAAAAAGAAAAAAAAAAGGAAAAAAAAAAGTGAAAGCACTTAAAAAAAAAAAAGAAGAAGAAGAAAAGAAAAAAAACCTTTTTCCCACAGGAAACTTCCATCACTATTGTATTTTCCCTAAGGACATTTCTGTATCTGTCACTAGAAATTACTGCTGTCAGCGGGAATGCATCAGCCCAAACCAGAGGGCTGGGCTTTGGTGGGCTGAAAAGGGATGTAAACCACAGCTGCTTTTAACCACCAGCTCACCTTAGCTATAGTGAACACGTTGTTTATGCAATAAATTCAATTTTGTCTGGAGGAAAAATGATGTTGGAAGGGCAAAGGGAGCTGTTGTTTTCACAAGCAAATGCCTGATGCCTAATCAAGGCTGAGAGAGGCATTTCACTCACGTAGGGCTGAGCAAGTGCCAAAACACAGGTAGGAGAAAGGTATTTCACAGGGAAACAGCTGCAGGTGGATGCCAAAACATCCAGAAACTGCAAAACTCTCCCAGCAGAGCCCCTAAAGTTGTTCCTTACAATTTTGAGTGGCAAAAGAAACAAGCCTAAAACAGATTTCCTCCATAAAGCGAAATGACACCCTTGAAAATTACACTCCAATAAAAAGCTAATGAAAAGGTCCACTGGGAACAGTTTTGCCCTACAGATAACTTGTCCCTCCTGATCTTAATGAATTCACTGGCAATTTTGACAAGCTTTTATTACAGTGGCCCTCAACGCCCTGGAAATCTGGATGCAAGTGCTGTTCAAAGAGATGGTCTTTGTCCCGGGGAACATGATGTAATCCTGCAAAAGGCACCGATGGAGGGTGCTGATTATTCATTGTCTGCACAGGGAATAAAAAAGGTTTATATGGAACTAACGTATGGCTAAGTGTCAGTGTCATTAGCAGTAATTATAGTAGGTGCCTCTATGATCCTCCTCTGTTATATTTGAGGCAGGCTTCATTTCATAACTACAGGTTTGGCTGCTAAAAATCCTCTTTCACAACAGACAGCCCATGGCTGCTCCACTCTGCTCTCCTCTGGGCTCTAACTTAGGGGAGCTGCAGCAATCTGTGCCACATTCCTCTCCTCAGAAATGCTCATGGAGGGTTTTACAGGGAGAGATTTCATGCCAGAAATGTGGATTTCAAACCATCCAAGGGAAGGGGCAGTGGAAGCCCCTGACCTTCAGCTTTTTGTGCAGGTCCAACTGTCCTTCAGGCAGGAGGAAAGCTTTCCTCTGTCTCGGTGGTTGTTGCTGGGTAAGGGCAGAATGAAATGAGATGAAGAGGGCGTGGACTGGGATAGGGAACGGGATTTGCCCTGATACAAGGGTGTGGCTGGCGGGGCATGGACCCAGTGGGCTCAGCCCCAGACGGGACAGAGGTTCCCTCTGTGTGCCCGCAGAGCTCCGGACACCCACAAGGGGCTGGGTCGGGTCCCCGGTGCCGGAGCAGCTCTGCAGGGACCGGGAATCTGAAGCTCTGCAGGTTCCAGGGCAGGAGCAGCTCTGCAGGTGCAGGAGCAGCTCTGCCGTGCCGGGGCAGGAGGGCTCTGCTGCCCCGTGCCCACCCCGCGGTGCCCAGGAACCCACAAACAGCGCGGCCCCATGGCCCTGAGTGCGCTAATGAGGGAGGGTTAATTAGAGCAGCTAATGGGCTGCTCTGGCCGGCGCTGTTGCTGTTGTGGAGCCACTTTTGTAATCCCTCGCCTTGTTTTGCAGCGGCTGCGGGAAACAGGTAAAAAACCCACGTGGCTTAGCCAAGAGAAAAAAAAATACATTTTTATCTAATTCAAGGCACCGACCCTGTAGAAATGAGGGCTGGTGATGTAAAACTGCAAATATATCATCAGCACTCAAACAGCCCATTCATCTCCAGAAGAAATCTCTAACACAGAGTGGAAAACAATAAAAAAAAAATTATTTTCTATTTTTGCTCAGAAAGAGGCAGTAAAATTTAAAGGAAATTTTTCTTTGGTATTTATTTCTTTCAAACAACAACAACAATTTATTTTCCCTTCAAATTTTCTTACACACTTTATATAATGGGAGAAATACTGCTCCAACAGAGTGATGACTTGCCCAAAACCAGAAAGCAGAGGAAGGAAAACCCAACAGTTTGATCCACGAGGAACACAAAACTCCCTCTGCCATGTCTAAGCTTTTGTACTGATAAAAATACAGCGTTTAATGGCACTTAAGTAATGCTGCCTTGGGGGGCAATGTCTCAGTGTAAGGCATTCCCAAATGCTGTTCCCATGCTTTCCACACAATTCTGCTTTGGGCTGGGCTGTAAACCAAGCCTGAAAGGGTCTTTCAGAGTTTTCCCAGCAGAACCACTTGGCAAAGGACAAAGCTGCTCTCCTGAGGCTGAAATAACTCTCCTGTCCCTGGCCAGCCCCCCTGGATGTTCACGAGGCTGCACAGTGTGAACAAACATCAGCAGGTTCAAACTGCCACATTTCTGCACTGGGGCTCAGCAGAGCTCAGGGCACTGATCCAATGTTGTCTTTGTGTCTACAAACCCACCGCAAAAAAAATAATTAAAGCATCAAGACCTGATTTTTTTTGTCCCCCCTTAGTTCCTTTCAAGAAAAGTTAGAACTGAAAATCTGAGGCCCCTTTAAAAACTCCCCCTGGATTATTTTTGCAGGACAGGTGACGCTTTAGATTTCATTTCATTTTCTCAAGACGTGACATTTTGTTGGCTTATGTAAGGGGAAGGTATCTCCTGCCTTTCTAAAGATCTTCTCATGCATGAGCCTGGCAGAGAGCAGGCACAGCCCCTGCCCTGCCCAGGAGAGAGCTTTGGAAGTGCTGTCAGGGGGAGAAAAGGCTTCCTAAGCAGGGCCCACCAAGAAGAAAAAGCAATCTCTGGGGTCAGGGCAGAGGGTTTGGCCCATTTGCTGTAAGATTCTGTAGGATTTATGCCAAAAGCAGGCTGTGAGCAGCTGTGTCCTGTTCCTGTGCTTGGGATTTCAGTTGGAATGTCCAGGACAAGGCTGCTTGGTGGTTGGGCTCCTTCCCTTTTCCTCATTTTCCAGCTGGGAGGTGCCAGGGAATGTCCTGGGCACCACAGGCTGCGGTGGCTTGGGGACAGGACACAGCTGGTGGCAGCAGTGCTGATGTTCCTGAGTCAGCTGGGATGGAGCTGTTCCTAAAGGACAGAGACAGGAAATCCCTGCCTGCCCCATGGAAGCAGGAGGAATGATCCCAGTGCTGAACAGTGACAGCTCCCTCAGACAGGCTGGGCAAAGGCTCCTGTGAGCTCTTGCTCCACTCTCCCCACTCAGAGGCCACAGGAACTGTCCCTTTCCTCTCCCAGGAAGGCACAGTGGCTGTTTTGGGGTATTTCCCAATGGTCACACCAGCACCTCCTCTACTCCCAGCTGCCTCACTCCTCTCCCAAGTAGCTGAAGGCTTCGAAAAACTCTGGAGGTCCAGTGGAGTCAGTTCAGATGGATTCTGAAACTCCCTGAGCTTGGTGGAAATTCAGGGAAATAATCCAAGTTCATGAATATAATTTAAACTAGGCCAGTGAAATGGCAGTGAGTTCAGGGCAGAGGCTCCAGCTCAAAATCATCACCAAGTCATTTAATCTGAAATCACTGTCAATTAAATTACAGTAAATCCAAAGAACTCCAGTTGGATTATTTGATTCTAATCAAGTCTCCAATTCTATTGGAATCCAAAGGGTTATAAGTGGCTCATTTTGAATTCACACTTCTGAGACACTGCCAGAGGAAGGCTGCAAAACACAATGGGAGCATTACACAAAATGTTCTCACAGAAAAGTACAAAATTCCAGAATGGCTCAGGCTGGAAACGACCACTGATAAAAACCTATCAGGATGAGTTAGATCCATGAGGAACCAGTGGCAGCAGGGAAAAATGACCATATTGTGACCCCACAGGGCTGACTTCGATGCCTGCACTGGTTGTCCTCAAGGCTGGTTATAAAGATTTTGTGTTCCCACAGCTGCCTCACCTTCAGGCTAACCCCAGACACCGCCTGCACAACGAATCTGTATAAGAAAAGTTTATTTTTAATGCAAACACATTCCTAGGAGCACAAAAGCACGCGGGAGGATGTTTCCTCCTTGCTGGGTGCATGTACCCAAGTGCTATCAGCCCTCAAGAGCCTGGGAAGGCTCATCCTTTTGGGTGGAGGCTCATCATCATCGTCATCATCAGGGGACATTTTAGAGTGATTCTCAGGGATCAAGACCTCCCATTTCAGATCTCTGATATTTCGCACTTCCAGTTCAGCTGTGAACTTGTAAAATGATTGAAGAAAGTGAAAATCAGCACCCAAAGAAGCAGAAATAGGTGCTCTTTCCCTTTCAGCCTTGGCAATGTCCCTGCTCTCAGTTAACTGAACTCTTAAGCAACTTTTTGTCTCTGACCATTCCCAAATCGGTTTCTTACAACATCAAAACTGATTTTCTTTCAACTTATCTGATAGAGTTAAAAGTAAACACCCTGGCAATGCCACTGCATCACAAGGGAGGCTTTGATCATCTGGGGCTGCCAACACACCTTGAAGTGTGTTAAACACATCTGACTTGGCTGATTGCATCTGCCTCTTCCCATTAAGTGTCCCTGCCAGGAGCCACCCTCGGGGACGGGGCACCGAGGGGATAAATGACCTGGGGTTGGGTTCCTGGGCACTCCTGGAGGTTTTCCCGAGGAGGAACTTGAGGACTTTGTGCTTAGCAAGTCACCCAGCTCAGGTGAAAGCGCATTTCTGCATTTTGGAAAGAACAGACCTTTGCACTGAGGTAGTGAACAGAGCAACCTCCCTCCCAGCAGTAAAAATCCTCTTTGGGTGCTCATGTAAACTCCAGGGATGGGGTTCAGTTCCCTGGGGAGCAGCTCCATGTGGGGGATCCAGAATTTCACTGCAGTGTTGGGGATTTATCCCTTCCATCCCCTGCAAAATCCCTCCCAGCTAAAACCAGCTCTAACACAGCCAGAGCAGAGATTTTAGACTCAACTTTGGAAGATTCAGATTAGGGGAGCAGATCGAGAGGGAAACACACTGTTGATGAAATGCTGACACTTCAACTGTGTCTCAGAAACACACTTTTTGGTTAAAAAAGAGGAGTAACCCATTTGTATCAGCATTTTGTTTCCTGATAAGGGTTCAAGACTTCTCCCAGTTATGCTCTGCAGCACAAAACACCGAGGGCACCCCATCCCCTGCCCTCTGGGAATATGATATTCTGGCTTTGTAGGTTATCAGGGGTGGGGGAGGAAGCAGGGGAGAAGGAGGCTGGGGTGCCGTGCAGAGGATTCTCATTAATTTTGGAAGGAGTTATAAAAAGTGAGCTTGAAAGTCTGTCCTAAAGAGGAGGATTCAGCTGATTGAGAACTCATCTGCTTCTATCTCTTGGCTAATCGTGAATGCTGCTTCTGCTGTGTCACTTCAAAGGCCCAGCACAGCTGGGAGGGTTTTCATCAAAGCTCCTGCATGTCTGGGGGAGGTTTTCCCCCCCATGAATATACATCACTGGAGGCTCCTTTTCCCAGCTTTTCCCATGCCTCTCTCTGATTGATCCTCATTTCATTCAGATGAGCTCTTCCTCTCTGGATGGCTAAAGGGCAAGAGACAGCTCTCTCCAGAGCTTTCCCACTCAGCCTGGATGCCTCTCCGAAAGATTTTCCTCTCATCAGAGTGGGGGAAGGAGGGAGCTGTTCAGACAAGAGATTGAGCCTTTAAATTAAATTCTTGTCATCTGAGGGCTGGGCCTGATAGCAGCGGGGGTGGGAAGAGTATTCTCCCAGTATCAGGATTCTGCCCAGATCCTAGTGTGGTGTAAATGTGCCATGCACTGATCTCAGCAGTCCTGTCATCAAAACTCTGAGCTCCCTGAGGTGCCAGGCAGCAGCTTGGAAGTGACAGCAGCCTCATGCCCTGTGTGGCTGCCCTGGGGACTACGTGGGCTCCCCAGGCTCAGAACACTTGCTGGAATTGCTCAATTCCTCTCTTTTTTCAGTGGGGAAGGAGGGCCGGGCAGCTGGGAGGAATTTCAAGCACTCAGCCACCCTGAGCCAGGCTGGGATTTCACAAGAGCCCAGACCCTGGGTGCACCCAGCACGTGCGGAGTGCCGGTGGAAATTTGGGCCCCCTCCGGATCTGGGATGGGAGCTCACCCCTCCTGGAAATTCTGGGCCCGGTGCCACTTGGTTACAGCACGTCTGTCTGCTGGCTGAGGGCCAGGCAGAGCAGCCTCAGCCCAGCCCAGCCCAGCTCAGCTCTCTGCCCTGTACCCTGTCATTGCTGCTCCCCAGGGCCAGAGTGACCCCAGCAGTGCCAGGGCAGGACACTGCACGTGTGTCCCCACACTCTGCCAATGCTGCTCCACAGTCACGGGAATGTCATGATCCTTTTTAAAAATCTCATGGATGTCCTGTGCAGTGATGATGCCTTATGACACTCAGAGGAGTGAGATGATGGGAGATTTTCAGAGATTATCCATGGCTGGTTGTCCAGTGAGATCTTTCCCCACTCCAGTGGAACCCTCAGCAGTCAGAGACTCTCTCTGGGGACAGAACTGCAGAGCCACCAGCCAGTGCCACACTGGTGTCCTCCCCTCAGCTCAGAGTCCCATCAACCCCACCCTGGACCTTTACCAGGAAGGTCAAACCAAGTCCCCAAGGATATGTCACCCTCATGGGGACTCTTCCAGCACCATAACCTCTCCTGGCACCTATAAATCCTGTCCTGGTCCCTCCACAGCAAGGTCCTCTGGAGAGGCATTCAAGGCTGGGTCACTTGTGCTGGTGCTTTATGGGATCAGGACCTTCCTTCCCCCCAGCCAGTGATGGGATTTTCCCTCTCCAGTCCCAGAATAGTTAATTGGATTGTGAATGGTTTATCACTTCTTTCACTGGGGTGTGTGGCTGGATTCACTTTGACACAAGCCCCTTTCTGAATTGCAAGTTGGCAACAATAAAAGGGAGAAGTCTTTAATTAGTTATCTGGCTAATTAACTTTTACAGCACTGCATAGCTTTGGCATCCAAATACTGCAATGCAAAACATTGCAAACATTCAAAGACTTCCCACCCCACCAGGAAGCTGCTGCCACTGGTGGTTGCGGGGGAAAAGCATCTCCCAGGCTTGGCCTGGAAATCCTCCCTGGGCTCTCTCTACATCCTCCTCTGCAGGTAACTCACCTGCTCCTGCTGGTGTTTGAGTTAAAGACAGAACATTCATGGCATCCCCATGGAATCATGGAATCCTTAAGAGTGGAAAAGATCTTTGTCATTGACCCAGCACTGCCACCATGTTCCCCACTACACCATGTCCCCAAGTGCCACATCCATAGGATTTCTGAACACTTCCAGGGATGGTGACTCCACCTCTTCCCTGGGCAGCCTGTTCCAATGCTTTACATCCCTTTCACTGAAGCAGTTTTCCTTAATATCTGATCTAAAACTCCCCTGTGCAACTTGAAGCCATTTCCTCTTGCACTGTCACTTATTCCCTGGGAGAAGAGACTGAAACCACCTCACTGCACCCTCCTGTCAGGGAGCTGTGGAGAGTGAGAAGGTCCCCCCTGAGCCTCTTTTTCTCCAGGCTGAGCCCTCCCAGCTCCCTCAGCTTCTCCTGGTGCTCCAGCCCCTTCCCAGCTCTGTTCCCTTCTCTGGACGCTCCAGCTTTGTGCCACACTCCTGCTTCCCTGTGTGTGCCCTCACTTTGGTAAAATCCCTGCAAGGGAAAGTTTATCTCCTGCTTGTGATGGTTATGCAGATGGCTACCCCCACTCATGGCTATCCCCACTCCCTCCTGCCACACAGGGCCAGCACTCCAGCACCCAGTGTCCTGAGCCAGGAGAGAAACCCCTCACAGTGGGGTGACATCAGATCCCCCAGCCAGGAGATGCTCCCAAAGCTCCCAAAGCTGTGGGATGACCCCCAGGAGTTCGCTTTGGCTCAGGGAGTACAAGAGGCTGGTATTAAGCCTCTCTGTGTTGGAACATGCAGGGTCCCCAGCAGTTTTCCCACGCTGCTGGGGGGGAGTGGGGGTTTCGGAAGGCTCGGTGCCCCGGGGCCCTTCCCGTGGGGCTGGATCTGCTCCCTGTGGCCAAGCACGTGTTCCCCTGGCTGTGCTCGGGAGTTTCGCCGGGGCTGCGTGTCCAGGCAGGCTCCCGCCTGCTCCCAGCCCCGTGCAAAGGCGCTGCGGAGGGAAGGGAAGGGACAGGTTTCAGGGAAAGGGAGAGAAGCAGCCTAAAACAGGTGATCAGCTGGAGCCCACTGGCTCATCCACACATCCCAGGGAAAAGTCTCTCTGTGATCAAGCCAGGATTCAAACTTGTCTCCTTTGTTGTAGTTTGGATTTTAAGTGAGACCTATTTAACTGCTGTATTTCATTGATTAGAGGTAGAAAAGGATTCTGCTCATAACCAGGAGCCCCCTTTGCCCTCTTCCTGTGCCAGTCCCTGTGGGATCCGGGAATCAGCTGAACTTCCAAAGGTGCTGCCTTTACTCAAGAGTTGTGCCTTTAATGTTCCACAGACACCTCCAGGATTCTGGATTCCGTGTTTGCACACCTCAGATTGCACCCAAAAGCTGCAGGTCCCAGCCAAGGTAAACTGGAGCTGCAGCACCAGGAACTGCTGCTGCCAAGGGTGCAGGGCTCTCCCAGCATCCCATAAATGTGGACCAAATACTGTCCCACAAATCCTAACCTACAGGGTCCAGGGGTCCTGACAGGATTCCCTGTATTCTCCTCACCTTTAGGAACAGCCTGTTAAATGTACACACTCTTTAAATCATGGCCAGCTCCAGTTCCTGTGCACGGGCAAAGCCCCGAGTTCCTGTAAAAACCCTCCCCCAGAAGAAAAAATAAAGGAGATTAAATGATTCATAGCATTTGTATGGGGAACAAAATTTATGGGCTTGTTTTTGCTTTTGCTTTTCATTTTAAGTCTTTCAAGACTCAGTTTAAAAACAAATCAAGCCCATTCTCTTCCCTTCCTCCTGGTGACAGGTTGCCCAGATGCCTGTCTGGGTCAAGGGGAGCTGTTACATTTTGTTTTACCATCTGGCATCACGCAGCTCTGCAGATTTTTTAACCTTTTAATTCTCAGTAGCATTTCATCCTTTGCTAATCCCATCCTTTCCCCATGTTTGCTTTGTGAACCTTCCAGAATGATTCCCCTCAAATCCAACCATCAGCAGCCTGTGTGTCAGGGCTGGTCCTGAGCAGGAAGAGGAAAAAAATTCCCCTGCTGAGCCACAGAAGGTCAAGTGCCACATTCAAATTCTGAACTAAGCCTCCAACAAAGATTTCCCAGGGGTAGAGAAGAAAGTTGAAGTTCCTTGAAGCCAGGCTGGGGCTGCTGGAGCTGCTGGAGGTGACAGTGTCAGGCTGTCACTGGAATCTGTCTCTTGCCAGGGCCAGGGCTGTTTCCATGCTCAGAGTTCCTGGATGGCTCAGATGCCTTTGCTGCACAACTCATCCCACAGACCCACAAGAGCCGGGGAAGGGAGGGAGAGCTGAGCACAAGAAGTGCCAAAGTTGTCCTCTTAGTGCAAGAAGCTTGGGATAGGGGAGAAAACCAGGGACTTTTGTGTTGTTTGATAACTTTCTGCTCTTCTCCTAAGCATCCTTGAAAACCAGTATGTTCTCCCCAAAATTACAAGAGAAAACTTTGGAACTGAGCGAGGTCTCACTTTCAGTCTCAGAATATGTCTTTTTGTATAGTCTGGGGGCCAAGGAATATTTTCTCATGCTCATTCACCTGCTGCACTGATGGATCAGAGGTTTGGTTTCCCATGGTGCCATCCCTACCAGGAATGCCCTGTTACAATTTTTAATCTGTTTCTCCCTGGGCTCAGTCTCCTCTCCAGCTCCCAGCCTGCAGCACACACAGCTCTGCCAGAACAGCAAAGGGAAGGAGCTGAGGTGGCAACACTTGGTGCTGCCTGTTGCTTCCAAAGGTTTCACAAAACCCAACCACAGCCCCAGTTGTGCCTTCCCCACATTGGATTTCCTGCAGTGCCCTTCCTCAAGGAGGGCAGGTACCCGTCAGTGTGACTCAGGGAAGGTTGCAGGGTTTGCCCTCCTGTGCTGAATCATCTGCAAGGAGGGAGGAGGTGGGAAATGGGGGAGTCCCCTGGGGATCCTCGGTGTCACAGAGTGAGGGGTGGGTGAGACATCGTGCCATGGAACAGCCCCATCCCAAAGTGTTTCACAGCATCATAGAGTGACTCAGGATGGAAAGGAGCACAGTGGGGTCAGGTCAGGCAGGGTCATGCTAAAGCACATTGCACAGGATTGTGTCCAGCTGGTTCTTGGATAAGGATATTTGAATATTTATGCTCCATAAGAGTAAACCAGTGGGAGAACACGGGCACAGCTGGATGACTTGCCCAAGGATGAAGGCTGTTATCAGTCCTCTGCAGCAGCACCATCCCTGCCTGTATCCTAAAGGCATCACAAATCTCCACAGCAGGGTTCCAGAGCACTGATGGGTACTGGTGTGTCCTCCTGTCACACACAGGTTACAATCCTGCTCCACCAGCACCTGATCCGGCCCCTTCCTGGGCACCCTCAGCCAGAGGCAGAGGCTGGAGGAGCAGGAGTGCAGAACTTCGGGTGTGCTGTGCCCCCTGAGCCATGAGAGGATGCTCCGGGAATCACTCCAGGCCGCTGCTCAGCAGGAGCTTTAGCGGTTCCTAAAGTTTTCAGCGGGTTTGGCTCGGAGAAAAGCGCGTTTTGTTTGACAGGCAGCGACACCTCGTGGCATCGGCCACCCCGGCCCGGGTGGGGACAGCAGCACATCGGCCCCTCCTGTGAGACAGCGCAAATCGGGCAGTTCTGCCAGAGCAGAGCCCAGAGCTCAGCGCGGGTGTTCCACAGGAAACGATGATGACCATGGTGATGATGATGACGATGATGGTGATGATGATAAGATTCACCTCTTGTGAATCTTACTGAAAACGCCAGTCACCTTGGGGAGGAGCTGCCCGAGGGCTCTCAGCCAGAGCCCAGTGAGTGGCCCTGGAACTGCTCCCGACGCTGTCCAGGCTGCTTCAGGAAGCATAAGAGCCATGGGTTGGTTGTGGCTCTGCAGTTTGGGTGCTGAAGGGGGATAGACCCTCCAGACCCTTTCACTTTGCGGTTTTCCTTTGAAAGGATTGCAATTATTTTCTTCACAAAAAAGAGGAACTCCATAAAAATTAAATGAAGCTAAACAAAGGGAGCAAAACAGCCACAGAAACAGAAACCTGTGATAAGAAGAAATGGAGATTTTTGGAGGAAAATGTGACTTTGGACCCAGAATCTGGCACTCCTAAAGGTTCAAAGGGTTTTCAAGGGCTGTCTGCTGGGCTGGGAGAGTTTTCCACCTGGGAAAAGACCTGGGAAAACCCCTTTTGTCTGAGCTGCTGTAACTGTCCTGTGTGGTAAATTCATTGATCCATTCCCGTTGCTGATAGCACAGGCCTGGGGCTGCCTGTGATGGGAAGGCAGCAGAGCTGAGGTGCCAAACAATGACTGATCCAGGGATTTCCCCCTTCTCTTGCAGTGGCACAGCCGTTCCAAGCACACACCTGGGCACCCTGAACTTGGCAGCATGGCAGAGAAATCCAAGTCCTTTCATGTGCCCACAGTGGGAGGGGGCAGATCACTGTCCTATCTCTGCACTTTGGCTTTGTTAGTAGGAGGAGAGATAAATTTTAATAAGTTTAAATGGGAATGAATTCTCCCAGCTGTAAAGTGGAGTAATTCCCTAACTCCTGAAAAACATTGTGATAACATAAACTAAGAGAAAGTCTTTGATCTCCTGTAAACACCAGACTACCAGAGTCTCACTGTTTTTATTGTTGCTAGGTTATTATTAGCTCTCTCCTGCAATGAGACCTTATTTAAGTTCTATTAATATTTCACAGCCACGCAGGTAAGTACCAAAGGTCAGACTGTTCCCCAGGTGTCTCACAAGATGAGGCAGCTCCTCCCTTGTGTCAGGGCTCAGCTGTGCTGCACTGGAGGGCGCAGCACAACAACCTTTACCTTTCCTTTCCCCCAAAACCCTCTCACACCTGCTCCTCTCCCAGTCACACGTGCAGGGCTGTACCAGGAAGCGAGGCAGGGCGCATGTGTGCTGCTCCCGAGCTCCTCAATCCTCTGGAATTCACACAGGAAACACGATGAGAATGGATCATGGACAGACATTTATGACAAATGGGACGTTCTGCTTTGCCGTGTGTGGCTGGAGGGTGGGAGCCCTGATGGCTCTGTGCCTTCTACAGCAGGCTCGAGGTATGTGCCCACCTGAATGTAACTTTTCCTTCCACCGTATGGCTTTGTTGGTAGGAGGAAAGATAAATTTTAGTCAGTTTAAATGGGAATGATTCAGTGGAATATTCCATGGTAAAGAAGTGACAGTTTCAAATTTGTCTATGGAAGGTGTCATTTTGAGGATTAGTTATGGTCATAGTGATCTACTGGAAAAAAATAGGGCCAGGAGAATATCCAGGACAAAGCTACAGCTCTGAATTCCTGGTAGGATCTGCCCTTGGAGTACTGAGATTGAATGAGGAGTGTGGGACAGCTGTGTCCACCCTGTCCAGGGAGTGAGGCGGAGTTTGTGGGTTGTAAATCACTGAAATGCAGCAAGACCACTGGGAAAGCCACTCAAAATTATAAAACAGATTGTCCACACAAACGTGAGTCCTAATTCTAAAAGCTGTTGAGATGAAAATGTTTTATGAGAGGTGAGGAACACATTGCAGCACACCTGCTTCCAGAGACAATTTCCAGCCTTTAGTGAATGGCTCTGCCTCAAGTTTTGACACTATCTTAGTGAGAACCAAGTGGTATTTCCTGTCCCCAAGGATATTTTTAAATCATTCACATAATTTTCCCTTTTGATCAGGTCATGTTCAACTTCTCCCTCCTCAAAATGTGACCCTGCTGTCAAAGGATTTTGCCATGATTTTGACCTGGGCTCCAGGGAAAGGCTATCCCCCAGATGTGACCTACACTGTGAGGTATGAAAGGTAAGAGCTCCCAAACCATGTCTAATGGAAAGACTGCTACTGGGTATCTCTCCTGATTAATGACTGTCCTAATGACCAGTGACCTTCCACCAAAACTAAACACGATCCAGCTGGGAAGTGTTCCAAACTCTGAGCACCATTTGCTCCCCACCCTCCCAAACCCTCCCTTCTCTTGCTCTATAAACCAGAGCAGAACATGTTTAATATTTTGGTGTGGTTGTTCCTTTCAGCCAGGATCGCCTGGACAAATGGATGAAGGTTCCTCATTGCAAAAACATCTCCAGATCCTTCTGCAATCTGACTTGTGCCCTCTCCAGCCTCTACGTTAAAGTACGGGCTCGGGTGAAAGCGGTTTGGGGACGGTCCCAGTCGCCGTGGGTGAAATCCCAGTTCAAGGATTACTACTCAGATGGTGAGTGCCTGCCAGGTGACAGCCTGGGTGAAAGGACATTCCTACAAATGGATAGACCACACCCCACAGGTATCCAGGAGCTTTACGGATGACAGAGTTTTGAGTGAGCACTAACAGTAATGAGCTGGGTAATTCATCCTTATTTGAGGATGAATTTTGTAGGAAGTGTCAGAATTTGTTCATCAGTGGCCCAGCTGAACAAAGGCTTCTCTGGGGTGTTTTAGATAAAAAGAAGTGTCCTTTGCCTCCCTCTTATCACAAGATAACAGCTGGAAGTGAGGGCCAGCCACGGAAAGTGTCAGTGCTGGGAAGGTAAGAGCCAAGCAAGCCCCATTCTCACATCTGCTCACTCTCTTGCAGTGGAACTGGCTCCCCCTGTGCTGACCCTGAAGGTCAGGGAGAATTCCATCCATGTGAGTGCCTCCTTCCCTCTGCCTGCCTGTGTGGAGAACCTCACCTGGAAGTATGACTTGAACCTCTGGGAAGCAGGATCTGAAGACAAGGTCAGTAAAAATGGCTCTTTTTAGATGAAATGGAGGAACAGAAAGAGCTTCAAAGTTCTGGGCAGAGAGGGAGGGACTGGATCCAGGGCCTGGAGGAAATGAACCAGCCTAACCAGAGCTAAATCAAAGCCAGAGTCAAAAAGAAGCGTGTGTGTGCATCTTTATTTTTTTGGTAGTTCCCTATTTTTGTCAGGAAGGGGAGGCTACACTGCAGTCAGTCTAAAAATCTGAGGTTTAAAGCAACTAATCCAGGTGCCATTGGCAGCATTCCCTGGCAGAGCAGAGCCTAGCACAGCTGGAACTCCCACCCTGGATCCATCAGCCCTGGAGGAGATGCCAGACATGGGGATCCATGGGCTAAGGTGTTGCAGAAACACTACCCCAATAATGAAAGAATCATCTCTCCAATCCTCTGCTTTGTCTCTCAACAGAAGAAATATGAAAGTTACTTCAGGAAGGACACAGTGACCATCAACACCACTGCTCTCAGAGGCAATTACTGCTTCAGTGCCAGGGCTCTCTATGAAAGTACCAGCTTGAAGCACAGTGAATTCTCCCAGCCAGTGTGTGTGCTATTAAACCACAAAGGTATGGCCCTTCTCAGAAAGGATGTGGGTGAGGGCAAGGCAAAGATTTCCACTAAAATCAGGTTTTCACCCCAAAAAAAAAAAAAAAAAAAAAAAAAAAAAAAAAAAAAGCTTCCTGTTAAAGGGACAGATTGAATTTTCTGGTGAGTGGTTCCTTCTTTCTGTAGAAATATTTTCATTTAAAAAAAGCCAACCCTGAAATGTTTTCTGCAAACCTTGAATATTGTATGTCAGTGTAGAGCCCATAACTCCTATAAAAATACCACTCACAGGAGATAATTTCTGTCTTTTTCAGCAGTGGAGTGGAAGTTCTCACTTCTGGTTGTGATCCTTCTGTTTGTCCTCCCCATCTTTGTGGGTGGTCCCTTCATCTGCTGCCTGGTGAAACTCGAGGCCAAGCAAAGGAAGATGCCTCAGGTTTTGGTATGGCTCAAATTCTGAGCTCCCCTCCTGACTCAGAGTCTTGTTGGTTTTCAGAGGGTAACTGGGGAGGGGTGAGGGTTCTGCACTTCTCAGTTTTACATTCGTAATTCCCATTTTTGAAGTAATTTTTCTTCCATCCAAATGTTTCTTCTAAAAGTATCACAGGCTCACTGTCTCATTCCTTCTCCCTGGTAGGATTTCTCTCAATTTAAAGCTGCTGGACCAACCTTCCACTTGGAGTTCAGTGAAAAGGAATTCTGCAGTGATGATCTCAACTACACAGAGAAGCCAATGCTTCAAAGGACAAACAGAGCTTTAGGAGGGCACCACCTGCTATGGATGGCTTCTTTCCCATCATCATCGTTGTCATCATCATCAGAGGATGAGGAGGAAGAAGAGACCAGCACTTTGATCCCATACCATGAAATGCCCCGGTATCCAAAGAGACACCTCAACTGTCAGCCACCCCCAGCAGCTCCAGGGAAAAGCAGCTTGGATTGGGGATCTGAAGGTCTCTGTGTGGACAGTGGGTCTGTGCCTGACCTCAGAGCCCTGGGCTTCACTCTCTTTGCAGAGAGGAAAGGTGAAGTGGACACCTCGGGA
Organism: Zosterops lateralis; assembly: GCF_965231275.1. NCBI lineage: Eukaryota > Metazoa > Chordata > Aves > Passeriformes > Zosteropidae > Zosterops > Zosterops lateralis. The sequence continues at coordinate 5,471,544 of NC_139788.1, forward strand.
TCCCAGGCAAATGAGGAGACATCCCTTTATCTCTGTTCCTCTTTGGGAAGAATATCCCTCACGGATGTGAGATTCCCAGGTGCCAGTAAGCATGGACAGGATGATGGAAACAGGGATGAGAGGCTGGGAATGACCTCCCTACAGCCCCTGCTGGGGGGGATTTGTGCTGAGCCCCATGAGCACAACCCACACAAGAAGGCTCCTCATTTCTCCAGGGATTACCAGAAATCCATCCTTGATCTGCAGCTCCAGATGGACTCGACATGCCAGCCCAGAGAGGATCCCAGCACGCAACTGCTCATCCCCCTGTGGACACTGCAGGTGGCAGAGGATGAAGGCATTGCCAGTGACTGTGGCAGTGATGATTTCACAGAACAGACACCTGAGTCCACAGTGCTGAGTGATGCTTTTGAGACTTCAAATACAGAGGGAAAATATGAGCCAAAGTTGCAATTCTCAGGCTACGAGCACTCACATTACTTGGGAAGGCTCTAAAGTACCCAGCAGGTCTGGGGAGTGCCTGGAAAATGCTTGAGAGCTCCAGATATCCAAGCAAGGATCCTTGATCTAGGACAAAAAACTGATATCTGACCTATCAAGGCAATGGCTTTAGGGACACAGAAGGTGAATTTTATTGCTAAGTCACCTCTGTACCGTCGCTGTGCCTCTGATAAGGTGCTCAGTCAGGGGTGAGGGAGGCAGGGACATCTCTGAGGGACCATCCAGCAAACTGGCACTGCCTGGGGGTCACCTGAGACTTCACAACAAGGGAACTGCTGCAGGTGGGCTGTGAGAGGCAAAAGCACAACCCTGCCCTGGATGGAACCACCAGCTGGGGCCTGAAAACAAGCACCATTGCTGTGCCTGCAGGTGGATTTGAAGCAGATTTTGAACTGCTTTGTGTCACCTTTGCTTCCCTGTAAGTCCAGAGCTTGACTGGAAGTTCCTCACAGAGATATTCTGCAAGATCTGGTTTTTGTGGGATGAGAAGTTCTCCAACTCATCCTGCAGGAATCACCTTCTGTGTTCCAACAGAGGGAACTGAAGCCAAAGTGTGCAGCATGTTTGTTTATTTATTTTTTATTTTATACTTATTGAAGCTGAAACTCCTCCTGCTGTGCAGAATGTTTGAGAGCAATAATATTTTTATATAAATGTCCATGTGTACGTGTTTCTGTTTTCCAGAGCTACAAAGGGGGACTGCAGCTCTGCAGCTCATCCTGAAAAAAACATTACCTTTAAAACAGGACCCTATCCTGGGCTGGAGGAATTCAGAGACTTCCCAGCCAGGTCACTCTGGTCACTGGGAAGCCAGGATTGTGAGCCTCCCTCTGAACAAAGAGTCACCGAATGGTTTGGCTGGGAAGAGATCCTGAAATTCATCCCAGTGCACCCCTGCCACGGCAGGGACACCTCCCACTGTCCCAGGTTGGTCCAACCTGGCCTTGGACACTGCCAGGGATCCAGGGGCAGCCACAGCTTCCCTGGGCACCCTGTGCCAGGGCCTGCCCACTCTCCCAGGGAAGAATTTCAGTCCAGTATCTAATCTAGATCTCCCCTTTGGCAGTTTACAGCCATGACCTTTGTCCCATCACTTCATGCCCTTGTAAAGGCTTTTTATACTCCGGTATCAAAAGGAGCCTTTGTGTAAAGGACTCACAGGATAGCAAAGCATTAAAAGAAAGAGGGAAACACCCCCCAGCCATTCTCTGCCTCAGGGACAGGGCTCAGATGCGGGGAGGGTATTGAGGGAGCTGAAATCTTTCAAGAACTGGAGAAAAAAGAAGTAAGGGGTGATAGGAGGGTTTGGGAACTGCTTTGCAGCAAGAGGTACTAATTAAAATCCTAGATTAAAGTCAAAAGGGGAGGTGGGGGAAAGCATTCATCAGCTGGAGCATTCCTTTGTCCTCTGCAAAGTGTCCTAAGCTACATCCTGCATTGTTATCCCTCCAGTTCATTTGGAAAGACACAGATGATCCAAACATAATCACCACCCAATTTCTTGTGCAATCAAGGAAAACTCCCCAGGCTTTGACTTACAGGAAGCACCGAAGTTGTGCAACCTCTCCAAAATGATTTTGACATGTCCCAGCTCCACAAACAGAGCCTGGGCTCAGTTCTTGTCTTGTCCAGGGAACTGAGGGACAGGCTGCAGGCCAGGTGAGCTGGACAGGTGGTGGCAGCATCCAACTCCTCATTTTCTTTCAGCAGGGCTTGAGAGCTGTTTTCCTGTGCAGAAGGGTCACTCATGGCCAGAGCACAGTGCTCCCTCTCCCAGAGCAACTGGTCCGGGTCTTATCACAGCATCAGGGAACCATTTCCTTAGAAAAAGGCCTTGGAGGTTATTGAATCCAACTGTGAACTCATCCTGTCCCCAGGTGCCACATCCAAACATGGAGGGTTCATGCCCAGCACTCACCAGCTTTGCTGCAGTCCCCACACACTGTGAGAAAATCAAAAGTTTGAGAGAGTTTGGAAGATAAAAGGCTAATTTTAAACTTGAAAGTCGAGTTTTGGACATCTTCAGGTCCCCAAAGATCCAGAGAGGTGTTTCCTGGGCGAGTCAAAAGGTGATACCTTGCTAGAAATAAGGGCAGAGGTAAAGGTTGAAGTTCTATTCTTAGCACTGAAGGCTCAGGTGCACACCAAGGTCCCTCAGCTCTGCCCCATCACACAGCAGGAGCGTGAAGCAGTGACGTGAGGGGAGGGAAAAATGGAAATACTTTTAGCAGGCTGTTCAGGAAACACCCTAACAAACAGTTGTACTTAATTAGATACTGGCGGATAGGTGTGTCTGCTTTAACAAACCTGAGGCCTCTGCCTTTGTCCAGGTGAGCTGAGAATGACAAAGGGCCAGTGATGCACCACGGCAGGGTTGGAAGCACAGAGCCCTCACACACCCAAGCAGAGCAGGGAACAGAAACAGCATCAGGAACAGGAAATTCACGGATGAGGAGGGAAGCAGAAGGGGTTTGTGAATTCTACCACATGTTTGGCCACAAGGATAGCGCAGTGAAATCAACATTCAGCTTCAGAAGCACACAGGGTTTGTGTATTTTGAAAACTTAACAACACCCTAAAAATGGAACACATTATGGAAAAGGGACTGGATCCCTTTCTTGTTGTCCATATAAACTCCCAGTTCTTATCACGTGGATTCGGTAACAGAACTTTACACTGTAAACAGCCACAAAAATAAACATTGTAGGTGTACAATGGCCTCTGCAAAAAGCTGTGGGATAGCAGGTGCTCCCCCTGTGGAAAGGCCACCACTCTGCTACCTCTTTCCCACATCAGGTGGGAGAAGCTGGTGGTGCAGGGACAGGGCAGGGCTGAGGCTGCAGCAGGGCTTGTGCTGATCCTTTGCTTCCCATCCAAGGCCAGTAAGAACAACAGACAAGCATAAAACCCAGTGCTCTGGCTGACTTTCATTTTAAGAAAGTATTCAGAAGTATTTTTTGAAGAAAGCGGTGCATTCCCTGCAGCAGGTATTAAACCAACCAGGTGCACAGCACTAGGCTTCAATGGCTAGAGTTGTAACAAGCTCAAGTTACTCGACCAGAAAATCAAACCTCAAACCCCAGGAACCTCAGGGAGGGCTTTCAGGCAGGAAACTCTCAGCAAAAAGGTATTTGGCTCTTTGTCAGGAGCTGGGGATTTTCTCAGCCTCTGGCTCGTGCACCTTTGTACAGTCAGGTGTGCACTGGAGGGGAGAGGTGCTCCTGCTGTCACTCTCCCTGGGTCACACATGCGCAAGGCTCCCAGCAGCTGTGAGCTCAGAGCCCAGGGAAGGCAGGACAGGAGCTCTGCTCTGTTACTGAGCAACAAATCCAGCCTGGCCCGGCAAGAAAGAATTCAGCTCTCCTCAAAGGTGATTCACCTGCACATGAGCAGCAGCCTGCTCTCGCAGCCCAGCCTGCAGACTTATTCATGCAGCCATTTCTGATCGTCCTGGCTGGAGTTTCAGTGGTTGGTAAGTCCTGAGCTCTCCTCTGCTGTCGCTGATTGTGGTGTTTCTGTTGGATCCTGGGGTCTGGACTTCAATCCTGTTTCCTGAATTATCACCTGGAGAATGAGCTGTTGTCTGAGTTCTCTTCTGTGTCGATCTCTCCTTGTAGTAACTCCCATATGTGGCTGGTATGCTCAGCACTTGAGGGATTAGTAGGGAGAGGAAAGGAGATTCCTTCACTTCCAAGGGTTTGTCACTGTGCTACAACCCAAATCCTACAGGAGTGAAGGATATTCCTTGGTATCAGGGGGCTTTGGATCAGTCTGCTTGTGTCTTAAGCAAAGGCACAAATGAATACAAGAACAGTCCTGATTTTGAAAGAGGTACAAACAAATAATGTAATCTTAAAATGAGGGAGTCATCATAGAGTGGTTGGGTTGGAAGGGAGTTAAAGCTCATCTCATCCCACCCCTGCCATGGGCAGGGACACCTTCCACTGTCACAGGTTACTCCGAGCCCTGTCCAACCTGGCTTTGGACACTTCCAGAGATGGGGCAGCCACAACCTCTCTGGGCACCCCATGCCAGAGCCTCCCCCCCTTCCCAGGGAACAATTTTTTCCCTGATATCTAATCGAGATCTACCCTCTAAAAGCCATGTAATCCTACTCCAGATGTGACAGGCTCGCTGCTATGTGAATGAAGGATAAACTTGCTCTTTCCAGACACCAGCTTTTCAGCACTGTCATTCATTTGCTCCTGGCTGGGATCCTACCCTGTGAAACTCCTCAGCCCAAGGGACTGTCACACCGTGAAATATCCTGGTTTTCCCCTGCCCACACTTGACCGTGCTTGTGTTATGCTGCTTTGCATAGCAGTGTTCCAGCATGGATAAATGTGGGAAGACAGAGATTTCCTACTCCTGATAAGATGGAGGTATTTGTGACTCAGTTTTCAGGGTGCTCAGACAGGGAATCCCACTCCTTCATACCCACCGTGCTACCTCCTGCTGAGGCTGGAATGAGCAAAGGCAAATGTGGAGCTGCAGATGAAATAAGGACAAAATCTGGAGCAGCCAGCAGCCCGTTTCTGACCCACTTCCCTGCCTGAATGCCACACACAAGCCTGGAAGGGATCTGTGCCTTTCTGCCTGACCCTGCTCCATTCAGCCAGCGAGTCTGAACTGCTCACACTCAGTTCTGGTCAATGGGGGGAAAGCTTGGAGCGAGGATCCAGGTGGGATTTAGTCTCTGTTCCACATGATCTTGTCCAAGTCATCCCCATCCCAGTGCTCAGTTTGCCCAGCTGTGCTATTTTCATTTGCTCACCTCACTTTTTCACGAGGGGTCTCATTGTTCACTGCAGGCTGAAGCCCTCACATGCCCCAGGTGTTCATCAGTGCCACAAATCAAGAGCGGAATAATTTACAAATGATGCACCTTCGAGGGTCTGCCTATAATTTGAATTCAGAGTTTATAAATCCTGAAGTTAGAAACTCTTGTTTATCAGCCTTGGGAAAATGTTACACTCTGTTTTCTGGTGATAAGAGAGAGACAAAATCCTTGAGGACTTTTCTGCAGCACCTCAGAGTCAATTTGCTGCAGGGGCCCAGGATGGGATCCTGCAGTCCAGGGAAGTGTTGGCAGGGGCAGGGGACATTCCTGCCCCCCAAAGGCAGAGGTGCTCTCCGCAGGGAAGAGGAGCAGGGTCAGAAAGCAGGGAGCTGGCTGAGTTGTTTCTTGTCACCCTGGCACACCCAGGCCAGAGTCCAGACATCGGGTGTCGCTCCGTACAGGAAGTTTCCATCCAATAAAACACGGAGCATGAGAGGAGAACGGAGCCACATCTTCAGGGAGGTGACACTGAGCTCTGCATGTCACTTCCCTGAGCAGGGACAGAAAGCAGAGAGATGATTCTGGGCTTGAAAACAGGTTATTGGTTTTACTTTACCACCCATTTAGCGGCTCTTAAAGAAACCCAACTAGAATTCAAGGATTCTGTTTCTGACTCGAGTTGTTGAGGCTTCTCTGTATGAATTCTTGACTTACATTTCTGTGGGATGAGTCAGCTGTCTGCAAGAGTGTGATGTGAACACAGTTTGAAGTCTTCTGCTCAAGCTCCTTCTTTTCAACCCAGCTTTAGCAAAATACCACAGGATCCTTTTTTATCTGAGGGCTGAGATGTCAGAAAATGCTTTTTAATACCAGTTTCTCTGCTCCTTCAGGCATTGTGACTACAGAGAGACCATCATGTCTGAAACGTGCAGCATTTTCTTCCACAAACTTTGAGAACATCCTGACGTGGGAAACAGAGGCAGATATTCCTCCTGGCACTGTGTTTGATGTGCAATACAAACAGTATGTGAAGTTTGTTTCTGTTGGGCTGTTTTCAGGGGTCTCAGACAGAGAAGAGGCCAAGACAGAAAAGTTGATTTTGCTGTTTCTCCTGTCTGCATTATGGTTCTGCTCAGAGGAGAACTCAGTGAAGGACAGGATTATTCAAAGTGGGAGATGATGCTCATTTAAGCAGATATTTTACACCTTGGGTTGCTTTACTCCATTATTGAGCTACTCTTGCTTTCAGCAACTTCCTTTTCTCTATTCTGTTTTCCTCCAGTCCTGTTCAACCAAACCAACCCAAACCCTTATTTTGCCCTCAGGTATGGGGAGAAATCCTGGCTCACCAAGCGTGAGTGCCAGAGCATCACCCAGCTCTTCTGCAACCTCAGCCAAGAGACAGAGAACTTCACAGAGCATTTCTACGGGCGAGTGAGGGCCAGGGGCTGCTCCCCAAGCTGGGTGCGCTCTGAGAGGTTCGAGCCCCGCAAAGAGAGTAGGTACCACTGCAGCCACCAAATCCTCCCTCCTGGCACCTCCAGGGCAGCTTTTCCTCACAGGAGGTTTGGTATTTTGGGCAAGGAGGTAAATGAGAAATGGACAGAGCCTCAGCTGAGATCTGACCCTAAAGTGGAATCAAAGGAGAAAGGAAAAGCCAGGTGTGATAGAAGGGAGAGCTGTTGGTGAGAGACATAAAGAAATGAGTGAGGGATATGATGGGTAACCTGAAGACAGTGAGTCCCAGGAGCTGCGCAATGGAACATTAGGACAAGCATCCATTCCAGTGGATACTTCATGTCCCAACCCCAAAGTGAGCCCTACTGCAGGCACAACACAGCTTTTGGGGGCCTTATTGGCTCTGTGGCTAAAATTTCCCCACTGAAAAATCATCAAGAATAATTTCAGGTGGCATCAGCAGCCAATGGTTGTGAAGAGCCTTTAGGCTTTTGTACCCCAAAACCTGTGAAAATTTGGATTAAAGCCCTTTTCAGTGCTGGGTATAGCATGTGCTTGTCACCAGAGATAAGTGCAGGCACAAAAACTCTGTAAATCTGGTGTAGGATGGGAATTGGGATTTAGGCAGCTTTACCCAAGTGCCTGTGGTGGGATTTCACCCCTCACACACACATGAAGGAGGATATCCTGCACAGGGACAGGGAACATGGAGCTGGAAAAGCCTGGGATGAGAATTCCTGGGAACAAACACTGTCCAATGCTACAGAACCCAAAACCACTTCTGTCTCCAGTGGCCTGACTTCTGCCATGCTCAGACAGCTCAGACACCTTTTTGTATTAACAGAAACAACAAATTCAGTGAGTCTGGGGTGTATTTCAGGTATCAGATGATAGAACACAGCTGACACTGCCTGTCCTGCCTTTCCCAGCCATTATAGGGGCACCACAAGTGGAACACATTCCCTATGTGCGCTCCATAAAGTTCCTGATCCGGCCCCCCTTTACCCCCCTGCGGGGTGAGGATGATGAGCAGCTCACTGTGGAGGACATTTACAGCAAATTCGGGGCTGTGGATTATCACCTGACAATATTCAACCAGAGGACACACCAGCAGGTAAAGCACAACCTCAGGCACTGGGATGCTGTAAATCCCATTTCAGATGAGCTGGAGAAGGATCTCAGTTTGCACAGGATGGGGGAGATTTCTGATGTGCAAGGGAAAGTCTTGAGGTCTTTGACTCTCAGGACAACAGGAACTTCAAGATTTTTTCTTAAATTCTGGGGGAAAAAAGGACTTTCCAAGAGTATTGTGTAAGTAACAAAAAGTAAAACCATTGGTGACTAAAAATTACTTAAGTAGCCCCAGTCTTAAAAAACTGAAATGCAAAATTAAATACAGAAATAACAGAAAACAAAATTATATATATATGATCCAGAAAAAAATCGGAATTCCATACATACAGATTATTTAGAGCCCTGTAAGACCTCATTAGTAAATAATATTTTATGCTGAATTTTGCAATCTGAATTGAAGAAAATTTAATCTTCCCCAAATACAGATTTTACTTTTCTTTTCAACAGTGGACAAAGAATGAGCACAGCAAAGAATTTGAAGTTTCCAACTTGGACCCAGACACTGAATACAATGGGACAGTTTATATCTGTCTGCTGCAGAGAAGGAGCAAACCTCAAGTGTTTTGGGTGAAAACACTGGCAGGTGAGGCTGTAAACTCTGCTGAAAGCTGAAAAGTCCAGCTGGGATACTGGACACACAAAATGCATTGATTTTCAGCACAGAACATTTTAATAACTTAAAAATTCATTCCTATGAGACTAAACCTGTGACATCACCTAGCTAATTGTGACATTTTTCTAATCCATCTCTTTTTCCACTTGTTCTTTCCCCAGACAAGACATGGATTCTGTACTGTTTAGTGGCCCTGGCCTTCTGTGCCGGGCTGGTTTTTGCTGCCAGCGCTTATGTGATCTACAAATACATCAAACAGCGCAGTGCCCAGCCCAGGGCCTTGGTGAGTGTCCTGCAGCCACTGCAGCTCAGTTTGAAAATCACACAACCATCACTGCCTGAGGCTGGAAGGACCTAAAAGATCATTTAGTCCATGTCTTGCTATGGGGTCCACACCTGCCACTGCCCCAGGTGGCTCCAAGCCCTGTCCAGCCTGGCCTTGGACACTGCCAGGGATCCAGGGGCAGCCACAGCTGCTCTGTGCCAGGGCCTCAGCACCCTCTGAGTAAAGTGTTCACCCCAATATCCAGTCTAAACCCACTCTTCTTCATTTAAACGGTTAATGAGCTTGGTCTAGGCAATCACTGCAGATTACTGATACTTCAGGGTACTCATAACCCAAACTGAGCCCCTCCTAAACCCCCAGTTCCCCTTGAAACCCTGGCATTCTCACCTATCCCTCATCTTCCACAGCAAAAATTAGGTTTTCATGCTAATGAGCTCAAGGATTTTCATGCTATTTCCATGCTGCAGGGCTTCGGCCAAATCTTGCGAAAGTGAAAGCAGGAGATTTTCTTCCTCATATTTCAGGACTGCTCAGTTGAAACACAATGAGAAGTGTCTGTATTCCTGTGAACGGTCATTCTCCAGAAAAAAAAATAAATAAAATAAAATAAAAGCAGAGTTCTTTTGTCAGCAGAGCAGATCCCTGGTGGCTGTTACTGGCTCTTACTGATACTTCTCCAAAGAAAATGTTGGAATAACTACAGCAGACCTTCAAGGTCACAGCTTCTTGTTAATAACTTGTGCTTTTTTATCTCCTCCACCAGGACTTCAGAGGGCTTTCATCGTTCCAGCCTCTCACGCTGACAGTGGAGCACATCATAAAGCCCCTCAGTTTATCCAAACCTTCCCTTTTCATCCCTGAAGTGCAGCTGGCCCAGATGAGCCAACATTTGGACTGGACCCTGGAGCCACCACGGCCTTTCTGTGCCTACCAGCAGCAGGCGGATGTTCCAACATTCCAGCTGCCCCCTCGGCCATCCCAGGTGGAAATGGCAGCTCTGAGCTCTTACGCTCCCCAGACGGCTGAGCAGGGAATTCCTGCGGCCACAGGCGGCAGCAGCCTGCCCCTCACCTACGGCATGTGTGTGGACGGCACAGACCACGCCGAGCGGAGCTCACAGCCCCACCAAAGCCTGAAGGAAGTTTCTCCAGATTGTTCTGTGGATGGAAAGCTCCGAACCCAGGGGCTGGGAAAGAGCTGCAGCCACTGGGATTACAAAGAGCAGCAGCCAAAGGTGACCCCGTGGAAGAGCAGAGACAGACTGGAGTCGGTAGTGCTCCAGGGGAGTCCTGGGCAGAGCCAGCTGCTGCTGCACAGTGAGGGGCTGGAGGATGCAGACTGCGTGTCCCAGCTGTCCCTGTCTTTGCTGGAACAGGGAGGATGCTACAGACAACAGGCAGAGCTGCCCCTGCTGCTGCCTGCAGGGAAAGCTGCCCCAGACTATGATCCAGAGGAGGAGCTGCTGGCACCTCTGTCGGCAGCCCTGCTTCTCTCAGTCCGGACTGGGAACGACTATCCCGGAGAGAACCACGAGGAGCAGTGGATGCTGCCAGAGCCATCCCCACATCCTGCAAACAAAGTGCAGCTCCCAGAGACTGCGGCCACGGAAATGTTCCCAGCAGCAAAGGAGCTGAGCTGCACAGAACTGAGCGTGTCCCCAGACAGCAGGGACACGGGCACTCCTCTCACCATGTTATTCAAAGATTTGGACTTGAAAGTGCAGTGGGATGAGGAGGATAGCACAGAATTTTATTAGGATGACTTAATGGTATTAGAATCCAGCTGATGTTTTCTTGCATGAAACAGAAGCAATGCAAAACCACAGCTGATCCTTGCTGTATTAACACAGCTCAGGGCTGTCAGACTGTTCCATCGTGGAGTTTGGTGCCTTTTTTCATAGAATTACTCCTTGTTACAGTGCAATACTGTACCTTTGCACTTAGCCAACAGGTCTTTATTTCTTGCATATTCTCAAATTTATTATGAATCGGATTACTTTAAAAGATCACTTAAGATTCAGTTTCCAATCCCAGATTCAGTTTACTGAAAACTTAGCAAAATTCACAATAGAAACTGTGTTTGCTGTCCACCAATACCAAAGATTGAGGGCTAAGATGTACCCTCCCTTTGAAGAAATTCATGTATGCAAACCTAGAAGTATTTAATGTACCACAGTACAGTCAAAGAAGTAAATAGTTATTGGTGTTCTACTTGGGAAAGAGCATTCCACTTCCCTTTAATGGACTTTGCCTTTAAAGGAGTCCTTGAAAGCTACTGATGCAGCAGTTCTGTGCAATATGTCCCTGTTCCCTGTGGTTTTTAATACTTGTACAAAGATAAAGCCTTTTTTAATACCTGTACAAAGATAAAGCCTTTTTCATCTCTGCAACAGATTAATGCAGCCTTGGCCCAGTTCTGAGATTTCTCAGCTGCTGCTCCTTTCTTTCTCTGCAGCAGTCACACATTCCCTTCCTCCCCTGAGGTCCCCAGGGATGAAACCCCTGCAATCACATTCCAGGCAGGCAGGGATATGAGGATTTGCAGCCCTTCCAGTTCAACCCTCAATCTCAATTTATCCCAATCCATGCACTCAGTAATCCACAAAGGAGACAGAAAGGTCTGGAGCTCTTCCTCCCACCCCTCACTGCCCATGAGGAACCTGCTCCATGTTCCTGCCACATCCTCCAGAGCTGCCATGACCATTTTTTAGGAGTCAAAATCCTTGGAGCACTTGGACCTCCACCAAAAGCAAACTAAATTCTAATTCAGGGGGGAGAGGAGGTGATTATTTTTCATTCAGAGGAAGGCACAGTTTAGCCTGTTCATTTCCACTGCTGTGGTAAAAAAATGTGTCTGAGGATATCAGTTTTAGAGAAGTGAAAGAATTTACAGGAATAAACAAGGTTTGACTGGTATGGGGAAGTGTTTACTCAAAGATACCAATGCTCACCAGAGGTAAAATTCAGCTGTTCCCACTCCAAGTGCACTTGGGGGTTTTCTCAGCCCAGGAAAGCTGAAGCTAAAGGCTAAATTCCACTTGTTTTGGGGTAATTTTGCAAATGAGCCATAGGCTCATGAAGTGAAGATTTTTTGATGATTCAACCCAGGATTAAAGGAATAGTCTTAGAAACTTTACAGGCCAAGGTTCAGCTTGGAGCTCGAGCACCAACAACTGATGAAGGACCACAGCCCTGAGAGGCCAAAAGGTCAAAATTCCAAGTGTGGTGAAGAAGTGTCAGGGTATCAAAGACTGAAATACGTGCATGGCTTGGGCAGTGACCAGCAGGACATTTCCAGGGAGTTCCCTCCATACCACTCACTCCCAAAAGGGTTTGTGGAATGTCCTTTGATCTGTTCTCTGTATTCATGTGCCCCAAAAAACAACACACAGACAAATGCTGCAGCTCCTGGAGTTGTTCCCAAAGACTGGGAGACCCCAGGAATAACTTTTTTTTTTTCCACTAAAGCCCCCTGGAGAGGCATTTAAAGCCAGTGATGCCAATTACCTTATTCAGAGTTGCCTGTGGGCTGCATATCTTGTGTCAACATCATTCCCAGTGATGCTGCCCAGGGAATAATCAAATGCCACAATGTCAACATTTTGGATTGTGTTGTAAAACACAATCCCCAGCACAGGATGAGGATGGGCAGAGATGTGTGGAAGGGATGGGGGAGAGCATTTGAATCTGCTGCTAGAATTATATAAAGTTATGCTATTTTTTATTTTAAAAGCCTTTCCAGATCCCTCTGCAGAACCCCTGCCACTGGGTCTGTTCATGCCCAGACTGTAATAAATGTGTCACTGTGCTGGAGGGGAGGTGGGAACTCAGGAAAGTCTGGGAATGGGTTTTTAGATGGTGCCTAAAGATGCAAAGTGTCTCCGAGCTGGGACATCCACCTCTCCTTCAGGCCCTCAAATACCTTCAGGGCTGCATTACTCTCGACTGAACAAAAGGCAGGGATGATTCCAGCCCCATCCCATCCTGTCTGTTCCACCCTCCCAGCAGCTGTAATGCCCAGGGATCACAGGCAGGAGAGCCCTGTCCTAGGAGGGACTGACTGCAATATCCTCAACTTCCTGCTCTCGTCATGGCTTAGTCAATATTGATCTTTGAGGCCTGGATCTTCTGAGCAGAGGGAGATTGATTCTTGTCTCATGAGTCACCTCCTAAATTTAACACATAGATAATTTTCCTCTTTGGAAAAGCTTGGAAAGAAATGTTGATGCTGTTGAATTTTACTGGAGTGAGGAACACGCCATCCCTGCTGACCTCACTGTCTTCCTCTGTTCACAACCAAACGGATCCACTTGTGTCAAACAGCTGCTCCAGGACCTCCCTATGTCCATCTCCTTCTGCGGAGGAACATTTCCAGATAAACAGCAGGATTTCAACATTGTTCCAAAGATTTTCCCATGCAAGCCATCTGTGCCTAACAAAGCTCTCCTCCTGCAGTCATCCTGGCTGCTCCAGGTAACAGTTCTGATGGCTCTGGACAGTAAAAGCTGGAGGTGCCTTGCCCTAAGGAGTTTGTGTCCCCAGTAGATGTCACACCAATGACAGGTAAGCGCTGCAGTTCAGTTGTCACAGGGACACCAGAGGAGCAGGTGGCAGCTGTAACCCTAGAGCACAGCATTGCTCTTTGTCTTCTCAGCTAAATCTGGGAGCTGACACTTGCTCACACCCTGAGCAGCCCTGCTGGAAGCTCAGCAGGATGAACACTCTGCAAGCCAAGGATCCCCTTCTCCTTCCCTGTTTGTTCCTTTCTGTTGGCACTGGAGGGTGTTTGAACACCATGAAAAATCAGTGATGAGTTTTTAACAAGTTCTGTGAAGAAAATCTTACACAAGGGACAAAAGGAAAGCTCCAGATTCTGGAGACTGAAAGGGACTACAGGGATCAAGTTCAAGCCCTGGCCCTGCCCAGACGCCCCCAACAATCCCACCCTGGGCATCCCTGGAGCTCTGTCCAAGCTCTCCTGAAGCTCTGGCAGCCTCGGGGCCATGCCCATTCCCTGGGGAGCCTGGGCAGTGCCCAGCATCCTCTGGGGGAAGAACTTTTCCCTGAATTCCATCCCAACCCTCTCCTGACACAGCCTGAGTCCTGCTCAGAGACACCAGAGATCAGTGCCTGCCCCTCTATATAAAAGAAATTTTATAACAGAGGGTTGATGTGACAAAATGAATGAAATTATTAATTTTAAGCAGAATAGATTATAATTACACATTACTTCTCATAATACAAAATTCAGGGAAACGCTCAAGTGGCCATGGATTCAAAATCAATGAAAGAGAAGTTTCCCTTCCCTTTGACAGCTCAGCTCACACCAAAGCGCTTTGGACATCCAGCCCAGTCCTTCCTGTTCATTGATTCCTAGGAATGTCACAAACAGCCACTAAATGAAATTCACAGATGGAAGTCCTGGGAGTTTTGGTGCTGGTCCTGCTGGGTTTCTTCTTTGTTTGGATGGTGAAGCAAACAAGGTTCCTAGAAATGGCTCCTACCAGTACTGCACCAGATTTGATGGTGGAATTCATTCCCACAGGGCCTTCTGACACCACAGGAAACACCACCTGCTCCTCACATTGCTGGGAAGGGTTTTCCCTGAATGCTGGAACTGCAAGACCACCTCGAATAAATGGGAAATCAGCAATCACTGTTCTCTGACCCTGCCCCGAACTCTCAGACACCACCATGGGCTCCTGGATACACAAAGCTCACCTGCCCTGAGGCACCAAGCCTTTGCTGGGAAAAGGAAATAAAACCATCAGACCCCACCAAAACCTGACAGCTGCTGGAGCTCCTGGTGTAATCAGACACTGGCGGGATTTGCCTGGAGTTGACATTGACTAAAGAGATGTCAAAGCAAATTATGTCACTCTGTCAGGCAGCAATGGCAAGGTTACCCCAAGGGACATTCCTGGCCAGGGTTAAAATCCTCATAATTCAGTTTAGATGCTTTGTGAGCTTCTATCCTAGAAGAGCAGAGCACAAGGATTTTTGGAGGCAGCTGTCCCTCCTGCCATCATTTGGCAGATGTGGGAGGGTGCTGGGTTGGCACTGCAGTGAGAAGTGAGTGTCCCCAGCTGGGCCATCCCCATTGTCCGGGGAGGGCCTGGCAGGGGCTATATTTGACTGCAGGATGGGCACTCCAACATGGGGAACATTCTTTTGGGGAGAGTCATCCTCGGTGTCATCACCAGGGAGAAGGAAAAGCTCCTTTGTCCCTCGCCTTGCCTGGGGACAGGGGCTCTCCCTGCAGCCTTCACCGGGTGAGTTTGGTTTATCTGCAAATAAACTGCTGTTTATTGTAAGATTTTGTAGGATCTTCAGAGCAGCATCAGTTGTTTTGTGTGGCAGCTTTGTTTGACTTGCACTGCAGAAGTAGATTATTCTTTGTGATTGTATCTGCTTTAATGATTGCTTTTTCAGTGTTGTTACAATGAAAATCCTGGTTTGCTTCATGTTTTCTCACCAGAATCTGCTCTGTTTTACTGGTATATTTAGAAAATAATCTGCATTTGAATTGAAAAGTGTAGGTTTTAACAGTGATTATAAAACAATGAAATTCATTCAGGGAAAAATAAAAGCCATTGTTTAGTAAAAATTACTCTGTATCAGTAATTATTTATGAGCATGGAAACAAGGCTCTGATGCCCAGGACGACAGGACTCATTCTGTAGCTGAACCACTTCTGAAGACAGCAGAAGCTACAATTTGAAATTACAATGATTTTTTTTCCCATAAAAGCCTTTTTTATTTTCTCCTTCTTTTACTTGTCAGCATTTGTTGTTTCTTCCAGAGTTAATGCCCATGAAGGAAATATCATCAAGATGATTCTGTATTTTCATTTGCATATTGGAATATTTTGCATTTACCACAACAACTCTGCTTTTCCATGGACTGTTTATAAGTAATTTAATTACATCAACAGAAAACTGTACAAGTAAAAAAATTGTATGAGAAAATTATACCAGGAAAAGCTGAGGGTTTGTATTTTTATCAAGTTTGGATTCAAAAGCAGCAAAGCTCAAATCCAGGTGGAAGATTTGCCAAGGGAAAATTTCAGTCATGGAACACGAGCTAGGGAAAGATTTACAACTATGCTTGAACAAATTCTATCCAGCAACAATTATATTTGCAAAGCTGCTTTTCCAAAGTAACCTGAGCTTTTAGAACCTGTAAATGTGCACAGAGCAAGGATTGTGCTGGCTGGTTGGGATTTAACTGCAGGGAGAGGGAGATGAGGAGGGATCCACTTTAAAAATTGACTTTAATTTAATGCCTACCCATTAGTCAGAACCTAAAAGCAGAGAGCTGTGGATTCCCAGAGCAGAGGCTGGGAACATCCAGGGAAGGATGGGAGCCAGGAGTGCCAACGTTTGCTCCTATGCTTCGCCTATGGAATGGGATTTCTCTGGGAAACTTTCCTGGTCACTCTTGGGGAAAATCCTGCTGTTTACTGAGCCCCTCCTTGTAGGCTGACATTTGGGAAGATGCTGTTTTCTCCATGATTTTTCAGCGTTTCTCTAAGAGCTCAGGAGAAACACCTGATCCCTGAGGATGCAAAAGAATGGATAAAGCATTATCCTCTTGGAGTGCTGAGCTGTGACTGCTCCTTGTGCAGCCTGGGAATGGGGAGTTACGGATTTGTAGCTGGCAGCAGGAGGGAGAGCTCTGTTTCAGCAGCTGGAACTGGTGGAGCACCCTGGTTTGGTGGGAGGTGTCTCTGCCCATCAGATGGGCTTTAAGGCCCCTTCCAACCCAAACCATTCCAGGATTCCTGACAAGATCCTGGAGAAACAAATCTACCAACAAGGGGCTGCCTGTTCCCTGTTCTGGGACAGCTCCAGCTGCCTTCAGAGACTCCATTTCTCCCCCTGATTCCACTTTTCACAGAAGCATCATGAAGTAAACCTCTCTCACAGTGTGGATGTCAGAAAATATTTTTATATTAACCTTCACTCACAGACCCTGAATGCCAAAGCAAAGCAAAGACTTCAAAAGATACTGTTAAAGTGTCTGATTTGAATGTTGAAATCTATTCCAGCAAGAAAGTTTGGCTTTGACATCCCACCATGGGAACCCGAGCCTTTTTCCACCACAGAGAGGAGGAGCAGAAGGAGGAGAGGAAACACAGCTTGGAAATGACCTCCATGACCAGGAAAAAAAGGTTTAGAACCAGGTAAGTCCCAGAGTTGGGGACAGTCAATCAGGTGCAGACAGGGCCTTCTACACATTCACAGAGTTGTAGAATTTTGAGTTTGTGAAATGATGGAACATTATCTGGATTCCTTTCCATGAATCTGCCCCTGGAAGTGAGGAAGAGGAGACTTTCAGCCTTTCAGACCTATCGATAGCAGCTGCCCTTGCCTTGACCTCCGAAACATCAAAGTAAGTCAGGAATTATTACAACTCCAATATGACCATTGTAGGCAACATCACAGCTCTGCATCAGGGTCACAGCTTCCAACTCATTCTGTTGGAAGCAAAAAGAGCAGGTTCAATCCAGAGGTTCTTCCTCTAAAAAAAACCAGGCCTCAACTAAAATGCAGGAAATTAAATGATGGTGCCATGTGCCCTGCTTATATGTAGGAGTGTGAGAGAAGCCAGATTTTATAGGAATAAATGGAAAATACCAACAGATTAATAAATGAATGGTAATAGATGGGACTCTCCCTCTTTCCTAGAACATCTCAGCCACATCTCTCCTCCCTTTGATCCTTTTCCCAGCTTCCTCTCTGGGATTAAAAGTGGCCAAACAGTGGCCAAACTATGGAAGTTTGATCTCTTCTGGGAGTGCTGAAAATTCCTGACATTCCCATCCCCAGTCCATCAGCTGCTGTTTCTGTCCTTAACACTCCTGATTTAACCAAATCTGTGCTATAAACAGCAAAAAAAGACCCCCCAAAAAAGAGAAAAGAAGTTTTATCTTGACTTCTGTCAGCTTTTATCATCATGTAGTTCCAGGGAGTACAATCTAAGAAGGGAAGCTGACATCCTGGAGCTGGAACAGAGAGGGCAGAAGAGGATTCGTTTTGGGAATGACATGGAGAAGATGGAAGAGGAGGTCATCAGGATCTGCAGGCTGCTCCGAGTCAGGGCTGACCGGAAGGGGCTGTGCAGGAAGGTCAGAGCAGCAGATGCCAACAGGGTTCAAATTGTGCTCTGGAGAGGATCCTACACCTCAGCAGGTGTTAGGACAACCCCAAAACCTCTCCAGCTGAAGGCTTTGCACCCCTGCCACTGAAATGTTCTCACAGGTCCCTCATGTCAGAGAATCTGTGTCACATTACCCCTTTGCAGTGCCTTTACCCAGTGTCTCCCTGCCACAGGCTATGGAAAAGGCCAGCCTGGAGAAGGAATTCCTGGAGCTGCGCTCGGGGCGGGCGCCCATGTTCTGGATCCCGCTGCGGGCACACGGCGTCTGGGAGAGGATGGATGTCACCCTGACCTGCACTGTCCTGGGGTCCCCTGTGCCACAGGCCACCTGGTATGGCAGTGCCAGCACAGCCCTCGGGCAATGACAGCCCTGTCCTGCCAGTAGGGAGGGAAGGACAGCTTCAGAAGTGACAGTAAACACCTCAGTGCCCAGTCCCACTGTACACCAGTAAGGACATGGGGGCCAGGGAACAGTGACATTCCTGTGGGATCCTCCTGGGACAGGGCTGATGTTCATGGGGCTTTTCCTGTTTCCTGGACATTCCTGTGGGATCCTCCTGGGACGGGGCTGATGTTCATGGGGCTTTCCCTGTTTCCTGGACATTCCTACAAGGCTCATTCTGGGACAGGGCCAATGTTCATGGAGCCTTCCCTGTTTCCTTTGGTTTTCCCACTGGCAAACTTGGGATTTCAATCTCAAAACCCAGAACCTCCTTTCAGCACTAAATCACCAAAAACACACCCCAACAAGGCCTGGCTGCCTTGGACACCATGAGAGTTTTAGCATTAAACTGCTGCTGCTGCTTCTACAGTTTGTAAAATACAACGCAACTGTCATTTACTCCCTTTGAATATTAACCAACCTCAGAGGGATAGTGTTATGGACTGGGCCCGAGTGCAGCACACACAATAAATACCAGAAATAAATGAAAGACCACCTCAAAACACCAATTTGCCAAGTGTACTTGGATCAGTTTGAAGTGACTGCCCATTCCTCCTCTGGAAGGTCTGAGTGTGCAAACATTTGCATTACTAATGACTCGTAGGCAGCAGCTCTGCCCTGTGGGAGCTCTGCACGTCCTGTGTCCTTCCAGAACGACCTCTCTGAATTATTCTGAGAGCAAAGAGAATCTGAACCTCCCACACTTCCCTGGGGAACACAAGGAAGAGACATCTGTGAACTCCCTCACAGGAGATGCAGGGCAGGGAATGTAAAGCCAAGGCTGAGCAGGACCATGGAGGGCACTGGGTTTAGCTGCCAGACTGGTTTGGATTGAAGAGGGAGATCTGTAAAAGAGGAAATTGTGTCCACTCCTCTTTCCTGTGGGGTTTGATGTGGGTCCTTTCCTAACTACACGTTTCCTTCTTTTCCACCAGGTATAAAAATGGAATCCCCATCGATCTCCGCCAAGCCCCAGCAGGAAAATACAAGATCAAAAATAGATTTGGGATGCTGACCCTGCACATCAGCAGGTAATGGCTGTGCCCTTGGCTGAGCTGCTTTTTCAGCTGAGTGAGACCTGCTCTCCCTAAATTCCCAATCTGTGGATGATAAACAAACCAAGTAATTCTTCTGGAATCTGACCTTGCCTGCCTTTAGGCTGTTGTGTATGAGCTAAACCTTTGCCAATCTCCACAGCAGTTCACAAGGTTTAAAAAAATCTAAGAAAAATAAAACAAAATCAAAAATTTAATTTCATTTAAATTAATATTTCATTTCATTTACTTCTGCTCCTCTTCTTAGGCATCAGCAATATTTTTTTCCTAAAGGGTAAGGAATACACATTAAACACTTCATGAGCAGGCAAACAAATGTGATTTGGGATGGATCAGTGTAATCAGAACAACATTATTTCTGATCTATGAATTATACAGTGACAGACAAATGCAAATCTTCAGTGGAATCAAGTGTTCCACAGGCCTGCTGCTTGTTCAGTGCTTCAAATGTTTTCCTTCTGGGTCTCAAGAGAAAAAATTTACTAAAAGCTACCAGAAATCCTTGTAATTGAAAGGAAAAGCAGGTTCTGGATGGAAAGCAAACACCTCTGGGATTAAAGGGGAACCCCTTTGAATTTGTCCTGTGAAATATGAAGGATGGGAAACTTTTTTTTTTTCAGATGCTCCATGGAAGATTCTGCTGAATACAGTGTGGAGGTAAAGAATCAGTATGGTGAAGCTTATTCCTTTGCTACAGTGCTTGTCAGGAGTAAGTACAAATATCCCTCTGGGTTTAAACTCTCAAATACTGCAGAGTCTTCCAAATATTTTCATTATTTGATGAAAGCACTCTGGAAAAGGAGAGAACAGCTTTTCTTCCTTAGTCACTTCTAGGCCCAGCCAAAGTTTTTCCTTTCAGATTCCATTTGGACACAGCTGTCCTTTCACTGGGATAAAATTGTACTAAATTTAGGTGCTTATTTCTTCTGGACTGCTATGAAACAGCCTCACAGTGAAACACACAACAGGCTTACAAAGAGTCTGCAAAAGATAAGCAAGAAATGGTTCCCCAAGAACTGAGGCTTTCAGTGGGACCTCTCAGAGCATTATTGCAGAGAATGCCACATTTTTCCCTGAAATCACTAACTACCAAGGGCAAATGCAAGATTTTCCTCTTTGATCTGTGCTGTTCTTAAAATAACTGGCACAGACTCCACAGATACACATTGTGCACAGCCAAATCTAGACGTGGGGAAGGAAGTAAATAAACCACCAGCACTTAAGTAGGGAAATAAATTCAAACTTTAAGAAATATGCAGAGCAGTCTCACAGGATCACAGTTCAGCTGTTCATATTTCATACACTTATATCTAAATTACAATTTTGTAACAAAAAACATGGGCAGAATAGACCTACAGGACTGTAGACAATTAATTCCTTCAGTGGGACTGACAGAGCCCTCTGCCATGGTTGTATTGTTATCACACTTATTTTCACATGCATATTTTGATCTGAATCCTGTCTGGGATGTGGATCCCTGCAGAAGAATGTGGCTCCAGGATTGTAAAAGCAGTGTATTATCACACCTTTAATTAAACAGTGTCAAAATTCAGCATATCTGGAAATATGCAGCAGGTATTTACCAGTTCTAAAGGGACATAACAGCCCAGAAAACCTTCATTTGCATCCTCCTCAGATTACTAAATTCCCCCTACCCTAATAAGACAGGAAAAGTTACCAGGAGGCTCTCACACTGTGGCCACAACAGGAGCTGCTCTTTGCCACAAAGCAGCAGCCTGAAAGAAAAATTCCTCACCAATAATAACCTACTCCTCTCAATTCCCTGTGGAATCTTTAGGATCAGGGCAGGCATGAGGATGGAACAGGGGCTGTGGTGTGGCACAGAAAGGCCTGGCTGGGACAGTTCTGGTCACCTCTGAGTGCCTGGTTAACCTGTCCCTCACCAGGGACAAACCACTGCAGACACTGTGGTGAGGGGCCCCTCTGCTCCTCCCCCCAAACCCATCCCAGTAACCCGAGTCCCCCTCCTGCTCTCTGCATTTACTGCTCTGAAAATAGAGATTACAGCCAGGCTTTAATCCTGCCTCCACTGGAAACATTCCTGGTGCCCCAGGCAGGCCATGGCATCTCCTCCCCTGGACCCTGGCTGCCAGAGAAGGGTCCCTGGGATCCACAGTTCCCTTTCCCTAAGACATCACTGAGGGTCTCACAGGACCTGGGATGAGGCTGTTTTACCTCCAGTGCTTTCCCTCCTCTCCAGTGGTCACACGCATTTTTTGGTCTGCTGCTCCCAAACTTCAGGCAGCACAGGCTTTATTTTATGGGCATTTATTGCAACTTGAGAGAAAAATACCTCAGTTTCTTTTTAAGTGCATCAGTTCTTGGATTTCAGCTCCAAATGATTTCACATTGTGCTGTGATGCCAAGAATCCACCTGTGACACCTCCAGAGAATCCAGAAACAGCTGCTTTCGGGACATCCTTCTCTGAGCTCCAGGAATTGCCTCAGTGTCTCAGCACAAACAACAAAAAAATCCTTTCCTTTGGTTAAATCTTGAAGTCCCAGTCACTGCTGGTTTTCAAGAATCCCACATCATGCTCTGGGAACGCTGTTAAAACCCAGGGGGTTGATTTAAGTCAAATCTTTATTTTATTTGGTTTTAACTTGCCTGCTTAAAAAGGCAGAAGCTAAAGTGGCAAAACCCTCCTTAGCTCTGAATCACTGAGTGCACGTGAGCATTTGGAGCAGGATTGCTTCCAGTGGAACAGTCCTGGGAACAATTTCCTCTGCAGACACATCCCCAGTGGCTTGTGAAGGGCATCAGCTGTCAAATGAATTAAAGTTTTGCCCCATGATGACACTTTAGAAGTTCAAATTAAGAGTTGGCTTGAGGGAAAAACAGTTCGCTGAGCATCACTGAGTGTTTTTAAGAAGATAAACACACTGTGAGATTTGCTAATTGTATTTTTCGCTTGTCTTATAGAATATTATGGAAAGGAGTCAGGATTTGATTCAGAAATATACAAAAGTGAGTAAAACATTGATGTTATTATTAATTATTTTTATAGCCTGATGCAAGTTGATTATTTTTTCCCTGAGAGCTTTTCCTGTTGGCCTGACTGCTCACGCAAAATGCAAGGCTCACTCTAAATATATGACAATAAAAATACTACAGGAGGAAGGCTCTAAAAGTCTCTTTATCCTGCTGACTTTTATTCCACAGGATCCCTTTTGGCCAGAGAGGCAGATTTTGCTTTTCCACTGAAACCCTTGTTTGCGAGAGAAAAGGCACCTTTCACCCTCTCCTGTTACTTCTCCTCTGATTTGCTGGACCACCAACGAGGCATCACCTGGTTCAGAGATGGTTTGTAGGCAACAGCTGAGTTTATGGCATTTACCTCTGGGAATATCCCACTGGAATTCACAGCTGTGATTGAATGTTCACAGAAAAAAAAAAGAAAATAATTAAAATTCAGGATTCCTGAGCTGTTCTCAGCCCTGCTCAATACAGATGTTACTATCTCATGTTTGTCTTTTCCTCATTTGGAAAGGATGATACCATTGAAATGTTTTGGAGGTAATGACATTCCTGTTGATAAGAATGTTTTAAGAGCCTTAGTTTGAAAATCCTGTGGTTCTCCAGTGAGAAAAACTTTTGGATACTCTGTGTTGTCCTGCTGGCAATCAAGGATTTGGGTCTTTCTATGGATCAGACTCCATGGCTGCAATTTGGAGGCACAAAAATAATACCAGGAATGTCTTAGAGATCCCTTATCTCATTCTGTGCTTTTTGAGGCATTTGGAAATAAATATTGCCACTCCTAACCAGGCAAATCCAGGTGAATTTCCTTTCCCCCTTCTCCTGCTCCACAGGGGAGCTGCTGCAGGACTCAGAAGGTCAGGAGCTGAGGTGCCAGGAGCGGGAGGCCTCTGTGACAGTGCCGTGTGCCCACAAAGAGGATGAGGGTTTCTACACCATCCGTGTCCCCTCGCTGGATGGATACAAGGAGCAGACCACTTACGTGTTTGTCAGAGGTACCTGCAGAACCTACACATCTCCTTTCCTAAGACCTTGACAGAAAGGAGTTCCCACCCTTACACAGAAGGAAACAGCTCCTAATTTTGTGTGTGGATACAATTATCACAATGACCAAATCTTATTTTTGCTGGTGATTTTGGTATTAGAAAATAGAATTTCTGTTACTGGGATAGGCCATTAGACACTTAAGCTACTCAATGTAAATTTTGGAAGAGAAAAGAACAAAACCTAAGCACCCTCACTTGGTGTTTTACAGATGCTGCAGCACTAACAGCTGGTGCCCCAGGATCCCCCCTCAACGTGAAATGCCATGATGTGAACAAAGACTGCTTGATCCTTTCTTGGGTAGCACCCAGTGATGATGGAGGAAGCCCCATCCTGGGATACCTGATTGAAAGGTCTGTAAGGCACCACCTTACAAATGAGCTAAGAAACCTCATTTCCTGGTGGAGATAGAGCAAAGGAAGCCTGTGGGCTGTGTTTCCTTGCAGGTGTGTGGCTGGCTCAGAGGAGTGGGTGCAGTGCAGTGCCCAGCCTGTGAAGAGCTGCAGGTGCCCAGTGCTGGGCCTGGCTGAGGGACAGACGTACCAGTTCCGGGTCAAAGCTGTCAACAAGGCTGGCACCAGCCGCCCTTCAAAGGCCTCTGACCCCGTCACAACCTACGATGCCAGCAGGGACAAGCGAGTGACAGGTTGGTTCTATTTGCTCCCTCGGGACCACGGGAGGCTGCAGGAATAACTGAGTGCAGATTGTCCAGATCCTCCCCATTCCCACAAATGCCTTTGCTGAGCCCATCTTGGGAGCATTCTGAACAGAAAAAGCTCAAAATACCATTGTTTGTGGCATAAAATGTCCATAATTGTACACAGAACCAATGACCCAGTCCTGGAGTCTGTCTTTCTCCCCAAGCATCCCCTGTGGGTGTATAACAGTGCCCTGTTTGTCACTGCAGTGATTCCATATGACGAGGGCAGGACCATAGAAATATCCAAGGATGACCTGGAAGGTGAGTTCAAATTCCCCCAAAGTGCTTGTCTCCTTTTTATTGAAGAATCTTATTTTATAGTGGGAGAACAGAATCCATTGTAAAAGAACTTTATTTTCCTGCCACATTATCACTAAAGCCTTTTTTGCCTTCCCATAGGAGACATTAAAATTCCCTTGCCACCCACCAACGTTCATGCAAGTGAGGTCAGAGAAGATTATGTGGCTTTGGCCTGGGATGAACCAGATCCAAGAGGCAGAGAGCCACTGAATTATTATGTGGAAAAGGTAAGAAAATTATATCACCCAGGAGGGAGGTGCAGAGCAGAACCATTTTTTTCTCAGGTGAGGCCATTCCCAGTTAGGAACTGGGGAGATCCAGCCTCAGACCCGGCTGGTTCAGCCTCCTCCAGCCCCACAGGTGCCCTGAGCCATGGCCCTGACTCTGACACCAGCTCAAGGACTAATGATTAACAAGGAATGGACAAGGAATTTTAACACCACAGAACGGTGGCAGAATTCTAACAGGAAGAACCGTTCCTGCCCTAAGGCCCTGAAAGGTGGAAAAGCTGTGAAGAACTGCACAATACCTTACTGATGAGTTCCCCACTAATCATTCTGTTGGTTAATTAGTATCTTCTGCCAATCTCCTTTCATGCATTATCTCCTTATTTCTAAGCAATCTCCTTAATTCTCATCTCCCGTAGCAAAGGGGCCCTCTGTTGTCAAGGGTGAAAAGTTTGGGTACATCAACAAGAAATACATAATTTATGGCTTTGGTTTGTGTTTTGTTTGGAGCTTTTTGTAAATTCCTTTCCTACAAAGCACAGCTTTGTTATTGGTCAGAAGAGTTTTGTACTCACACTCGGAGATGTAAATCATCACATTTTTCGTTGCAGTCGCTCGTAGGCAGCAATTCCTGGCAAATGGTGAACCTGGAGATGCCAGCAAATTCCCCCAGATTTGCACTCTTTGATCTGGTTAAGGGAAAATCCTACCGGTTCCGCGTGCGATCCGTGAACAAGTTCGGGATCAGCGAGCCCTCGCTGCCCAGCCCGCCCGTCACTGCCGGGGCAAAACTGGGTAATTACTGCAGTGCTCTGCACTAACCATGTGGAGAAGGGGATTGACTGAAAGGAATGAGGGGATGCCCTGCCCACGCTCTCCTCTAAACTTCACGGTCTATCATTACACAGCAGTCCCTTTGATATAAGGAAATCTCTTGAAGCTTTAAATCCTTCTTTAATTGGTTTGCAGTTGGTCAGGGCAGTGTTAATCTAACGAAGCAGTCGGAGGGGAATTACATTTAATAAAATAGGAACAGTTGAAGCCTGTGTTTAATCCAAGGATGTTTCCAGCATGGTGTGAGGGAGGTGACAGTGTGGAAGGAATGACAGGAGGCTGCAGCAGCCTGGGTTGGGGGGCTCAGCCAGGACAGCAGCCCCTGCAGGGCTGCTTTGGGCTGGTTCTCCCTGGACTGAGCTGACAGTGAGAGGGCCAAAGGCTCATGTTGGTGTTTCTCTTCTACAGAGAGATGAGCACTGACTATTTGTATATGGTCCCACACTGACGCTGCTCCAGTGTTTGCTCATAAATGGAAATGCTGAGTGGAGC
Source organism: Zosterops lateralis (assembly GCF_965231275.1). NCBI lineage: Eukaryota > Metazoa > Chordata > Aves > Passeriformes > Zosteropidae > Zosterops > Zosterops lateralis. The sequence goes on from NC_139788.1 coordinate 5,497,572, forward strand.
AGCCCCAGTTCAGGGTGGAGCCAAGGACAATCAACAGATGAGCTTTGTTCCTCCTCTGCTTCTGAGGAGGTTGTGTGGGGTCTCTGCAGAAATGAGTGGGAGAGGAAGAAGACATCTGGCAAACCCAAGCACGAAAACAGATCCTGTAGAGTAGGTGCCCCTGTCCATGGCATTTTGCCCTAATTCCACAGAATCCCAGAATGGTTTGGGTTGGAAGGGCCCTCAAAGTTCATCCATGGGCAGGGACCTTCCACTATCCCAGGCTGCTCTAGCCCCATCCAACCTGGCCTTGAGCACTTCCAGGGATGGGGCAGCCACAGCTTCCCTGGGCAACAATTTGAAAAAGGTGCTCTGGAAAAGGTGAATAAATCAAACAGGCCAACTCATTTATAAGAGTTTTGGTTTTTTGAAATTATAGATTTTACCTCTCACTACTTTTGTCTGTGTTTTTTGTTTGTTTCTTCCCTTTTTTAGCTCCTCCGCCTCCACCATCTCAGGTTCTGGCATTCAGAGACACCAAGACATCTGTTGTCCTGCAGTGGGACAAGCCCAAGGATGGCCTGGAGCCCCTTGGCTATTACATCTACTGCCGGGAGACAGGCACGGAGGAATGGCAAACAGTCAATAACAAGCCAGTGACATGCAATGAGTGAGTTCAGCCCCTCTGCTCCTCTGAGGGATGACAGGGCCCAACCTGGATTCTTCTGCTTCTGGCTGGAGTCGTGTTTCAGATAAAAAAAGAACTTCCTTCAGTCCCCACACCCAGGCTGGCATGCACACCAACACCACGGCCTCCTGGAGGGCTCAGGATTGCTCCAAGCCTCGCTTTTACACCCAGAGCTGGCAGCAAAGGCTGTGTGTTCTCCACAGGCTGGGGCTGTACAGAGCCCCTGGGGCACCAGCAGAACCACATTCCATGGGCTTGCCTGCTTTCCAGTAGAGTAAGTTGGTGTCAATCACATGCAGAACTCACAGTCACTCTCCAGCTGTGGGGGTCACATGTCAAGCAGAAAAAGTCCATTAAAAAGTCCTGTTTATCACCCTGCCAATGGTGATTTCTCTCCATCTGATCCATACCCACTGTGATTTATCTGGAACCCATTTCATGTGACACATTAATTTGTAATGACAAATAATGATTTTGCAAGAACAAAGCCTTATTAAAGTGTGTCACTGTCTGTTTCAGCACTGTTTACCTCTGCACAGGCAAACACAAACAGATTAATTTGTTCTCCCAGATTTACTGTTCCGGGGCTGCAGCCTGGAAAAGAATATGTGTTTTGTGTGAAATCTGTCGGTGAGGCAGGACTGAGTGAGAGCTCACCAGAAACAGATCCCATCGTTGTCAGGCCAGCGATTGGTGAGTAGTGACCAAAATTAAACCCCTCCAACCCCCATCTGTCAGGCATAGCCATTACTGCCTGCTATGGTGACAGTGGCTGAGAAAACAAAAACAAAACAGAACTCATTTCCTTGTACCCCCCACAGCTTCTGCCATCAATTACACTTGCCAAGTGTGGACAGAGTTAATTAATTAGAATTTTGACCTAGCAGTGTGTTACATCTGTGGTGTTAATTTGGCCCTGGGTACAAGTGACCATTTTAAGCACTCAGTTATGCGATGTCTGGAAATCAACATTGGAAATTTTTCAGGGAAATTAGAAAGTCCTACAACCACACACAATCCAGGATCTAACCCTCAGTTGTTCCTCATTTTATCAACCCACTGCTCCCATTTTTTCGGCCACACAAACCATAAGGCACCAGGCAAGGGACCTCCAGAGACACATCCAAGGGTTTTTCTGTGACTTGCAAAGGAGAAGGTGGACGTTGTGCTGACCATTCCTGTTGTGTCTGTCCCTCTGTGCCCAGCCTGTCCCTCAGCCCCACATGGCTTTGTGCTGCTGCACTGTGGCAAGACTGAGATGACCATTGGTTGGAAAGCCCCGAAACGCAAAGGAGGAACAAAGATCTTGGGATATTTCCTGGACCAGCACGACCACTCTGAGCCAGACTGGCATGAAGTCAACACTCAGCCAATTCCTCGGCGAGTTTGCACGGTATCCATTTGGAGCGCAGCTGGCAACAGCTGCACCAAGGGTTGAGCTGGGTTTTTTCTACTTCTTCAGTGTCCTGCTGGCCTCCCCAGCCCCACAGGGCTGAACTAACCATGTCTGCCCTTCACCCCAAGGTCAGCAGCCTGCAGCAGGGACACCTGTATGAGTTCCGTGCCCGTGCCATGAACAGGGCTGGAGTTGGAGAAGTGTCTGAGCCCAGTGACTTGTTCAGATGTGAGGAATGGACAATGCCAGAGCCAGGTAGCCCTGATGTAAAACCATCCAGTAAAATGTCACCAGCTGGATTTGTTACCTCCTCACTCTTCCAAGGCATTTCTACCACAGAAATGGCTGCTCTTAGGACAGAAAAGCACACAAACACTTCCAGGGATGTTCTGATGCAGGGTGTTACTCCTGCATTACACAGATAGAGCACTCAGGGATTTTTAATAATATTGTTTCCAGAGAATGACGAATCAGGATCTAAACTCTAAATCCCTTTTTCTTTACACCATTAGAGCAGCCGCTTATGCTATTTTATAAGCCTACCCTTAATTACCACAGAAAGCATCCCCTACTGACCCACTATTCAACTGCTACCTTACACTCTGCTCTGTGAACCCAACCCAACTGCAGTTTTCTCTGTTCCCCTGTGTGCCAGGCCCTCCTTATGATGTGAGGTGCACTGAGGTGAGGGACTCCTCCCTGCAGCTGCACTGGGAACCTCCTCTGTACCAGGGGGCAGGGCCGGTCACAGGCTATTTCATAGACCTTTGTGAAGAAGGCTCCGAGGAATGGAAACAAATAAACAAGCAGCCCACAGCCACCACCCACATGAAGGTCTGTACCTGCTCTTAGTGTCCAAGTGCTGCTTCTCTTAGTGTGACATTAATTCCTGGCCATGTTTCCTGCAGGTTTCAGACCTGGAGACAGGGAAATGTTACATTTTCCGAGTACGAGCACTGAACAAGGCTGGAGTTGGACCCCCTTCACTCCCCTCGGATCCTGTGGTGGCTAAAACCAAACCTGGTATGAAACTAAAAGCCATGAGACTGGGCCAGTCTGTAAATAAATACATTATTTGGGTGAAAAACTTCTTTGTGACGTGTCAGCTACTTGTTTCACAGCAAGAAACACCCGCAGTAAAACAAAGATGAATAAATCAAACTGCCTAAATTAATTAGCTCTAAGTGTGCACTGTGTGGTTTGGTTTTGGATGGTGTTTTTTGAGTTAGATGTGCAGAAGCTCAGCCTTGATCTGCTTTGGTAAGGAGTGTTTTGTGGGGTTTTTGCTCATGCAGGCACAAATGAAATTGAACTCGGGGTGGATGAAGAGGGTTTCATTTATATGGCCTTTGAAGCTCCTGAAAAGAATGACTCCTCTGAATTTATCTGGTCAAAGGACTATGAGGGACCTCCAGATGCTGACCGAGTCCAGATTGAAGAGAAGGGCAATAGGTGAGTATCTAATGTACACTGAGAAAATTAATTATGGATTGGTGAGTAAAGAACACATACATTAAACACCAGGAAAAATGTGAAGCCAAGTGTTTCTCTCTCTTCTCCCTGTTTCCCAGCCTGGAGTCCATGAAAGGGGCTGTTCACTGCAATCTAGGGAGCAGCTGCCCTCACATTCCAATATCTTTACCCTGTTCCTCAGTGTCATTTATAAATTCCAATGAGTTCTGTATTTCCTGTTCTGGTTGTATCAAACTCTGTTACAGGAGACATCATTTCTGAGAAAAACATAATTTTTGCTATTAATCTTTTTACTTCTAGATCAAAACTGATACTGAAAGAGCCCTCAGAAAAGGACCTGGGTGTGTATTCAGTGGAGGTCACAGATGTAGATGATGATATCTCTGCCAGCTGCACTTTAACAAAAGAAGGTAAAAACTAATAATTGCCAACATCAAAAAACTAATGTGCCCTCTTTTTCTAATCTGAGATGTTTAGAGAAAAGTTTCTAGCAAAAGAATAGTGAGTGACTAATGTCACTTAATGATATCACTAAAAAGATGTTTCCCATTCCTTGAAGGCTCAAGGGCAGTTTCTTTTACAGTCCCCTAAGGAAAGATTCCGTGCTCCTGCAAAGTCATTTTTCCACTGCAGTTCAGATTTCACATTTGGCTATACTGTCACAGTCATTTAAAACTTCTTTAGCACACTCCCTGAATTGATCCAACCAACATTTTATTCAGATATAACCAACAATTACCTTCACCACTTTTCTAGTCCTCCCCATTATTGAATGTTTTATCTTCTCTTTGACATAAATAAAGTTCAGCAACTAATTAAATTAAATTGATACAATTAATTTGTTTTGGCTCAGTGTTGACTTTTTATTCTCTGCATTTCAGATCTGGACAAGTTATTGAAACGGAGCCACGAAATCAGGAACCCACGTAAGTTGAGGCAGCAAAAAGCCACGAGCACAGGGCCAGCCTGGGAAAAGGGAACCCAGCAGAGCCCTGGCTGAGCCAAATCCTGTGGTGTGCCTGTGATTCCCCTGGTGGTTCTCTGTGTTTGCCAGTGATCAAGCTGATATCTGGCTGGAACATTGATGTTCTGGAGAAAGGGGAAGTGAGGCTGTGGCTGGAGGTGGAGAAGCTGTCCCCAAACGCTGAGCTGCACCTGATCTTCAATGACAAGGAGCTCACCAGTACCCCAGTAGGTTTGATTCTGCAATTCTGATTCACTTTCCTACTGCTGAACATGGCACGTTCCCAGTTTTCTAAATTCCCATCAGATATTTTGATGGGGATTTTGAACACAATAGAGACACATCTCATGAATTCTAAGAGCAGATGGAAGTGATTTATTTCTCAGTCTGAAGCACTGGAAATAACCCTGTGTGTTACAGCACCCTCCAACCTCCTCATACATTCACAAAAATGTTCAGGCCTCCTCCTTGTCCTCTCATATCAAATTAATATTAGAACATTTTAAAAATACTTGGAATGAGAGGACCAGAGGGGAGAACAGTTGAGAATGAAGCAGAAATATAAATCATGGGCTGTCAGCTCAGTGCAGAGCAGCAATACCCAGAAAACACCCAGGACTCCCAGAACAAAGGACAGGACCAGACCAGAGCAGTTTTGAGCTGTCAGTGCCCTGCTGGGGCACTGACATGTTAAATCAACATGTAAAAAGTTTATCCGAGGCTTTATCTCTTCTAAAATCTGTCTCCTCTCCACTGGAGAACTGACACGGTTCTGCACAATAGAAAGCATTTGTCAGGCTCATTGGAAGGACAATATTTGCTCAGAGCAAACGGGGCAGTGAGGCAGAATGATGAGATTTGTGTTTAGGCACCTGGCACCTGCAGGACCTCAGTGGTACCTGCACCTCAGCAAGAGGGGGAAATATTCCTCATCCTGGCCAAATATGGAATTACACATCACAGATTAGAACTAAGTGCAACACTTCCATGCCACTAAAAATCACAGATATTCTGGTTTCAGCTCTGCAATGCCCATCAAGGAAGCATATTTTGTGTTAGGTGGTTTTACAGACATTTTCTCTCTGCTGGAAGCAATTCTACCACTACCACACACATACATAATACAGGATTCCCCCAGCATGGCACAGCACAGGGCACTGCCTTCCTTATCCTGTCAAATGAGGGGAGTTTCTAAGGCCACAAGTACAGAATAACTGAAATATCTGCTGTAAAAGATGCTGTGCCAGGATCTGACCTACTATGGAAGAACTCTTCAGTTTATCCTATTTCCTTTGTTTTCCACAGACACACAAAATCAACTTTGTCAGAGAGAAAGGCCTCGTGGAACTGATAATCCAGGATTTCTGTGCTGATGACAAAGGGATGTACACGGCCCAGCTCAAAGATGGGAAAGCCAAAAATCAATTTACCCTTGTTCTCATGGATGAAGGTAAGTGGAAATTTGGGATCAAATATAGACTGCCATGCTCAGTGGAAAGTTTGTGAGGCACTTATGGCCCCAAAATATTTCCAACAATTCTAATGGCACACAGGGAATGGGGAGAGCAAATTTTAGCCCAGATTTAAAGTCCAGGAATCATTTAAGAAATGATCTGAATCTTTCTTTACCGTAAATTAAACCTTTTGGCCTTATAAATAGGTGCTTGATGATAAAAGCAGTCTGCTGAAGTGGAATGCTTAGTTCTTTCTTCCAAATGTTTTACATATTAGCTTGCAGTGGTGAACTGTGCCTTGGCAGCAGAGTGGAGTGTGTGCGGTCATTTATCTCAGGGCAGGATCAGGCTGGAAATTCAGTGTATTTAGCAGCTGGTTCACTGCACTGAATGCAATAAAAAAAGTGTCAACTTGCACTCCAGGACAAGGCACAAAAGCTCAACATGGAACGTGCAGCTCCCTGGACATGCAGTACAGAGTGCCCCCTAAAATTAGTTAAAAATAGAAAGGAACAAGATTCTCATTCAAATCCTTCCCCATCGAGTACCTATCTCTGGTTTCAGTTCCCTGCATTTTGCTTTCAAGTGCCCTTCTAAAGCTTCCTCAGTTTTTGAACGAAAATGTCTATAAAACCAAAAAATCTCCCTGAGTCCCCGGAGAGACAGAGGCACTTTCCCAGAGGGATTCAGCGCTTGCTGGGTTCAGGATAGAAAATTAATTTGATGAGTTCTGCTCTAGAAGTGCTCATTTCTCTTTACTGACAATATAAAGGCAGATACTAAAGTTAGATGTGGTTGTGCTCTCTGCCTTCTTCAGTGATTCTTAATTTTTAAATTTTTTCAGTTCAGGTTTTCTAGCCTACCATTTTATATGGTAAAATCTTGTATTTAATTTGCTAAATGTTAAATGGTGAAGCCTTCAATAGTTATTTTGTTTTAATGAAAATAAATGTCAGGCTCTCAGCATAAACCAACAGCACAGCTCTCATGATAACAGCTTTTGTACAGGAAATATCCAATAATGGGGAGTTGTTGACTTGGTCCTTTGCTGTTCCACAGCTTTTGCTAAAGTGGCAGAAGAAGCTGAAGCAAAACGGAGACAATGGAAGAAAAAACAGGGTAAGACCAGCCAAAGGTTAAGGACTTGTCAGAATGAGGCCAGGGTTGCAAAACCCAAGTGAATTTATTTCACTTCAGCATCTTTTTAAACACATAATTTAAGCTGATTAAGTCACTAGGATAAGACTCCTTGCTTTCAGACACTTTGCCCTGCCCTTGAAAATAAAAAAAATGAAATAGTTTTAGCCAAGCTACACAGATTTATCAGCAGAGATCTGCATCAGTACTGTGGCACTGAGCACATCCAAACTCTGAAAACTATCCAACCTGAATACACATTCTGTAATTAAGATCCACTGTCTTTCCTTGTAAAAAACAGGATTTCTGGCTAAGTTTGTAAAGATCCATGCATTCCACTTTCATGTCCCACCTAATGGTGACGAACAAAGAAGTTTATAAAACAAGTTCATTGGAAAAATACTACAATTGGAAAGGTGATTCCCTGTTAGTGAGGATAAAGATATTCACTTAATAGCCTTATATTAATAAGGCTTAACTTAATGTGACACCAAATTATAAATCCAGTCTCCTTCTGGGCTTCAGAGTTGCTCAGTGCAGGATGAAAGGCTCTAAACTAATTTATTTCACAGTTTCCCCTCCCTATTGCCCGCGAATCTCGGGAATTCCCGGCTGCACCGCGGGAATCCAGCACTAGATGGAAGCATTCCCGCAGGAAACACGGCAAAGGCACCGCTACAGGCATTTCTGTTCTTTTCCAGGTCCACATTTCATAGAGAACCTGACGTGGAAAATTTTGGAGAACTGTGAAGTACTCCTCACCTGCAAGGTAACAGAGTCAGGGCTGAATTCCTTCAGCATTCAATTTTAGGTGTAATTTTCAGAGGATATGAGTAGTGATCGTGCAAATGCTTTGCTGCAGACCAGTAAGATGGTTTATTTTGGGCAGAAATTTTAACAAAGAAGGGAATTCCCAGATTGTGGAGTAATGTAAGTGATGATTCATATTAGGAAATCCAAGAATTAAGAAATCAAATGTTTTGACTTCTAAATGTTGACTTCAAACAGGCAACAAACCTAAGGAAGGACACCAACTTCCAGTGGTTCTTCAATCACAAGGCACGAGCTGGTGGAGTGTTTGACCCACAGACTGGGATAGGAACTCTGCAGATCTCAAAGGTGAAGCATCAAACAGCTCAGAGGTTCACAGGGAAATGACAAAAAATACGGGCTGATCTTATTAATATTCCACGTGGATTTTGGGTAATGCCCACCGAGTGAAAAAAAAACACTGAGAAAAGCAAAAGAGAAGAAACTTTTTAAATGTTACAGACAGGTTCTAAATCTGAATTCTAGTGGAATTCATGGCAGAGGGGTGGAACTAAACAATCTTTAAGGTCCCTTCCAAGCCAAACCAGGCTGTGATTCTAAGGTCCTAATAAGAAATGAGATGTTTTTAACAGTGGGTAGCTGTTCAAAGTTTAACACATCCTGAGAGGCTGAAAAGAACCGGAGGGATTTCAGGTTTCACAAAGGGACTGTGGGCAAAAGCTGAGCTACTGATCCCCTAAAACCAACAGTTTCTGAACCAGACTCCCCCCTATCCTTTCCCAGAAGGTTTTGGGGCAAAATGACCCTTTTTCCCACTCCTTTCTGCTCTGTTCAACCAAATTCATTGGGAATGAAGAAGAAAAATCTCAGCTTTTTCCCCTTTGCCAAATCCTGCCTTGTTTCAATCATATGGGAAATTTCTTTGGGAGGAGTGTTGTTTGTTTTGGGGCTTGTTTGGGTTATTTTAATCAGTATTACACAGGCACACACGTATTTGGTAGGTAACCAAAGCAGATGAGGGCCTGTACAAAGCAGTTGTTTCAGATAACCGAGGAGAGGACTCCACCCAACTGGACCTGACAAAAGGAGGTAAAAGAGAACCTTGTATCACACAATAAGACACAGTCACACCCCTGCCCTGAGTTCATTTCGGATTTAAAACCACATATCCTCACCCTCTATGAAACCTACATCTCCTAATTGTTTTTTAGGAGTTAAAACCAGCATTAAAAAGTTACTGGTCAAATGTAAAGAGTTTCCTGCCCTACATGCTAATGTCATTTCTCACCTGCAGTCATTTCTCAAGCCAGGACTGCATTATAAATTCTGTCAAGCCCCACAAATAAAAGCTCGGGGATGTTTCAGTCACTTCAACCCAGAATCAATCAGAAGGTTCTGCTGCCCAAGATTAAGTCCTGCCCTGACATCTGGAATCCATCATTTAAACCTGGTACATAAATCTCTGTCTGGGAGGCAGTCAGTTGCACATGGTGAGTGTGAAGGGAGATAGGAGCATCTAAATTTAGTAAGAAATGCCCAGCATCTGAAAACAAACGAATCAGAGGCAAAACCTCCATTCCCAGTGAGCTTGGCCACAGAAAAAGACCCGTGGATATAAAACATCTTAACCACAGTGAAATTAATTGGCAGGTTGGATGTGAGTTGCTATGAATTGTGTTTATAGACACTTAAATCTTTGTCTTTCAGCCTTTGAGGAGCTTCTGAAGGAGCTGTGCAGGATCAGTGGTATGTCAGCTCTCACATTACAGCAGAGGGGAAAGGTGGGATGGCACAGCCAGAGCCAAGTGCTCCAGAGCTGCCCCTGGGTGTGGAACAACCCCCTCACCACTCCTTTGGGTGGGATTTTGTGAGGGAACAGGTAAATCTCTCCATTCCTTCTCAATTTTAGTCTTCTCTTTACACCACCAGCTCTCTCTGCTACACCTCTGAAAATCCAGCCTACTGAGGAAGGCATCAAAATCTACACAGATGTCAAGTACTACACAGACTACATGAAAACCACCTGGTATCACAAGTAAGTCCCCAAAAGTATTTGAAAAGCTTCTGGAGCTCTGTTCCTTGTAACTGTTTATCCAAAATTAAATATTAGGGCTTAAGCCCATAATTTTTTCAGGCAATTGTGGATTTGTCTGAGTAAGGGCTGAAATCCACAATTCACTCTCATCCTGGAACAAGTCTGGGAATTCCAGAATGAAAAGTCATGTTATTTTTATCGTAGAACTATTTCTAAGTGACCATCTTTACTAGAATAATAATGATGCATTTATGATACTGCTCAGTTACAGCCTCCTCGGTTACAGACAGAATTTTTTCAAACACTTTATTTTTACTACTTCATGTTTTCCTAAACCACTCTCTTCCCCCACTCTGAATAAAAAATATTCACCAAAATTAAAAAATTCTACCCAAACACTAATTTAGCCTCATAAAGTCTTCCTAAATAGAGAGCTGGTGTTTTATTAGATACCACCTACACATGTAGATAAGGAGGCGAATTTTTAATAACATTCAAGGGCTAAATACTTAAAAATATTCAACATCTAAATGGGATTTAATCCCTTAAATAAGAACTAAGAGGCCTTTTGCAGAGTTTGTGAAGCTTTGGCAAACTGCCTGAAAGTACAGCCCCATGGGATTCCCTCACTCTGTGAAACGAATCCTGACTCCCACACTTCCTACCACTACAGGTCTAGAAAAAAAGTGAAGGCTCTGATTTCTTCAGCTCTCCTAAACATGACTGAAATGACATCACTTGTTTACTCAGGGAGAAACGACTGGAAAGCCGTGACAGGATGAGAGCTGGGAGCACCATGAATCAGATCTGGCTGCACATCCTGGACCCCACGGAGGCTGATAAGGGCAAATACACCCTGGAGTTATTCGATGGGAAAAGCTCCCACAAACTGTCCACAGACCTGTCTGGGCAAGGTGAGCTGAGTCACACCTGAGCTGCTTTCCAGGAGCCCTTCAAACCCTGGGCAGGGATTCCTCTCTCCCTTATTGGAGCTGGAGCTGGAATTGGGGTAAGGAGGACAGTGAAGAGCCCACAGAGGAGAGGGGAAGTGGGCAGGAGAAAGGATTGAAGCCTTTAGGGAGCCTTGGCACTGCTGGGGAAAGGATGAGAAAGAGGCAGCTGCTCCTGGGGTGTGCCCAATTCCTCCACTGGACAACAGAGTTCACAGGTGGCATCTTGGAAAAGACAACTTTTAGGTTTACAAAGGCTTTTCCAAACTGTTGGAGTTTTTTTCCTCCTCTGAACTTCTCTTTGGAAAGAGAGAATTCAGTCCCATTTATTCCAGCAGTACACAAACAGAGCTGTGTTTCCTTAAGGCAGGGGCAGATACCATCTAGAGGATAATTACATTTATCCATGTAATCCCAGCACTGATAACAATAACATAATGCTAAATCTACTGAGTCAAACGAAACAAAAGGCAACTTTCCCTAAAACCTTTCATTCTTGCAGTTTTTGAGGATGCCCTGGCTGAGCACAGGAGACTAAAGTAAGTTCCTGCCTTATATTTTCACAGCTAAATCTATTTTGAGTCTCACACTCTAAATTGTTCATATAATGGTTAATAAATAAAACCACAATCATTTTCTCTCCCTTTCAGGGAAGCAGCAATAGCAGAGAAGCGTAAGTAAACCAATCTCTTCCCTTCAGTGAAACAAAGCCAAGTTTGCTGATAAGAAAAACTAAAAGGTTCTATTTGTTCATTCCCAGGTCGTGCCAGAGTCGTTCAAGGTCTGCCAGATGTTGCCACCATCATGGAGGACAAGGTAACGTTGAGTAACTTTATTAATTAGTCCTTACACAGACACAGAAGGATCACTGATGGGGGAGGAAAGATCCTTGTTTTACCCTCCTGTGCATTGCCAGCAGCTTTCCTGAGCTGCTGCAGTTGCCAGAGGGGGCAAGTGGTGCCCTCCTGGGTCATCTTCACAGCCAGATAATTTCTGATCCCCCCATTCCACAGAATTGGACTTTCAAGGCCCTGGCCTGATCTTCCCATCAGACCAATTCCCTGCTTTCATTTCTGAGTCATGTTCCCTTTTTTACACAGGCAGCACAAAAACCCTACAGAGTAACTGCAAATTCACCATGTACCTGTTTTAGTGCCACTTTACAGCACAGGAAGTTCTAAAAAGACAGTAAGACAAATACGAGCCAGGCCCAGTGAATTCAGGCAGGTTAATCCTGATTGTACTGGAGGATATCAGGAAAAGGAGTATCAGATATCAGTGTTGGAATGTCACCCCATGAAAATGTGAGAACTGATTTTTATCGTTCTTAATTTAAAAGATGTGTGGATGTGGCACTTGGGGACATGGTTCAGTGGTGGCCTTGGCAGGGCTGGGTTAAGAGCTGGACTCAATTTTAAAGGTGTTTCCCAAATGATGCAGTGATTGTATGAACTGAATTTCCCTGCGCATCTACAGCTCCATAATCCATTTCTGTTCTCTGTTTCACAACAGACCCTGTGCTTAACCTGCTGTGTGTCTGGAGACCCCTACCCAGAGATCACCTGGTTCAAAAACGAGAAGGTCATTGTGTTTAAGGACAGATACAAGATGGATGTGAAGGGGTCAGTGGTCACAATCACCATAGAGAAAGTCTGCAATGAAGACACAGGAAAATACAGCATCTATGTCAAGAATAAATACGGGTCTGAAACAGGGCAGGTCACTATCAGTGTCTATAAACACGGGGAGATCCCAATAGAAACAGAGCAGGAAATCCCAGCTGGGATTACCACAAAAAAGCCTAAATGAATTCATTGTCTCCTTGAATTTCAAAGGAATTTAACTCCTTCAGATGCCTTTCCGTGTATCTCCCCTAAAATTCAGGCTTGTGTCTCTATTTATTTTAGCAAATTTTCAGTATTTTGGCAGTTGTTAGAGAACAATCCCTGTGTGTGTGTGTACACATGTGTACAGTGCATGTTCACCCTCCAGAGAGACTCTGCTCTGGTAAATCCACGTGGGAAATACCAGAGGATTCACACAGGAGGCTTTCAGTGGAGGGGTTTTGTATTAAATCACTGCTTGTAACAGATTTTCTTGTAGCCTGTGTGTGTGTGTCATTAAACTCAAGCCCTTGGTGACATCTCAGCACTGCTTTGAGTATATCCATGATGAAATCACTCCAGCTGGGGGTGTATGGGAAGTCAGGACATTCTCCACACATAAAAATGGCCCTGAAAATCAGGAATTCTCACAGGTAAATGTAATTACAAATCCGGCTCTTTCTGTGTGAATTTTCTTTAAAATTACCTACTAAAAACAAGACTGTGAATTGGTAAGAAAAAGATGAGGATTGGGTTTCTATTTAAATAGAATGAAAAGTTAACTTAGAAAGGTCAGCCACCCCTGGGATACAGGCTCTGTTTGAATTAAGCAATCTAATTGCAAGACACATAATCTAATGAAAGTCTTCCAAAGTCAACAGTCAGGCTTGCACAGATAGCAAGGATCATCACTCAAGGGCTGGAATTGGGAAAGAATTCCTTGTGCAGTTGGTGAGAAAAAAACCTAACACATCCTATTTGCTTCCTGCTTTTCACTCTCCAAGCAATGTTCCACATTTTATCTTTTATCTTCTATTAAAACAAAATGTAAAAAGGAACTGAATTTAATTCAATTCAGAGTTAGATGCACACCACTGACATCTGCTGGATAAAATCATCACTGATGTCCCACTCTGACATATTTTTTTTTCCTATCCTCAAGCAAAAGAGGCCCACAATTTTGAGTTAAATAGGATGATTTTATTCATTCTTTATCCACCAGTTAAGGGTCAAGTGCCCACAGCAGAGAATATTGTGATAATTAGGAAGTCCCTGCTGTACAATGCCAATTACCTTGATCTACTGTAACTTTATCTGAAGAATTCTACTCAAGGCACAGAAAATGTGTTCAACACAGAAGTTGTGAACAAAAAACAAACAAATGAAGCTGCACTGCAACACTTTCCAACGACGATGGACAATTCCCCGAGGTCAGTAACCCACAACAAACACAACATCAAGGTAAGAGCAGCATGAACGAGAGGTTATGATCATTAAGAACAAATAACTGATTAATAATTGCGCTTTCCCAGTTAATAATTAGCTCCCTGACAATTTTGGGCTGGCCTTTCTCCTTCCATAAATAGCATCCCAGTGGGCAGGGAGAGCCCTCACTGTGTCACACCATGGCGTTCACAGGCACCTGGCAGATCTACGCTCAGGAGAACCTCGAGCCTTTCCTCAAGGCTCTGGGTAAGTGTCTGCTCTCTCCTCAAATCATTGCCACCACAGCTTTTACTGCTGCTTTTCTGTGGATTTTTTTTCCCCTTTTCTTTCTATGACCAACTCCTCTGCTTGGTTAAATCTGTTTGATCTAATTTGGATGTGAAAAGAAGCTGAAAGTTGTATAAATTGATGTAGAAAGGTTACAGATAACCCCCAAACCCCTGTCTCTGTGTTAGATGAGCTCCTCAAGAAAGAAGAGCTATAACAGAAATGAAGTTGTGTTGATTAATTTGTAATTTTATAAATATAGAACTAGAAGCAAGCTGTCAGTGACTTATTCAGCTTCCTAATTATTGGTACAGAAGCTCTTTCTGCAGCACAAATGTTGGAATCAAGTAAAGCTCCTCAGTAATCTGGGAATGATCAACACAGTAAGTGATAAGAGGTCAGGAATCTGTCAGTGATTATCACTGCGATGTGTCAGAAGTCTCTGAATGATTATCAGGTGTAATCTGTGAGGATTAGGAGATGCTACATCAATAAATACTCACTTACCTTTGCCAACAGAATATTCCCGTTGGGGCTTTTAAGAGTAAATACGAGATATTCAAGGAGAACCAATTCCTCTCCTGGTGACAATGACACCTTCAAGTCATGGCAGGGACACCCGAAAAAGGGAGTTTGAGGCACTCTCACTGCTGCAGCTCTGGCTGGACAGATAATCCTCCAACTCTAATCTCTCTGGGAAAATCAAGTAATGCAGACGTGCTTTTTCATGGAGAATTGTCACCCCATGGCCAGCCCTTAGGAAAAGAAACTGCATAGTCTGACACATCACCAAATATAATATCAAAACCAACCAGACTAGAAAGAATGGAGCAAAAAGCCTGTAGAGAAGAGAGGAATCCAAAAAAGGATTTGTCTTTTAACTTGGGCATCACCTTCCAGTATTGGTTTGGAACTTTTGTGCCTTTGCTGGAGAAAAGAATTTGCTATATCCATAACAAAATGTCCTGTTTTGCCTATTTGTGCAGGGTTGCCAGATGACACTATCAAAATGGCCAAAGATATTAAGCCTGTTGTTGAAATACAACAAAAAGGCAATGACTTTGTTGTGACATCCAAAACACCCAACAAATCTGTAACCAACTCGTTTACGATTGGCAAAGAGGCTGAGATCACCACCATGGATGGCAGGAAGCTAAAGGTAAAGGAGTCCAAGAATGGGACATCTTTTTATTCATCCCTAAACCTCAGTTTATGTGCAAGTGGAATTTGTTTGTACCATTTCCATTTGCAAACATTTCTATCACTTCAACAAACAGAAATGCCCCTAAAACTCCTGTTCAAATGCTGTGCTCTCCAGTTTAAATTAGCAGCTGTCATTATGAAACACCAGTGTAATTTACTTCCTCTTTATTAGTCCTCTGCTTACTCGAATTGAATTCCAAAATCTGATTTTTTAAAAATATTTTTAAATGTTCCAACAGTGCACTGTGAACTTGGTCAACGGGAAGCTGGTGTGCAAATCAGATAAATTCTCTCACGAGCAGGAAGTTAAAGGAAATGAAATGGTGGAGGTAAGTGCTAGGAAATAAGGGCAGAAAAACACTGAAGGAAAAAATGTGCCCATAGTGTCTGCAAAGTGTCCCTGTGGATAAAGACTGCTCCAAGGGGCACAACCAACTCCCAATTTTTCCGTCAGGCAAATGTTGTGAATACATTTAGAGGCAGGTACTGTGATTGTATTTTTTGGTGGACTAGAATAGATTTGTGCATGGATTATAGACACTTCTGCCACTTAGCTATAGATTTCCTAAATTTTAAATGTGTGTTTGTCTCCCACAGACGATAACATATGGTGGAGTAACGCTTGTCAGAAAAGGCAAGAAAGTCTAAAGACAGATCCTCTCCTCTGTGACACCTTCATATACCTGAAATAAAGTGCACTTTCCACAAGGTGTGATCTTTGTTTTATCTGATCAAACAGTACAGGAAAAAATGATGATTTCCGCTCTCCTTTCACACAGCACTTCCCCTTGTTACAGGATTGTGTTTTCCCCTCTGTCCCCAGACTGACAGAAATTTACCTCCCAGACAACCCAACCTGGACATGAATCACATTGTTCCAGTTCACCACAACAATCCTTGGGAGCGGCCAAAAATGTTTCTTGATTTCTTACACACAGACTGAACACACTCAGCTCTAGTTCCTGCATCTAATAAAGTTTAGTCTTGAAGCAAACCCCGTTCTCTATGACCTGGCCAACAGAGAACAATCAGGCATTTGTGGAGCTGATCTGTACCACATGTCCCAGGAATAGAAACAGCAATATTTTAAAAGCTGTGAAGCACTCACCAGTCATTAATAGGGATGGCTGTTCATAAACTGAATTACACAAAAGTACAATTAAGAGGCACTACAAGAGCAAAGAGAATTAAATATTCTTCTAATTTGCAATGCACTGCCAGTATCCTGTCATGGCCCAAGTTTGTGAAGCGCAAGTAAACTAGACTTTGTTCAGACCCTGTGTCTCCATTAAATATAAAACACACGGGAGCTGTACCTAGAACCATCTCTCTGCTGGTTAGATCCCAGTATTACATCAGCAGTCTCATTTCATAATTAAAGTCACTGCAGATTTGTTGGAATTGGTTTGGGGTGCAAGACCTCCACGAACAAAGCTGCTGGGCTGATAATGCCATTTAAAATCCTCATGGGGAGGTTTTATCCCAGTGAAGAGTGCTGAGTTTCCATCTCCCCACGCTACAAGAGCAGTTTGTGAGGGGGGAGATTGTGTTTCAGTTAATGACACAATGTGATACAAGCAATTCAGGAAGTATATCCTTATTCTGGGATAAGGCTGCTCTCAGGGGGAGTTTCACTGGCATAAAGGATCATTGTGTTCATTTTGCTTCCCAGGCAGCTCTAATGCCAAGCACACTCCTGCAGCCAGAATTAAATTCCATGTGAGTTACACAGAAATAAGATCAACAGCACAGAAATGGGGCTGCTAAAACTCACGGAGGAGGCTGCTTTAAAGCATTGGTGCTGCAAAAAGCCACCCAAGAACTCCTTTCTCTCTGGGAGTTGCTGGGTAACTGCAGCAAACACACCCTGAAAACAAACACAACCATGTGGGTTTTTTCCAGCAGGAAATTCAAAGAATGCTGCAGGTCTGCAAGGATCAAATGCTGTACCTGCAAACTGGAGGATGGAACATTCAAGACACTTCAGGTTTACTTCCAAAGCAAGGCAGAGATCGTTCATTAGTCATTTAAAACCTGCTACAAAATCATTGTTGTAGATACACACTAAAAGCACACTAAACTTATTTAGAACTTAAACTCATGCCAAGCCATTCTAGTGGCTAATATTCTAAAAAATTAAAAGAACACTTCACCTGACCTTCTTCACAATTGCAATGATTTCAGATTTCCAGCAATAGTGCCAATCTTTCCCATCCTTCTGGCAATGTCCTGCCACGGGGCATCCCAGATTTAGGTGGACTATTCAGTGCAGGTCCTTATGTGAAGCACTCAAAACCTGAAGGATTTGGATCAGACCGAGATCCCTGCCCAACGGCCCAAAGGAATAAGCATTCCTAGATGGCCTAACAGGCTGGGATGGTAGCTCTGGATTCATTATTCCACAAAAACAAGTGAATTTTTCTGTGAAGGACTCCACTGGAGTATTTATAATTGAACTTGGATCTTGTTCAGAGTTTTGATTCCCAATCTGACAATCTCTGACAAAGTAATCCTGGCAGTGTGAATTTCTATCCATCACCAAAGCCCACTCTTTGGTGTATTCATTGTTTTCATAATGCCCATAAAATAATTTATTTTCTTTTTTGCTTTGTGCCAAGCACTCCCACCACAATTCCAGTCTCTGATGTGTCTTCTTGGCTTGATTTTTATGCTCTTTCAATGATTTGTGTGAGCACATCTATGTGTTTATATTGCACAAGGTAACAACTCGACCTGCTGCTTGCATACAGAAAAATGTTAACTGCAAATATTAAATGCAAAAACCACGGCCAAAGATTCCCATCCCATCTCTGTTGAGTCCTGCACACAGACTCTGAACGTGCAATCACATAAATTCATTTTTTTGGAAGTGTATATTGGCTGCACGTCCCCTGTGTTAGTGACTGAACTTCATCTCCCATTCAAACTTGAATTATCTGTCATTTGAAACCTGTAAAAATGAGACTCTTCTTAGTGTGAGATTGCCAAGATATGAACATCAATGTCCTCCCACCGGTTTTCATTCATGAATATTAAAAATAAAGACAAAATTTTACTGGTGGCAGACACCAGGGCTGCACCAGCTCAAAGTCAGTCTTTCCCTGCACGAGTTTGCTGAAAATCCCTCACATGAAAATGCAGACACTCTTCATTGAAGTCTTCACCAAACCCTGTGACTGTTAGGTCACAGATGTTCCTTTTATCCACCTTTATGTGAGTCACACAGGAGCGTGGCAAGAAACAATCTCTCCACCCACCAACTGCATTGTTTTCATCTCAGAAATGGTTTTAATGGAAAGGGCTGGTCCTGTGCAAACAGTGTGATGAAAACTCCTGGGGCTCAAGAGGGCTGTGGGTAACAGTGTTCTCCACAAAAATTGGATTAATTACTCCGTGTGCAACCACAGTTACACACTCCAGAGAGACACTGGTCATTTATTTCAGAGTTTCACAGTTGGGGGCCCTGTGGGATTCCACAAATCGAGCACGCCAACGATCAAAATTTTCACTATTTACACATTTGAGCAAACAAAGGAATTAGTATTCCTTGGCTACAAGTCACATAGTTCTCAATTAGTATTCTATCTTCTGTTGGTTAATTATTCTGTTGTTTATCATGTTAATCACTCCAGTTCTCAGTCTTTCTCTCCTTTTGGGTCAGTGGTCTGTGGGTTGGTAGTAATGACCTGCCTCTGCAGATGTAAAATGGAAAATTACATTTTACCCAGTTGGAGACCATTTCAGCACAGTTGCTGCGTTGGGTTTATTAGTTTCTTCCTTATCTTGGGAGTTCTTGCCAGATGGGCCATAAATTCTGCATTCTTTGTGTCGTCTATCAGCGGGCATCCTTTTTTCTCCAGCTTTGTTAACGTCCCCCTGGGTCTGAGATCTTCCACACATGTCCAGCCCTAAACCTTAACAAGGCAGTTCTACCAATTTGTTATTCTAACACAGGGACATTACGTAGAGCTTCTTTGCTGCTGTTTCACGGGTTACATCCTCGTTATTGTTGGTTAGGCTTGAAAGCAGAAAAACGTCAAGCATCTTTTCTTAACATAACTTTTACACACTCTGCATTTTGCACCAACAAAGCCACAGCACAGCGATCCCTTGAGCCTCAGGAAGGGGTTACAGCCCGAGGACGTGTGAGTTGGCAGTACAGGAGGGAGCCAGGGCGCTCTGAGGCGGCCGCACGGGGCCGGGCCCCCCATCCTCTCACGGCGGGAGCGCGGCCGCCATCTTGCCCCGCGCGCGCTCCCCCTTCCCTCCCTTTCGGCGGGAAAAGCGAGGCCCCGCGCCCGCCGGCGGGGGGCGGCGCAGCGCGCATGCGCGGAGCGCGCCGGAGGGCCCGGGCGCTCCCGCGCGGGGCCCGCGCGCATGCGCGCTGCCGAAGCGGGGCAGGATTTTGGCGCCGGCGTTCGGCTCTCGCCGGAAGCCCCCCCGGGAAGTCTCGCGAGAGGCGGCGCGCGGGCGGGCGGTGCAGCTCCCCCAGGGTCGCCTCAGCCGCTCCCGCCGCGCCCGGGCCGCGCTCGCTCCTTTCCCTCCCTCCTCTCCTTCCCTCCTCTCCTTCCTTCCGTCTTTCCCGCCGCCGCCGACCATGTCCCGCTACCTGCGGCCCCCCAACACCTCGCTCTTCGTGCGGAACGTGGCCGACGACACCCGGTGAGTGGGGGCGGAGCGGGGGCTCGCGCAGGCTTTGGCGGGCTCGCTAGGCCGCGGGCGCAGGGGTCCCCCCGCAGCCGGGAGAGGGAACGGGGCGAGCCCGGCCCGCTCCCTTCCTCCGCTTTGCCTTCTCCTTCCCTCCGCTCTCCATTCTCCCTGCCCTGCCTTCCATTTTCCTCGCGATGCTGCTCCTTCCCCGCCTCTCCACGCGGATCCGTTTCCAAACAGCGCGTCCAGAAAGAACAAAGCTGGGCCGCAACAAAGTGAAACTCCCCGCAGCCGCCTTTTGAGTGTGTGCAGCGGGAGATCCAGGCGGGATATGCCACCGCGGCGATGCTGGACAGCCGCTGGAGTTTGGGATGCTGCTCTGGAAATGCGTATTGCTGCTAGATGGGAGGAAATAAAACATTTGTGCCCAAAATTCCGGGCGTAGCCAGTCCCTTAAGTGTGGGAGCTGCCGCCAGTTCAGGTGGAATATTCCCGCGGTAATTGTGTGCCGGGGCCTCTCAGGACGCTCAGTCGAGGGAAGCAATGCTTGATCTCCGTTATAATCGTGTTGTACCGAGAGCCCGTAAGGACTAAACGTGTGCGGTGAGAGAACTTCTCATAGGGAACTGAAACAGCAAAACCAGAGCGTTGCACAGGTTCTTATTTATTCCTTATATGCTTTTGGTGAACTGCTGGTTTTCCTCATTTTATTTTGGCAGTTTAGTGACAAAAAACACCTCTGGTGTTTGTTATTAGCTGAGGAACATTTACAGAGCATTGATGGCACAGAATGCGTTTGTCAGAGCACTCCTGTGTTGTTATTTTTGTGTAGAATTTGTACGGAGGTCCCTGTAAGGTCTAGTCCCATAAAATGTGAGTTTTGCAGGTCTGCCTGGGCGACTTGGACCAAAGTTGTTCAGCATACAGCAGTAGAGTGGGCACGATTGAATGGAATTAATCGAGAGCATTGTGATAGATAACTTAAAATTAAACTTTTACATTTTTCCCATTAATTTGTTCATTTTTCCAATAGTTTATTTTACTTTAAGAATAGCTGAGGGTGATTACTTCCAAATTTTTTACAACAATGTGGATTCTGTTGAGGATTCACCTTAAGCACAGAGTTGTTGGAGGTGGTTTCATTGTGAGATCTCCGTGCTGGTGGTAGTTCCTTTCTGCCAGCACTGACTGTGGAGATTTGTTTCCCAAATGATGCAGGAGGAATGTAAAAATACTAAAAACAGATGGTAACTCTCACATACCACCTAAATATGGATTACATCAATCTTCCCATGCAGGTTTTTGTTCTCAAATGTCACAAAATTAAATGTGAGGAGCTCGTGTGAATAAGAAACCTCTTTTGTGCAAAGGGTGTTGTTCCAGGGGTAGTGGCAGCTGAGCAGTTTTGTCTCAGCTCTCTAAAACCAACTCTTTGGAAAAAAACTATCCCGAGGGCATGAGTGGCTGCTCACTGAGATCTGTTCTATTTGATGTGGTTGTAAGTATTGATTATTCTATGGAAATGAGTTTGGGTGACTGGTTTGTTCTCATAATGTTTATTTGGATCTCATAATTGATGTTTGTGTGTTGCAAAATCACCGTAGAGTTACACGAGGTACTTGAATAATAACAACAATAAGTTAACAATCCTTTCTTTCACTTTCTGCCAACCTTGGCTGCATTGAATGAACTCAGTTAACGTTTTTGTTTTAGGGTTATGCTGAAGGCTGGTTTCAAACTGTCAGGGTGTATCTTGAGCATCCTGAGAATGAGAATGTTCCGTGTGCTGCCCAAACTGAGAACTGCCCAAACACTTTTTTCCCCAAAAAAATGTTTTGCTGCTTTCATCCTCTACCAAACGCTTCCGAAAAACAGGGATGGTCATGTTAACTGTAGACGGGATTTTTTTGTTAGTTTGATTTGATTTGGTTTGATTTTGGTGGATGTTTTGTGGCAGTGCTGAAGCCACATGAGGTGTTTGTGGTGTTGCAGGTCCGAAGATTTGCGCCGTGAGTTTGGTCGTTATGGGCCTATAGTTGATGTTTACGTTCCACTTGACTTCTACACTCGTCGTCCCAGAGGATTTGCCTATGTTCAATATCCTTTCTTCAGATGGCTCATTAGTGAGGGGTGTTGGAGTTTGAGATTCAAGTTTGTGTAAGAGGTAACCAATCTAAATGAAAAAGCAGTTTACTTTTGTGTTGTATCTAATAAGTGTCTTACTTATGTCGTGGTGTTTCTTTTTTTTTTTTTTTTTTTTTTTTTTAAAGATTAACTTCTCTCAATTGTTCTTTGCCTTTTTTTTTGCAAAATTTAAGTCCAGTAATATAAAAGCTTGCTTGTGTCACTGAAATTAATACTAAATTAATACTATATGATTTAAATGAAAAATTTATCACTGACTCAAAATTGTCTAGCACGTTTATATTATCACTGGTGTGTAAGTAAAGTTGTGCTTAGCAAAATGTGGCTGCTATTCGTTGTTAATTTAACAAATGGAAACTGGAATCACTTGATCAAAATCAGATTGTGTAAAAAAATTAGGTGAACTTCTTTCTTTAATATTGTCCCCTAATTTGCTGTCCTCTGTTGTTGCCTCAGAATGTAAAGCTGTACAGTAATGGCGACCCCAAAGAGAAAGCATGAAAGAACCTTTAGAGTAGAGTTCAACAATTAAGGCAAGTAGACAAGCCAAAGACCTCTTAAGGATCAGGCTTGAAGAGAAGGGAGAGTTTGGGAAAAGAAAAAATAAAGAAAAGCTGGAAGAAGGACAAGCCATAATGGGAGACAAAGCTTCGCTTTATCTGCAAAAGGGGGAAAAGGTTGTTTTTCAAAGTTAAAGATAAAGCCATCTGTCATTTTTGGCCAAGCATCTCATGACAAGTCCTTCTGACAAGCACTTAAAGAGTTAAAGGTCAAGATGAAGTTGAATGGTGGCCAAGATTAAAGGAGTCATACCTGATGTATCCTACAGAATAACAGTTTTTCTTCTGTCTGTCATGTAAGCAGTAATTTGGTGAATTATTCTGGTTTAGTCCATTGACAAAACCTGTAATATTTCTCTTGTGAGTGCTACTGTGACTGTGGTCTGAATGAAATGGAAGTTTCTCTCCTGCAGAGATGATGCTGCTGGGAAATTCCCCCTGGAGGGGAAAGGCAGCTTATCGTTTTGGGTTCCACAAGCTGGAATTAGGGGTGGAAATTCCAGCATTAAAATAAATGTCTGTCACTGTACCTTGGCCCTGAGTGGCAGTGCAGGGCTCACAGTGTCTGCTCTTCTCTCACACATGGGAGCCACAGGGCTGTGGCATGACATGAGTTAAACCTAAAACCAGTTGTTTAAAACAAAAAGGAAAGCTTTATTCCAAAGTTAATAGTTAATGTTTACTGTTGGTATGTCCAACTAGGGCTTAATTTTAATAAACTCAATGTAGTGGAGAGAACTAAATGACCATTAACAAGTGTATTTTGAAAGGATACCTTTGTTTTCTTTGCATAAGTATAAGTGGGAGAAGAAAAAATTAAGAATATCACATAGCAAGTGCTTGCTGATGGATAAATTCATGGTCATATTACAGAATTTTAATTTTATAACAGGAGTTCTCAGATAGCTGGTGGTTAATTAAAAAAAATCACTAGTGTGCAGAGTAGCATGACAAAAAAAACCCTTAAAACACTGCTGTAAAATGAGAAAATGAAACTTATTTTTTTTTATTTTTATTTTAAATACCAAATCTGTTAAACTGCTCAAATTCCCAAGTACCTTAACACTGCCCACATTTGAAGATGTCCGTGATGCAGAAGACGCTCTCCACAATTTGGATCGGAAGTGGATTTGTGGTCGGCAAATAGAAATCCAGTTTGCACAGGGGGACCGCAAGAGTAAGTGCCTGCCTTTCATCACACCCTGAGTTCAGCCTGAATTTCAGCACCAAACACGTGCTGCTAATTGTTGTGATATCTTCTTATTGTATATAAACTGCCTTTTATCCAGTAATTGCTAATGACTCGTTTTAATTATGAATGGATAAGTAAGTACAGCAGTCAGCACAGTCTTTCTTTGGAGCTTTCTGTGCAGCTCCGTGTGATTTCCAGGACTGAGGTAATGTCTTCATTTTCATTTCAGGCTTCAGGATAAAAGTCAGTTTCAAGGTGGAGCAGAACTCGTATTTTCTGAACAGATAAATGTAAAGAGAATTTAGGTCTTTATAAATCTGTTGTTTGTGTGCATAGTCTTAATTTGCTGGGAAATACAGATTTGCAAAGCCTGGCACAAACCTGTTGGTCTAAACCAGGTCTGTAATACTCATGTGATGCCTGGGAATAAAAGGACCTTAAAGGTCTTTAGTTACAGCTCTCAGAGAAACAACCTGACTGTCCAGTTCTTTCTCAAGTCCTCACAATTAACTTCAATGGAGTCAGTGGAAATTCTACACTCCAAAGGACAAGTTCCTGCCCTGTGTATAAACATTGGGATTTCTAACAGGTTTCTGAACAAAATTGACTAAATCCACCTTAGTGTGTTACAAGCACCACTAAAAACAAAAAATTTGAAGCTATTTAGTACAGAGGGTGTTTGTTACAGCTTGTTTAAAATAGTTAGAGCATGGTCTTTGGGTTTGAATTTGATACAAAGGAAGGATAGCTGTGCTGCTTAGAGGAAATACAGTGGAAGCCTAATAGAGTCATTGTTAATTACTTTAATAACTAAGCTGCACAGTGAAAGTGAATCGTTTTACTGGGGGGTTCCTTTTGGAATTAGACTTTTCTTTGTGTGGCATCCACCAAAGCCTCTGTATAAGCTGGACCTTCAGTGGTTAAAGACAGCTGTGGATCAGGTGTGGTGATGGTGCTGTGCAGTCAGGAAAAAGTGTTTAATTAGCTTTCACTTGTTGGGTAAATTCAGGAATGTCAGAATGTGTCAGTCATGGCTCTGACCTGCCATACCAGTTTCCAGCTGGCCTGAAATCACCTTGGCCAGTTCTGTGTTATGGTTTTATGGAGCATTAGTCCTTCCTGACTGGTTTTGTGGAGGTTTTTTTGTTTGTTTTGCTTTCTAGATTTACAGTGCCCCCAAGGCTGCATTAATTCGTGTCCAGTGGCTAAAGCAGCACAAAACAAGTGGCACAGAGTAGCCTCTCACCTGTCCCTTCATAAACCTCAAATCACGAATGAGCCTTTCTGCTCAACACCAAATACACAGCTTAGACCTTGAGGGGAAAAACTAGGGCATCATCTTCACCTGCAAATATTGCTATTTTTACAGCACCAAACCAAATGAAAGCCAAGGAAGGGAGAAACCTGTACAGCTCCTCTCGTTACGATGACTATGACAGATACAGGCGGTCTCGGAGTCGCAGTTACGAGCGCAGACGGTCGAGGAGTCGCTCCTTTGATTACAGCTATAGAAGATCCTATAGCCCCAGAAAGTAAGTGTAGTGTGTGGGGCTGGCCTCAGCTGCACAGCACAGACACACCACGCTGACTATTTCATTGTTACACTTTTGAATAATCTTTTTTTTTTTTTTTTTTTTTCTATCATGGGAGTAACCGCTGGGAGTTGCATACCTTGCATGCTGCATCTGATCAGGAATAGTGAATGAAACCATTCTGTGCTGCATTGGAGAATAACTAAAAGCAAATGCACAGCTTGAAAATATAATGTATTAAGTAATTGTATGTTTGCATAGGTATTTGTCACCGTTTACTTTTTCTGATGTACCTTTTTAGCAGTAGACCTACTGGAAGACCTCGTCGTAGCAGAAGCCATTCGGACAATGATAGGTAAAAAACCACTTTTTACACCCTTTCAATTGCAAACTAGATCACTGTATTCCTTTAACTTTAGGTTTTTTAAAAAAAAGTTTCTCCTGCAAAAACGGTAAACAATTTTTAATGTACTAGATGTCTAAGAATAGTGTTTTTACATTCAAATCTCCTCTCTCCCCTTTATTCTGATAGGTTCAAACACCGCAATCGATCTTTTTCAAGATCTAAGTCCAATTCAAGATCACGATCCAAGTCACAGCCCAAGAAAGAAATGAAGGCTAAATCACGGTCTAGGTCTGCATCTCACACCAAATCTAGAGGCACCTCTAAAACAGATTCTAAAACACACTATAAGTCCAGCTCAAGATATGAGAAGGAGTCGAGAAAAAAAGAACCAGCTAGATCCAAATCACAGTCAAGATCACATTCTAGATCTAGGTCAAAATCCAGATCGAGGTCTTGGACTAGTCCCAAGTCCAGTGGCCACTAATAGTGTATCCATGTTGGTTTAGGCATGTAAGATTCATTTACACACAGTTCAGTTTACTTAAATTATCAGGAATATGATGTTGCAACAGTGCTAAAAAAATATTTTCTTTGTCAGTTTTCCCTGTAGCCGACAATGGTTGAAATTAAAACAGTGTTTAGAAGACACAGAGAGAGAGACAGAGAGAGAGAGAGGGAGAGAGATTGTCCACTTGGTTAAATGTCATGGGCAGCTACTGATTTGGTTGTGGTGTCTCTATGTATATTTTTGTAAAGATTTGCATTTTTAATGCTTAGATATTTGGTGATGACTTGATTGATCGTAACTTGCAACATTGTTCTTTTACAAATGTCACACCCATAGAGAAATTGGTGCCAGTTGTGCTGGGCAGTTAAACCAGCTGTTTAACTGGTTCTTCAACTCTAAACTTAGTTTAAAAGAAAAGGAAAACTGGACAGCTGTAGTGCAACACTGGCTGCTGGGAAATCAGCCTGGCAGTTTGTTTCCATGGCTCCAGGGCAGGTTTCTGTGTTCTCCGTGCCTACCAGCACCAGCAGGTTGGCAGATGGAGCTCTGGAGGGAGA
The DNA here is from genome assembly GCF_965231275.1 of Zosterops lateralis. Lineage (NCBI taxonomy): Eukaryota > Metazoa > Chordata > Aves > Passeriformes > Zosteropidae > Zosterops > Zosterops lateralis. Next base: position 5,524,429 of record NC_139788.1, read on the forward strand.
TTTGGGAGATTTCTCTTTGTCCTCCTCTCTGGAGAGATGGTACTAACCTTATACATACAACATGGGCAGACAGTTGGTCCTGGAGCTCACTCAGAGCCTGTGCAGTGTCGTGACCCGTCAGGAGAGAGGCTTCACTGCCTCTGCCCTGGCTGCTGGTGCTGAATGTGAGGGAAAAACCCACCTTGAAATGGAACATCTAAATTCAGATTTCAGCAAACAGCAGAGCAACTTAATATTAGGTTGTGTGTACATTTTATGCAGTTTTTTGTATCTATTCTCAATTTTAGTGAGCAGTTAACCATAAAGTTGCTTAGTTTTCCTGCTGTTAGATACAAGTAGATTGTTTCGAGTTGTGTGTGTACAGTATATAAGAACTAAACTTTTATGCCAATGACTCCTGTGGTTAGTTGGTGTATTCATAGGTATCAAACTGTAGCCATCTCCCTGGGTTACCAGGCTTGCTCTTTACACAGCAAAAAAAGCAGTTGGTCAAGCAAGTCTGAATCACTCTTTTCTCAGAATGGATAGTGGTTTGGTTACAAGATTTAATTTTCCTTCAGAACAAATGTTTGAAGTTAGATATGAACAAGAGCTGCATCTCTAGTTATGTAGTTTATCACTAATACAGTATCTTTAGAAAACTGAACGTGAAAAATAACAAACTCAGTGTGTAATCTTACCAGTATTTCTCTAGAAGGCAAGATCCTTTGTTATGGAAATGGCTTTTGGCATTTTTTTGTTTTTGTCTTTACCTTCAAAAGCCACCATCAAACACTTAAGTGTTCCTGGCTGTCTGATGCCTGTAGCATATAAAGACATTGATTTCCAAAAGTTCCTTTTTAGAGAAACGTTTTAGGGTTTGGTTTTAGTGTTTCAGCAGGGCCTTTAAAGAAGCGCAGATGGCTTTGCAATCTCGTCAGTGGAACGTGCTTAGGGGTTGATCCTAGAACCTTTGTACATTTGATAGTATTTCTAACTTTTTCTTTACTGTTTGCAGTTAACGTTCATGTTCTGCTATGCAATCATTTATATGCACGTTCCTTTAATTTTGTAGACTTTCCTGGATGTATAGTTTAAAAACAGCAAAAAAAGTCTATTTAAAACTGTAGCAGTAGCGTGCAGCTCTAGCAGAGGAAAGTTGTGGGATTAAACTTTGTATTTCCTTTCTTATAGAGGCTTCTAAAAAGGTATTTTTATATGTTCTTTTTAACAAATATTGTGTACTACCTTTAAAACATCAATGTTTTGATCAAAATAACTAAAGACCCAGCTTATTTTCTGCTTGCTGTAAATTTAGCAAACATGCTGTAATAAAAAAATGAAGGAAATACTGATCCACTGGAATTATTGTAGCTTTAGAATTTGACTCCAGAGCATGGTTAGGAGTAAAGCTATGCATCCCTTATGGAGTAAAATCCTTACTATGGTATTTCAGTAAAGGCAGGAATTTTTCATATAGTGTCTGAATAAATTTCACTTCACATTTTTGAAGGGGCTACAAGACAAACTGAGAACACTAAGCATAAGCTGTACTTTAATATATTGAATTTTCTTTGCTATTAACATTTATTATTGCTGGATGGACTTGCCCCATAGGTTATAATTCAGATATTATTAGCCAGGTTATGAAACTATTTAAAAGCAATGACTGAAGGTTCATACAGAATCGAATTTATAGTATCACCATACCAATTTATAATTGCCATATCAAAAGTGGTGCCAGCAGTGGTTCTGTGAGAGGTGGCAACAGGGATGGAGTGCCTCCTGGCACTGGTGTGGGCCCAGCTGAAAGTTCTGCCCTGAAAGACAAAAATCCTCTGTAAAGCAAATTGCTTTGATAAATCCACTTTCACCCTTTATAAGTTGAGCTGTGATTGTGTCTGCTTCTAACAGCCAACCCCCCCACCCTTTTCAGCTTTATAGATTTATAAATATAAATACAGTCTTCATGACTAACTCCTGCTTGAAAGGGGTCCTGGTGACTGAGTGGTGGGGACCCGTGGCTGTGTCAGGGACCTGCAGGGATTGCTGTGGTTGATGGTGATGCTGCTCCAGCTGGAATTGGAGCTGGAAGGGTGGGAGGAGGGAGGAGAAATCTCCATGTCCAGGCAGAGTAACAGTAACTATTCCTTAACTGTTGTGTCAGCATGTCCTTAATATTGTGTACCTCAGCATTTATGTATAGCAGAGTTTAATTTTTGTTTTGAAAAGCCAGATCATTGCAAGTATAATGTAGTGTCTGCCAGTTCTGATGGTTCTTTCTTTCTCTCCCAGAGGTAGGACTAAACTTTGACTTGACTTGTGTATATGAACAAGCCAGAAAAGCCGAACACAAACCCACGATGTTTCAAGAGTGCATGAATAAAGATGTTGTCCTAGTTCTTGCTCCCATGGAAAAATTGTGAAGAAGCTGTTCTGTGGGCCTTTCAGTTGGGGACGAGTTAGCAGGATGTGGCCAAAAGGGCAGGGAATGTTTATGCATTCATGCAAGTCAAGCCACAGCCCATCTAGATAACATCTCCCTTCCTTGATGCAGGTATCCCAGTCCTGCCCTAAAAAAAAAGCAGGAGCCTGTCTTGTGCAAGCTTCCTGCAGGTTATGCACAGCTGGAATGCAAGAACTTTGCAGGCTACAAAAGATCATGTCTAGGCATCTTTCTTTTGGAGTCTCAAGAATGGTGGGAATTATGTTTTTCTGTGGTAAAACTAGATTTTGTCATTCCTGCAAAATTTGTAGAATTGAAGTAGTGTGTAAAAAACTTCTCTGCTGAAAGTAATGGCTGTGCTCCAAAATATCTGCAGCGAATCGATTGGTGTCAGCAGTCATAGAAGGCTCTATTGGAACTTCTTTTTCACCTAAAGTCCATGCACCCAACTGGTAATTAAAAATCTTCAATTTAGTGGTTAAGTAGCTGGGTGTTTAATTAGGGACTCTGATAGACTGGTCTCTGAAAGCTCAATGTTATCCTTTCTATGTCTTATCAAGATGTTTAATGTACAGTATCATGGTTTTACTGGAAGTGGAATCTTTTGGTTTCAATGTTGTTTTGAGCTCTCTGCTTAGACAGAGCTTTTTTTCCTGCCTGTTGAGTCTTGGGTGACAGCTCGGGGTGTGCTCAGAGCAAGGCAGTGCAGCCACCATGGCACTACTGCTCGGGCCTCGGCAGGGATTGGTGCAGATGAACATTTTGAATTACAAAGGGATAAAATTGACACATTTTTAGGACATAATCACCCATTAAGAATTGCTGGTTTTCTCCATTTATCTTGTAACTTGCTTAAAAAAGTCTGTAGTCCATTGCTATAATATTTGTCTAAAGATGCTCTTGCTGCTGAGACTATTGTAGGAAGGGAAGACTCTGTACCCTGTAGTGTGTTTGATCAGAGATGCTGATGTTTAATTCATCCACATCCTTTCTTCTTGAGTTTTGTGTTCCATCTGTGCAAATAACCCTGTGAATTGGGAATAAAATGTACAAGTTTTGACTATAACTTGAGAGCACCTTCTGACTTAATTAATCCAGCCGTAGTCTGTGGGAGAGGGAGCCCCAAGCGCTGCTTCCCAGCCTTGCCAGCTTTTGCTTTTGTCAGGAACATTAATTAGTGTTAATTCTCAAGCCCCGTGTTCCCAAACCTCTGTAAAGGCATAAAAGAGAGAACGCTCTGCAGTTAAAGAAACCTCCCTTGGGAAGGGAACTGCCAAAATGAGGTCATCCCACTTTTCCATTTCCATCAGAAAACAAAGAGATGCTTTTAGGGGGAAAAAAAAAAAAGTTTATTTAAATGTTTTGTTTCCAATTTGTACAAACATCATCAGTAATTGACAATTTGAAGTGCAGAATAGATAATTAACTGGGATACAACTCAGACTCTGGTGAAGGTCCAGGTCACAATACAAGTTTAGAGACTGCCAATTCCGTGTGATTTGGAGCAATAATTTTGTAAACATTCAGCTCAGCTGCCACTGCATTTGGAATGTACAGAAAGACACCTCTGAACATTTCACAATCTGCAAAAGGCCTGTTCAAATTAAAGCACTTTTTAAAAAGTAATTCTTGTATTTTGAAAGAAGCCTGGCTGTTCCTGTTGTCACAGTCCAGCTGTTCCTGCTGCAAGATCAGCTGGAGGGTGACAGCACAGGAGCCACCTGTCCTGGCCCTCTGTGAGGGATTTTAGCAAAGATTGGGACAAAATGTTGTTTTTACATTGATGAGCATTGATGCATTTCAGAAACACAGAATGATCACAATCCTTCAGTTTTATGAAGCACCTGAACCCAGGCATTTGCATTTCTTGTGAAACACTTGATTTGGAACATTTCAGTGTTTTTTCATCACTGAACACACACCTCTCCTACACACTCACAATAGGAGGATCTGAAACTCCAGCAGCTTTTTTTTTTTTTTTTTTTTAATTTTTTTTCTTTAATTAAAAAAAAATCTAAATAAGCCTCTTTCGCACTGATTTCACTTTAAAAAAAAAGATATTACAACCAAATACAATGTGCATATTCATTGCATGTGAAGTGCAAGGGCACAGCCACAAATGTCTTTTTTTTTTTTTGTTAATTTTTTTTTTAAACAAAATATCATTTTTTAAAACCAGGCCACGTACTCAACATGGTCATCTTACATTCAGCAGTTTTGTACTAAAAATACTTCTGTGCAGGAAAGCCCAGCAGAAATTTACATATGCTACAATGTTTTACATGTATTTACATGGCTCTCTCTTCCCTGTGAGAACATCTAACACCTGCCCCAAACTATTAATTGTTAGAGGGGAACCAATTAATACCAGACTAAGGAACTACTCCACCTTTTCATACAAAAAAAACCCTGATACAAAAACATGGTTTAGAATTCAGCAATGTGGGCACACGAAGGATTGGGGTTTTTTTGGCAGTTACTTGGCAATGCAAGGTCTTTAGTTGGCACTGAGATTCCTGGGAAGCACAGCTGGAGAGGCTTTATGGATCTGCCTGGGGAGTTCTTCCAGAACATTCCAGATGGGAGTCACAGGCTTGAAATGCTCATCCGCCACTGCACGAGTGCCACTAAAGGTCACAGGGACAAGTAAAAGAATCAGCTGTGCCTCCCCTTGTGCCCAGGTGGAGGTTTCTGCTCTGCAGAGTGTTTAGCAAATCTCACACCAGTCTGAAAAGCAGCAAATAACCTGACTAAAGTTTTCAGTGCGTTTTTATTTTTCAGTTCATGCTGCATTAAGTTAGGTATAAGGTGGTTTTCTAACAAGTCAAAGTCACAATTCCAATTTCAGAACAGTCCCATTTATTCTTAAATACAGTAAATGGTGACTGCTCTGGATTTGATTGATTTTCAAGAAAACAGCTATTTCACAGTGAGGTGAACACAGCACTGAACTTTTGAGGTAAAAAGATGAGGGGAATGTAAGCTTCCACCCCTCTCCAAGTGACTAACTACATGCAGCAAGAACACCTGGCCCTGCACCTCTGTGCAGCTGGAGTTGGGAACAGCAATGCTCAAATCTTAAACCCTGACAGTCAAAATCACTTCTGAAAACCACACAAGTTACACCTCAGGCCTGGACTTTCAGTAAGGTTTTGAGCTGAAATGTCATTATTTCTTTATCAGAAGGTTTAAAAGACACAGGTACCCAGTGGCTTGGTGGCTTAGGCAGAACACTTGGGGAGGGTGGCTCGCTGAACTTGGCCCCAGCATAATTCTGGTTGCTCTGAGGGGTGAACAACAGGGTACGATTGGATAGAGCAGGATTCCAATTGGGATTCTTGGGCAAGTGAACGTTGTTCTTCCCCCCTTTCTGCATGGCCTGCCATGCACCAGGAGAGGAGCTGCAGCCGTGGCCTCTTTCCTTCTTCACATATGTTTTCATCTGAGAATTCTGCTCTTTGTTCTTCTGCCTGTTTTTAAGTTGTTGATGGTTCTTGGTGGTATTTCTAGGCTGGGAAACGGGAATGTTGTATCTTTCTCCACCACCCATCTTCAACTTAAATGTCACCTGGAAAAACGAGGAGTCAGGATAAGTCTTTTTTTAAGCAGAGTCTTTCAGAAAATGTTTAGATTTCAAGCTAAGGGATAAAAATCAATTGAACCAAAACTGGCTCTAAACACTCCACTTCTCTCCTCAGAAAAGGTGTAACTGGAGAAATGAGACTGGAAAAACCTTGCTCAGAAAATTCAGAGCCAGATTTAATCAGTCAATAATGAGTGCTGGAGACGTCTAATTTCAGTCTGTTAACACCTAAGGATTGGGCAAAGTTTGTACTGATAAAGCCACTCCCCAGACTTCCTGCTGAGTGTGAGAACTGCTCTGATAAACCCAAAGTGAACTGAAAATCACTTTCAGTTGAACAGATTTAACTCAATTCCCAAAGCCCACACCCAGAACGCAGCACAGCATACTCAGCACTTCCCCACAAGCTCTCCTGTTTCTTTCCCCTCTCCCACCACGATTTACCTCTCAGTGGTCTTCTCCGATTCCACACTCTCCAACTCTTGCCCCCTTTCCTGCTTCCAAGCCTGAAAGAATAGATGCTGCCTTGTGCTGGACTCCTTCCTTTGGCTGGGAATAGAAGTTTTCATGGGCTGATCTGCTGTCTTCAGCCAGGGAGCCGAGCCCAACATCGGATTCTCGGCACAGAAGCTCCAAGAGAGAAGTCCTGCTGCAGAAATGAGAAGGAAATTTCAATTCAGGTTAAGGAAGCAACTGTTTCACTTTGGGGTGGAAAAAAAGGCAAGTGGAAATAATTCAGAGAATTCGGAGTCAGCTGCGTCTCTGTATATGTTAAAGATGACAACGTGCTACAAACACAACCTCAAAACCCCACCCAAAGAGACGCAGCTTTGTTTTTCTCTACTTACATGAAGTTCTCATGCTCTGTCTGAAAAAGCATCTTATCAGACAATCAAAAACTTTATCCCTTTCGTTTTAGTAGGGAAAAAGTAAAGTACAATGGAAAATACTTTGGTAACTGGGATCAATACAGGAACTGCCCACAGTGTCCAAACCCTTCCCCAGCCATCACAGAGTTCAATTCGTCATCTGTTTCTTTAACCTCCGTTATCCAAGTAATTCCTTAATGACCCTTACACCATTTTCCTGGGACCCCTAAGATTTTAATATTGAAGTACTCGAGTCTGTTCAGCTCCTGACACTCTCCAAACTCAGCAGGCCCCTGCCCATCCCTCACAGAGCTCCAGAGGAGCCGCCCGTTTTTATTTCCAGCTTCCGCCTCGTTTGGACGGAAACCAAAAGCCGAGATAACGTCACCGGCCCCGGCCTCCCGTCTGCTCCCGCCGACCGGAGTTTCTTCGCCTCCGAACTTTCTTCCTTCTCTCACCGACACCTGAGGGGAGCCGGACCCTCCCGTCCCCCCTTCCCCAACAACGGAGCACAACATGGCGGCGGCCGCGCCCGGCCCTTCCCGCACCGCTCCGCCCTTACCGACTTCTGTCCGCTCCACTCGCCCACAAGCACGAACACACACACGGCCCTCCAGGAACCGACCCCGCGCTGCTCCGCCGTCACTGTCCGACCCCCCCACCCTCAGAGCTGCCTCCGCTCTGCTCCTCTCCGCACCGCCTCTCGCTCTCCCTCACAAAATGGCTGCCGCGTCCTGCGCCGTTTAACACCATCTGCCTCCTCCCCCGTCAGCGGGGCCACTCGGCAGCAGCCAATGGGAGCGCGCCGCTCGCCCGCTCCACCAATGGGAGCCAAGCCCCGCCTGTTGCCGGGCGGGCCCGGGGCAGAGCGGGCGCGGCGCGCGGGCGGGCGGGGCCGCCATTTGAATCCCCTCACGAAGGGCAGCGCGGGAGCGATCGCCGCTCTTTGTCCCGCCCGGCCCGGCCCCGGCACCGGGCCCCGCCCGCGCCTCCCTCGGCTCCTCTCCACGGCCCCCCGGACACGCCGCCAGCTCCGCCCCGCCCGCCAATTAGCACAACAAAAATACTGGGGAACGCCCCCGCCAGCTGCTGCTGGGGGCTTCAAAGAGGTGAAATAATGGGGAAGAAAAAAAAAAAAAAAAAAAAAAAAGGAAAAACACCCGGCTGTGCCAGCGAGGAGCGGCGAGAGAAGGGATTCAGGGAACAAAGAGTAAAATTCAGCCCCCTCGGAGATCCCCACAGCGTTCTGATGTCAAATGGAGGGTCTCGGGTTTGCTGAGTCCATTCCCCACGCCTGCATTTAGTTCAACTATTTAATGTTTAAAGTATTGAAAACAACGTAGAGGGATGTTTCTGGTCAAAATACAGGGAAAAGCTTCCTCAGGTTTAAACCAGCACTGTGGGTGTGCAAAGCCCGCGACAGTGGTGCAGTTTGTGTTTATATTCGCATTCTCTTATTTTGCCTCAAAGGAACATTTTGAAGAAGAGAAAAAAAAAAAAAACAAAAAACAACAAGATTTGGCCTTTACCATGTGTAGGGTGAATGAAGATTAGGTATACACAAGAAATTTGCACATGTAAGAGTGTTCCCTGCCCACTGCTGAGGGGCCAGTCGGGCACAGTACACCACATTAAAGGCCGAAAAAAGGATTTTTCAAAGAAAATGGAAAAGAACCAGCTCAGCTCCTGCCCCACCAAGTCAGGGCAGTTCTTAGAAATAGCACATGGACATTCAGAGTTTTTATTTTGAGGTAAAGAGCCTGAGTTCATTGAGTTGCCCTATGTTTTTAGCTACAGAAGGGAAAATTTACACATTGCTGCTTTATCCCTAAAACATTTAAAACAAAACTGCTTCCTTAGCGACCTGGTGTTACAGGGCTGTGACCCAACCCAGGACAAGGTAAAGACTCTAAAAAGAAGTTTGTATTCATTGTGAAGTTATTTTAAAAGCCAGCATATATTTTAATACACAAGATGTGTTGACATACCCAAGCCCAGACCTTTGTTCCTGTTCTTTATTGTATGTTTGCACAAAGCGAGCTGAAATTAATTTGTTTTCCTCCTTTTGCTTTGGATTTCTTGGCACAGTCTTATGGCTGAGGTCCTTATAGCAGCTCTTTTTTTTGTCTTTAGATGGAAGACAACAATATCTGCTGTAAGCCTTGAAATTCCCCCCATTAATAATTCTTCTACCGTGCACATCAGCAGATTTTATTTGTTTCTATCTCTAATGTGTTCATTTCTGCTAGAACACAATCTCACCCCAGTGTGTGGATGTTTTCAAGCCAAGACATGTCAGTGGGATTAAGAAACAGCACTTTCAGGCTGGAAATGTTCTGTTCTCTTGTCTGGGGAGGACAACAGCCTGTACTTTTGAGTTCAGATCAAGGATGACACAAGGTCTGGCTGTTTGTCCTCACTATCTTTGAGATAATTAAAGAAACATCTTGTCTTTCAGAGCTGGTTTTGGGGTCAGGCTGACACATTTAGCCTGGGGGAGCAGGAAATGTCAGTGATAAGCCATTCCTGTATTTGTGCAGAAACTGTTCTACTGAAACAAATCCAGTAATTCCGAGGCTGAGCAGAAACACGAAGTTATTTTTTTAAATCAAAGGGACAAATACCCCAAACACCACAAAGTCCAGCTTGCAAAGTTCTGTGTTTCACCCTTCAGCTACTAGAGCCCAGGGCTGGTTTCCTCTGCTGCACTGGAAGGAAAGGAGATGTTCCCAGGGCTGTGATAACCACAACACAGACAGAAGCACTCCTGAGTTCCTGCCACGTCCTGAAGACACAGCACAGACTGGATCCTGAGGTTCTGTCTCAATCCTTTATCATCACTACCCCAGATTCCTTCTACGGGAGCTACTTCACTCCTTTAAATAATGATTTTTAAACCCTCTTCCATTTCAAAGGTCTCAGTGTAACTTCCGTGATTCCTAAGCATGTGACACTACATCGACCTCAGTGACTCATGAGCAGACTGGGATGCTGCCTCCAGGATCATGCTGTGCCTACCCTTCATGTTCTGCGGCTCTCCAGGTGCTACAGAGTTCCAGAGGCAGAGCCCCCAACCACTGCTGGAACAGGACAGTGCTTCCAAAGCCACCCTGCTCTGCCACGTGGTGACACACACTCGGTGACCTCAGCTCCACCACACCCTCTCATAACCTGTACACAGCACGGACAGGGGTTTTCTATTGTGCAAGTGTCTGCTCTGTCTGGATTATTCCACTTCCTCCAGGTAGTCCAAAGATGACTGCAATAAGTCCCAGCTTCCCTCGAGTTCCCAGGGAGCTGCATTACCCAAATCCTCCTCGGCCCCCCACCACGCTTCTGCTGCCACAGTGACAGCACCTCAAGGATTTCCCCAGCCACCTTTAATTTTCACTCAGCACCTCCACTCCCTCTCACATCAAACATTAATCCAGCCCAGGGAAGCAGCTCCATCTGTGCTGGCACTGCCACAACCAGCAAGTCCCAGTGAAGACAAAGCCTCCAGAGCTTCATTAGGCCCAAATTAAGATGCATCCAGCTGTGGCTGAGATGGATCTCAGCACACACATGCTCCTGCTCGAGTGTTTCAGTGGAATTGCTAAGCGTGGATGCTGCAGGAAGTCTGCAGCACAGATGACTCATTTGTTAACTCAATAGTGAACCATTGCCCCAATTTTATTTCGCAGTGACGAGTTTCCGGCAGTGGGTGACTTTCAGTAAACCCAAGATGTTTACTTTTTGTGGCTCCAAGAGCCCCATGACACACTTGAAACTCGTTGGATGTTTCCACTCGAGCCAAACATTAACCAGATTGTTAATCTAAGTTTCCTCATGAGGGAAACGTGCGAGCTTGTGTTTGCTTTAAAATCTGCTTGAAAGCACTGGGTATCCAGTAATGTTTATAATATCCTTTATTCTGCCTGGCAGAGGACCTGTATTCATCAAATAAAACTCAGGATATTCACAGCAGTGAGCTACAGGAGCTAAGCAGACGTTTGAACCTCTGCAGAGTAAATAGAGAAGGGACTCAAGAACCCAAACAATGCGATAAAACTACGCACTTTAATGGCTTAAATCCCCTTATAAGTATATTGATAAAAGATTTAGACATTAATTAAGTTGGTGTCCACCAGTACTTGAGTTCCATCAGCTCCAGAACACGAGTTCCCTCCTCTGCACTCGTGAGTGTGAGATCACATCCAGGAGTGCATTGAGCATTGGTGTGTGGGTGTGCACAGCACCCAGCAAACAGCGCTAGGAGTAAAACCACCCCAGACACCGACAGATCACTTATCCAAACACTGGGCCTGGGGGGGTTAAAGGGCTTGTGCTGAAGCAGCTTTGTCACAGCTGACAGCCTCGCTCTGGGAAACAAACACATCCAGGCGCCACTCCCGAGTCACTCCCTGTTTTCTGCCTCAACAGCTCCACGTTCGAACCCGCACCGGCTCTGAGTCACAGAACCCCGCAGGAACTTTCAGCCTATTTAAATCGATATGCCTGGTTCACGTCCTATCAGCAGGGAAAACATTTGTACCTGAATCCTCCTCCATCCACAAGGGCAGTAAAGGTGTTTCTGCAGCAGGCCAGGGCACAGGAGAATCCCTCAGACAAGCCCTGTTTGCTGTCAGGAGCTGTGCTAGACAGGGCAGTAAATCTGGGGGGTTTTTTTCTGAGCATTTTCTCTAGGAGTGCAGTAGAGTCACTCCCCGTGGCTCTCTGAGTCACGCCTTGTCAAGGTGAGCAGTGCCCCCACCCTCAGCCCCATCTGCACCTCCCAGCTTTCAAATTCAGCAAACGCAACGGTCAGAGAAAGAGGAGCAAATCCCTGACCTCTCACAGAGCACAGACACCCTTCCTGCAGAGGCTGCTGCCTGAGTGTCCCATCACACGCTCTGTGTCCCAGCACAGCCCCAGGGCTGTTCACAGCACTGCCGAGCAGCATCAGGCTCACAATCCCTTTCCCCAGCGCCCGCACAGCATTTCTTCGATGGGGGTGTTCCCAAAGCAGGCTTATTCCAGGCTGGATTAACTGCAGTTGATGCCAGGGGGAAAATATCCAAGCTGACCAAAAAGCCTTTACATTACAGGAATCAGCTGTAATGGTTTTCCTTTAGACTGGCAGGAGAATTTTTGCTATAAATCAGAGTCAAATCAAAAGCTTCTAACCATGCTGCAATATAAAGATTTCTTTCCTATAGCACACATTCCTGTGACACAACAGGTCCCTCTGCAGACAGAGGAATTTTGGGTCCGTATTTCACGGGATGCTGCTTGGATATGAAGCAGGGAATGATTTGGGGCTGGGTGCTGCTCTTGCAGCTCAGGACCACTATGAAGAAACTTTCTGATTTTCACCTGCTTTTTTACAGTCTCGTACCTTTTCCTGCAAATTTCTCCGTTCCTGCGAACGGGAATGGAAGAATTCTTTTTTGAGACAGAGCTGACAACCCCGTCAACTCCCGTGCTTACACCACAGCCCGTGATGCCTCTCATGGTTATTGTGGTTTCCAGACTCCCTCCCAGCCCTGCTCAGCCCCGACAGGGTCAGGCAGGTAGTCAGGGAATCCCCTTTTCCCTGACTGGGAACTGAGGAAGCGCTCAGTTCCCAGTTCTGCCTCTTTCTCAAGCTGTCCCCGGCCGCTGTCCGGGATTCCCTGGAGGGGGCAGCCGAGCATCGCTGAGCTCGGGCAGCTGCTGCGGAACCCCTGAGCCGCAAACGGCGGCAAAAGGGGAAGGAGGCAAAGCAGGATTTGGAGAGGACAGGGTGTAATCGCTCGTGATCCCACCGAATGAGGGAACTGGGATCGCATCAGGGGGAAAAGTTGATTTCCCAGCTGGAGAATCGAGATGCTGGGATGGGGCTGTGAGGTGGCTCTGTGGGTGGCAGAGCAGGGTAAGGTGAAGCCCAGGGCTAAGGATCACATCTTTCCTTCACTTCCAAGGCTCTCCACTACAGCCTGTATCCAACCCCAATGTGGCCAATTGCCCTGGGGTTTGGGGCGAACTTTCCTCTCCCCAGTGATGCGGGTGATGTTGTCCCTGGTGTCACCCGGGAGCTGTCCCTGCTTCCCAGCGCCACCAGCACAACCCAGCCCCAGGCAGCTGCTGCCCAGCCCAGGGGAGAAGTGATGACTGGAGGAAGGATGGCTGAGAACAGGTACAGCAGTGACCACAGCCTCTGCAGCCCCGGGTCCTTCCTGACCACAGGGATTGTGTAAATGAGGACCTTAAGCCGTTTCCCTTCCTATTTACAGAGAGAAAATCATCTCGTTCCTCCGGCATGAGCTGACTGTGTACAGAGAAATTCAGGGGCACAGGTGAGGTTTGTGCTGCTCGTGCAGCTGCAGGCACAGACAGCAGATGTCTGAGCTTGCCCTTAGACCTGCACACATCCAGGTACATCCAGATTTTTCCACATCTGCCTCCTAGATTTTTCCTCCCCATACTTTTCCACGTTCCCAGAGAAATCAGGAGGAGAACTTGAATGTCTCTTGCCTCCAACACTGCAGTTACATGAAGAAATGAGAGGGACTGGGAGGATTATTTCAGTGAGCAGGAGGGTTTGGGTGGTTGTAGATGTGGCACGAGCAGGCAGCAGAACACAACACCCTGAGGAGAAGTGGGGAAGGAAAGAAAACCCAGCACACATTCTCCGAAAGAATGTGACAGAGAGCAAGGAAGCAGAGGAAGGATTCATGCTGATGGATTTCCAACCCAGGGGAATAAACCAGAATGGTTCAACGAACCCAGACGAAACCAGAAGTGCCGTGAGAGGAGAGGGAAGCCGGTGCTGTCCGCAGCTGCACCAACTGCCCTGAGAGCCACAGGGATGGGAAGCCCCAGAGCATCCGTGAGGAGGTGAGTGGTTTGTGTTTGCTGACCACAGCATCCTGCAGCCCTGGCTCCTTTTCTCACACTAGAGCACATCATCCCCTGAGTGCCCTCGGTGCTGCCGTGCACCAGGCAGGCTGGAGAGACTGCTGAATGGGGAGATTCCCGGGATTAACCATCAGCTATTCGGGATAAACTGCAAGGCAACGTGTAACACAGGGTGGGAAATTGGTTTTTCTAGGATGGATTCTTTCTTAAAGAGAAAGGTAAGTGCTTCATTGCAGGGTGTGGGTTAACTCTTTACAGCTGATTTGGGGAATTGTTAATGTTGGATCAGTTCATCAGGCACTGGTGTCACAGGACAAGGAGGAACGGGTTCAAAGGAATCCTTCCCTGTGAGGGTGGGGAGGCCCTGGCACAGGGTGCCCAGAGCAGCTGTGGCTGCCCCTGGATCCCTGGAAGTGTCTAAGGCCAGGTTGGATGGGGTTTGAAGCAATCTGGGACAGTGGAAGGATGGCACTGGATGGGTTTAAGGTCCCTTCCAACCCAAAGCATCCCTGGATTTTCTGTGTCAGAGGTATTTCCAAATGTCTCGCAGGGATATGATGCTGAGTTCAGTGTTGATGGTGGTTTTGGTGCAGTGAGAGCAGCTCTGTTTTGCCCTGTTTTGTACCCCAACTGGCACTTGCAGCTGCTCTGCACTCACCCTGTCCTGAGTTTCACTGTCCCCTAAGGCAGTCACACATGGGCAGAGCTGGACTCTTAACAAATAAACACATATTCTTCAGTGTGGCATTTGAGGCACACAGGTCTTACATTAGGGAGGAAGTTCCACTTGCTGTTATTTAATGTGGCCAGCAGGACAAAGCAGGGTGAACAGCTAATTCCAAAATAATGGGAAAACTTCTGCAACTAAACCAAGAAATCACATATAAACTAAAATGTTTGTAAAGCAAAAGATACTTTGCTTCTTCAGCAAGTGAAATTTGCAAGCATTAGTGACAATTTTTTGCACAAATCACCCCATTTGTTCATAGCAGGTGATCATTCAAGACATTTTATTATATTGTAAAGCTCAAAACTCTCAGATATTCCGAGCATGAAATATTCAAGAGCAGCCCTTTCAGAGTGCTGCAGGCACAATGCACTGGCTGATTGCAGCAGGAAAACTTCATTTGACATTATCTAAGCAACTGGTATGTAACTTTTTAATTCAGCAGGATGCTGTGATGGCTCTGAGAGTGCAGAAGCCATCCCAAGTGGAAGCAGGGATGGTGCTGCTGTGTGCGAGGCACGGCGAGCCCGACAGCTGGAATCAGTCGCAGCAAGGCACTGAGAAGGAAAAGGGCTTTTTCATTTGTAAATTTAATTTCCCCCGAAGCCAGTTGGAGTTATTAGGCTGGAGTAAGTGGGTTTGCAGCAGATCTAGTGGGAGGGGAGGTTTCTCTGCTGCTCTGGGTACTTTGCAATCATTGAGGGTATATCAGGAATATGTTGCATTGCCAAGTATCTGGATTCTGTTCCTAATAACTCACCCCTCATTAATTCACTTTGTTGTTCCTGTGGGGGTTCTCTGTTGTAAGGACACATTATTTTGGCAAATTATTCCCTACCTTGGGCCTTCCTGCTGGCAGGAGATGCTGTGCTGTGATCAGAGAGTTAATCCTGTGCAGAAACCCAGGGAATCTCAGCTCAGCTGCTGCACTTTCAGGGAACCAGTCCCTGGATCTAAAGGAGAGCCAGAAGCCACTTGGCTCTTTCTTGTTGAGCTGAGCTGTCAGCCCACGAGGCTGGGACTCCCTGGGTTTGCCAGGCTGGTTGTGGGGAGATGCACAGCCATGCCTGGGGCTGGAATTCCGAGGGAGGTGGAGATGCTGCTCTTGGAAAGGGGGCTTTCCATTCTGGAAGTGGGACTTGCCCCATGGAGGATGCTGCAGGTCAGCTGTCCCTCAGGAATCAGATCTGGCCTGGCACTTTTCCCAGGAGCTAAGCCAGGCAGGGGGCAGAGGGCATGGACAAACAAATCCAGGGGCCCATCTGACAAGAGGAAAATGTCCCCTGAGCAGGAAAAAACAGCTTTGTGGCCAAAAAAAAAAAAAAAGGGACAGGCAGAGCAAGGAGAGGAGCTCTTCTTGGCACTTCCTGTGTTTTCATGCTCGTGCAGAAGAGACCTTTTGCTGGGGCAAACCCCTGTGCTTTCCCTCATGGAGACAGGAGCTGCAAGGAGGGTCTGGAGGAGGAAAGAGATCTGTCTTTGTCCTTCAGCCTGAGACAGAACAGATGTGGGAAAGGCAGATCGGGGCTGGCTGATTGCTGTGAGCCCAGCACAGGATTTTGAACCTGAGACTTATCTGATTTTTTTCAACTTAGTGGAGAGAGCTGGGCCAGGACAGGCAGTGTTGGAACCCTGGTCACTGAGAATTTTAGACTTTCTGTGCTGATAGGCACTAGGCAGGAGTTATTTTAACATTATAAACGGATTGTCTCCCCGGGCAGCAGAATGTCAGGGATGGCATTTTGCTGCCTTCACTCCCTTGCCTGGTGTTCAGTGGTTTCCAGCCTCCTAAGGATGTTAGTTGGATATTGCACAACTGCAGGATTGAGGATTTACGATGGTGCTGGGAGTGCTGGCTGCAGGTAATGGATGCCAAGGTGATGCTGGAGGCTGCTTAATGAAGAGATGTCTTAGTTTGGATGCTGGGATTTGGCTAGGGAGGTTTGGAGACTCCAGGCAGTTGCTGCTCCAGTGGTCCCTGGCGAGCTCTGCCATATGAAAAATCCATCTGTCAGCTAAATCCATCTCTCTCCAGAGGGAGGGATGTTGTCAGGTTTAATAACAGCAGTTGGTAATTCCTGCTGCTTGTGTGGTGCTCCTCTGAAGGGCTGCAGGAAATGAGAGCTCTGAGATCTGAGGGCAACATCCTGGCCCTGTGCTGTTACCCCATGCAGGAGCCTGATGTAAGAGGAGGGCAGCTTGCAACACTCAGCCACACGTCAGCCCAAAGTCCAGCACTCCTCCAGTCTGGAATGCCAAGAAATCCCATTCAGGATTGCCCTGCTCTGCCTGTAGCATGCACTGAACTCCCTGCAGCCACCAGTGTGTCAGCCCTGACAGGCAGCAGGAGTCAAATGTGGGGCTGCGGCTCTGCTCTGTCACCTCCTGGGCACCCTCTCGAGTCATTGGGGGTATTTTGTAACTCCTGAAACACAGGAAGAGTGCTGAGTGTTGGGGGGAATCAGTGGGGAAGGAAGTCCTCAGGCCAGGTGTAAAACTTGTGTCACTGCTGAGATGTCCCAGACAGGTTTGTTGGGCAGTGCTGGCTGCTGTCACCTCCACCAGCAGCAGGCAGGGGAAGCACAGAGAGAGGGGTACAAGTGCCTGGAACCCACAGGCCAGCAGCCCTGCCCCTGCTCTGTGGCTGTCACACATGCTGGCCTAATGTTTGTGACATTTCCTCTTTCACAAGAGAGACGAGGGCAGGAGAGACAGTGATTTGTTTATTTTTGGGGGAAGGGAACACTGTCAGCTCAGTGCTCTCGTCCAGCAGAGGAACTCACGATCCCATGGCCTGCATGAGGGATCCTGGAAGCTTTTGGGGAGGGGGGTCCTGTTCCATGGGCTTGGGTACAGCACTTTGCTGTAATTCAGGCAGTTTTGGGGTATCCCACAGCTGCTTCTTCACCTGCTCTCTAACCCAGTCTCTAACCCCTGTCTCTGCCCAGGGCAGTGTCCCCATGAATCGTCCCTTCCTCCCTTCCCCTGCTGCCGGCCCTGAGCAGTGAATCCTGGAGCAGTGATAAGAGCTGGCTCAGGATTTGTACCATTCTCAGCGTTGCTGCTTCCCTCTTGTGGTGAGGAACCAGCCTGGGAGACTGAGGCAGGACAGCCAGGGTGCCCCTGGGCTGTGGGAAATGGGACATGTCCTACATTGGGAATGGGTCCCAGCCCAAGAACCGGTGGGACAAAGCCTGGAGCTCTGCTGGGAAAGAATAGATCCAGCATTTGGGCTGTGGACCTAAAAGCAGCTCTCTGTGGGCTGATATAATTTTGCTCGCTTCCCTCTAAAGGGAAGGAAGTATCTGGGTTGAATCTATTGTTTGTTAAGTCCTCTTCACCTCCACCTTTTTCAGAGCATGTGAAGAAGTGCAGAAGGAAGCAGAGGGCTCTCTGTAAGCTCCCAGCTCCAAGTGAGCAGCATGGATAGTTGCAGGATACCTGCAAATGCCTCCAAGTGCAGCAGGAACACCATGGAGTGCTTCATGGTGCTCAGCACGCAGGCACAGAAGATAAGCATTGGCATCCTGTGCGGCCTCTTTGGGACAATGTGTGTTTTTGAGAACTCCTTGGTGCTCTACCTGATTTTCTCTTCCCCTGGGATCAGGAAAAAGCCTTCCTACCTCTTCATTGGCAGCCTGGCCCTGGCTGACATACTGGCCAGCATCATCTTTGTCTGCAGCTTCGTGAACTTCCACGTGTTCAATGAGGCTGGTTTCTCCAAGGAGGTGTTCCTGCTGCAGCTGGGAGGGGTGAACACGTCCTTCTCTGCCTCCCTCAGCAGCCTGCTGCTCACAGCCCTGGACCGCTACCTCTCCATCAGCCGGCCCTCGGAATACAAGCTCCTGATGACCAGGAAAAGAGCCTGGACAGCCCTGGGGGTGCTCTGGCTGACCTGTGCCACCATTGCTTGCCTACCCCTGCTGGGCTGGAACTGCTGCGTGCTGGATTCCTCCTGCTCCGAGCTGTTCCCCTTTGTGGATGTCAATTACCTGTCGGGCTGGCTGTGCTTCATTGTGGTCCTGCTGAGCTGCATCATCTATGCCTACGCCCACGTGCTCTGGAGGGCTCGCCAGCATGTGGCCTACATGGAGAAGCACCAGGCACAGGCAGGGAAACAAAACACTCGCATGAGGATGGACGTGATGCTGGCCAAGACCCTGGTGATGGTGCTGGCTGTGCTGGTGCTCTGCTGGTCACCTGTGCTCGTGCTCATGATCTACAGCGTCTTCTCCAGGCTGAGCGACCACCTGCGCAAGGTGTTCGCCTTCTGCAGCACCCTCTGCCTGCTCAACTCCATGGTGAACCCCATCATTTATGCCCTGAGGAGCAAGGAGCTGTTCTCCTCCCTGAGGAGGGTGTTCTCCCACTTCAGAAGGCAGCTGAAGGCAGCTGAGGAGAGCCCAGAGGCAGAGAGCACCCACAAGTCCTCTGTGATAGAGACCATCTGTGAGGACACACATGCAGTGTAGGGAGGCACCAGCACGCTCAGGCTGGAAGGAACACTGGATCACTTTTCTCTTCTGATGGAAGTTGAGAGATAGCTGTAATATGGAAATAGCTCCTGGTGATGTCACCCTTTGACTCTGGGACAGACTTTTCTCTCAGGCATAGAATGGGATTGTTGGGGTGTCCTGTGCAGGGCCAGAAGTTGGACTGGATGATCCTCAGGGTGTCCCCTCCAGCTCAGGATATTCCATGATTCTATGATAATCTCCCACCAGGAGAGGTTCAGGTTGGACATTGGTAGGAATTTCTTCACGGAAATGTTGGTCAGGCTTTGGAAGGGGCTGCCCAGGGAGGTTTGGAGTCCCCATCCCTGCAGGTGTCACCTGGATGTGGCACTGGGGTGGTGACAAAGTGGGGACTGGGCACAGCTTGGACTCAGTGGTCTGGGAAGGCTTTTCCAACCCCAGTGGAACGTTCTCACTGGGGCTTAAGGACTTGGCCAGACCTGGGGCAGGCAGGACCTTGCAGGCAGCACATTTCTTCCAGCAGATTTTGGGAGAACTGACTCAAAAAACCACACAGGTGTTTGTTTGTTGGATGTTATGTGATTAAACATATAAGCTATTTTCCAGGTTTTTCTTCCTTTTTTTTCCTGGTGTACAAAATACTCCTCCAGGTGACACGTTTAAGCCCAAACTGGGGCAAATAGTTTGAGCATGAGGAACTTGATTTGGGGTGGTTTTTTTGCAAATTACACAAAAACAGCACTTGTAGCTGAATGCACAATGAAGTGGGACAGGGCTTTTCACCAGTGACCTGGAGCAGCTGCCAGCTCCCAAAATGCCTCCAACAGGGATGAGCTTGGCCAGGGCATGGCCACGAGGTCCTTGCACTCTGCCCTGTGTCCCAGAGGATGCATGCAGCCCTCAGGAATGTTTGGGAGCCCTGTCCCAGAGGATGCACCCAGGCCCAGGGAGGGTTTTGGAGCCCTTCACAGGAGGGCCTGGAGAAGGGGAGACTGAAGGGAGACTTACCAAAGTCTGCAGGGCACTGAAGAGGCAGCTCCAATCTCTCCTGGGGAAAGGTTCTTCCCTCAGAGGATGCTGGACACTGCCCAGGCTCCCCAGGGAATGGGCACAGCCCTGAGGCTGCCAGAGCTCCAGAAGCGTTTGGACGGCGCTGCCAGGGATGTCCAGGGTGGAATTGTTGGGGTTAGCCCTGATGATCCTCCATCCCTTCCTGGGATATTTCCCAATTGCTGAGATTAGCCCCGATGATGCTCCATCCCTTCCCGAGATACTTCCCGATTGCTGGTGTTAACCCCGGTGATCCCCCATCCCTTTCCGGGATATTATTCCCTATTGCTGGGGTTAGCCCCGGTGATCCCCCATCCCTTCCCGGGATATTATTCCCGATTGCTGGGGTTAGCCCCGGTGATCCCCCATCCCTTCCCGGGATATTATTCCCGATTGCTGGGGTTAGCCCCGGTGATCCCCCATCCCTTCCCGGGCCGTTCCCCAGCGGTCGGGCTGCAGTCTCGAACCCGCGGCCCTCGGGGGGCGGCGGCGGTGACGTCACGGGGCGATGGCTGCCATGGCGGCGCGGGCGCTGCTGTGTGTGGCGGCCGCGCTGTGCCCGAGCCTGGCTGCTCCCCGCTACCGCCCGGACTGGGCCAGCCTGGACGCCAGGCCGCTGCCGGCCTGGTTCGACCGGGCCAAGGTGGGGGTGTTCGTGCACTGGGGGGTGTTCTCCGTGCCGGCCTGGGGCTCCGAGTGGTTCTGGTGGCACTGGCAGGGCCAGCACGATGCCGCCTACGAGCGCTTCGTGCGCCGCCGCTTCCCGCCCGGCACCACCTACGCCGAGTTCGCGCCTCATTTCACTGCCTACGACTTCCAACCCCGCCAGTGGGCACAGCTCTTCCAGAGGGCAGGGGCCAGGTCAGCGCCGGGGATGGCTGGAGTTGGGGTCTCTGAGGGGATGGGGGGTCCCTGAGGGGATGAGAGGTCCCTGAGGGGATTAGTGCCATGGCCAGTGCTCCCTGAGGGGTCTCTGAGGGGATTAGTGCCATGGCCAGTGGTCCCTGAGGGGATGAGGGGTCTCTGAGGGGATTAGTGCCATGGCCAGTGGTCCCTGAGGGGATGAGGGGTGTGTGAGGGGATGGTTGGTGGGTGTGGGAGTCCCTCAGGGTACAGAGAAGCCATTTCTGGGAATCTGTGAGGCACTGGGGGGTCACTGAGCAGACAGAAGAGCGTGTCTGGGCATCCCAGAGGGAATGAGGGATCCCTGAGGGGCTGGAAAAGCTTGGGAAGCAGAGGGGGCTATTCCCAAGAGGGTGCAGGAATCTTTGAGGGGATGGAAGAGGCAAGGACAGGGATCTCTGGGGGACTGGGGGTCCATGACAATGCTGGAGATCCCTGAGGGGTCATGCCCAGGGTGGTGAGGAGATAACAGGTCTTGCTCCTTCCTAAGTATTGACTGTTCATAGTTCCCCAGCATTAAAAGCCTCTCTTATTCTTATATTTGCTTCTAAATCCAAAGGATAGTGACAGAGGGGCTGCTCACAGCATGGTTGTCCAGTGCCTTGCTGTTTTAGTGACTGGGTTTGCAGTGAGGCTGGGAAATATCTCAGTTGTTCCTTTGCCATCCCAACCAAGTCCTTTTCCCCTCTCAGATATGTGGTCCTGACCACCAAGCACCATGAGGGCTTCACCAACTGGGGCTCGCCAGTGTCCTGGAACTGGAATTCTGTGGATACAGGGCCCCACCGAGACCTGGTGGGAGAGCTGGGAGAAGCCCTCAGGGAGAGGTATGGCCCTGCCAGAGAGCTCCTCTTTCACAGCAGTGAATCCTCCTGCCCCTGCTTGACAAACAGCAGAAAACCCCGAGCCCAGCATGAGAAATGGAGTGCTTGCAAATAATGAAAAATAATGATGCCAGTAATTTAATTTCCACTGCTTCTTAATCCCCACTGAAGCCTAACTCTGTGTTTTGTCCTTCAGCAACCTCCGTTATGGGCTGTACCACTCCCTGATGGAGTGGTTTCACCCTCTCTACCTCGCTGACAAACAAAATGGCTTCAAGACCCAGAGCTTCGTTTTAAAGAAGACGATGCCAGAACTTTATGATCTTGTCTTAAAGTAAGAGCCACAGACAGTTCTGAATCACCAGCATTTCCTGGTTTCACTTCTGTAGAGAAAGGTGCAAAGTGGGTGCAAAGAAGAGAAATGGTAATTTTTGCTGAGGCAAATTCTCTTTGCTAACCAGCAATGATTTGTGGTAATTAGAAAAGGGATTCACTTTTGCCCTGTGGAAGGTATAATCTGTAGAATAAATCTGGGACAATTTTTTTCTTGCAGAAGCAATTCCCTTTAATCCTGCCTTTGTGCAGGGTGGCTGGAAGTGGAACAAATTGTTCAGTATTTAGCAGAATAGAAGAGTGATTTCACTGTGAATTTGCATCCTTGCCTTGCTCCCCCTTGCTGACAAAAATACAAGGCTTGGGCTTGTGGGTTGTTGTCCCAGCTCAAGAATGTGCCTCATAATCACCTTTGAGGTGGCAGATTCTGGGTTTTATGGAAGAACTGCACCCTCTCTTGAGCTGTGGATCAACACCTTGCTCTTTGCTGCTGCCAGAACCTCCCTTAGAGCTTTGTGTGAAGCAGAAAATGAAGTAAATGGTGATGGCAGGCAGTGGGAAGGGGAGGTGAAACGACCCCACACCCAAGAAACACAGCGTGGCAAGAGTGGATAAGCCATTGTGAAACAACATCTGTCTCCCTTAGATACAAACCAGATCTGATTTGGTCAGATGGAGACTGGGAAGCTCCAGATTCCTACTGG
Source organism: Zosterops lateralis (assembly GCF_965231275.1). Taxonomy (NCBI): domain Eukaryota; kingdom Metazoa; phylum Chordata; class Aves; order Passeriformes; family Zosteropidae; genus Zosterops; species Zosterops lateralis. The sequence continues at coordinate 5,547,201 of NC_139788.1, forward strand.
AATTCCACCTCTTTCCTTGCCTGGCTCTATAACGACAGCCCCGTCAAGGTACCAGTGTCTGCTGCCCCCTGGGGCATTGGGTGGGTGTGGAAGGGCAGGAAGCTGTGGGATGTGTGTGCCAACCAGAAACCTTGACACTTTCCAGATGTGTTTTATTCTCTGACAAAAAGAGAACCTTGACTGTGCTGCTGTGACAGCTCCACTGTCCTTTGCAGGATGCTCATGGCAAGCTCAGACCAGCAGCTGTGTCCCTCAGCTCCTACCTGAGTGAGCAGAGGGAGGGATTCGGCCTTCTCAGAAGGATTTCCATCACACAGGGAATTTTTAGGTGCTTCCTCAGGGGGAGTGACTGCCAGCCGGGCAGCCCAAGAACCAAAGGTTCTGTTTTTCTTCTCTCAGGACACTGTGGTTGTCAACGATCGCTGGGGTCGGGGCTGCTCCTGCCACCATGGGGGTTTCTACAACTGTGCTGACAAGTTCAGGCCAGGCACCCTGCCAGATCACAAGTGGGAGATGTGCTCCTCCCTGGACAGGCTCTCCTGGGGCTACCGCAGCAACATGAGTCTCCATGAGGTGATGGATGAAATGAGCATGATTGAGGTGAGAAACCCACATCAGAATAGCCTGGGGGAGGATTACTGGGAGTTAGAGGCTCCTCTAGAAGAGGAGCAGCTGAGGAGGATAAAACTCCTCAGTTTCTGTGCTGAGGTGAGGATAATGCAGATTGTTGTCTTGCTTTATCTGCCACAGGAGCTGGTGCAGACTGTGAGTTTGGGTGGCAACTACCTCCTCAATGTGGGACCTACAAAAGAAGGGGTGATTGTCCCCATCTTCCAAGAAAGACTCCTGGCCCTTGGGAGGTGGCTGGAGACCAATGGGGAGGCGATTTATGAATCCCAGCCTTGGAGGGTGCAGATGGAGAACACCACAGACACAGTCTGGTAAGGACTCTGCTGCTCACAGCAGCTGAGCTGATGTTTATTTCTGATCTTTTCCTTAATTTGGTACACTCTGTAGTGTTGCTATTAGGATTTCATCCATCTTGCTTCATTAGCCAAAAAACAGCCCTTCCTTTAAAAGATGTCCACGCTGTCTGTGGCTGTCAGGACTCTAAGTAGTGGTCCTGGCCAGAAATGCCTAAAAAATTGGGTTGTTTTGATTTCCTCCGGTGTGTTCAGCCCAGAAATGTAGAGCAGGGGTCAGGATGAGGTCAGGCCAGGTGGGCAGTGACATCTGCACACATGAACTTTGTTTGTGTTTCATCAGCCAGCGCTGAGTGAGGGGCTGATGGTGGGTCCAAAGTGACAGGTTTTGGAGTCAGGGGGAAGTAGGTGACCCCTGTGTGGTGACTGAAGGCAAGGCAGTGTTCTCCTGCTGTCTGGAAAGGTCAGGTTTGTGTCTGGTGCCCTTCACCTGCTGAACTCCTGCTCCCTCAGGTACACCTCCAAGGGCCCAGTTGTCTTTGCCATCTTCCTGCTCTGGCCTCGGGACAGTGTCCTGCACCTGTCCTCACCCATTCCATGCCCAGGCACACAGGTAAGGGACTTTAAACAAGACACCACACACTGGGAGCCCTTCTGGGGGCATTTGGGCTGGGGAGGGCTAAGCTGGATTATTTAGGAGCTGGGGCCAGTGGGGAGGTTGTGTGCTGTGGGCTCCTTGCAGCATCCCAGGCTGCTCCCCAGGCTCTGGCTCACATGGAATATGGGACAGGAGTTTCCAGCACAGGCCCGTGGCTACCAGGGAAGGCTCCTCTCTGCAGTGTTTTGATCCTGCTGTTGCAGGGGAGGGAAGCAGAGAGCAGGAGGGGCTGTCCTGCAGCCCAGATCCAGCTCAGGTGCAGTGCCCTGCTCATGGCAAATGTCACTCTGACGCAAATGTTTGAGTGTCCTTTGCTCTGAACAAACAGGGGCAAAGCATCAGCAACAAACAAACCCCACACAACAAACTGGACCCTGGTGTGACCTCAAAACACCCCATGTCACCTCCCTGTGCCATGTGAGCCACGGCTGGGGACCTGCAGGGCCTGTGGGAAATGCTGGGCTGTGCAAAGGGGGACTGGTGAGCTCCAGCTGAGTGTCCCCTTCCTTCCTTCCTCTGCAGGTGACACTGGTGGGGTTTGCTGGCACTCTGGAGTGGCAGAAACAGCCAGGGAAAGGGATGCTCATCACCCTGCCCTATATGCTTCCATCTCCTCTCCCTCCTCAGTCTGGCTGGGTGGTAAAGCTCGAAGGTGTGAAGTGATGCTTGTGAGGGGCACACAGCATCTCCCAGTGCCTTTCTTTTTGACTGAATCCAAGAGGATTTTTTATGTTTTATGTTGAATACATTATTTTTCACTTGAGGGAACAAATCTCTCCTCCAGTCTCTGTTGCCTTGTGTTACTTTGGTGTTGGTTGGAACAGTTGTGATCAGCTGCTTCCATGATGAGTAAATCTAATGGAAGCTTGCTGGAAGAAATCTGGAAGAAATAATCTCTAAAACATATGATACAAATCCATCAACAAACTTTTATTGATATTCTGCTGGAGACAGCCACAAGAAAAGGTTTTGTTCTTAGTGAATTTAAGAGACTCCGCCGTTGTGAATTGCACTTGTGACTTCTGCTTGCACAGTTCAGTGAGAGCAGGTTTCCTGCATGGATGCTGAACTTCTTAAAAATATTTGAACAATGTGTGTGAGAGAGATGAAACTGCCCCCCAGAGCACAGGTTGCTGTCAAGGCCCCACAGCGTTGCACACAGGCTTTGTTTTGTTCCTGTCCGAGCAAAACCCGCCAGGACACCTGGAGCTGAGCCCCGGGGCTGGGCCACGTGCGGAGCTGGTGCTGTGGGACCTGTTACAAGTGACAAACATCCAACAGCTCCAGAGAACCGGCTGCGAGCGCCAGGGACCCGCTCACAGGAGCGGTGATGACGCCGTTACAAACAAAAAAAAGGGGACAAAAAGGGACAACAGAGCCGCGGCCTCTTTGCCTCACAACCCCGTCACGCCGGTGACCCCTGGCGCGGAGCGGGCCCCGCCCCAAAACAAACAGCGCCGTGTTTACCCAGCCTCGGCCAGCGGCAAAGCCGCCCGTATAAGTGCGCGGCGGGCGCGCTTGGCGGGCAGTGCCGGAGGGAAAGATGCCGCGCTGTGACACGGGCTCCGCGCCGCGGGACGGCGCCTGGGGACAGGTACGGGCCGGTGCGGACGGCGACAGGGGACAGAGGGGACAGCGCGGGGCCGGGGCCGTGCGGGGGCGTGGCGCGGGTCACGTGACAAGAGAAACCACGCCCGGCCTGCAATCACGTGTGGGGGTGTGTGCGGTCACGTGAGCGCCGGCGGACATGGCGGCGCGGCGGCTGTTACCGCGCTGGGCAGGATCGCTGCGGCCCGTGAGGGAGCGGGGCACCCGCACGGCGGGAAAACGGCACCGGGGGGAGGCCGGGATGAGCCAAACGGGGCCGGGGGGCGCCGGAGCGGGAGGACAAGGGATCGGAACCGGGGGCAGAGGGACCGAAGGGGATGCGGACCCAGGAGCAAAGGGACCGAGGGGTGCTGGGACAAAGGACAGAAGGACCGGGAGTACCGGGACCGGGAGGAGAAGGGACCAGAGGGGCACCAGGACAGAGTGTGGAGGGATCAGGCACCGACACCGGGCCAAGCGGGGCTGTGGCTGGGGGAGAGCGGGGGCTCCGCGGGCTCGGCTGACTCTTCCCCCGTGCCAGGTGAGCTCCGCTGCCGCGGCCACCGGGGCGTACCCGAAGCGAGTGAAGGTGGTGGAGGTGGGACCCCGTGACGGTCTCCAGAACGAGAAGGTACCGGCGGCTCCCTGCGCCTCCCGGGGGTGTTTCCAACCGCATCCCCCAAACGCCCCCCTGTGCCCACCAGTGGGGAGGGGTTCCTTTAAATGCTGCTTTTTTGATGTTGAAAATTTGCTCCCCCCCTTTTCTTTTCAGTGGTGGAAGAGTTTATTGTGGAAATAATAACTTCAGGTCTTTTTTCTTTTCTTCCTCTTCTTAGAATGTTGTTCCCACCCCAGTGAAGATCAATTTAATCAACATGCTGTCAGAGACAGGGCTGCAGGTCATAGAGGCCACCAGCTTCGTGTCCCCCAAGTGGGTTCCTCAGGTCAGTGTTCAGACAGGATTTGCAGTGTTCCAAAGTACAGCAATCCAGTGATTCTGCTTGCTCCCAAATCCCTGGGGTTTGAGAGCTAGCAGAGGTTACTGGGCAAGAACCAGCAGAGGAGTTACAGGCTTTGGAGCCTGGGAAAGAGCAAAGGGACAGACAGGTCACACACAAACAGCTGTTTGTGCACTTTGGCCTGCCTGGGTGACTCCTGACCCCTCACAGGGCGCGGTTCTCTTTGCTTTTAGAGGCTCTGAGCCTTAAATATTTCCATTCCCTTTACAAAAAGGAATTTTGATTTGATGATGATGATTTTCTGACTGGCAGCAGTGGCAGTTGTCACCCTCACAGATGTTTCCTGCTTTGCTTTGCAGATGGCTGATCACACTGAGGTCATGCAGGGGATTAATAAATTACCTGGGATCAGTTACCCTGTGCTGACTCCAAACCTGAAGGGATTCCAGGCAGCGGTAAGGGCTGGGAAAACCTGAATATCCACACTGGGTGTTCCCAGTCCCACCTGATCCTTTGCTCCTGCAGCTGTGGATTCACCCTTTTCAAGGCAAAATATGATTTGTCCTGGTGGTCTTGCTGCAGAATGAACTGAGGGAAGGATTGGGGTTGTTTGGGGGAAAAATGATTTTGTAAAATGAGAGAACTGTAGTCAGAGATTGTAGACCACAAAGTCATTGAGGTTGGAGAAGAGCTCCAGGATCTTCAAGTCTAAATAAGCAAGGCATATTTGTTTAGGAACAGAAGAGCCTCTGTAAAGGGAAGTTCTTTATGGGGCTGGTTTGAGACATTTCTGCCAAGAGGTGCCATTGAAACCCTTGAATTAACACTTGGGCATGAAATTATGAAGCTGTGGCTCTGTTTGTCATTTCCCCTACAAGAAAAATCATCTGACTTTGACTTAACAGCAGTGCTGGGTTGAGGGTTGGACCTGCTCATCTCAGGGCTCTTTCCCACCCTCAGTGGTCCTGTGATTCCAGTTTGGGATTTTTTATTTGCAGGTGGCAGCAGGGGCCAAAGAGGTGTCGATCTTTGGGGCAGCATCTGAGAAGTTCACTCAGAAAAACATCAACTGCTCCATCGAGGAGAGCCTGGAGAGATTTGAGGAGGTGATGAAGGCAGCAAAGGAAGTCAACATTCCTGTCAGGGGGTAAGGAGTTCCTGCTGGAATTCACCCACATGTTATCATTCATTCTGGAATACACCAGAATCAATTGTGATCAGATTTTCTTGGCAAACATCCCACATGGGAATGCACAGATCACACACCCTCCAGCCCTGTGGGCTCATCTTGGCAAACTTCACACCCAGGGAAAAAGGAATTGTTGAAATCCTGTAACCTTTGGACTTCTGGACTTCTAAATATAAGTCTATATAAATATAAATAGACTTATATAAGTCTTCTAACTGGACTTCTGGAATATAAAATTGATTGTCCCATCTTATAGACATGGAAAACACACAAGTCCTGACTGATTTGTCCAGTACAATCCCACTGCCCTTTTCAAGCTAAAAGTGTGGGGTTTGTTTTAACCACAGATACGTTTCCTGTGTCCTTGGATGTCCCTATGAAGGGAAGATTTCTGCAGCTAAAGTTGCAGAGGTGAGTCAGTCATAAATACATCCAGAATTCCTGAGAGGGTTTTGATTTCTTTTTAGGGATGTCAGGTGGGTACTGGGGGATTTACCTAAGGGAATATCCAGAAACTGAGTCCAGCTGAAATGGGGAATTGAGAGAGGTTTTTAATCCCAGAAAAGAGTGTCCAAGGAATCACTGTACAGCAGGAATGAGCCCTGGGAAGGGAAGAATGTCCAAGGAATCATTGTACAGCAGGAATTAGCTCTGGGAAGGGAAGGATGTCCTCTCAGTGTCATGCTGGCTGTGGCACAGGTCTCCAAGAAGATGTACTCCATGGGGTGCTACGAGATCTCCCTGGGGGACACCATCGGCGTGGGCACCCCCGGCAGCATGAAGGAGATGCTGACAGTGGTGATGAAGGAGGTGCCCGTGGGGGCTCTGGCTGTGCACTGCCACGACACCTATGGACAGGCTCTGGCCAACATCCTGGTGGCCCTCCAGGTAGGATTCCTGCTCTGCATCACTGACTCATGGTGTGGTTGGGTTGGAAAGACTTTAAAGCCCATCTTGTTCCACTCCTTGCCCATCTCCCACCGTCCCATGCTGCTCCAAGCCCCATCCAACCTGGCCTGGGACATTTCTAGGGATGGGACAGCCACTCAAATAAAGCAGCTTTCCTTGGGAAATGCAGATTTTTGTGCTTCCCCTGACTGTGGGTTTGTTTGCAGATGGGGGTGAGCGTGGTGGATGCGTCAGTGGCCGGCCTTGGGGGGTGTCCCTATGCCCAGGGAGCCTCAGGGAACGTGGCCACAGAGGATTTGGTGTACATGCTCAACGGGCTGGGCATCCACACGGTGAGTGGCAGCTGCCCTGGGCTCTGCTCAGGCAGAATTTGGCTAGGGGAGCAGCTGCGGGGGTCACTGGGCCTGGGGAGAGAATTCACAAGGGCCTGGAGCGCCAAGACAAGGGGAATGGCTTCCCTTTGACAGAGGGCAGGGTGAGATGGGTTGTCAGGGAAAAATATTCCCTGTGAGGGTGGGGAGGCCCTGGCACAGGGTGCCCAGAGGAGCTGTAGGAGCCTCTGGATCCCTGCAAGTGTCCTAGGCCAGGCTGGATGGGGTTTGGAGCTCCCTGGGGTGGTGGGAGATGTCCCTCAAGGCGTGTCCTGTGCTTTTCCCGTGCAGGGAGTGGATCTCCAGAAGCTGATGGACACAGGCACCTTCATCTGCAATGCGCTGAACAGAAAAACCAATTCCAAGGTGTCTCAGGCCTCCTGCAGACTGTGACACTGAGGAGAATTTCTCCTTGGATTAAGAAGAAACCGAGGGTCCTCTCTGATCTGAATCTGGCTGAGATTTCTCTCTGATCTCCCGAGCTCCTTCCCAGCTCAGCGTTTGAGAAAAAGCTCAAAATCCACCAGAATGATGAAGAAATGAGAGAATATTCTGTTGTACTGTATTATACTGGACCTTGAGGATGTCACCATGTGCCTTAGAGAAGGGAGGACATGGAGGGGCTGAGGAAAGCTCTGACCAGAGCAGCATCCAGCAGCTCCTGCCTGCAGAGCCACAGATCTTGCAGTTAGAGCACTGCTCCAGGTCAGGCTTTGCCCTCCTCCCTTCTGTCCCCTGTACAACTGGTCAAAGGCTGAGCCCAAATCCTCCCCTCGTGCTCAGCCTTGGGCCCCCTCAGCCTTCAGGGACTGTGGTTCTGCACTGTGTATCTGTTGTAAGATACCTCGAAGTAGCAGGAGTAATAAACACATTATTTAATAGTGTGAATTATTAAAAATTTGATTCAGTTTGGTTCCAAGTGCCTCTTCTACATGAAAACTCTGCATCATCATGGGGTGGGGGGTGAGGAGTTCCTTCCACTCCCCGAGAGCAGGCAGTGTGAAACATCCCTGCTTCTCACAGTGATCAGGTCCTTGGGAACCACCCCCAAGCCTGCTAATTAAAATAATTTATTCCACAGTTTATTTGTGAGACTGGAGATGAGAGCAGGAACTCTGTCCTTTCGGGGGGCAGGGCTGGTTTGAGGCTGGCTGCGCCGGCTTTCCACATGACTTCAATAAACTGAAACAATTACCAAACCTTCACTAATAAACGGGGCAGAAATGAGGTGGAATTGGGCACTAAATTGGGGGGTTGGGGGCAACGGCCTCCTCCGGCCGCCAGGGGGCGCTGCGGCCCCGGGCTCCCCGCCTTGGCTCCGCCCCCTCCCGCGCCCACCAATGGCCGCGTTCACCCATGGGTGTTTTGTCCCCGTCGCCGCCCCGTAGCCCTGACACGTTTCCATGGAGGAGCCGCGCGCGTGGCGCCGGGGGCGGGGCCAAGGCCCGGCCTTAAAGGGGCCGCGCCCCTCGCGGGGCTGAGCGGGAGCGGCGGCAGCGGCGCGTGAGAGACCGGGGGAACCGGGGGGGAACCGGGGGGGAACCGGCAGGGGAGGGATGTGCTGCCCTGCCCTAGTTCCTTTGGTAGGGAGAGCCCAAACCCCCGGGGCTTGGGGAGGTTTTCATTACAGTCCACGGGGTACGTTCTGTCTCCCGGGACTCCTCCGGTCCCTCCCGGCCCTGTCCCCGCTCCCCTCCTGAAATCCGCGTTATTTTTGCCTTCCCCGCGCTCTCCCACCTGGCCCAGGTGCTGTTTCCCCCCAGCCCCGGGATGGGGCGGTTTGGGGGGCCCGGGTCGGGTCCTTCCCCCCGCTCCCGCCCGTTCCCGGGACGGAGCCGCCGGTCCCGGGCGCTCTGCGGTCCCAAAGCCTTCCTGAGGGGAGGCTGGAGCGGGGCCGGCACTGGGAAGGGAGGAACTGCGGGAAAAGCGGGGAATGGGCGAAGGGCAGAGCTGCCACACTTGCGGAGACCACTCCATTGAATTAATTAGTCACAATTAATAGTGAGAACTCCCGCCCTGAGGGCTATGGGCGCAGCCAGGACCTCGGCTGGGTTTAACAGGAAGAACCTGAGCTTGTCTCCGGGATCCGGGAGGTGTGACCGGGAGTGTCCGGCCCTGCCCCGCCCGTCCCTCCGGGCCCCACCTGTGCCCGTGCTGACGTGACAGTGCCGGGCTGTGCCCGCCCCGGAGCTGAAGGGTTTGGGGCTTTTCTCCCCGCAGGGAACCATGGCAGAGAAGATCCTGGTGACGGGCGGCGCCGGCTACATCGGCAGCCACTGCGTGCTGGAGCTGCTGCAGGCGGGCTACGTCCCCGTGGTCATCGACAACTTCCACAACGCCATCCGAGGTACGGGGAGCCCATCCCGGCCCGGGCTGTGCCCGGGGGCAGCCATCCCTCACTGCCCTCCGTCCCCCAGGCTCCGAGGAGCTCCCCGAGAGCCTCCGGAGGGTGCAGGAGATCGTGCACCGGCCCGTGCTCTTCCAGGAGCTCGACATCACGGACGAGGCCGCGCTGCAGGAGCTCTTCAGGAAGGTGAGGGAGGAGCTGCAGTGCCCTGGGGAGCTCCTGGGGTTCCTGGCAGGGGTGGGAGGCAGGGGAGCTGGGAGGAAAGGCAGTGCCCCACTGCCGTGGGCCATGGAGCCCCCCGGGCTGGCTGAACAGAGCTGCTGGGGGAATTCTGGCTGGTTCCTGACGCCCTTTGCCCCCTGCAGCACCAATTCTCGGCCGTGATGCACTTTGCGGGGCTGAAGGCCGTGGGGGAGTCAGTGCAGAAGCCTCTGGAATATTACAGAGTGAACCTCACTGGGACCATCCAGCTGCTGGAGGTGAGAGGAGCCAGCAGTGATCCTGTGCTGTTCCCTCTGCTCTCCCTGGGCCCTGTGGAGGGCTGACACAGGGCACAGAGCTGGATCAGTGCTGCCCACTGCCTCTCCCAGACCATGAAGGCCCACGGCGTGAGGAACATCGTGTTCAGCAGCTCTGCCACTGTCTACGGGGACCCCAAGTACCTCCCCCTGGACGAGAACCACCCGGTCGGGGGCTGCACCAACCCCTATGGCAAATCCAAGTTCTTCATCGAGGAGATGATCCGGGATCTGTGCAAAGCAGAGAGGGTGAGGAGCCACCCCAGGTGTGGGGCTGCAGCCCAGGTATGTCCCCACAGGGGTGACAGGGCAGCTCTGTCCCTGTGTCCCCAGGACTGGAACGCCGTCCTCCTGCGCTACTTCAACCCCATTGGCGCCCACGAGTCGGGGATGATCGGAGAGGATCCTCAGGGGATCCCCAATAACCTCATGCCCTACGTGGCTCAGGTACCAGCCCTACAGCCCTCGGGGGTTCACGGGGAGGGGACACAGGGTGATGGGGCTGTCCCTCTGTGCAGGTGGCAGTGGGACGCCGGGAATTCCTGAGCGTCTTCGGGAACGACTACAAGACAGACGATGGAACAGGTGCGTCATGGGATGGGTGGAATTTGGGATTCCCAAACCCCTGGCTGCACCCCAGGCCCTGCCCTCACCCTCTGCCTCCCCACAGGGGTCAGGGATTACATCCACGTTGTGGATCTGGCCAAGGGTCACATCGCTGCTCTGAAGAAGCTCAAGGAGAACTGTGGCTGCAAGGTACCAACCTCGGGGTGCTGCCAGCCCTGGGGGAGTTTTGGGGTCCCAACAGGGGCTAAAGAGGGGTCTAGCCCTTCTCCCCTTGATCCCTGTCCTTCATCCTCCTGCCAGATCTACAACCTGGGCACAGGCACCGGCTACTCTGTGCTGCAGATGGTCCACGCCATGGAGAAAGCCTCAGGGAGAGAGGTAAGGGCAGAGCTGCAGGCTCACAGGCACAGAGGCAGCTGCCCCCATAGGACCCCCTGATCCCCCACAGCAGCCTGGGATCCCTCAGCCCCTCTGGGAGCCCCAGTGCCCATGGTGCTGCTCTCCCTGCAGATCAAATACCGGATCACAGCCCGGAGGGAGGGAGATGTGGCCTCCTGCTACGCTGACCCCGCGCTGGCTGAGAGGGAGCTGGGCTGGAAAGCTGCCTTTGGCCTGGACAAGATGTGTAAGGGCATCCGCTCCCTGGCACAGCGGGCACTGCCAGCCCCCTGTCCTCTCTCACCTCCCTTCTCCCTGTTCCAGGTGAGGACCTGTGGAGGTGGCAGCTGCAGAACCCCACGGGCTTCAGCAAGAACTGAGCTGTGGCCCAGGGCTGGCTGGGTCCAGGGCTGCTCTGAACCAGCCCTGCCTCCTTCCCCGAGGGCTGTCACCATCCTGGGAGAGCAGTTCCAGCTCCCCCTCCTGCCTCTGGCACGGGGCAGGAAGGCTGGAGCACCCTCAGCCTCCCCACTCCTCATCCTCACCCCCCAGGTCTTTGCATCTCACAGAGAAGAACCACAATGAACAGAGAATGGAGCCAGGGCCTGGTTTGGCACCCTGGGCATTGAACCCCTCATGGGAATGCCCAGGGGCTGCAGCCAGCCCAGGCTGGGAGCAGGAGCTCCTGGGCCCTCCTTGTGCCCTGGGCATGCAGCACTGGGACATCTGAGTCCTGCTGAGCCCACACTGCAGCACAGCCCCTGTTCCCTCACTGCCTTATGGGCTCAGGGGGAGCCCAAGGCACCTCTGCCCCTGCCCTGGCACAGAGAGGCCACCAGGAACTTCCCACAGGGACCAGTGACATTCCAAGGCCACCATGGCTCATTTCCCCAGCCCAGGGCTTCCTCCACCCCCCTTTTCCCTGCCCCCAGCATGGTTTTGGGGACCAAATCTCATCTCTCCCCTCTGTAGCTGAGCCAGAGGAACCCCTGCCCAGGGCTGAGCCAGCCTGGCCTGGCTGCCCACAGCCCCCCTCAGTGCCTGCTTTGGCCTCCCGTGGCAGCCACTCCCCAAACCCCATTGCCAAAGGTTGCCCAGGAGCCAGCTCTGCCCCCCTGTCCCACACTGCTCCTATTTATTCCTGGCAGCTCCCAGGGCTCCTCTGGGCAGGGATGATGCAGTTGGCCCCGTGTGCTGTCAGCTGAATGAATAACTTATGCTCCTAAATTATGAATTGAGCTTTTGATTTGTTTTTAAAATAAACTTTCCTACTTTCTAAGTGGCAGCTTTGTTCTGCTTCCCCTCAGCCAGAGCTGCTGCCCTTAAAAATGGCACCCTGGGGCCTCGTGCCAACCCCACTCCACCCCCAAATCTCTTGTCCTGCCTGGCCAGGGATGACGCCAGCTCAGCTCCGGGATAGGTTGAGGATTTATTTCACCTTGATTCTCTGTGGAACGCACACACACACACAAAAAAACCCCCAAACATGTACAAGGAAGACAAGAGAGAGGAAAAAAAAAAAAAAAAAAAAAAAAACAAGAAGAAAAAAACCCAAAACACTCAAAAGAAAAAAATCCCAAAGCTGTATTGAGGAATGGAGAGAAGCTGTTCTCCCTCCTGGGTTCCCGGCACTGCTCGGGCAGGGAGTGAGCAGGAATGCTCTGCAGAGGGGTCCCACAGGGCCCCCAGGGATGGTCCCGGGCCCCCCCATCACACACGGTTCCAGTTCACAGTCAAACAGGTCAGTCTGTCCATCACCAGCCCTTGGTTCCCCCAGGGAGCTGCACTCCCACCCCTGCCAGCCCCTGGTGACCCCAAGGAGCTGCCATCCCACCCCAGCCACCCTCTCATGGCCCCCAGCCGAGCGTGGGGAGTAGGGGCACAGCAGCATTAAAACACAGCATAGAAGAGCCAGCAGGGCTGAGCCCAGGGCAGGGCAGAGCCCAGGGGAGGGGCAGAGCCGGGCTGCCCCCTGTGCCAGCAGCAGCTCTGCTGCTTTCAGACTTCCTAAAAGGGGCAAAAACTAAAACCCCATGCCCAGGGTGGGCCCCACGATCCACTCTCCAGAGGGTGGTTATTGCTTTGCACAGCCCGGGCAGGAAGGGCAGGGCTGGAGCAGAACTGCTGGGGCTGAGCCCCCCCAGAGCCCCCCAGGGCAGCCCCCAGGGCTCCCTGGGGCAAGGGCAGGGGAGGAGCAGGGCCAGCCCTGGGGCCAGGGGAACGTGGGGATGTTTTAAAAGCCATGATCAGCCCTGGGCAGGGGCTCAGCCCAGGGGAAGAGGAGGTGAGGGCAGAGCTGCTCCACAGCCACTGCCCTGGGCCCTGTGGGAGGGGAAGGTCAACCAGGAGCCCCCCCAGAGGAGACATTCAGGACCCCAGCAGGATGCCAGCCAGCACTCAGGAGGGGACAAGCCACAGGTGAGGGACACTGGTGATTGTACATGGAGGGGGAAGAGCCCCCAGTCCCGGGGAGCAGAGGATGGGGCACAGCAGCACCCGGGGCTCAGATGCTGGTGAGATGATGGCTGGGAGCAAAGCTGCTCCTTCCAGCTGCACCAGGAGCCAAACCCGGGGTTCAGGGACCCCACCTCACCTCCCCCTCCCCGAGCCAGCCCAAGTCCAAAGGGAAGGACAAGTAGCAGCAAGAGAAGACATTAAAGACGGGGCCAGTGGCTCCGTGAGTGTAAACGAAGCTTGGGGGCTCCGAGGGTGCAGAGCTGGGCTGGGTGGGGGGAGATGCCTCTGGGAGCCCCGCGGGGCAGAGGAGGAGATGGAGATTGTAAAAACAACAAGAGGAGGAGGAGGAGCAGGAGGAAGGAGGTGATTATCTCAGAAGGGCAGAGCTGCCCCAGGCCGATGGCTGAGGGGAGTGTGCGTGTGTGACAGGCGGGGCCGTGCGGGAGGTGCGGGAGCTGCACTGACCCTCCCCGCCGGCCCCGGGCAGCCTTTGGCGGTGCCAGCCCAGGGCAGAGCCCGCCCCGGCGCCTGGAGGCGTCCGCAGGGGAGTCCCGGGTTCCTGAGCTCTGACTGAAAACCCGTGAGTCGCCTGAGCGGAGGCCGAGAGCGGCCACCGAGGGCAGAGCTCCGAGCCCCGGGGGTGCCCCAGCCCCGCCCCGCTCCTCCCACCGCAGCCGGGCACGTCCCGCCCCTAATACTGGTACAAAAACCCCAAACCCAACAGGAAAACCTCACCCGCGCCGAGGGGACGGTGACCACCCCCGGGAAGCGCTCGGAGCCGGAGCAGGAGAGAAAAGGCCACTCCCAGACTCGCCTTAGCCAGCTCCGCCGTGGGCTCCGGGAGCAGCGGGAGAGCCGGGCACCCCGGGCGGAGGGGACGCGGTGCGAGGGCCGGGCACGGGGGGTGCGGCGGGAGGTGCGCTGGGGGGGCCGTGGCTTCCGTCGGCGGCGGGCGGGTCACAGGGACAGACGGGCGGCGGTGACATCGGCACCCTCCTCCCCCCTGCGACAGTCCCCAGGGGCTCCGCTCAGATCCGGGGCAGCAGCTTCTCGATGAACTCCTTCACCGCCATCATCTCCTGCCGGGAGCGCACAGCCCGTCACTGCAGGGCTCCCCAAAGGCCGCGCTGTGCCCCGGGAATGGGGCATGAGGGCTCCGCAGCCTCCCCACAGGTCGGGATGGGGCTCTGCAGCCTCCCGGAGCAAGTCGACAACAAATGTATCAAATATATCTCCTGTGTTCCCCACCCTGCCTGACCTACGGTGCTGGGGCTGGTCCCAAAAGATCCCAGAGGGAAGAGACCCACGAGGATCATTCCACCCCAGCCCTGCACAGACCCAACAATCCCACCCTGGGCACCCCTAGAGTGCTGTCCAAACACTCCAGGAGCTCCGGCAGCCTCAGGGTGCCCTTTCCCTGGGGAGCCTGGGCAGTGCCCAGCACCCTCTGGGGGAAGAGCCTTTCCCTGAAATCCATCCCAAACCTCCTCCCCATACACAGCTCCCATGATCAGCCCCGGGCAGGGGCTCAGCCCAGGGGAAGAGGGGGTGAGGGCAGAGCTGCTCCACAGCCGCTGCCCTGGGCCCCGTGGCAGGGGAGGGTCCCACTCCCGTGGGTCCCATCACTGATCACCACCCAGGGGATGCCATCCCCTCCCTGCAGCCCAGCACTGACCTGAGGACAGGAACTGTGCATCACTCCGGGGTAGGTTTTGAACTGCACCTTGGTGGGGGTGACCACAGACTTGAGCTTCTCTGCCGTGAGGGCCCCGAAGCGCACGGGGATCATGGGATCCAGCTCCCCGTGGCACTGCAGGATGGCGATGTCCTTGTTCACGCCGTTGTTCGCCGCCTGCCACCAGGAGGGGACAACAGTGGGGCAGGTGTCCCCAACACATAACCCAGCAGCTCCCCCCTGTGAGGGAGAGCTGCTGGAAAGGTGGGGAGCTGCAGTGGGAGAAGCCCCCCGTGCCGTGGGGTACCTGTGGGAAGGCCTTGTGGAGCGGGAGCCAGCAGCTGAGCGCCACGATCCCGGCCAGCTGGTGCTGGCAGGTGAGAGCAGTGTACAGCGACAGGGCACCACCCTGCAGCGGGGGAAAATGTGGAATCAGGGCCATGGGGGATGCAGGGACATACCCAGGCCCAGCTCACACCCCTCCCTGTGGCAGCTGGTGGAGGAATTGGGGTGCTGATGCTCACCTGTGAGAAGCCCCCCAGGATGATGCGGTTGGGGGGGATCCCATTCTTCATCTCATGCTCAATGATTGCTTTAACTGGAAGCAGAGGGGAGAAATGGGTCAGTGGAAGGGGAAAGGGGCTGAAAAGCACCGCACAGCACCTCAGGGTGCACCCTGAGATCCAGAGATCCCAGGGGAAAGGTTTGCTGGGATCACAGGACAGCACAAACAAAGGAGAGGTGGAACAAGACACCTGCTCCAGTCCCAGCGAGGGAGAGGCACACAGCAGCTCACCACTTCCCCCTCCTCTTACAGAGCTCCTTACTGTTTTCTGCAGCTTTCTTAATCCCAGCTTCATCCTCGGGTGCATCTGGAGTCAATCCCATCAGGTCAAACCTGGGGGAAGCAGCGGGGTCAGCCAAAACCTCTCCCAGCATCCCAAGTGTGGAGAGGCAGGAGCTGGGTGTGCTCTGCCCTTCCTGGCCCCCACAGGGCAGTGGGTTTTGTCCCCCATCCCTCTCACTCCCCAAAAGGGTCCCACCCAGCCCTGTCCCCTGAAGCACTGACCAGGAGGGCATGACCATCTTCATGTTGAGGGTCACCGGGATCCGGGGCCTGTGGAGGGACATTTTGAGTGCTTTAGCTCAAGTCTGAGGGCAGCAGGAAGACTGACACCTCTCCCCTTCCAGCTGAGCCCCCTCCTGCCTCACCAGGGAATGCACAGGGAGCTCCAGTGCCTTTCCCTGCAGCCACCAGGGATAAACAAGACAGGAGAGGAAAGAAAAGAGCCTCTGGTGGTGCTCAGCTCTGCCTGCAGCAGGAACTGACCACAGCAGCAGAGCCAGTCTGGCTGGGCAGCCCTGCTGGCCTCAGGTCACCCCCTGCCCTCCCCCAGGAGCCCTGGCAGCCCCAGAACCCCCCAGGAATCCCCCCAGGGCAGCACTTACGCGTGAGGGCAGATGTACTTCACATAGGGGAGGCGGATGGAGGAGAGAGCATCAGCCCAGCTGTGCCTGGGGAGGGATAGGAGGAGAGTCTGAGGCTCGTCCGAGCCATTTTCTCAAGGCTGCTGCCCCCTAACCCCTCCCCTGAGGTTATTTCACCCACCCCATCAGCCTGAACCCTCTGTGAAGCCTCCCCAGCACTGATCCCGTCTGAGGGGAGCACACAAAGCCCCAAAGCTGCAGGCAGGGAGGACAAGGAGGTGGGATTTTCCCAGACAGGGATGTGGGAATCTCCCGGACAGGGAGGAGCCCTTTGTCACCACCATGGGGATTCTGAGGTGGCCTTGCACAACAGAGATGCCCTCGTGCAGGCCCAGCCCAGCTGCCAGCCCTGCCAAAGCCTGGAAAAGCTGCAGTGCTTCTCAGCAATCCCTGAAGGCAGCACAAAATCCACCCGCGGGGGGTGGGGGGCTGCCAGGCTGCCGGGATCATAAATATTCAACAGCAGACAGCTGCCAGCAGCAATTCCCTGCCATTCCCTGCCATTCCCTGTGAGGCTGGTGCAGGAATGGCTGCAGACCCCAGCCCAAAGCCCCACACAAATCCCCAGGAGATGCCCCCAGGGAAAGCAGCAGCAGCAAAAGGTCGGGATCTGCATTTGGCAAATCACACACCACAGCTGGAGCCAGCTCCAGGGACACTCACCCCGTGTCTCCAAGGCCATGTAGGAAAATGACCTGTTAAAAAGAGAAGGAAAGGAATTAGCTGGTCTGAGAGAGTCTGGGGGGGGCAG
Source organism: Zosterops lateralis (assembly GCF_965231275.1). Lineage (NCBI taxonomy): Eukaryota > Metazoa > Chordata > Aves > Passeriformes > Zosteropidae > Zosterops > Zosterops lateralis. The sequence continues at coordinate 5,563,978 of NC_139788.1, forward strand.
GGCTGGGCTGGGCTGGCAGGGAGGTGGCAAATGGACACTTAGTCACCAACTCGAAGAGGCTCAATTTAGCTTGGAGCACGGCGGATGGGTGGGTCAGGGATTTGGTGTCATCCTGCCTCAGCTGCCACGGGCAGGTCTCAACTCCTCGGCACAGCAGAGGGACAAGGAGTGTCAGGTCATCCCACCAGGAGTGGCACCAGAGCAGAGGCCCAGCCTGAACCCCAGAATGGGCTGGAAGGATCTTAAAGCTCATCCAGTGTTACCCCTGCCACGGGCAGGGACACCTTCCATTATCCCAGGCTGCTCCAAAGCCCATCCACCCATCCAACCTTCCAGGGATCCAAGAGCACCCACAGCCTCTCTGGGCAGCCTGTGCCAGGGCCTACCCACCCTCCCAGGGAGGAATTCCTTCCCTGTATCACCAAGGACTCACAAATCCACCTTCACAGGCTTTTAATCTCCAGCTCCAGCAATCCCTAAGCCTTGGGGAGCAGAGGGAAGGCAGCCAGCAGACCCCAGGGAAGGACTGAGGGGGGTTCCTTTGGGAGATTTGCTTTTAAAAGCTTAAACAGCCCGATCATCCCCCACTCCCACTGCTTTGACAAGCTGAGTTCTCACTCTGGAGCAAACAGCCCAGCCCAAGGACAGGCACAGAGCCCTGGCTGGCCCTGCCTCCCCCATGCTGGAGCTCCAGCTGTTTTCCAGGGGGAGCAGCAGGGAAGGGAAGGAAGGAGGGAGGGAAGGAGGGTGCAGCCCTTACCGCGGCGGTCTCCCGCTCTGCCCCTGACACGGTGACAGCGTCGGCGAGGAGGGGGACAGACATGTTGTTACCACACATACACCGAGAGGGGTCGACACTGGCACCTGCGGGACACACGGGAGGTGAGGCAGGAAAACAAACCTCTCACCGCTCCCCTTCAGCAGCTGCTTCATCCAGAGGAGCAGCTGTTTTGGGGGAAAATTAAAGAGCAGGTGAAGAAGGCTTGGATGTTGAAGCCTTTAGGACACCTCACACTGTGGCTTGGCAGCGCTGGAGAGTCCAGGAGCAGCCAATGCTCCCTGCGTGGGGTGCTGGAAGAGTTAAAATTAGCCTGGAAATTACACCTCAGAGCCAAAGTTATTCCTGTGGTTGCACTGGTGTGGGCAGAGGGTGGCTGGGCAGCACAGTCTCAGCATCCCTTCATTCCTGCACCCCTTCACCCCCTGATTCCTTCCTGGAGCTGTGCAGGAGCCTGACCCACATCTGCTCTGACTGGGAAGCAGGAAACCCTTGGCATGCAGCAGCACAGGCTCTGCTGCACCAATAAAGGTCCAGCCCTGTTATATGGGGCTATTTAGGATGAACCAGAGCACTGGGAGCTGGTCTGAGTCCCCTCAGTGATGGATGACACCCTTGTGCCTCCTCAGGACAGCAGGCAGGGTCAGCACTGCTGTCCTGTCACCTCCCAGATCCCACCAAGCTCACAGCACCCACGATGCCTTCAGCCACAAGAGTCCACGGTGTTTGTTCCCACTACATCACAAATCACAGCTCCAGCTCCCCACCAGGCTGTCCTGACCCTGCTGACCCACCAGCACTAATTAGATCAGAGCATGTTTAGGGCACTGCCATTATCCCCCAGGAACAGGATCAGCCTCTGGAGCACAGTCACAGAATATCCCGAGCTGAAAGGGATGAAGGATCATCCAGTCCAGTCTCTGGCCCTACCAGACCCCCCAACAATCCCACCCTGGGCATCCCTGGAGCGCTGTCCAAACACTCCTGGAGCTCTGGCAGCCTCAGGGCTGTGCCCATTCCCTGGAGAGCCTGGGCAGTGCCCAGCATCCTCTGAGGGAAAAACCTTTCCCTAAATCCAACCTAAACCTCCCCAGGCACAGCTCCTAAGGTCCTGTTCTTGTCACAGAGACCAGAGCTGCCCCTCGGGAGGCCTTTCCTCATCCTCCACACTCTGCTCCAGCTTCACCTCCCACAGCAGCACCACCCCCAGCGGGTCAGGGCGACACAGGATCACCCAAACCCTCCCAAACCCCCCGGCACGCCAGCAGCCATCCTTACCCACGAGAAAACAGCCTGGTGTGTCTCCCAGCCCGGCCAAGACCTGCCCGACTCGTTCCACCGACTGACTGACTGCTCGTCAGCGGCTTCCCCACTCAAATAAAAACACCGGGAAGCAACAAGCAGCTCCCGGATCTGACACAGACACGCGGCCCACGTGCTCGTGTGTACTCCAGGGGCAAAACAACCGGCCAGGAGACACCGCACCTGCCAAAAACCCTGCCGGGGAGAGACAGAGAGAGCCAGGAATAACAGCATCTTCCCTTGGCAGGGGATGGGATGGGGATGTGCCCTTTGTCGGGGAAGCTCCAGGGAAAGCAGGGCTTGGGGTGGTCAGAGCCGGGAATTGTCCGGGATGTTCCTGCCCAGCTGCTGGAGGGAACACAATGGGAGCCCCTCAGATGTGCCTGTGTGGGTGTAAAAGCGCAAACACAGAGCCGAGAGAGGAATTTGGGTGCGATTTGGAGCTGTCGCAGCCCCCGCCGACCCCACAGCGACACCGGGCCGGGGTAGACGCGTTCATCACTCATTAATTAGCATTAATTACCGTGCCTCAGCCTCTCCCCCGGGCCCGCAGCCCCGCAGGGAGCGGAATCCAGCGGAGGGATGGAGAAACCCCGCCTGGAAACGGATGGAGGCGGCACCCTCAGGGCCGGGAACGCCGGTTTTCCGCCAAAACCGGGGCTTTGAGGGAGGTCCCTGCAGGCTGCGAGTCCTGAGGGCTCACGGGGATCTCCAGGGGCCGGAAAGACACGGCCCCGTTACCGCCGAGCCAGCACCGCGGCCCCCCGGCCTCGCCACCGCTCCTCTCCCCGTTAATCCCCGGTCAAACCGCGGGAAGGGCCCACCGCCCCGCACCCCCCCCGCGGCCCTCACGGAACTCCCCCCGCCCGCAACAGTGGTACATCCCCCCGCCGCGCCGCCGCTGCCCGGTGGCGCACCCCCTCCCGCGCCCCGGTGGTACGTGCCGCCCCCCCTCCCTCCCCGCACCTCTCCCGCGGCCCGGCGCGCGCGCTCCTCGCGGCTCCCCCCGACGCGTCCCACAGGAACTTCCGCCAGCGCGGCGGAAGTGACGTAGGGGAGCGCCGGGCGCGACGGGCCGGCCATGGTGGAAACGGGCACTGGATCGCGCTCGGAACACGCGGAGGGAGCGGCCCCGAGTGGGTTATCGGTGACAGGTCCCGGCCCAGCTCTTCCCACAGTGCCCTGCCCCCGGTGGCTCGGTTATAAAGACGGATCCTGGCTCCCCGCCGGTGCTACCCGCGGAAACGGAAGGGCCGCGACTCAGGGACAGCGCTCAGCTCTGCACCGCAGCGTGTTTATTGTCAGTCACAGCCGGTACCGGCCCCGCACACGGCTCGGCGATGCCTCCGGGCGGCCCCGCCGCCCTCGGGGCCGCCTCACCCCGCACCGCCGTGTCTGTCCCACAAACATGGAGCTGCTCCGGCGCCTCGGGAAGCCGTTCCTGCCCCGGGCAGGCTCGCGGCAGCCCCGTTAGGAGATGAAGTGAGTCTGAGGGGTGATTTGTTCCAACTTGTGGTCAGCTGGGTTCGCCGAGGCTTCGTAGTTGCAGATGGTGACTTCGTGGCGATGAGCCTGGGTGGAGATGGAATGTTTTAAATCCAGGGAAAGCAGGATTCCAGCCCTTTCTACACTCTGGGTTCCACTCTGCTCTCACTCACCTCTGTCCACTCCCCTTTCAAGCCTATGTAAAAAATCTTGGTTGTCTCTGCCCCGAAGTTCTTTGGGAAGTGCATGGAGAGGTGGTAAACGTTGGAGAAACGGGCAATTCTGAAAGAAAACACATCCTGAGAACACAGCTGCTACTCCACCACCTCCCCAGGCTCCCAAACCACCTGCAGCTCCCCCTGATCCCAGTCAGACTTGGCAGCAAGGGGAGTTTCCCTCACACCTGTGGGTCAGCCATGAGCTGAGGACAGGACACCAGGATGATTCTGCACCCTGAAAATCCCTGGGGTACCAACACAGCAGCCCCAGGCTCTGGGAAGGACAGGACAGAGGGCAGGAAAGAGCTGAGGAGGCAAATCCTCCTGAGGGCAGTTTTGAGGCACTGCCCTGTGCTGACTCTTCCCTAAATCTGGAAGGCTGGACAGAGTTCCTGTGCCAGGCAGGAGCAGCCCTCATACCCCAGGCTCTGTCTCATACTTGGTGGGATACTCCAGCTCTCCCAAGGGATCCCGGCTCAGGCTGAAGGTCTGCTCTGGTTCCTTGGCTGTGTCATCAAAGGACATGTGAGGAATGTTCCTGAACCTGGCAGGACAAGGAGAACCCAGGGAGTTATTAACAACAGGTCAGCTAATTGGATTCCATCCATTTACACTGCCCAGGTTCTTCTCAACAAAATAATGGATTTATTTGGTGTTCTCACAAAGCCACCAGCTCCCCCCAGAGCAGGCAGCCCCTCTGAGGAAGTGGAAGCTGGTTTTACTCACAGCCTCATCTCAGCCGGGTGTGTCTCATCATCCTCGCCCATCACAATGACTCCTTTCAACTTCACGCTGCCCGTGAACCTGCCCAGGCACACAGAGCAGAATTGTCACCTTTGTCCCGTCCCAGTCAGCCCCAGTGCCACATTCCCAGGTGAGGAACAAGCCCTGCCAGCAGCCAGGACAGTGCCAGAGGCACTCAGGGACAGAACTCACGGGATGTTGAAGAGCAGCTCCTCGTCATCATCGCTCTCCACAAACTGGGGAGAGAGAAGAGCAGGTCAGGGGTGTGCAGGAGGTGGTGGGAGAGCACAGGGGGCAGAGGGGGGAGTGTGGGGACAGCTGGAGGGGTCACTCCAGTGGGGTTCAGGGGGACCTGCAGTACCTTGCTCACAGAATCCCAGGATATTTAGAATTGGAAGGGGCTCTGGAGATCATCCAGAGGGTGGAAAGGTCACCTGGAGCAGGTGACATGGGAACATGTCCGGGTGGGTCTGGGTTGTCCCCACAAAGGGAGACTCCAGCTCCCCCTGGGTAGCTGTTCCAGGGCTCTGCCACTCTCGTGGAAAGTAGTTCTTCCTCATGTTGAGGTGGAACTCGTGGTTTATTTTATGACCACTGCTCCTCATCTCCCTGAACAGAGGCCTGGCACCATCCTCTGACATCCCTTGGAGATATTTTATGGATTGATGGGATCCCCTCTCAGCCTTCCCTTCTCCAGAATAACCAGGCCCAGCTCCCGCAGTCTGCCCTCATGAGGGAGATGCTCAAGACCCCAGAGTCATCTCTGTGGCCTCCACTGGACCCCCTTCAGCAGCTCCTTCTCCTCTCCTGAGAACCCCAGGCCCGGAGTCCGCCCTCCAGCTGTGCCTCGCTAGGACCGAGCCGAGGTGCAGGACCCCCTCCCCGCCCTGCTGCCCCCCCCGCCGCTCCCGGCCTCACCTGAGAGCGGTCCCTGCGCTCCTCCCAGGGGCGGAACACGGTGGCTCCGGAGCCCTCGCAGCGCTCGTTGAGGCACTGCAGGCGCTGCCGGTCGATGCGCAGGTACAGCCCCCAGGCCGCGCCGCGCTCCGCCGCCTCCTCCCCGCAGCAGCGGCACCGGCCGGGCCCGTGCCCGTGCGCCATGGCCGCGCCGGTACCGCCCAGCGCGCATGCGCGACGGCGAGACACGCCCACACGGCACCGAGGACACGCCCACAATGCCGCAGGGCACGCCCCGGTGTCAGATAAACCACGCCCACAATTCCCACATGGCACGCCCATCTCCCTGACGTCACACCATATAGTAATTGGGCAGGCCCATGCTTTCGTAGCCACGCCCACACAACCCGGTGATAGGTCCGTTGTCTTTTAGTCGCGCCTATATGGGCGTGGTCTGCCGCTGCACGTGCGGAGCCCGCCGCCCGCCCGCTGCTCTCGGGGAGGGTTCCCGGTGGGCCCGCCCCGCCCCACCCGGGGAATCGCGAAGCTGCTGCTTTCCCCGCAAAGGCTCCGTGCGTATTCTCCGGGGGGATTGTTCCAAGCAGCGCAGGAACAGGAGCAGCAGCCCCGCCGGGATACCGGGCGGGATAGCGGAGTGGGATACCGGAGCATCACCCTCCGAGGAGCCACGGAGTTTCCTAATGGTGTGTTTAACATTCGTTGTTAGTGTTAGGAAAAAACGAGCAGCCACGGTCCAGTGTTTGGCTTTTATTGAGACATGATTCTCCTCTTTTTCATATAACTTATCTAATTAAAATATTCATCTTAGTTACCACAAAAAAAGGAACATAGAAAATTGTATATACACACAGTTTGGGACCAAAATACAAATACGAGTCCAAGTCACTCCCCCTCCTCCCTCCTCCTCCTCTTACTCATCCTACAGGGATGGGGTGGGAGGGGGGAAGAGGCAGCTCTGCTCCATCCTTCAGTGTGTGGTGGAGCACAGAACAACTGCACAAGTGTCACAGGAAGGAGCACTTTGATCCCAGACTTTGCGTAGTGTGTCCCCAGGGAAACATCCCTGCTCTGCTCCCAGCTGAGGGTCGGTGCCCACCTCTCCCCAGGCTGGATTTAGTGTCTGAGCAAATGGAAGGGAAGGGCCAAGGGTTGGCATCGCCCCTGAGGGAGCAGAGTCACTCCAGTGTCACCTCCCTGCAATGCCACAAACAGAACACGGACACAGCTGGCAAAGCCTGGAGCAAAGCAGCTGCTCTGAGAGGGAAAGAGCATCTCCCCAAAACAGCAACGCTTGGGCCACACCCACAGCTGAGTGTGGAGCTATGATATCAATTCATTAGCAGTTTAGCAGTGCCCAGAGTCGTTCTTGGGCAGTGCCCAGATCCTTTGCTCAAAGCTCCATCGTGTCTGAACATGATGCCAGGCTCTGCTTCCCTCCCCTCTGCCCCTACCCCAAGTACAGAGGAGAAATAAACAGTAGCACAATGGTCAGCAGAAGAGAATATATTGTTATCTAATTAAAAATACAGCAAAATTAAATACAGCAAAAAACGCAGGAGAGTAAGGAGCCATTATTTTACAGCACAACACACACTGAAATGCTGCACGGTAACATTAAAGCATCTGGGACTGTAACAAACTTACAGCACATGAGAGTCTGAGAACATTTTTCCAAGAATTTCAAACTAAACAAATAACAGACCAAATAAACAGGAGACGTGTTCAGAATGGTTTCAAAGAAAGACATTTCATTTAAAGGAGGGAAAAAAAAAAACAAAACAAAACAAAAAAAAAAAAACCACACAAAAAACAGAACAAACAGAAACCAGAAGCAAAACAGGGATTTTTCTAGAGCCCTCCAGGGAGGACCCTTCACAGCAAGGTTTCCCCCGGTCAGTGCACACAGACAACTCCACCGGTTTGGGATTTGGCAGCCACGGAAAGCCAGCAGCAGAGCTTCTCAGGAGCTGCCAACAACAACAGCATCCACTACTAGCATCTTTTCCACCCAGACAGCAAAGTCCTAGGGCAGCAAATATGGCTTGGAACAGGAGAATCCCTCCCCTCTCCGACCCAGTTGGACCCCAGAGCCCTCCCAGAGAGGCCACGAGCTCTGGGGTCTCCCCAACCCCATCCTCTGCTTGCGCCACCCCTGGGGTTCCCTTTGGGGCAGACAAAACACAAGCAGAAACCTTCCCCAGACACACCCCACAAGAAACCTTCCCAACAGCACAGCACAACTCCTGGCTGTGTCCAGCTCTGGCGAGCCCAGCTGCCATCCTCACACCCTCAGCAGGGCTCCAACCTCTCCAGGAGCTCCAGGGCACTACCTGGCACACCCAGCAGCCTCATCCAGCACCTTCTCCTTCCTGAGCTCCAGCTCCTCACACACCAGGTACGAGAGAGCCTTTGGAGCTCCTGCTCTGAAGGACACACACATGTTACAGCAGCCACATTCCATTGCTCACTTCCCTCCAACCTCATTCAAGTGGTTTCAGGTTCAAAGACCAAAATCCTCGGATTTTTCCAAAGAGGGGACAGAGCAAAATGTACAGGGAAAAGACAGGATTTAGGCACCAGCTTCCCAACTGGAAATAAATCCTTTGCAATTCCACACAGAGAACAAGACAGAAGTATTTCCTTTTCCCACTAAAAGAGGCAAATGATGCCTTCACTGATACTTAAAAACTGTTTCCCATTGCAAAGTTCCCTATCTCCCTCCAGATAAAAAGTTAAAATCTGACTTGGTGCACAGTAAAACTTCTCCCAAATCCCTGGCAGTTTTATTCCCAGTAGCCAGCAGAAGACAACAGCAGCAGAGGAAACGTCCCCAAAGGCTCTTGGCATCCCTGCAGGACCACAAAAGCACCTGTACAGGATCTACAGCAACAGCACAGAGAAGGTCAAGAGCTCAGATTTTATTGACACACACGAGCAGGGAGCAAAGCCTCAGGGCTGGATGCACTTGCCAAAGGACTGACAAGTGGCTGGGCCACTGGTCCTACCTGTCCCAGAGTCTCCAGGTGAGACTTTGGGCCCAGCAGGTGCCAGATCACAGGAAAGGCTCCTGTGACACCCAGTGTCCACTCAGATGGATTCCAGCTCGAGTCACCAAGGCTGACCCTGGGACTGGGTTGGGAAGAGAGAGAGACTATGGGGAGCAACATAAATAATACAGCAGGGTAGAGGGGCAAAATATTAATTAAAACCATTTTATAATTTATTAAGAGGTTAAATAGTAAATAAGTCTCTGGATCTTCCACTCTCAGCAGGTGCCAAGATTTCACATTTTCCTGTGTCAGGAGATTCTGTACACCCTTCTTTCAATGGATGACAAAGCCAGAAACAGAATGTTGAGGACAGGGGGGTAAAAGAAGGGGGCTTGACACTGAGAAAGGGACCAGAATAAAAGATAAAATACTGTGCCGTCATCTTGTGCAGATCGAAGCTTCTCCCAGCAGCTGCAGCCTCCAAAGAGTTCAAAGATAAGGAAGGGTTGTTTGGGTACCTTCTCCCCCTTCAGTGCCACTCCTCCACAAGAGAGAAAGGCCCAGCTCAGCTCTGCAAACTTATCTCCGAGAGAACCTGTTTTTGAAAGCTTTGATAGTCTTTGCCATCATTGGTGCAATTTCTGCAAAAGAGAAAGAAAAAAAACCCACCACTAAATCAAACAAAAAAGCCCCCACATGAAAGCAAAAGTGACAGATGGAAGAGCTGAGAGCAGCTGAAAGCTGCAGCCCTGGCAGACACAAGTGTTTGAGCAGGGCCCATCAGAGTTTTCAGGTCACAGACTGAGGAGAAGCCACTGCTTTCTGCACTGCGCCAACACAGATCCCTGGTTAAACCCTCCCTGCTTCCTTCTCGAGAGAGCTGCACTCCAATTCCCAACAGCTGGACACACACAGGGCAGCAGGAGGGCAAAAGCAGAGGTTCTGCCTCACTGGTACCATCAGGACAAGGACAGGTTGATACAGTCAGCTCTGAGCAGCTGAATCAGATGTTTCCCTTCACTGTTCCTCATGCAACAAGTTTGCACAGATTCCTTAGAAAGAGGAGAGATACCAACATCAACCCTCCTGCACAGCCTGGAATTCCCCCACAGCAGAAGCAGCTGTTAGTGAAGGAGAAGCTTTAAGAGACCACAGGGATGTCTGCAGGTTGTACTTACTCTTCACAGGGGGTTTCCTGGGGTCGTAGGAAGAGAAGGTGCTACCTGAAGATGGGACCGAGTGGGCACTGCTGGTGCTGGGCCCATCGTAGGACTGCTCGTCACTGGCCCGAGCGTGGCTTTTGCTGGGTGGGTACGGGACTGGTTTTATTCTGCAACAGACACAGGACAGGCATTTCCATAAAGGGTTCATCGTGGTTTGAGGCAATCCTACAGACACAAGCCACTTTTGTAACAACATCAAGGCTGATACAAAGTGGAACCAACAGTGACCCAGTGCTTCCCAGCAGAAAACAGGTGATTACAGTTACAAGTTTCCCTGCAAAAGGAGCTCCCAGACACACAGTATCCTTTCCTGAGCTTCAGGGAGCAGCTGGCAGAAGGTCCTGAGCAGCAAGTGCTACAGAGAAACACTCACTTGGTCTTCTCTGGCAGAAGAGGGCCTCCAGTTCCAAACTTCTCCTGTCTCCTCCGTACATCCCGAGGGGGCTTCGCTGCAGAATTCACAAATGCCATCTTGGCTACTCTCCCTGCAAGAGGCCAGAGGGAAACATCACTTACAACCAGTTGGCTATAAAGGAGCTCCTCACTGCTTGTCTTACTACTGACAGTTCAGTGTTACTACTGACAGTTCATCCACCTCTTCCCAATCCATCCATGCCAAAGAAACAGTGACAGACTCCTTCCTAAGGTCTGAACCTCTCGCAGTGAGAAATCAGACTGGTCAGCTCAGCAGTTCTCACTATGTTCACCCCAAAACCAGGAATGTTCCCCCCAGCCTGGTTCTCTTCCATGCCAGCATGGAGAAGGCACATGAAGAAACAGGAGCCTACTCATCATTGCTGTAAAATAATGAGCTGCATCAACACCACCACAGATGAAAACAAGACACCGTTAAACCACAAAGCAAAGCCAAGCACACAGAGCTAAACAGCTCCTAAACTGGACTGGTTTTAAGGCCAAATCACAGAACATGTAGGTTGGAAGAGACCTTCAAGATTATTGAGTCCAACCCAGCCCTAACACCTCAACTAGATCATGGCATCGAGTGCCACATCCAGTCTCTTTTTAAACACATCCAGGGATGGTGACTCCACCACCTCCCCAGGCAGACTATTCCAGTATTTAATCACTGTTTCCATGAAAAACTTCTTCCTAATATCCAACCTATATTTCCCTTGACGCAGTTTAAGACTGTCCTCTTGTTCTGTCAGTTGCTGCCTGGAGAAAGAGACCAATCCCCAGCTGTCTACAACCACTCTTCGGGAAGTTATAGAAAGTGATCAGGTCACCTCTGAGTCTCCTTTTTTCCAGGCTACACAACCCCAGCTCCCTCAGTCATTCCTCATATGGCTTGTTTTCCAAGCCCCTCACCAGCTTTGTTGCCCTCCTCTGGACACGTTCAAGCATCTCAATGTCCTTCCTAAACTGAGGGGCCCAGAACTGGGCACAGTTGGACACAGATGGCCTCCCTCAGCCCCACCTTTGGGTTTGTTGGCGTGGGCAGAGCCGATGTTGCGGGCCAGCATGAGCAGGCGCTGCTCGCGTGCGTCGTGCAGCCGCAGGTACATCTCCCGCCACGACTCGAACTCCTCAGGCTTCTCGTTCTTGAAGTCTCGCAGGCAGTGGTTGTGCCACAGCTGATCCGTGTCCTCCACCAGCACCTGAAGCAAACCCACATAGAGCTGGGATCTCTCCTGACTCTTCCAGTCCCCTTTTTCCCTTGGCACCAGCTTAGTATCATGGGAATTCCATTCGCGTGCAGCAAAGCCACCTCTTGCAAAAGGACTAGCAAAAGCCACCTCTTGCAAAGAAAATGCTTTGTTTGCTATTCTGCTCTTGCAGGTGAGGACAGCCCTGCATATCACATCCCTTCTCCCAGGCCAAGGCACTCACATGGTTGCACTCCTCGATGCGATACAGCTGCTCCGGGGTGCACCTCTCCAATACCGGCTCCAGCACAGAGAAAGGGACACCACCCACTTCATAGATTGCTAGAGAGAAGCAAGAAGCACAGGGTATTCATTATCCTGCTCCTTTCTTGCCACAGAAAGGGCTTGACATCTTGAAACACAGTGGAAAAATTGTGGTGTTGCACAACACCCCACAGGATGATGGCAGGAGAAAGGAACCTCAGAGACATCAATATCTCCAAGTTAAGAAATATCTCCATTTCCCACAATTTCCAGTGCTTTAGCACTGCTTGAAATCATCCTGAGTGCTGATCCCTGCAGCACCTGGACTTCCAGTGGGATTTATCCCATATTTGTAGCAAGGCAGGAACTGCTGGGATCTGCACCAAGTTTGCCAAAATTTCAGTGCACAATGACTCTGAGACAAGGAAAGGTACTTACAGTCGATGTTGTTACTGAGGACCCTGATACACTGCTGGTACAGGGACATCATCTTTGGGAGGTAGGCAGTTTTGGAGCCAGAGTACACCTGCATTTTGGAATTTAACCTTCGGCCTGTGAAACCCGCTTCGCTCTCCTCCACTGGCGAGGACACTGCTGTGGAGGGAAACGCTTGGAGTGAGGAGGGGAGAGAGAAAAGAAAGAGCCTGTCCTGATAAATTGTGCCTCCTTTGTAGGAGGCACAAATTGAAATCCCCATAAGTGACCTTATGGGCAAAGTCTTCTCCAAGAGACTTGCAGAGCAAGTTCAGGAAGGGCAAGTCCAAAGCCTGAGCCCTAAAGAAGCATCAGTGAAGGATTCTTCTCATTTCTGATGGAGCATGTGGGAAGCAGCTGCTTTTTTGTCTGAAACCTCTGCCCTTGGCTGAACCCAGCCAGCATCCACTCCTGCTCTCTCCCACAATCTGGCTCATTCCAAACCCATTTTCCTGCCCAACATACCTTTCCTTTTTGTCTGGGAGCAGGTGATGGACTCAATTGAGGGAAGAGGACGATAATTGGCCTGGATGGGGGGCAGGGGGATGTCTGGTAACGTCGGTACCACATCTAAAATTATCTGGAAGAAGAGAATGTACATGGAATAAGACAGAAACACAGCAAAATGTGACATTCCACCAGTGTACAAACAGCATTGAACTGTGGGGCTTTTTGCTTATTTTGAATAAACCACTCAATGCTGCTCAATGTGCCTAGGGAACATCCTCAGGGTGTGACTGCCAATAGGAAGAAGATGAAATTTGGGATCTGAATAATTCAGCACCTTCCACAAAGAGCCATCCATGTTTTTAACCTGTTCAGGACAAGTAGAAGCATTTCCCTGATCTCAAACACTCATTTGCCAGTTCTGCCTCTTCTCTTCCTGCAAAAAACTTTGCACTGGTGGAGGAGAAGAGAACCTCAGAAACTGAGGGCAACTGAAAACTTTGATACTGAGTTTTAGGAAGCACTTACTAGAATGAATGGCAAAGCAGGATTTAAAATGCTGTTAAATCTTATAAAAATCACTTTGTGAAGAGCCAAATGTTTCAAAGTTGGGTAAAAAGGTAAAACAGTAAATATTTTACATATTAGTCCCTATTTATACACCAAACCCTGGCACACATGTGACAAAGGATCTGTACAGAAATATTGCTCATTTTCCAGGCTTTCACAAAAGAAGGTTTGTGTTCTGGAATGAGCTGCCTTGTACCACCAGTTCTCCCATTTCTGGACACTAAAAAAGGTCCATTTTAGAGAAGCATAAATACTTGAGAGGGGAGACATGGGAATCTTGTTAACAAGAGATGCACTGCAAACTGGGCTGGATTCTAAGCTCACATCCACAGACACTCTGCTTTTTTAGCAAACCTTACCCTCTTTGGTTTAGGAGGCTCTGGGGGTTTCTTCTCTGCCTTTTTCTCACTTGTTCTCTTGTGGCTTGGACTCTTCTGACTGGAGCTTGAGCTGTTAGTACTGGCTTTGGATCCGTTCTGTTTGCTGTGCCCTCGGTCTTTGTCCCCAGCTGACCCAGCCGAGGATTTGACCACTTTCTTTTTCTTTTTCTGGGGCTGGTCATAGCTGAGATATGACTCAAACGACATCGTAGGTTGTTCAAACTCATCCTCTGCTTCCCCCTCCCCAGAATTTGAGGAAAAAAACACTGATTTTTTGTCCACATCAGAGACTTTGCGCTTCCCCTCCGATGACTTTAAGCTCCCAGATCCCCTCTTTTCCTTGATCCTGTTGCCTGAGTCACTCTCAGCTTTCCGTTTCTCTGAGTTAGAGCTCTCCAGGCTCTGCTTGGACTTTTCCAATTTGCTCTTCTCAGAGTCCCGGTGCTTTTGCTTCTTGACATGGTTGTCCAAAGATTCCTCTGAGTGCAGCGACGAGTGCGACTTCTCCTTCCTGGAGGTGCCGCTCTCCCGATTCTTCTCCTTTTTAGTGCCCTCTGACGTCCTCTGCTTCTCCTTGCTGGCTGCTGCCACAGGAGATTCTCGGAGCTGCTCTTTAAAAGAAGCCTTGTGCAACCTCTCTGGGCTGAAGGCAGAGGTCCTGTCATCCCCTCTGCCATCAAGTTGCTGCTTCTTGTGCGAGGACTTGTGCTCTTTGCTCCGACCGGCGTTCCCTTTGTCGCAGAAATCGCCGGAGCCGCGCTCCCGGCCCACCCCCAGCTTCTCCTGGAAGCTGTGGCCTTTAGTGGCTTTCCGATGGAATAGTGCTGGTTCTTCCTGCTCCTCAGAGGCATAAGGGTCTGTGTCCACATCCTGAGGGCTCTCGCTGGGCTCAGGTGACACAGCTTGTCCACAGTCCGAGTACTCCTGGTCTGAAGAGAGCACCGGGGAGGACCTGCCCCAACCCTTCCCCTGGTGGCTGCTATAGCCGTAAGTCTCGTGGGCTCTCTCAGGCCTAGGATACCTTTTGGACTTCTTTTCCCTATGATCTGGGCTATAGGACTGGCTGCAAGAAGGCTGGAAGGGTTCTGAGTAATCCTGATCAGCCTCCTCATCCTCTCTGAGGGAGGATTCCTGATGCCTTTTGCTTGAGCTGCTCCTCTCGTAGTCACGGTCTTCAGAGTCCAGGTTATTTCTGAAGGGAGAAGAAACCAAAAAGAGTTAGATTAATACTGCCCAACATGAATGAAAATAGCCATCCCCTGGGCTGGAACACCTCTCACAGAAGACCAAGGCTGGATTTGGTAGCTTTGTGGCAAAAATCACACTAAATCTCTAAGGAACAGCAACAACCAGGGATTTAAAAACTGCATTTCTAGTGCAAGAATTGATGAAGCACTTTTATTAGGACTAGAGACATAACCTTCTTTGTGCCTACACACTCCTGGTTGTATGATGCTGTGGGAAATGTCCCCCAGTTCAACACATGGGAATACCACTCCTTTAAATTTCCATTAATAATTGGGCCATTATCACTCAAATCTATTTGATCTCTGCTGGGTTCAACACAGCTTTGTTACTGCCACATGCCTGCTAGCAATAACTTCCAGTTTCCATAGGATTCTGGCTCATAAAAGCATTTTTTCAAATTGCTTGGACCTAGAACTTCCTGTCTTCACAATCATAAAATGGGAAGCAAGCAGATTGCATCTTTTGCTTTATTAAGGGTACTTTTTTTGGCATCTCCTGTTAATCTCTTAATCAAACTGCAGATTCTTGAAAGTTGGCCCCAACTTCCACATGAAACTGCAGCTGTCATCATCCCAATGCTTCAGAGCCAGCAAAGGCAAGAAGTTTCTGCCAAAACAAGGCAAAACCCCCAGGCAGAGTTCACGTATTGGTTTTACAAGTTTTTCCAGAGCCTTGGCCAGAGAGGTTTGAAATCTCCACTGAAAAAACATTCCCAAAGCTCATCCATGGGGCTCACTCACCGCTCTGCCTCTTGGGCCACGGGCACCAGCTTCTTCCACCTGGCCACGAGGTCCTTGGCAAAGTCTCCCACAAGCTCATGTTTCCTCAGGCTGTTCACAGTCTTCCCAACTCCTGTCTCCTTCAGGGGAGAGCCATGAATCCATCTTAGCAAAACAGGAATTCTCACCCCTGCTGAACTCCCTAAAGAGTCAATGAAATCAACACACTCCCTACTGCTGCGAAGGAGAAAGTTCCCTCATCTAACAGCAAAGATATCACTTTTGTTATGTTTTCAGCTGCTTTATATCACTCACTACATGTAAATCAAAGAGTTAATTCTACCTTAGTCAAACACTAATTATTCATATTAATAACCCAAGTCAGTATTTACCATGAGAGCTGGCAAGTTTGAAGACAGAAGCCATTAAAAACTGTAAGGATTAGCACTTCCTCATTTCCTGCTGATTTGTTATTGCTGGGATCTGCTCCAACTCTCACATCCCAGTCAGGTGTTAAGCTTTTGGGAGAACCAAGCGTGACAAACTGTCCTCCATGGCTTCCCACCTGCTTTGGCACGCTCCTTTCCCGTGCTTGGCAGTTCCAGAACCTTATCACAATCACACCCATGTCACTGGGCTGTAGCAGGTGGCCAAGGCAACACACCCTGTTCCAGGGAAAGCAGCACTTCCATGGAAAACAGCTCTCCCCAAGACTCTACAGACACCATGAAAAGCCCCAGAGATTTCACAGCTCTTACCACGAGAATGTCAACTGTGATGGGTAACTCTGACAGCCTCTTCAGACTCTTCAGCAGCTGTGGAAACAAGAGGAGAAGCGTTCAGAGTTGTCACACGGAACCACAAACAGGGATTAGGGAGGAAGAAAAATGCTGCACTGTCTGAGAGCTCATTAGGAAGATCCAAGTGACTGACAAGCTGCTGTCTCGCTCCAAAAAAGCTGAACACGGGGGCCAACTGCAAAAAAATCTTGTCTCTGCCCACAAGAACCCACCTTGTAAAATCTTGTAACACACTCAAATACTAATGTTTGCTTCACACGGGACTGCAACTTAAATCTGGCTTAAAGCACTGGGAACAGAAACACGCAGCAAGAGGAAGAAAGGACTTGGGAGCCTGTAACTCTCAGAAGGTGGTGGTGGAATCACACCCCTTGGCAAGAGGGGTGGGAACAAACCAAAATAAAAAGGGTAAGGAAGATTTCTAGATGCTCCTAAAGACCTAAGAGGGGAACCTGTATCTCCACTGCTGACAGGCTCTCTTCAGTCAGGTGCTAAATCCCTGATTCCTTCCAAATTCCCTCTCTCTTGCTCCACTCTTTTCCCTTCACCAAACACCAGGGAAGTGTTTTTTCCTCCACACACCCCAGGCAAGGCTCTGCCAGCATCTCCACCTGCTCCATGGGACAGGGTAGGACAAGGAGCCCTCTCCAACAAGGAGCTGGAGGAGTTTGGCAAGAAGAAACAGCCTGAAGCTGCACCAGAGGAGGTTCAGGTTGGACACCAGGAGAAATTTCTTCAGGAAAAGGTGGCCAGGCACAGGAATGGACTGCCCAGGGAGGTGGTGGAGTCACCATTCCTGGAGGTATTGAAGGATTGAGCAGTCATGGGGCTCTGGGCTGGTTGACAAGGCAGGGATTGGCCACAGGTTGGACTCGATGATCCTGGAAGTCTTTTCCAACCCTAATTACTGTGGGATTCTAAGTGAAGGGGATGTTCCTGTACCTCTGGCACCCAGGTGGTTTGGGACATGGCCTCACCACAATGTCTGTTGGCTCTGTAGCTAGAGTACATGGTAGAACACGTCTGACAGCACTGTTGCCCCTCACATCATTTCCCACAGCTCAGCTATAGCCACAGTCCAGCCTCATCAGCATTCCCATTATTATAGCCCCTATACAGCCCTGGCTGTGCTCAGCACTCCTATGCTATATGCCATACAAAGGGCTGCCCCTGATCCAGAAGATCTCTTTAAAGCACTGTGCTCGTGCTCAAATCAGCACTGTCAGCCTAAGCTGACACCCAATCACCCCCACGGCCACCGTGCAAGGATCAGACAGGTTTGCAGGTTTCCTTCCTGCGGAGGGAAGTGAGTTCCTTTAACCTATTTGAGGAGTGCTCTTGCTTTCAAAGAGGAAACACTCCTCGACACCCAGAGAAGGGTTCCTCTGACTTCAGCAAAACCACAACTTCTGTTCACTAGAAACCACCCCTTTCTATTTGGGACCTAATAACTGTGACAGAAGGTTTCGGTTTTCTTGGTTTAGAAGAGTGAAACACTGATACCAAGAGTGGCTACTGTTGCCTTGCCAGTACAGGTGCTCAACAAGTGCACTGGCAACTGAAGTCATCAAACCAAAGGGAGCAGAGACGGAGCTCAACTTTGCTGCCTCTCCTCGGCGTGCCTGTCACAGTTTCAGGGGTCAGGATCCCTCTGGGAAGGCCAAAATCCTTCTGGGATTGGTAATAAAGGAGTTTGGACTTTGTGCAGAGGGGACAGAGGGGAAGGAAAAGAAGGATGGATTTTTATACTCAATAGAGAAAGAGTAAACCAGGACAATATTAAAGCAACAGCATCTCTGTGAGCAAATTAAATTCCAAGAAAGGTCTTTTCAGAGCTTACAAAATCCCACTGTGAGAGTAAGAACCAAAGGAGAACTCATTCTGGTATCCCTAAATATTTTCTAGCTACACCCCACTGTTGCATCTCCCACAGTTCTGTTTGCTCTTTAGTTATTTGTTGCCTTCAGGGCTAATTCCAGGAAGAGAAGTGCTGTTCTCAATGGGAAAGCTGTTCTCAGTGTGGTCGGAGACCAGGGGAGCCACACACTTGATCCAGAACACGTCTCACGAGGAGCTGAGTTATTCCATAGCCACTGCAGTCGGTTCCTCCGTGGAACACAGGTCCTTGTGCATGAGATGCACCAAGTGAGACAACTTTGATGCAGTGGGGCTTAAAAACTCATAGTAAACTTTATTTCCTTTGGGCACGAGCTGATGGAGTCCATCCCAGTGAGGCTTAAAGGAACATCAGGAAGAATTTTGGACAACAGGAGGAATTTCTCCACAGAAAGGTGGTCAGGCATTGGAAGGAGATGGTGGAGTCCCCATCTTTGGATGTGTTCAAGAAACAACTTAATGTGGAACTCAGTTGATATGGAAGGTTCAGTCAAAGGTTGGACTCAGTTCTGGAGGTCTTTTCCAACCTGTAACAATCCTGGGATTCGAAATCTGGCAGCTCATCTTAGAAATAATCATGATCATACAAATCCTGCGAGGAAAAGGTGACCAGGTGGGAGACAAAAAACACCAGGCTCGTGTCCAGTGAGACACACACCACACAGCTCTTGTAAAGCACCCCAGGGCAGGGCTTCGGTCAATCAAGACACAACCCATAAAACCTTTCCCGAGTTCCAGCTCCAATCAAGTTCTGTTGGACATGGGTGGATTGTTTCCTTTTTCTGAAAGAAGGCAGCCAGACTGTTACGACACAAAAAACACACACTAATATCAAATTGCTCCAGCACAGCCCAGCTGCTTCGCCTCCGTGAAGATGCTCTTGCTCATGTTTTCCTTCTCCTCTTTCTTCCCATAGCCCTGGAGCAGAGCTTGTACCTCCTCTGCTGGAAAAAAAGGGACTTTTTCCAAACCATGACAGCACCGTCCAAGATTTCATTTGCACTGTTCCCTGCCAGCAGCCCAAATTTCACCCGAAACCAGTAATAACAACACTTTACACCTTTCAGCAGGGCAGTGAGTTGTACATGATACTGGGCAAATATTATTCTTTCACATTCCTGATAAAATATTTTGAAAGGACCAGGCAAGAATAGTGAGGGCTGGAAATGGCGTTAAGGGTGGGCAGCACCCAGGGATGCTGTGGATTTGTCCTGCTGACAGGGTAAAATTTCTTCAACAGGAAGGTCCTCCCAAGACCTATCAAGACAATGCAATGGCAACTAAATTCAGGCTTTAAACCACTAATGCTTCAAGGACAAGTGGAAAAGTATCAGAAATAAAGAATATAGGTCACAGGACCTTTCTGCTGGGTAAGAAAACAGGTTTTCAAGTCATTACCTTGCTTTACCTTCTCTGCCTGCCCTTGCAAAACCGCCCAGGAACAGTGGAGCAAGAAACGACTTTGCACCACGAGGTCACTGGAGAAAGAGTCGGGCTGTGCAAACACTGCCCTGAGACTTGCAGTGCTCCAGAAACACCAGCAGTTCTTGCCCTGAACTCACACAAGGGTCAGGGAACAGCAGCACTAATTGTCTGTGCACAGACCACTCAAACAATATTTGAAGTTTTGCCCATGGTCTCAGCACCATGAAGCTCAGAGCCCCTGGAACTGACTCCTTGGCAGTTCCTCAGCTCCATTTGGGGCTCCACCAGTTAAACCCTGCTCTGGTCCTGGCTGAGAGGGTGAGAAGAGTAACCAGATCCCATTGCATCACCCCCAGCCAGGCTGGAGCTCCTACAGGGGCTCCCATTTCAAAGGGTCAGCACTCGAGCATCCTCTCCTCTTCCTCGGTGGTGGGAGATCTTGGGAAGCGAGTCCTGCAGGTGTTAGTCTCAGTGAAACAGAGATAGCCCAGCACGGAGCAGCTGCACAGCCCTGCCTGTCTCCTCTTTCACCTGAATCACACTAAACTTGAACCGAACACGTGTGAGTACTCTCAACAGATGCTCCCCCTTTCAAACTGGAGAACGGAGTAACAGCATGCCCAAGTTCAACCATAATTCCAAATTTCACTAGAAAAACCAGCTCTGAACGCTGGTTCCCAGTAGGACGGTCACTGTCACCAGCCGAATATCACCGAACACGGCGAGCCCAAGGCAGGTCGGGGCAGCACCACGGGCAGAACATGTTGGCAGCGGGCACATTCCTTCTTGGAGAGGAGCAAGAAGAGCCCAGCAAATGCCCCAAGGCCAGAGGGAACGGAGGCGACAGGAGTCAGCTGCGGACCGGGAGCCGCGTCCCCCCCAGCCCCGCGGCGGTGCCTCCCTGCGTGGGCTCACACGGCACCGCCACCGAACACGTCACCAGGGCAAGACTCTTCCGGCGAGTTCTCCGCTGCCCGTGTGCCCGGCCGGGCCCCAGCCCTGCCAACGGGGACCCCAAAAGGGACTCCTGCCCGCCACTGCCACGGGAGATCCCAAAAGGGACCCCTGGCTGCCACTGCCCAAGGGGGACCCCAAAAGGGACCCCTGGCTGCCACTGCCCAAGGGGGACGCCAAAAGGGACCCCTGGCTGCCACTGCCCAAGGGGGACCCCAAAAGGGACCCCTGGCTGCCACTGTCGCGGGAGGACCTGCCATGGGACCCCTGCCACCACCCGAAGCCTGCCACGGGGGGACCCTAAAAAGGGACGCCCGTCCACCACTGCCACGGGGGGACCCCACAAAGGACACCCGCCGGCCGCAAAGAGACCCCCAGAGCCTGCGAGCCGGGAACAAGCCCCGGGCAGCCCGCACGTCTCACCCCGCGCACCGCGGCCCCGGCCGGGCACGGAGTTCCACGCAGGGGAAGCCCTGGCGGAGGGAGGCCCTGCCCCGCGCACTCCCGACCCCCGTCCCCACCGCTGGGGCCCCGGCGGGCTGAGGCAGCCCCCATCACCTTCTTGGGCTCGGCGCTGCCCGCCAGCCGAGCCTGGAGCCGGCCCACAACTTCCAGCACCGACTCCGCCATTTTTACTGCTGGAGAGCCGGCGGCGGCGGAAGCGGCTTCAGCGGCCGCCGGGCCCACGGCGCTGCCCCGCCGCCGCCGCCATCTTGGCTGCGGGCAGGAAGCGGAAGCGCCGCAGCGCGGCCTCGGCCATGGCGGGTGCGGGCAGAGGGCGGGGCCATGCTGGGGGCTGGCAGCGGCGCTGGGCGGCGCCATCTTGAGTGCTGGCAGGGCGGGGGCCATGTTGGGAACTGGCAGCAGCGCTGGGCGGCGCCATCTTGAGTGCTGGCAGGGCCGCCCTGAGGGGAGCGCGGCCGCCGCCGGGCTGTCAAGTAGTTTCTTGCTCCGCTCTCAGGATGGGCTGTCACAGAATGCCAGAAGAGCTGCGGCTGGAGGGGACCTCTGGAGATCGTCCAGTTCAACCCCCTGTCAAACCTGGAGTAGGTGACACAGGAACTCGTCCGGTTGGGTTTGGGATGTCCCCACAGAGGGAGACTCCAGCCCTCTCTGGGCAGCTGTTCCAGGGCTCTGCCACCCTCATGGAAAGAAGTTCTTCCTCACGTTGAGGTGGAACTGGTGGTTTAGTTCATGGTCGTTGCTCCTCATCCTGTCACTGGGCACCACTGAATGGAGTTTGGCACCATCCTCTGACACCCTTGTATGGATTGAAGGGATCCACTCTCAAATTTCCTTCTCCAGACTGACCTGGCCCAGTTCCCACAGTCTCTCCTCATCAGGGAGATGCTCCAGTCCTTTAACCATCTCTGTTCCCTCTTTTAGAACCACTCCAGCAGCTCCTTGGCTTTCTTGGCCTGAGGAGCCTGGAACCGGAGACATTTTTTTTCCTGAGGCAATATCACTCCAGACCTATTCCTGTTCCCTCCCAATGGCTGCTTTTCTTTGGGATTGCTGGCAGCGAGGACGTTCTTGCAGTGCTGTGTCTCAGCTGAGTCTGGGCCTGAGTCCAGCCCTTTCTGTCCCCCTGGGACATGGTGAGGGCAGCTGACCTCACATCACCCCAAAAGGCTGCTGGAAGTGTAGAAGTGATAAGAGCAGTCATCTGGCTGGCAGAGGGAGAGGAGGAAGGAGTTGTATGGGGAAGGTTGAGGGTCTCTGTGCCTCAACCTGCAAATCCTGGACAAACCTGTCTGAGAGCAAAGTAAGAGCAACCTCAGCCTGTGGGTGAGTCACGGAGAGCCAGGACACACCTGGCAGGATCAGCAGAGATCTTGTGTGGGGCCAGGAGCTGCTGAATAATGGAAAATGAGGGGAAAGCCTTTGTTACTTTCTAAAATGGGGCTGGAGGAATTATTAACAGCACAAGAGTGCCTGGAGCTGCAGTGCCCAGGTAGTTTTCCAGGCTAGCTGGGAGTTGGCTGTGACTCAGACTCTCAGCAGGAAAAGGAGAGGGACTCTGTCTGGTTAGGTATGAAAGAAAATAAGCTTGACCACAACTTTCTGAAGGCAGTGTTACCCTGCTCTGCTGTTGGCTCAGTAATCAGGGCTGGGATTAGCAGCACTGAAAGGATGTGAGGACAATGATTGCCTTTTAAGAGAAATTTAAACAGCCAGAAAAAAAGCTTCCCTTGCTGCCTCGCCTCCCTTCTGTCTGGGCCCTTTAAAATCTCTTTAAACCACTCCAACTTTCTAGATTTCAGCAGCCAGGATTAATCTGTATGAAAAATAGCCCTTCCAGGTTGCTGCAGTGACATTTCTATCAGGAGCAGCAATAATGTCCCATTTTAGGTTAAGTGCAGGTAATAAAGGTCACTGTACCCTCCCACAGCCAGACTTTGGAATAACACAAAACATTTGCTTGGAGTTGGGAGTCTGTCAAAGGTGCCCAGAGGGGACAGGCAGGATCCCAGGGATATCAATCCAAAACTTCCCCTGTATTTGTGTGAAGATCTGTTTTATCGCAGAACAATTTCCTTCTTGGCAGCAAGGAGGCTCTGGCAGTGCTGTATTTCAAGGAGAGGGAGGTCTGAGTGATCTGGGGAGAAAACCTGGAAAAATATTATATTTTCCTGGGAAATTCCAATATTTAACCTGTGTCTTCATTTCAAATCCAGCCGAAAATGCAATTTTTTCTGAGGAGCAGATAGTCTGGACAAAATGTGTGTTTGGAAACATCCAAGTGTTGTTGCTCTGAAAGGACAAATGCCAGTTCCTTTTCCCAGTCCTGAGCTGGTGTCAGAAACCATTTCACATCCAAACTCAGGGAGAGAGCAGCATTTGGGCCCCAGTTTTAGAACACTGTGAGAGATGAGCTCTTAGTGCTGTAAATTGGGGTAGCCCTGTGAAAGTCCACAATTCCAGAGATGGCTCAAGTGCCTGGGACTTTGCTCCTGAATCCCTGTGGCTTCTGAGCCACCCCTGCTCCCTCTGCTCACCCTGGCACACTGAGCCATGCCAGCACTGCCACTTTCCCACTCCAGCCCAGCCTTGAATCCTCTTTCCTGACAGGGACTTTTCCCAAAATTTCCCTTCTCCATGTTTTTGCTGGAGTCTCCTAATGCCCCACTTCCCTCCCTGTGCTAAATACTCAGTAAAAGCCAATTACTCAGTTCCAAGAAACCTGATCTTTGTGGCCAAGAACAATAAACAGCCCCAGACATGTGAGGCAGAGCAGGAACAGCTATTTCTGGCCCCAGATTTGTTCCCTCACCCACTGGCTGCTCCCAGCTCCCACAGAGGAGGTGACATCACTGCTGAGTTTCCAACTGGAGGTTCAAAAGGGATTTGGGAACGTTCAAAAGCTGTGCCTGAGTCAGGTGAAACACACCTTGCTGTCACTCCAGGAGCAGTGGGTGCTCCCATTTCCCCAGAGCAGCCACTCAAAATCCTCAGCCCTTTATGGTACTGGTTGAGTGTCAGCAAGGGAAGGACACTGAGCTCAGGAGTGTGAGACAAGCTGGATGAGGAGGCACACTGATGTTTGAGGTCACTGCAAGCTTTGGGAGCTGGGAAATTGTCCCCTGAGCTGCCTCCATCTCAAAGCTTAAGTAGGGAATGCAGACACAGAAACAGGACAGAAGAGCTTTCCTCCCCAGCCTGCAGCACTGGATTGGAAAAAAAAAAAGGGGGGGGGGGAAATAAAGCCAAACCATAATAGTGGAAAAGGACCCTCACTCCCATCAGCCTCCCCACAAAACACATGACACAACTTAAGGGTTAGAAAAATTTATTTACTTCTCTGGTAACAGGAACTGCTCATTTACCAGGAAGGATGATGCCATCATACTGTGAGGAGAAAAAAAAAAAAAAAAGAACCAAGTGAGAAATCACCATCAGGTAAAGGTGTAGTGCTGCTGTGCAGAAAACTTGAGTCACCACAGTCATTCCAAGCCAAAACAGACATAGGAGACAAATTCTCCTGCAGCCAACTGCCTTTGTGCTGTGCTGGAATGTCCAAGGGGGCTGTGCTCAGATAAGCACCGAGATCTGCTCAGCATCTCTCTGAAACAAGCAGCCACACCCTGCACGGGCTGCTCTGACCAGCCCCAAAATCTGGGCCCTGAAGGTAACTGTGCCCCATTAAACACAGCCAGGCAGGATGGGGGAAACAGGAATTCAGCAGGATCAGGCTGGAGGCCTCCCTGCACAGGGTATGAGACCTGTGGGGGTCCAGCCACACTGTCCACACTTTCTATATAAAAAAAAAAACCCAAACAAAACCAAACCAACCAACCAAACAACAACAACAAAAAAAACAACCAAACAAAAAATAACCCAAGAAATTATCAGCAGTCCCCACTCTGAGATTTCCAATCCAGCTTTCAGCAGCTCCTATTCATTATCCTATTATTCATTATATGGACAGATAAGCCCAAGAATTTGTTTTATTTGTGGATCTCCATCCTCCAAGTGTGGCAGCTGAGCCTGGAGCTCAACAAATCCTGACCCTGCCTCCTCACTCAGGATCCACAAACATGCAGCTCCTCCAAAATCTGTGGGAGCCATTTACACAAGAGCTGGTAATTCCTCCCAGCTCTCCTGCCAGGAGCTGCTCTTTCAGTTCAGCACCTCCAAAAAAGCACAAACAGCACTCGTGCTCAAACGTTTCTACTTAGTAATAGCAGCTTCTACTACTCTGGGACAGTAAAAATCTATGATTTAAGCACTTAAGATCTGTCCAGTGATTTGCTGCAGCCTCTCCATGAGACATTTTGCTGCTCCTTGCTAGGAAACTCTTGGGATACACAAATCAAGGTGGACTGTACCTTCTGCTGGAACCAGCGCATGGCTTCCTCCTTCCCAATCCTGTGCTTGGCCCCGATGTTGCCAGTCCTGCGTTTCTTGTCAGCAATGCTGAATCCTGGCCTGCCCAGCACCTGCAGAACGAGCCAAACAGCACTGCTTCATTCTGCCACTTACTGTTTCCTTAAACTAAACAGTTTTCCATGGGGGAAGCCTGGAATTCCCTCATCACTGATGCCTTGCTGCTCCCTCCTTCTCCAAACCCAGCCCTGCCACTTCAATGTTATCCCAGGAGTTGCTGTTAGAGCAACAGGATTTGTTTCTGAAGAGGCTTTGTGAGATCTGTCATAAATCAGGGGTTTTATGGCAGCTCTCGGAATCTTGGATTAGAAAAATGTCAACAAAATCCAAGTCTATCATGCAGCACTTGGCAGCAAGTCCATGGGAGCCAGTGCTGGTTCTAGGCTCCTTTTGGAGCTTTCCCAGAAGCCCAGAAGAGAGGGAATACTCACCACGTAGAAATCCAGGCCGTAGATACCAATACTAGGATCATATTTGATGCCCAGATCGATGTGTTCCTGGATTCCAAAGCCAAAGTTCCCAGTGTCTGAGAAGTTGTTTTTTCTCAACTCGTATTCTCGCACCTGAAACATCAGTTCTTGGTCACTATTTTGTTCCTGACTGGAAGCAGAATTAAAACTCCTGCCCACTGCTACCAGACACCCAATTCACTCACAAGCTGTTGAGTCTTTATCCCAAAAAAATTACTCCCCCAGCTTGCTCCTAAATCCCAGCAGCTAAGACAGAACCCCAAAAGAAATCAGCTGCTGCACCAACTAATTCTTAAATAAGGATGAAACAGCACCCAAGTAAACAGTGTAAACACTTCATCCCGTGTATCTGACCTGTACCTACATCAGGTGCAACATTTTGGAACACACACCCCTTCAGTCAGAATGGGAAAGTGCTATTTTTTCATAACCAAAGATCCAGCCCCAAATCCTCACCTTCAACCCCTTCTCCAGAATCTCCTCCGCTTTGGCCCCACGAACCGTGCAGTGAACAGCGATTTTCTCGTTTCTCCTGATCCCGAAGGATCGCACCGTGTACCGGGCTGTAGGCAGCAACAGTTACACTTAGAGGACAACCAGAAAATTCCCACCCGGGGGATTCAGAGCTTCCCAACACCCAATAAATTCAAGGGAATTAAAAAGAACCGAGGCAGCCCCACACTCCATCTTTAAGGGATGTTGGCAGAGCAGCAGCCTGAGTTTGGAGACAGAACTGAAATGACACAAACGCGCACGAATCCCTCAATATTTAACCCCCCCGATTTTCCAGCAGCTCTCCCGACATCGTCTCTGCCAAGGAGACTTTTCCTGGGAACCGCGCTGCCGCTGCACCCGCGGGAGAAAACAACCATGGCTCCTCCGCAGCCGCTCACCTTTGGAGAACACGGGGGTCTGCCCCGTGAGCTGCTCCAGCACTTTGGCGGCGCGGGTGAGCCGATCCCCGCTCTCCCCGACGCAGATGTTGAGGCAGAGTTTGCGGATCCGCAGCTCCCGCATCGGGTTCTCCTTCTCACCTTGGTCTTGCTGCGGAGAGATCACACCGGGGGTAACCGGAGCTGCCCGGGGCACGGCCCGCCGCTCGCCCCGCCAGCCCCACGACGGTTCGCCAGGGGTCCGGAGAAAGGTTTCCGCTGCCGGACACCGCGCCCCGCTCCCCGCCGGGCCCCAACCCCGGCGCCGCGGCCCCTTCCCCGGCACCGCCACCACCGGGCGGGCCGCGGCCTGGCACGGCAGCCGCTCCCCCGGAGCGCCCCAGCGGCTCCTCCGCGCCCATCCCGCCCCCGCGCCTCTTCCGCCGGCCTTCCCCGCTCTCGTCCTCACGGGCCGCGCACGGGGGAGCCCCGCCGAGCGCGGATGGCGGTGGATGGAGACGGCTCGGCCCGGTCGCGGCCCGCGGCTCCGACACTCACCGCCATGATGGAGGCGGGGAAAAGGCGGGAGCGGCGCGGCCGCGGGGGGTTATGGGAGAACCCCGAGTGACTACGCCCCCTGGCGGACGGAGGGCGAGGTTGCCATGGCAACCGCGGGCCTGTCATGGCTCCCTATGTTATTAATGCTCATCATTGAAAACAAAGTCAAATGCAGGAATAACGGTAAATAATGATACTAATGACAACTAACTGAGATAGGAAAAAGCACTTCGAACATGTGATGCACTCAGGGGGGAGCAGAACTTCCCAGCTTCTCTGGGAATGGGGAAGTCCCAACTCACACCACTTTGGAGTCCAAACTTCTCTTCAGTGTCCACATCCTGAGCAGAAAATGCCTTCAATGAGGCTCACACTCAGAAAGGATGGCATCAGATCAAGGCTTTCCCTGTTTATCCCTTTTCTCTGCCTCCCCAGAGCTGTGCTCAGGGCTGCCAGCCCAAGCTCTGTAATGCCATCAATTATTTTTTGCCCCAGTTGCTTCTAAGCGGGGATGAAGGATAAATGAATAATCAGTTTATCTCATTAAGGAGAGAAAAAAAGTGTCAGGAGTCTCTGCGCAGAGGGTGTGAAAAGCCTCTAGTTAAAAACTAACACTGCTGCTTCATTATGGATTTACTTCATCCAAGAGCAGCTTTGCTGGAAATAGCTGCAGGTTGGGCGAGCTTCCAGCAATCCATGGATCCTGTTTGGGATCTGTCCATACTGCAGGGCTCCTTCCCACAGGCAGAGGCTCAGGGCACTGCAGCCAGTGTGGGGCCAAGGGGAGCAGGTTTTGGAACCAGGGGCTGGACAGAGGTGAGTGAAGGTGCTGCCCTGTGCCTCTCCCAAGCCCGTGGCTCTCTCTCCACAACAGGGCCCTCCTTTGCCCAGTCCTGGATGGTCCCACTGCCAAAGGCTGTGCCCAAGATCAGGCAAAGAGGAGGCAGAGGGGAAGAAGGAATTGCTCCAGCCACTCTGGGGTTCCTGAGGGACAAGAACAGAGCTCAGTGGTGTCACTCTTCCTTTTGTCTCCATGTAGTGACCACCCCACTGCTGCCCCTTGATGGCATTAACTCATCCATCCTCTGCTCCTGACTCCTGCCAGCAGCAGAAGGGCTTTGCTCAACTCAAGACATGGAGAATCAGAGAATCATGGAGTGGTTTGGGTTGGACCTTCACGCTCATACCACTCCAAGCCCTGCCATGAGCAGGGACACCTTCCACTGTCCCAGGCTTCTCCCAGCCCTGTCCAGCCTGGCCTTGGGCACTGCCAGGGGTCCAGGGGCAGCCACAGGTGCTCTGGGCACCCTGTGCCAGGGCCTCCCCACCCTCACAGGGAAGAATTGCCAGACCCTGTCTTGTTGGAGAGACATTTCCTACCTTGGCATTTCTCTGCTGAATTCAGGAAGCTTTTCCTGCCTGGCACAGAGCTTCCCACTCACCCACTCCCTTGACATTCTCCCCATCTCCAAACACATCCAGATGGGGTCCCATGTGCAGCTCTTCCTGCTTTGACTCATCCCTGTCCCCAAAATAGTCCAGAGCTCTGTTTTGCCAGGTGCTACAACACATTTTCTCTGGGAGAGGGGGTGGGCTTGGTGTCATTTTTGATTCAGTGCAAAGAAAGGAATCCATTTTTGAGAGGAGGTTTGGGTTTTATCCAGGGATGTGCTGTTGGTTTCTGGCCCCAAGTTACCTGGTTGATGAGAAGTCCAGCTGCAGTGGGAGCAATAATCCCTGCCACTGTGCCAAAGGTATTTGTGATTCCCAGCAGGAACCCTGCATATCTGGGGAGACAAAGAGCAAAGATTTCCTGAGCTGGGAGTGAACTGTCACAAGGAGGGAGAGGAGTAGGTGCTTCCTGTCCATTCCCTCACTGCAGGGATGCTGCCTGGAGTGCTGAGCAACATGAGGATCGTCATTGCAACAGTGGGGGAGATTTTAAGCCTTTATTTCACCCCTTAGCTTCCAATGCCAGCAGCTACAGAAGAAAAGGGGAGAGCAGGAATTGCAGAGGCCTTGTGGGACTGGGAAAGGGAAGGGTGCAGAGCCAGGGAGGGCACAGATGTGCAATGTCCACGTGGTTGATATTGATTCCTGTCCCTGGCATGCTGATGATTGTCAAGGCCAGCGTGAGAAGGACCACAATGACCGTGGGACTGCAGCCAAGGCACAGCACAGCCACCAGGAAAGCGGCTGGGAGCAGCTTCCCTTGGGAGGAAATGAGAAGTGTTTTATAACAGGCCACGCAAGTGTGTTGGAAAGGCTGGGTGGCAGATGAAGGCTTGTCCTTTCTCGGTGCCGAGAAGAACTTCCTGACGGCTGCTGTGCCAAGCACCCGCCTCTGCAGGAGGAAATCAGGCAGGATGTGCCCCAGCCCCTTCCTAAGGCACGGCAGGGCACAGAGGATGCAGTGCCACGTGGACAACACGCAGGCAGGGGGCTCGTGGATTTCCTGGCTGCGTGTCCCGGGACGGGCACGCGCTGCCGCGGAATTTGCGATTCCTGGGTGGGATCGGGAGCGGCGGGGCTCGAACCCGCGGCCCTGGTGGAGTCCCGCGGCCACGCCCCCGCCCTTAGACCACGCCCCACACACTGACCACACCCTGTGTTGGCCACGCCCCCGTGCCCCACCCGCCCCCTTGCCGCCGGCGGGTCATGTGACGGGCCAAGATGGCGGCGCTCAGGGCGGCGGTGCCGGTGCTGGCGCTGCTGGGGCTGTGCCTGCGCCCCGCGGCCGCCGTCACTCCCCTGGTGATCTGGCACGGCATGGGTGAGCCGGGACCCTCCGCCAACGGTCGCGGGGCCGGCGGGGCTTGGCTGGGGACCGAGCAGGACCGAGGGGCGCTCGCTCCGGTGTCCTCTTCATCCGGAGCGCCGGTCTCCGCGGGGTCCGGGAGGTGCTGGCCCCTCTCGGTCCCGTGGCAGCGGGGCCCGTGGTGTGTTTGCGGAGGGGAGGTGAGGGCCGGGGCCGTGGCGGGGTGGTGCATCCCGCTGTTCCCTTTGGCAGGAGACAGCTGCTGCAATCCGGTGAGCATGGGCTACATCCAAAAACTGGTGGAGAAAAAAATCCCAGGGATTTACGTCCTGTCGCTCAAGATTGGGAGCAACATGATCCAGGTAAATCGCGTGTCACCAGGTAAATCGGGTGTCACCCGACTGTCTGCGTGCAGGGGCGGGGCTGGAGTTCTGCAGTCCGTGGTTTTAACAGGATTCCACAAGGATTCCTGCTGGGCTTTCCCTGCTAATTTCCTCTGCTCGGTGGGGTAAACAGCTTTGACAGGTAGAACCTGATAAAGTCCAGCTAATACCTGCAGAAAAGCACTGGGGGGAAAACAAATCCCTGACCTAAACTGGATTAATATGCAAATCCACTGATTGGCTCACTCTAACCACTGCAGGTAATGCGTGGGATGGGTGCTGTGCTGAGGCAGAGCTTTATCCCTGGCAATGCTTTTTGATGTGCAAACATTTATTTACTTCAGTGTAATAAATCACACACCTCTGCACCCTCATGGGTTTTTGACAGTTTTTTGTAGTCCTGTGGAATTTCTTTAAATAATTTCTCAGGACAATGTGCAGTGTTGGTGGTTTTCTGGGCTCTGGAGAAGTTTGCTTTTTAATTTTTAAATAATTAAATAAAATTAAATTAAAATGAAAAATAAAATTTAATTTAATTTAATTTGTTAAAATTAAATTAAATATATAATTTATATATATATTTACATAATTTTTTATTTATAATTTTTATAATGAAATCTGATGAGATTCAAATTGTGATGAAGTTTGGGGAAATGTCACTGTCCCACATGAGACAGTTTTGCCAACCAGAGCAGGTAAAGGGAACTATGGTAAAGGGAAGTCTCAGAACTGGAATTTCACTTCCCTTCCTGGGAAAGCTCAGGTCCTCTCTCAAAACCACAAATCTTCAGTGATCTGTTTGCAGAGCTTAAAACAACAGCAGCCATGGCAAAGGTACAAATGACCCATCCTAATGTGCTCCCCCAGGACATGGAGAACAGCTTCTTCATGAACGTCAACGACCAGGTGAGGGAGGTGTGCAGCCAGCTGGCCACGGACCCTCACCTGCAGGGAGGCTACAACGCCATGGGCTTCTCCCAGGGAGGCCAATTCCTGTAAGTCTGCACTCCTGCTGGGTTCAGCTGCTCGTTTAGGACCCTTCAGAAGTGCTGAGCAGACACAAACTGCCCAATTCCTAAAGCTCTTTGTTTGGGGAGACATTTCCCTCCAGCCATCCCTGGCACTGCTGAAACTCAGGGAATGGCACTGGTGGTTCCTGCCTGGCTCAGGATCCCCCTCAGCTCTGCTCCTGTTCAAAGCTCTGCTGCCAGAGTCCCCTGAAATCCCTTTTCCCCCTTCATGAGGAGAAGAGCAGAGGTGGAACCTCTCTCTTCTCTCTGCAGGATTGTCTGGGGCTGCAGGAGATGGACAAAGGAGTGCTCCAAAAGGGCAGATTGTGTTTTCTGCTCTTCCAGGCAGGGTTAAATCCCTTTGGCAAACGTTCCACAAGTGTCCAAGCCCACGCAGAGCTTTCACCTGTGGCCTGGGCATGTTTTGCTCAGCTCCTTCCTCTTCCCCCACAGGAGGGCTGTGGCCCAGAGGTGCCCTGCTCCTCCCATGCTCAACCTGATCTCCATCGGGGGACAGCACCAAGGTACTGTCCTCTGCAGCTGTCACACCTCCTGGGCACCTTTGAGGGGCTCTTTCCTCAACTCTGATCACTTCCTTGTGGATTAAATTCTCCCTTTGTTCTTGTCTGGATCTGCTGATCTGTTTGGCCCAATTAGTGTGCTGATTTCATTATCTTGATCTTGCTTAATTGGCAGTGGCAAGGGACCTCTGTCAGTAGCAGGTTTCACTGCCTGGGTTGGATTCTTGCACACCTTGGGAGCACTTAGGATGAGTTATTTTGTGAGAAATTCCTACAGATCGAAGCCTTTGTGAGACTGAACCTTGTGGGTCACCAGGGTATTTTACAATCAGCATCTGGAAGGCCAAAGCCCCCAAGAAAAGGGAGGTATGAAACGGAATTAGAAAGGTGTGGAGTTAAGAGTGGCTGGCAATGAATTCTAAATCCTCTCCCCTGAGGATTCCATGGTTTCCTTGTAGTGGAGAGGGAAGATTTGTAGGGAGCACCCAACACATCCCTTATCTCTGCCACAGCTCCTGGCACAGCAGGGCTGTCTGAGGGCTAAAAGCTGCCTGATTTTCTGGGTAACTCTTGCTCCTGCTCTGCAAGAGGAGGTTCCTGTGCAGCAGGAGGGATGGAGAGTCCCAGTTTGGCTGACTGAGCTGTGTCCCTGCCCCAGGGGTGTACGGCTTCCCTCGCTGTCCCGGGGAGAGCTCCCACGTCTGCGACTGGATCCGAAAAACCCTGGACCTGGGAGCCTACACCAAGGCAGTGCAGGAGCAGTGAGTACATCCCCCAAAGCAGGCCATGGGAGCAGCTCTGCCATTCCAGGCTGAGATTTTGGTTTCTCCCCTCTCCAGCCTGGTCCAAGCTGAGTATTGGCACGACCCGCTGAAGGAGGAGGACTACAGGAAAAACAGCATTTTCTTGGCTGACATCAATCAGGAGAGGGTAAGGACCTGAGAGCAGAAGCCTGTGAGGATTCCAGTGGAAGAACAGGGAGTTTCTCTGGCTCTGGGTTCTCCAGTGGCTTGGATTTGCTCTCCTGCTTCCACCTAGGGCATCAATGAGACCTACAAGAAAAACCTGATGGCTCTGAAAAAGTTTGTGATGGTGAAATTCCTCAATGATACCATGGTGGACCCTCCAATCTCTGAGGTGAGGAAGGCAGGGCAGGGTTTAGGGCTTCCTTGTCTCTGGTTTGTCCTCTGGTGGCAGAACTGGAGGTTGCAGAGGGGCAGGCTGGGCACAAACAGGGGCCTGACACTGCCCTGCCTCCAGCGGGAGTTGCTGGGGGCCTGCTTGGCTCCTGGGAGCCCTTCAACAGCTGTTCCTTCATTTTTTATCCACTTTGTGCAGTGGTTTGGGTTTTACAAAAGTGGCCAAGCCAAGGAGACCATCCCACTGCAGGAGACCTCGCTGTACAAAGAGGTGAGTTCTGGGGGATGGGGGCTTGTGCCATGTCCCCTCTTTGCTGTCCCTGAGGCCCCCCAACTCTGCTCTTGTCACTCCTGGGGCATTGCCTGCCCCTGCCAGGAGCTGTTTTGTCTGGGGAGACATTTCCCTCCAGCCATCCCTGGCACTGCTGAAACTCAGGGAATGGCACTGGTGGTTCCTGCCTGGCTCAGGATCCCCCTCAGCTCTGCTCCTGTTCAAAGCTCTGCTGCCAGAGTCCCCTGAAATCCCTTTTCCCCCTCCATAAGGAAAAGAGCAGAGGTGGAACTTCCCCCTTCTCTCTGCAGGATCGCCTGGGGCTGCAGGAGATGGACAAAGCAGGGAAGTTGGTGTTCCTGGGGGTGAAGGGGGATCACCTGCACTTCTCAGAAGAGTGGTTTGACAGCACCATCCTCCCCTTCCTGCAGTGAGGCTCCTCTGGGAGCACTGGGCGGGGTTTTTCACTGTAACTAACACCAGCCACTGTGCAGCACCACTCAGTGCATCCAGGTCTGCAGGGATTTGGGGAAGGGGAACAGGAGGGGGGGTTTAGTTCAGCAGGGTTTGCCAGGATGGAATTCCACTCCCATCTAGGCTGAGCCTTGCTCTGACACACTCCAGCCTGGTGGATCCAGCTCAGTTCTGAGCTGGTCCGTGGGTGAGGGCAAAGCTCTGCCTGAGGTTTGTTCTCCATCCTCTGCTCCTCTAGGACACACTTGGCAGTATTAACCCAACTCACTAGTGCAGGGATCAGCAAGACTCTCATGGCTCTATGCAGGGGAATCATGTTATAGCCCATCTTTCAAGATGGGGGGAAAAGGCCAAATTTAGGGGGTTATGGGAAAGAAAAAAAAAAAGAGGGTTTGGAATGCAGCAGTATTAACAGCTTGAACAGTTTCCAACTAATGGCTTGGTTTATGTTCTTTTGTACAACTGAAATCAATAAAGAACTTTCCATCTAACCAACTAAAAAAAGTTTGGACAACTACTGACTGTGTTTGGAGGGGAGCTGAGGCAAATCTGGGAAAGTATTCAAAGGTCAAGGTCAGGCAGAGAGGGGCATCTTGTCCTGCCTGAGCTCCCATGTGCTCCCAAAAAGAGACAAGAGCCACAGAAATGAGCAAGTTGGCATTAACTTTATTCTATCTTCTGTATAATCTTAAGTACATAAGAAAGGTTTTTTTCACAAGCCTCAGGAGAAGACAAGTACAAGTCACAGGACAGTTTCAAAATAAAAAAAAATTGCATAATTTTTCTTCTTTTTTTTTTTTTAAGTTTTGTACTAGAGAAAAAGAACATTGACACTTTACAGAAGAAATGCATTTCAGATATGCTTATGCCACCCGAGGCGTTGGAAAAATGAAGGTCAAAGCACGTGCAGCTCCCTTTATGGGTCAGTACAGTACTGTGTGATCCATCACTCTGCTCCAGGGCCCTGGAACAGAGGCTACGAGCTTCCACCAAAAATAGAGCCAAGCAACAAGGGGAGGGGGGAAAAAAGGGAGAGGATTCAGTGGGGGCTGGTTGCAGATGAGGAAGAGAGTGATGAACCGACTTGATCCAACTCGGGTATTTACAACTCTGCACTACTGACCTGGAATGGAGGAGGCCCTTCCTCTGGGGAAGGGGACAGGTTCACAAGAACTATCCTGGAAGACTGAACCTGAGTTCAGCTGCTCCAAGAAGGAAGCCCTGGGGAAAAGGTTCCCTTGTGAAGGTGGAGGGCTCATGGAATGAGAGGGGCTCAGCTCCAAGCTACCAGCCAGGCTGCTGGGTGGCCGTGGTGACACCGCCGCAGCCTTCCTGTGGCACTGGGGAATGAAAGCCTCCTGTCATGGCACAATCAGGAATGCACTGAGCTAGTAGGAATGATGGAAGAGAAATCAGGGTGGAATTGGCCCAGGTCCTCAGCCTTTGGTCCAACAAAACCGTTTCCCATGTCCTGTGATGCCACCAACTGCTCCAGAGAGCTGGAATGAGCAGCTTGCAGGACCTTCCCAAGACATCTGCCCCAGCAGCTGGGTCCTGTGGGCTCTGACAGACACCGTCACTTGTTTAAAAAGGGGACAACACTCCTCTCACATGAACAGTTTTGCTTAAAGGCAATACAAAAAACAACACTCTGAAAGCCAACTGCCAGGACTGGCTGTGAAGTTTCACCGAGACTCTGATCGATTGGTGCAGTTAGATGGGGACAAGGGGAGAGAAAAGATACACCTTCCTGCTGAGAGAGGTGGACAATCACTGACCCACCACCTACCCCAAGCCCCAGGCAGAGGAATCTCAGTGATGGCAGGCAGCTGTGTCTCTCAGGTAGAAGAGAAGCAGTTTGAGAGCAGAAAGGTACAAGAAATCTAAGAAGAATCATCTGAAAGCAGATTTGTCCCACAGCAGGGCCAGGGGAGGGTTGTGAGCCTTGGAGCTCTTCGGCTTAGCCAGCGATTTCTGTCACAGTGGTAACCAACTTCTGACCGTTCCACACTGTCTTGAACTGTTCTGGGACAGGGAATTCAGTCTGGAGAGTAAAAACAGAAATCTGTAGTCAAAAATCAAGTTTGTGACTGAGATCAGTAACCACTCCCACTGCTTCAGGCATTTGTTTTCTCAGCTTTGTGCTGTTACCTCCTGTACCACCACTGGTGCCTTGTTCTGCCCCCAAGAGATCCTGAGGAACAAGCAGCTCTTACAAACCAGCAATAATCTTATTTACAGACTTTTTTGCTGGTGTATTTAAAATCAGATCATCATTCACAACCTCCAAACTCTCCCCCACTGTAACCAACACTCCCTGCAGGGCTCAAAACACAGCTCCTGCCTGCCCCATCCCCAGGCAGAGCTGCAGGAGGATTCCAGAGCTGCACTTACGAAGTCCCCCCCCTCGGTGGGGATGAGCACGTTCATCTCCGAGGACTTGGCACTGACGATCTCGCAGTCGAGGGAGCTCTTGCTCAGGTACACGTGGCACCCATCTGTCTTGTTGATGGAAATCGTTGGCACTTTACCCATGACCTGCCAAGGCCAGAGAAGAATTAGTTTCATCTGGACAACCACAGCATTTTTGGGTATGTTTTATTTCAAGACAAGAGGTTTGACTCCAAGCCCTCCCCGTGATAATCACACAGGATTCAAATGTTCCCACCTTTAGCAAAAATCCCAAGTTTTTGTTTGAAATTTTCCCCAGTTTCTTGTTCTGCTCTCTTTAAAGCAAAACTTGAGCCACCACTGGGTAAACTGACCATCCCAAATCAGATGCCCAAACTGAGCTGGAATAAATCCTACTGCTGGCCTCCTGCTTTGGCAGACATATGTGCTTCTACCTCACAGAGCCTCAGCTCTTACCCCAATCCCCAAAGACACAAATTTCAGCCCTTTCCCAAGGGATGGATGGTGTTTCATGGATATTCTCCACAGCTGCACATTCCTGGCCTGAAAATACAACAGCTCCAGAGCCAGGAGAGAGAACAGGTCACTCACCTGAACTTTAACATCCCTGCTGTTGATGATCTCTACAATGCCCACCACATCATCAAACACCAGACCCAGCTTCTTGCAGTTATCTGCAAAGAAAAGCAGATCAGGGCACAATGATTTTGGAGGCCTCAGCTCCTGCACACACACCAGCAGGCAGAGGGAACTTGCAGGGCTCTCCCCACTCACCGAGGGTGATGGAGTTGATCTTGCCTTTGATTTGGAGTGTACTGTTTGTGCACTTGAAAACATATGCTACCTGCTTCAACTCTGTGTCACTGATGACCAGGTTAGTGGCATTCTCCTGGTTTTCCTGAAAAGACAAGGGAAAGACACTTCATTTTCTGAATGCAGAGCAATCAATCCATTAAAATCTCTTTAAAAACAAGCAGGTGTCTTCAGGCTGGTGCCTCTTAGGAGAAAGGTCTCCAGAAGAGCCCCCTTTGCTCCTCCAAAGCTCCCATCCCTCCAACCCACGCCTGCCAGCACCAGGCACTCACCACTCTCCACTTTTTGCCTTCTAATTCTAGCAATGGAGGTGCCTTCGGGGAGGTGCCTTGGGAGGGATTAGCATTGCAGGCTGGTTTGGGAGCAGTGAAAGGTTTGGGGCCACTTCTCACAGGGCCCCCTTGGTTCTTCAGGGCTGGATTCTTGTGGGTTTTCATGTCATCTGAGACGTGCCTTAAGCCTGCAAGAGAAGGCAAACCTGAGACCCAGCTGCCCTCCAGGAATGCAGCTCCACAAACACCAGACATCAGTGGTTACACTGACCAAGATAACACTTGTCAAAACACAAATAAACTCCTGAGACTGGGGCTAAGCTGAGCCCAAGTGTGAGTGACAGGAAGGCAAGGAGGAAACAGGAAATGCTGGTGCAACATTGACAAGAACACAAAGTGAACCACAGAACTGTGCCAGCTCTTCCATTCTGCAGCTGGAAAAATGCAGAATGAGCCCTGCACCTCATGTCCTGATGTTGCTCACCAGGTTACACAAAAAAGGGAAAAAAACTGTGCAAACAACAGCTATGAAATGGCACTTTTAGTATCAGAAACATGCAGGCAACCAGAGGGCTCAGCCTCAGGTATTTTTAGCTAGAGGTTCATGTCTTGTCCCACCTGCCAGATGAGGGTGACAATTCTCCCCCCAGGAGTGCTCACTTTGTCCCTGGGAAAGCCTCTGGCTGCCAGCCCCAGACTGGGACCAGACGGGTTTTTATTATGGGTACTATTTCAGCAGGTGCTTTGAGGGACAGCAGGAAAAACAAGGAGCAGCAGCACAAAGAGCAGCAGCAGGGCAGTTCCCTCCCTCCCTGTGTCCCTCACATACCCGAGGTGATCCCTTCTCCCCGGTTGATCTGGGCGAAGAGCGCCGAGCGTGAGGCTGAGTCGTCTGTGCTGGAGCTCACGGGGGCAGGAGGAGGGGGAGGCCCTGGAGGTGGGGGTGCAGCCCCAGCCGGAGGGGCAGGTGGTGCTTTAGCCCCTGCTGTGGCTACAGGACCCTGGAAGAGCAGGGAAGAGGAAAAGGAACTTGCATCAGCTCCGTTCCTGCTGCGGTGACCGCGCCAGGCTCGCCCCGGAGCTCCCCCTGGAGCAGCACTCACTGTTTTGCTCCAGGTCAGTCCTGTGGTGTGGTACTCTTTGATGTAGGCCTGCAGCTCTGTCCAGATGCTCAGATAAGCTTTCACCCAGTCCACTTGTTTTTTATCTCTGAGAACAAGAGGAGGTGAGAGAAGGAGGAATTAAAGGCCGAGGAAAGCCTGTGGTCAGATGCTGGAGCAGCCTCAGCTGGCCAAATTCAACAACATCCCAAAGAGAAAAGGTGAACTTACACATCCTTGTACTCCTTGAGGATCCGGTTGGTGTAAAACATGGCAGCATCAGTCATTTCCTTCACGTAAGGACCAGGCTTTGGAGCCTAGAGCAGAAAGAACACATTGGCACTGAGCAGCCCAGACTCTCCCCAGCAGCCCAAGGAAAACTCTTCCCACTGGAGTCCTTACCATGGCCACCCAGCCCAGGGCTGGGATGCTCTCACTGACTGCTGATAAGTGGTTGAACAGTTTGCTGCCACGGTTCTTCTCCCTGAAATTCTGCACGGCCTGGATCTGCTCCGAGATGGGTTTGAGGAGATCTGAGAACACGTTCTGCACGACGACACAGAGGGACAGCAACAATTAAGGAGATTAATTAGCACAGCTCTGGAATGGCCGCACAGCTGAGGTGATGGTGACTCGGAAGAAGATTCCAACTGGCACCAGTGACTGCTACAACTCCTGTCCAGGCCTGGCCCTCTCCAAGCCAGGCTTGGTCCCACAGCCCAGCTCCTCCAGGGCTGAAGTCATTGCTCCCATTGGATCGGCGCTGTGGGAGAACGCCAAGAACTGTGACTCATGTTCGATCCAGGAGACACTGACAAAGCTTGTTAGTAACCAGGACAGAAATAGCATTTGCCTTTCCTGGGTTCTTTTGTTCCAACACACAGTTTGTTACATTTTTCCTCTCCTCCAAGAACCCTCAGAGAAAAGGGTGATGGCAGGTTTGGCACCTACAGCCTACCCCAAAACCAGAGTCCCAGCAAGTTCAGAGGTCACCCCCATCAACCCAGACTTCAAGATTCCAGTTATTTTTCAAGTCAATCCTTTAGTATTTGGATGGTAAAAATTTGTTCCTGTGTTCTGTCCCCTTGGAATGCTGACTGGAAGTGCCAGAAGTGCTCTGGGGTCAGAGCACAGCAAAGAGCCAGCTCCATGTTTCCAGAGATGCCTCTGAGGCAACTTTTCCTTTCTTTAGCATCAGAGTCTCCTGCTGGTGGCAGCAGAGAGGGACAAATTTGGGCAAAACTTGCTTTCCAAAGCCTCAGCTTCTGCTTTTGCTGCCCTTTCCTGTGTTTAGATGAAAACTGAGAGGTCCCAAGCACCGCTGGCCAGGCCACACTTTCAGAAGCTCCAGCCCAGCAGCACATTCCAGTCACAGGATGGGGAAATTCTTCAGCACAAGCACTGAGAGTTCACCCATTTTGCATTTTAAACTGGCTGCTCCAGAATTAGGGTCCTGCCAGACAACCTGCACAAAGATCTACCCTAGATTAAGGCTGTTCTTTGTTCATAATCCTTTATTTAAATAACGTGTCCGTGGGATTTATAAGCAGATTCTCAGCCTAGAGGCTGCACAGAGCTGCATCCCAGCAAGCCTGGTGAAACATAACAACCCTCCAACGCTGATTTTTGGAAAAAAGATGCACATCTACTTTGCAGTGAATAGGAAAGGAGCACAGAAATGCAGCTCCCACAATGTAACAGCGGAAGCCATGACTGAGTGAGATAATAACTGCAAAGAAAAGCAAGGTGGGATCCCGTTGCTTGAGAAAAACAGTTCTCAGCAGGGAAAAGCCAATGCATTCAGGATCAGATTCTCAGCCACACACCCTGCTGAGAAGCAGCAGCCCAGGGTAAAGTGTTAAATTACCTGCTAAGGACAAATCAATCCTAAAAGCCCAGCGATTATTTAGAGGCCATTGAGTAGAGACAAGTGTCTGCTCTGCTCCTGGAGGAGTCTGAAGCCTGAAAGTCTCTGAGCATCATCACATAATGAAAAGCAGGAGCTACACAAATCCCAGGGTGGCTCCTGGCCCAGACAAGATCCTGTCTGCAGGTTCTCAGGGAGCACTGATTGAGCAGAGCTGGTGCCAGGTGAAACTCGAGACAGAGGCGGCCAGCTGACACCCCCAGGCTGCTCTGACAGCTCCACAACACTTGGTGCTGGAACAGCTGGGAAATGCCAGTTCTGCAGCTCCCAGAATCAACATCCAGAACTCTGCTCAGTACTGGGGAGCACCCAGAGCAGTTCATGCCTTCAGCAAATGTCCCCAGTCCTCTTCTAGTTCCTCTTTTGGCACAGCTGTGACAGCCCCGGTTCCCCCAACACTCCCCCTGACCCCGAGGGCAGAGGTTTCTGATCAGGGATTTCCCACACTCACCTCTGCTGGCTGCTGATGCTGAGATGCCACCACCAGAAGAGCCCTCTCGCTCATCAGGCCTGCATGGACCATCTCAGCCTAAGGACAGACACAAACATGAGGGAGATTTCCTTGTGCCACATTAATAAATCCTCCCACACTGACCTCAAAGCACATTCCTGGAGAAACCCACCCCCAGAGGAACCTCACAAGAGTGCCACAGCTCAAGACTGGGGAGTTTTCAGGCCTCCTAAAGGCCTGCAGCAAGGTCTGTACACAGCCAGGCACTTAAGGATTTCCAGGAGAAGGTTTGATTCATCCTGTGTGTGTGTGTGTGTGTGTGTAGGTGGCACCTGGAGGTTATCTGGGCATCTGCTTAGAATCCTCAGGGATTATAAACATCCTGGGATACAGTGCTAGAGGAATGCAGACTCTGACAGCAAACTTGGCCCTTCCAGCCCTCAGGACAGGCAGCAACTCTAGAGCAGAGGGAGAGCAGGAGTCCTTACATGTTTCTGCACATCCCCTCCGACTTCTTTGCTGATCTTGGTGTACTCGGCCACCGGCCCAGCCAGAAGGGCATCAAAAGCCTGCACGTACTGAGCCACTCCTGGGGGAAAAAAACAGAGCACAGGGATCACCAGGAGCATCCCACAGGCTGCCACAGACCCAGGCTGCACCTCCCACCTGCACAAGGCTCAGCCCAGAGCTGAGGAAGTGCTTCAGCCACAGAGTTTTTCTCTTCACGGGGCAGCCCCCGCTGCCAGCCTCGCTCCAGAGTGTGCCCTGTGCCAGCCCTGCACAGCTCCTGGCACTGCCCTGGGACCTGCTTTGGGCCTTACCTTTGGCAGAGCTATCTCCACACATGCCAGAGCCTTGGTACACGTTCTCCAGGCGCTCCACAGCCTTCTCCAACCGCTCCACCAGCCTCTCCATGTCTGCTGCTGTCCACAACCTGCAGACATGGAGACAATTACCTCCATCCTCAGATGCCACAGAGGGTTTATGGCTGTCTGGTACAAGCTCTACCAGTTCCAGGAGAATCGTTTCTTCCCAGCTCTGCACCCTGAGGATGGCCAGCAATGCACCCTCACATTAGCAAAGACAGCTCGGTTACACAACAGCCTCTTGCTGTTGCCACATTCACTCCTTAATAGTTTCTATTCTATTTTAAAGGGCTCCTTACATGTGTAAGAACATGAAACTTCCACCTTCTAACCTCGTAGTGACACCACTCAGTGACACAAAGGTCTGCCCAGGTTCTCACTGTAGTCAGCTCCTGGCCAGAGTCCCAGCTGTGACCACACAGCTCAACTGCTTTGCTGGGAGCTCACACGCTCCAGGTGAAAACTACTGGGTTTGAATCTTCAAATGCATCTGGAAGGACCTCTTGGAGTCCTGAATTGCTCCCAGGAGCATCTCTAAGCCCAGTATCACTCCAGCACAAAGCCTGAGCCACCCTGGCACACGTCAAGGGGAGCAGCTGCACGAGCTGAGGCGGCAGAGCTGCTTCTGCAACAACGCGCCCCTGTTCTTCCTCTGCAGCTCTGCAGAACCTCCTCTGCAGCCACTGCACAGGAAAGAGACTCAGGCACGCAAGCCATTTGCTGCATCTCATCTGGAAAAAGTCTTAAAAGTCACATAAACTTTCCATTAATTACTGCTTTGCACCAAAGCAACAAGACAGGTCACGCTCCCAGCACAGTAATGCCCAGGGAATGCAGGGAGGGAGCAGCAAAGTCACCCAATGGCTTTTTTATCTTATCACCACTCATCAAAAGATTTTACAGCATGAATCACGATGGTGGCCTGGACACAATTTCCTTCTGAAGTGGTTGCTGCAGCCTGCAGAAGCTCAAACCCCTGCTTTGGAGGAGGGGAGTCCTTCCCAAAATATTCCCTAGAATGCTCAAGGAGGAAGGCAGGGTTCACTCAGCTGAACTGACACTGGATCCCCTCTGAGAGGAAACCTCAAGTTCTCACTCGAGTTTTGCTTTTGTTCACAAGCCCTCTCAGCCCTGCTTCAAAGTGCACGTTTTCACCTAATTTCCAGAGGATGTGGGGCAGATCCAGGATTAGTCATGAGCCCGGCACTGATGTCACAAGACAAACAAGGCCGTTTTCCACCTCTCTTCTGCCCTTCTGCCTCAGGAGAGGCAGCTCTGCCGTGGGGGGCAGGGGAGAGGCCACCCCCCCCTTCCAAGAGGAAGAGAAGTGGTTTCCTCCTCTGTCTTCAACTGAGCCAGAGGACAGACTGTGCATAAAACTGGACAGCAGCGACTGGATGCCTTCCAGATACACACACCAAAAAAACCAAACCAAACCCCACCCCCCCCAGAAAAAAACAAAAAGAAAGAGGAAAAAAAAAAAGTCCAGAGAAGCTGAAACTCCACGGCAGAGTCACCCCTGCCATCAGGGTAATGAACAGCTCTGCTTCTTTAACTGAGAGCGATGCAGAAAGCCCGACCGCAGGATCCTCCGCTCGCTGCTGCACCCGCGGCTTCCCGTGGGAGCACAGCCAAGAACGAGCCGGGCTCTGCCTCCTCCCCCGCTGCCAGCACCGTGTGGGCTCTTCCCCCAAAAAGAGCCACCTGGCAGGGGAGCTGTGCCATGCTCAGGGAGGGATGTGGCACAGGGAAGGACGGCGGGCACACAAAGCCGCTGTTCTGCACCGCTGATCCCCC
Organism: Zosterops lateralis; assembly: GCF_965231275.1. Lineage (NCBI taxonomy): Eukaryota > Metazoa > Chordata > Aves > Passeriformes > Zosteropidae > Zosterops > Zosterops lateralis. Next base: position 5,607,401 of record NC_139788.1, read on the forward strand.
CACGCCGCATTCCAGGCGAGGCTCTAATCTGATCAGCCCCATTACCCAGTGGCAAACTGCAGCTCGGATCAGGATTACCGAGCAGAAAGTCCAGCTGGAAAGCTGTTTCCTACCCCCCAGCAGTAAAGCACCCTCAGCCCTGGGTGGGATTAATGTCCTAAAATCACAGCGTTCCTTGGGACTCGCATTCCTGCCACTCTCCCTGTTATTTGACAACTCCTTCCTTGTTTTTCCTGATACCAGCTCTGCAAACCTGGTGCTGCCAGGCAGATGGTGAACTCATTTTAATTTCCTTTTAATGGGTGGCATTAGGGCAACTTAAAAGATAAGTCGGTTGGTAAATTGGCAGCAAAATGAGAGCTAAGTGCAGGCAACCCGAAGTCCTGGATCTCAGTCCCTCCCCTTGACTCACCCTCCCTGTGCTCTTTGCCCTGTGGATGCAGCTACTTCTGTGGCCTGGATACTCATAAGGAACTAAATAAAAAGATTGAGCTGTAACTAAATCAGAGTTCGCAACCCAGAGATTAACATTCAGCAAGGAAAATAAAAACAACCACACATCGACCTGCCCAGACTGCATCTAGACAGTGTTTTGTCTACTGGCCTGTTTGAATGGAAAATAATTCGACAGAAAGTGACAAATGGACTTCAAAGGTCTCAGTGCAAACAATCAGATCTCGTTTCCCTTCTCTGAAGAGGGAGATGAGACACACAGACCATCCAGGAGGCATTTTTGCTCTGCACATCACCCTGTGCTCCAGAGGGAGGAGGGAGACTTTTCCAGCTCCCTGTGCAGGGTTGGAGTTCTCTGACAGGTTGGAGATGCAGCTCTCCCTTCCCAGACCACAACACAAGATTTAAATCCAGGTCTTGTTCAAATTCAATTGAACTTTGATTACCAGTGGAGCGGAAGCAGCAAACAGGCATTTCACCCACGGCCAGAGGGGCCATTCCTTTTCACAGCACATTTGTTCATCTATCAACTGCCCTTTATTCCCATCACGGCCTGGGAACACAGCTCTGGACATGCTGTGCCACAAACAGGCTGAGCAGAGCAATAAAAGGGAAGGATTTTATTGGTAAAAAACATCAGTTACCCCAAACCCTGCACTTCACAGCAAGAGGAGCTTCCTGTTTGGGGAACATCAAGGAGCTGGCCCGTCCCAGCTTCAGTGAGCAAATTCTCAGAAAAAACACCAAAAAATGAAATAATTTGCTTGCCTGAGACAGCACATAAACCTGAGCCCTTTCTTAGACGTTCTGGAAGACACAAATGCTGGTTTTATAGGCAAAGCCAAGTCAAACCTACGCTTCTGCTCACACTGAGCCCGACAAACTGCTGTCAGCACCACGGAATTTGCATCAGCTACTTCCTGTTTCTACAGGCAAAAGAAATAAAGATGGGACAACTAAATTAGGAACATACCACAGTTTATTTCTGAGCTGACACTGGAATATCTCAGGGGATCAGCTACCAGATGATTTCCAACATTTATATCTGCCAAAAGCCCAAAGAATTTTTTTTTTCTTTTTTAAACAGTTCAGCTCATCAAGGCAGGAATTACATGAAGCAAGGCAGGAGTCAAATGCCTGAATTTAGCCAGTGGTCAGGAGCAGCCATGAACACAAGACAGCTATTGCTGGTCCCAGCAGCTGCCAGGACAGAGATCTCAGCTGTTTATAGTCCAACAATACTTGCTGACATTGCGCCAGAACCCGTGCTGGCTGCTCTTGCTATTTCAGATCCACTTCATTTAGAAAACCAAGAGTGCTTTAAAAAAAAAAAATCCATCTGGCCCCTATTCCAGCTTTCCCGTACAACAAACCCTCTTGAAGCCATTAAAAATGTTATTTGGTGTTTTACTGACACATTAAGAGGGGGTTAAAGCTCGCACTGGAGCAAAGGCTCCTTTTTCAGCACAATTATCTGAATTAGGAGGTTTGTGCTTGCCAGCCTCAGTTGCCATACTCCTCTCACTTCCTTTCCTTGTCAGGGTGATGAATCCACCAGGGAGGTAACCAAGGCTCTGTGATCTGAGCTAAACTGGATGCAGCACCCAGCTCCCTATCAGGAATTCCGAGCATGGAAGCTGCTCAGCATCTCCTCCTGTGCCTGCTCCAGCACGGGCCGCTTGGCTGAACTTTCTGCATGAATAATAGGGGGTATTTCTGGCTTTCAGAAAGCTCAGCGATATTCCGGGGACACAAGGATGGCCCCTGGAAGGGAACGGGCACACACAGCAGTGTCTTGATGCCACAGATTCTTGTTTTTTGTTCAGGGCATCTGCAGCACAAATTGGGGGAATTCCAGAACCCGACGTGAAAAACAACCCTGTAATTATTATTTTTCCACTTCACTGTCTCAGGAAATCCAATGGGATCACACATTTATCCCACCCTAACCACCCGCAAAACGCAGAGAGGAGAACCAGCAACAGGCTGAGGACAGGAACCACCCCGGGAAGATGGAGACGGTACCCGGGGCGTGGAGCACAAAAATCCTCGCTCCAGGCTGCGGCAAACCGGGGAAAAGCCGGATCAGCCAGCTGGCACTCCCGTGCCTGCCCCGGTGAGTGGGTGCAGCCCCAATAACCGAGCCCCCCCGGTAACGGCCCCGCGGGGGTGTTCGCACCGTTCTGTGCCGCAAATTAACGCCAAAGCACCGCCTTTAGGGGATCTACCCCCTCAACCGGGCCGGGGCTCCTCCCGCATCCCGGCCCGGGTTCCCCTGCCCGGGGGCAGCGGCTGCGTTCCTTCGGTCCCCGGTCTCCGTTCACGTCTCGCCGGTACTGCCCCGGGGCTGGGCCGTGTCCCCCGCCCGGCGCCCGGTCCTGATCCCGGTCCCCGCTCACTGTCGCCAGTACCGCCCCCAGATCTCGCCGTGCCCGGTGCCGATCCGCGCTCACTCCCACGTTCAGCCCCGGCCGTGCCCGGTGCCGGTGCCCGCTCACTCTCACGTTTGGTCCCGGCCGTGCCCGGTGCCCGCTCACTCCCATCCTCAGATCCTCCGCCCCGGCCGTGCCCGGTGCCCGCTCACTCCCACCCTCAGATCCCCAGCCCGGGCCGTGCCCGGTGCCCGTTCACTCCCACCCTCAGATCCCCAGCCCGGCCGGCCCGGTGCCGCTCACCCCGCGCCGCTCCCGCTCCGCCGCTCCCGGCGCCGCCCAGCCCCGCCGCGCCCGCCGCTTCCGGCCCCCGCCCCGCGCGCCGGATGTGCGCACGGCGCGCGCGGCGCGGCGCTACGAGGGGGCGGGGCTTCGGCACAGCCGCCGCGCGATTGGCGGATGGGAATGGAGGCGGGATCGGAAAGGGTGAAGGGTGCGGTGAAGGGGCGGGGCTTCGGGGCGGATTCCGCCCTGCGATTGGCTGATGGAATGGGAGGCGTGACCTGAAGATGCCATGGGCCGTGTCAGGGGCGGGGTCTCGCCGGTGGGCGGGGCCAAGGGGTCGGATGGGGTCCGGGACCCCCGGGAGGAGGCGGGATCCCCGGAGGGGCTGGGGGGGGCGCCGGGACCCGCGCGAGGTCACACAGAGGGGCCGGAGGGCTGTTGGTCCCCCAGGAGGGGCTGTTGGGGTAGTGGGGTCCTCAGGAGGTTTGGGACCCCCCGAAAGGGGTTAGGGGTGCTTTGTCCTTTGGGATGAAGCGGGAGCCTCTGGGAGAGGGGTAAGGCTGAGGGTTGGGGTCTAGAGATGGGGCTGGAGATGTGCTCTGGGCCACCAGGGTGGGGTTAGGGGTGGTGAGACCCCACTGGGGAGAGGTTCGTCCCCCTCTTGTAGCGATGGGTTTGGTTCGGGAGGGGGTGGCCTCCGCTGGGGCTGGGAGGAGGTGGAAGGGATCAACGGGCCCTCCCCAAATGGTACCTGGCTGGAACGGTGAGGGCTGAGGTCAAGGCCCCTCTGTGCCTGGTGGGTGCAGAGTGGGAGAAAGGTCCTCCTGGGACACCAAAAGCCCTTCTCAGGGTAAATCCTGGAGGGCTCTGGGCGCTCTGTGCCAGGGGTGGTTGGCATTGCTGGCTCATCCCAAAACTCCTGGAAAGCTCTTGTGCATCCAGTAGCACTTCGGAGCCCTGAGCTCCCAGCCCCCGAGGGGCGTAAATGTCATCCCAGCTTTGTGGCTAGACAGTCCCAGGCTGGCGTGGCCAAGGAAAACACAGTGGGGATGGAGGAAGAGATGCCTGGAGCGGCACGGATTGCTCCCACAGAGAGTTCCCTGTCTGCTTTTGCCGTCGGGGCAGGACTTGCTCCAAAGAGGAGATCGCTGCCGTGGTGCAGCAGCTGCCGCTGGAGCTTTGTGTTTTCAGCACCCTCGGGGAGAGGGTGGGATCCTGCCTTGGGGCCGGGGGTCTGTGCAGAGCGGCAGTGGCCCGGGGAGGGCTCGGACACTGTCCCGGGGAGGGCTGGACACTGGGACACTGTCCTGGGGAGGGCTCGGACACTGTCCCGGGGAGGGCTGGACATTGGGACACTGTCCTGGGGAGGGCAGGGACATTGTCCTGAGGAGGACTCGGACACTGTCCCGGGGAGGGCTCGGACACGTTGTCAGCCTGGGAAGGAGGAGGAGAAGCCTCCGCCGCCTCTTCCTGCCCGGCCGCGCTACCAAAGATGGTCACGGCTCGCTCCGGGGCGGCGGCGGGGCTCTGCTGACACCTAGTGAGGCTCTGCGGTCCCGGCTCCCGCTGCGGGACATCCAAAAACCTCCGAGGCTTTGGTTTCCCTGCGCTGCCGGCGGGTGTGGGGCGGGGGAACACCCAGCTCACGGTGATCCCCCTTTCCTTGGGATCCCGCTCCCCTCCGAGCATCCCCCCAGCCCCGCAGGATCCGCACTCCCCGGAGCTCCCGCACTCACCCAGGCTGTGTTCTGCTTTTCTCACCCCGTTTTCCGCCTCGCCCGCCCCCGCTATGCCCTTTTCCCCGTCTCCATCACCATCGGACACGAGACGTGATGCGAAATAGAAAATAAGACAGCACCGCCGCCTCTTTGGCGTGCGGCCACTGACTTGTTTTACAGCATCCTAAAAGTCACTGTGATGTGACTTTTAATGAAGAACCAGCCAGAGAGGGCTGGGGAATGGTGGTGCGCAGCACTGACAGGAACTGTCCTCCAGGGCTGGGTCCATGCAGAGAGGAAGGAGAAATCCCAGAGAATGGGGAAAGGAGCCAAGAAATAACCCGATAATGAGGAAGAGGAGAGCAGGGCTCGCTGGGGATGTCTCAGCCCAGCCCCAGTGGTGTTTGTTTGCCCCTGGGCCGGGTCTGAACGCGGTTCCTGGAGGAGCAAAGCTCGAGTTCCTGGTAAGGCTGGGGCACGGAGGAGCTGCGTGTTTACAGTCTGGAAGGTCAGCGATCTGCGGGGCTTCCTGGTGCCCATAAAAATGTGGCAACCTGCTCCATCCCTGCCCCGTGTTTGCTGCCACATCCCCCTTCTCTCCAAGCACCATGGGGCTATTTGCTTCCTTTTTCAGCAATGTTCTGTCTGAAATGCCTCTGTGGCCCTCAGACAGCAGCCTTTGGCCTCTTGCAGCCACAGGAGAGCACTTGGCCCATGTTATGGGGTGAGGAGAGCCCTTGGCCCAGCTCCAGCCCAGCTTCATTCCTGGGAAAATGGATTTATGGGGGTGTTTTTCAGCAGGAAACCACCTCCCTCCCCCATCATTTCTGTGCATGTACAGTAGTCCTGGGGCTGCTAACAACCTTGGGAACGGTGGCTTTTGCAAAACATTAACCAAAGCCCACCAAAGCACGTCAGCCTGTGTTTGCAGATGACGCCACTGACCTCAGCCTGGTGGCACAGACAGAGTGACCCCTGGGGACACCTGTGACACCCACCCTGCACAGCTGGCCTGGGTCAACCCTGCTGTCCCCAGGCGGTGACAGAGCCCAGCACTTGTCCTGAGCACAGCCCTGCTCTGGCATTCCTGCTGCTGATTCCCAGAACTTCCCAGGCTGAGCTGATTTCCAGCTGGCTCTGCCCCGTGCTCCCTGGGGACTCTGGGCTGACACCAGAGCCTGTGCTTGGCTCAGCTTGAATGTTTGAAACCTGTGTGATTCCTACTGCTCCTGGAGCCTTCCAGCCTAGGGAAATCCATCCTCACCCGCAGCCACTGGAATGTTTCACAAATCTTGCTGCCAGATAAACCTGAGGATTTTTGCCTTTTCCCTACAGATAAGGAGGAGGGTTATTTCTCACCCCCTGCAAAGAGAGACTCTTCACACTTTTCTCCTGCAGGGTAAACTCAGAGTGGCTGCTGTCACCTCTGGAACTGTCACTGCAGTCAGTCCTGCCCCCATCTGCCTGAGGCAGTGAGGTCCTGCCCCTTGGAGCCAGAGGATGGAGTCCTGCAGGTTCCTGTGCTGCCTTTCGGACCTACAACTGATGTTTATTTGCTTTTGTCCCCTTTTCTAGTCCCCAGAGCAGACCAGAAACCCTCTGCTCCCCTCCTGCACAGGCCCCTCAAATTCAGGGCTGGCTCAGGAGCCTGTTGGAGCCCTCAGCTGGGATTCAGGGCTGATTCCCAGCCCTGGCAGCTAGTTCAGCCCAGCCCATCTGCCCTGAGAGGCAGCAGCCCAGCAGGTGTGAGCATACAGCTGAAAATACATCCTGCATTTTCCATCTCCTGGCTCTGATTCCCTGCTCCTTTCTCAGAGCACACGCCAGCCCTGCAGGGAGGTGCTTCTCAGCACTTGGATGCATTTGTTCCACACCCAAGGTGTGTGTGGATTAAGCCAGAGCACAGCTGTAGGTACAGGCAACGCTTCCCTGAGAGTTTTTTGCCACCTATTTCTTCTCCAGGCTTGGAATGAAACTCTCTGTAACCACAACTGGAGCCAGATCCCTGTTCCCAGGCTGGAGCTCTGCCCAGGGCTGCAGTGTTATCAGCTCTCATGGTCACTTTCCCCCCACACATCTCATTTTCTTAAAAGCCCCAGACAGAAGAGGTGTGTGCTCAGCAAAGAATATCCAGGCCTCAGTTCAAGCTCCTCTGTTTGGTTTCAGTCTCTTGGGCTGGCTGCAAAAAACCTGAACAGAGACTCCTCCTCATGAACTGCACAGAGCCAAAAAAACAAGGAGGCAAAGAATAAAATGTCCCTTATTTCTGTTGAAACTCTTTAGAGAATAAACAAAGGCTCGCTGCAATCTTTCAACTCCTTGGAGGCAGCAGCACTGCCCACACCCCTCAGAGGCAGCCAGGTCATGGCAATGGCCAGGATAACTCCTGGCAACCCCAGCCAGGACCAGTGCAGGGTTCAGAACATTCCCAACGATTCAGAGCTCTGTGCTGGCTGGAGCATTCCTCCTCCTCTTGCAGAGGGTGCTCCTGACCCACCTGCCTCAGCACAGGGGCTGCAGAGAGCACTGGCTTTGTCCTCCTGTTGCTTCAGGGGGCTCCCCAGCCGCAGCCAGTGCTGCCTCATGGCCCTGCTGAGCATAAAACCAGCTCCCAGCCTCCCCCACCACCTCTCTGCCTTCTTTTCCTGGCCACAGGGGCAGAGTGAGGCCCGGTGGAGCATTCCCAGCTGATCCCTCTGGCTATTTTCAAACCCCATCCTCATTCCTGTCCTTTGTACCCAACTGTGGAACAAAGGATGAGCCATCCTTCCCTCCCCAAGCCCCCCACTCTCGGCTCAGCCCTGGCCCCTCCAACTTCTTGTGTGCTCAACAAAAGGCAGCAGCCCTGTCCCCTGCTGCAGTGGCCTTGGGGACAGAGCAGAGCTGGGAATTCACCCCATCCATGGAGGTGGCTGCTTCATCCCTGCTGCACCCTCCCTGCACTGATTCCAGCCCCCTTTTCTCGAGTTCCACTTGCTGCTGGAGGCACTGGAGAGAACAGGGCTCTCCCCCTTTTGTGCAGTGGGAGCAGGGAATGCGAGAGGAGGGTATAAATATCCAGGAGATTAGTGCTTCCCAGCACTCTGCCCCGGCAGCCAGTGTTGAGTGTCACCCACAGCCTGCATTCCCTTTCTCTCCGCTCCCCAGCTGCCTCTCCTGTTTCCAGCCTCAAGTTCAACATCTCTGCTGGCAGCACTTTGATTTCATTCCTCCCTCCACCCCCGTTCCCCTCTTGAAAAGGAGGAAATAATAGAGCCTTTGTTGGATGGCTGCAACACAGGCACCAAGCAAGGAGCTGCACGGGGGCAAGGGCTGAGCACAGCCTCCTGCCTGGATTATGGCATTCCTGCACCAGGGCTCAGGAGAAGTCAACCCTGCACCCTGTGGTGTGTAAAGGGACCCTGGGCTTGCTGACAGCCATGAAAAATCCCAGCAGAGTGAAAAAAAACAAATCCTTCACACCCACTGCCGACTTCCCCCACTTTTATGTAAATTAATATTAACAGGTCCTCGGGTTTGGGTTCTGTACAGATATATACAAACAGGAAACTGCTTCTTATTTACATCATTAAGTTAATTAGGCTCTGTAAAAAAAAAAAAAAAAAGAAGAGCTCCCACATTAGTGCCCTCTGTAGAGACAGCAGAGGTGAGCTCACGTCCTGGGCGCGGGCACACTGACAGTGTAATGTACACTAACCATCAGCCCCAGGCAGGGCTGTTCCAGGCAAAACCATCCCAAATCTGGGCTTCCCTGCCCTCCAGAGTCCGGCAGGGAGAGCGTTTGTCTCTGCTGAGGCACCACGTGTGTAATGTACACTACCAGCGCTCTGTGGGCCCCGTGCAAGGCATGGGACGGGCACAGATCCTGAATTCGAGGCAGTGGATGCTCCACACGGCTCCTCCAGCACCTCCAGTGGCACTGGGCTGGGCCAGCCCCGGGGAGACAAGTCCTTGGGGAGCCCCAGTGTGAGCAGACAGATCCAACCCGGGTCACACGATGCTGGCCAGTTCTGTGTTGTCTGACTCTGAGCTGCTGTTGCTCTCCTCCCTGGGGGAAAGAGTTGGGAATGAGACATGGATTAAGCCACAGGAGCAAGGTCTGCATCCCAGTAACATCTATATCCCAGTAAGATCTGCCTTGGGGCACAGGAGCTTCCAAAGAAGCTCCAGAGGGACGGCAGCACCACGTGCAGCCTCTACACGAGTTTGGGTGGCAGCTGGGGCAGGTTCCTGCTGATCTCCCAGCACTTCACACCATCCCTTTGGAAGCTGGGATTGGGAAAACAAAGTCAGCCCTTCCCTCACGCCACCACCCACGGGTCCTTGGAGAATTCCTGGACAAGTCACAGTGTGTCCCAACCCGTCTGATCCTGCCCCCACACACACCCCCCACACGCCTTGTTTGCTGCCTGGCACCCACCTTAAATCCTGCAGGGCTTTTTTGTTTTTCCTCCGCTTCTCCTCGTCGATGGGATACAGCTTGAACAGCAGCAGGCTCAGCAGGATCAGCCCCACGGGCACAGCAGACACCAACATCTTCAGGGTGAAGTGCACCTGCTCAGGCTGGGAGCAGCCTCGGGTCTGGTACCCTGCGAAGCTGTTGGGCAGAAAGGCACCTTCAGGCAAAGGAAACGGGGTTTGCAGGAGCTGAGCTGCTCCCTGTGGGGAGAGCTTTGGCGCAACAACTGGATTTTGAGCTCATCAGCTTCCTCTAAGAGCTCAGCCTCCCTCCCTGCCCTCCCTTCAGCTCCCACTAAACTCACTCCAGGCTGAGCGTGGAGATGCCCAGGGAGACCCCAGCAGTGAACTTGGTGAAGAAGACATAGAAGGAGAAGAAGATGGCCTCATGGCCATGGGAGCTGGGGTGCTGCAGCTTGAAGTCATCGACGACATCTGGCAGCATGGACCTGTGCAGAGAGAGGGGTGGTGACCACCAGGACTGGCACAGCAAAGCACCTCCTCTCTGCTGAGAGCATTTCCCTCAGGAGCCCCACTTGGGGCTGAAAATACTGCAAAAAAAGCCTGCAGAGGGTTTTTAACCCCTCTAGCAGGCTCTGGGAGCCCCTTGCCCAGCCCCTCACACTCACCAGGGCAGGAGGAAGGCAGCTGCCACACTGATCCCGGCAGCCACGGCCACCACGTAGGTGACAAAGAGGTTACTGTCCAGGACAACCACAGCGATGAGGAAGGGGATGGCAGACTGCAGAGGGGACAGAAACCAGGTTGGCATCAGCGGGGCCTGGCCCAGATCCCCTGGCTTTTCTCTCTCCCACATATCCCAGCCCTCCAACTGCAGGGACAGCCAGGGAAACAGAGGTGCAGCGTCCCTCCCTGAGCCCCACAACACAGCCAGGACAGCACAACCAGCAGGCGGAAGGACAGGCACCAAACTGTCATTAGCAGCAGCCCTTGCACATCTCTGTGCTCTTTTGGGGGAACTCTGCTGATCTCATGTGGTCAAGACCATCCCCATGGGCACCCCACACTTGAGGAGACACTCACAGAGATGCCCACATAGACAGCTTTCTTCTTGCCAAAACGGGTCAGGAACCACTGCCAGAAGGGAATGGTCAAGGTGGCCGAGAGCTGTGGGAAGAGAAGGGTCATGGTGTTGGCTCTGCTCTGTGGGAAAGGCCCTTCCTAGCAAGGAGCAGCTCCTGGCTCGGCCTCCTCCCACTCCAATTCCAGCACCTGTGATTTCCACATGCTCTTGGAGCTGGCACAAAGCCACACGTGGTGTGTGGGGCCACCTCCTCCCCCAGTGCAGGGCCCTGACACCACACCTGCCCCAACAGAGGGAGGATATGACACAATCCTTGGTGCTGGGAAGGGACCTGATCTTGTCACCAGCACCTGTGGCCAGCAGCCCGGCTCCATGGGCACCATGGCACCTTGGGCCTCTTCACCCCATTGAGGAGAGGGCACGAGGTGCTTCCAGGAATGAGGCAAGCTGGAAAGAGCTCTCAAGGAGATGTTTTGCTCCATGTTCCTGGCAGTAAACACTGAGATCCTTTTCTCAAAGCGGGGAGGGGAGGGAGACAAGTGGCAGGATTTGGACAAAAGGCCCCCATGGCTCCTGGTCTGCCCTGTCTGTGGCCCTGTTCACACAGGAACAAAGGCCCCGCTGTTCCTGCCAACCCACCAGGCCTTTGCAGGACATTTGGCAGCTTCTTCTCCCTCCCCTCGTCCCAGGGGACCTCTGATCACTGTCCCTGTGTCCCTGTCCCTCCCCTGAGCCCATGGAGCCCCTATCCCAAGCCAGCTCCCAGGGAGGCTGGAGCCCACCACGGTCCCCAGGACAGGGCTGTACCCACCATGATGGCCAGGAGGATGTTCTGGAACTCATTGCGGAAGCCCAGGGTGTAGGTGCAGAAGAGGGCAAAGTTTCCCTCCAGCAGCTGTGGAAAAGGCAGACAGGGGTCAGGGGGGGCATGTCTGTCCTCACACAGCTGCACCCCCAGCATGGGCAGGGGAAGAAAGCAGCCATTCACCGACCCCATGGAGGGCACGAGGCCACATCCTCTGCCCGGGGCAGCTCCGGCTCATCCATCACTGCCAGCCCCTGGGATTGTCCCCTCAGCCACCCCCAGGCTGCTGTCCCCTGTCCCCAGCCCTTCCAGCTCACCATGAAGGCCAGCGAGGTGAAGAGGAAGCCGGCGATGAGCTTGATGTAGGGCCCGTGGTTCATCACCAGCTTCAGCCCCTGGAAGAAGGAGACAGGCTCGTCCGACTGGAGCTCAGAGGACTCTGGGGAGCAGAGATCAGCCCAGCGTTAGACCTCCCCAAAACAGCACCCATGGGTGCCCCATCTCACTGCTCAGCACCCTCCACAACCGCTGCCCACCCACAGCATCCCAGCCCAAGGGTGTCAGGGCAATCCCTGCCCTCACCCGGGGGTCCCTCAGCCCCATGGAGCAGCCTGGCTGATTCCTCCAGGATAAGCAAGGAGAGGGAAGGACACAAGTTTGGATATCACTTCCCCCCGGGATGCCCTGGCTGGCATTGGCAACCTTGGCCAGCCAAAAATGGGTGAGATAAAGGTTATCTAACAAACCCCAGAGGTGCTCTGGCCTCCTGCCCTTCTGCAGCACTTCCCCAGACCCAGAGCTCAGCTCCACCTGCCCCTCTCCTCGGAGAGACCCACAAATGAGGGGCCAAAAGCTCCTGGAAAAGAAGGAACAGCTCCACAAGCGTTGAGCATTCCAGCCTCACCTCTCCTCTCCTTCACTCCCAGCAGCAGGATGAGGGCACAGAGGATGTAGAGCCCCCCGATGACCCCCGCAGCAATCATGTAGGCATTTCTCTGTGCAAGAAAGGGAGCAGCAGTCAGGGAAGGGGCTCATCCTGGGAACAAGCCTGCTCTAAAGGGAGCAAATGGCAGGGGAGCCCCAGCTTACAGTGTCTGTGAGCGACTCGGTGTCGTGGGTCATGTTCAGCTCCTCCATGGCCACCGAGGAGTTGGACAAGCCGAAGAAGAAGGGGCTCCCAATGCAGGGAGTGTCCACTTGGCCAACAATCTGGCCCTGGATGGCAGTGCCCAGCACGGTGCCCAGCACCTCCACAGTCATACCTGGAGGGAGAGGCCAGCAGGGCTGAGCACAGCTCTTGTCCACAGCAGAGCATTCCCAGCTGAGATTCTTCCCAGGGAGAAATGAGCCAGCCCAGCTGTGCTACAGCTCCCTCCAAATCCCCAAGGGATAAAGGGGAAAGGGAAGAAAGAGGGGGGGAAAGGGAAGGAATAAAGGGGAGAGAAGGGAAGGAGGAACTCTTACGGTAGGCAGTGGCTGAGTCCCGCTCGCTCTGCTCCCTGCTGATGAACATGGTCAGTGCTGAGTAAGGCACATGAAAGCACTGCAATGGCACAAGGACAACTGGCTCAGGGAGGATGTAACAGCCCAAGGGACCTGGGGCAGGGGGGTTTCTGCCCCTCTGTGCAGCTCAGCAAGGGGCAGGCAGGAATTGGCAGCCTCCATCCCAGGTGTGAGCAGAGCCTGACTCACCGTCACGAGGGTCTGGAAGGCACAGTAGAAGACAAGGTACCACACCACTTGTCCTGTGGAGATGTCGGGCACAAACCAGATGAGGAAGTAGGAGATGATGGCGAAAGGGGTGGAGAACATGATCCTTTGAGAGAACAAAGTGTTAGCCTTGTGGGCATGGCCTGACCAGCCCAGCTCTCCCTGCTGCTTCCACACATCCCGTGCGGTTCAGGTATCTGACCTGGGGGCCCCTGAGCTGCCCTAGGGATGATCCAAACCAGGCTGGATGCAGCAGCTCCAGTCTCACAGGGTCGGAAAAGCTGACTAAGAGTTCCAGAGAAGAGCTTTCCTTGCACTAACAGAGATGTCTCCTTCCACAGAAGTGATTGATCTGCTCCTGCCTTTGGCTTCCACCCCCAGCCCCAACCTCTTCCCCAGGCAGCACTGCTGTGTTCAGCAGGATGCAATCACCTCCCTTATCCTGGCAAGGGCTGGGGAACAGCCAGGCAGTTCAGCCCTGCTCCCCAGCAGCCAAAAACCTCTCACCAGCTTGGCTTTGCTGTCAAGGCCCCCCAAGCTCTGGTCCTGGGGTCAGCAGTTGAGCAAACCAGCAGCCAGTAGCAAGCTGCCTCCTTCCTCCACCTCTGCCCAGCCTTCCAGAGCTGTGGGAGCAGGGACATGGGATGCAAAATGCAACAGAGGATCAGAGGGGACTGCTCCAGTGGTGGGCCTTGGCAGCAATTCCTGCAGAGTCTGCCAACAGATCTTCTTCATCCAGCAGATCTCATAACCCCTGTCCTGCTGCAGGACAGCCAGGGCACAGCTCTGCCCTGCTCCAGCACCCTGGGGACACCACAGGCACACAGAGCCCCCCATCAGTCGGGGGAGAAGGAAGGAGGGGAGCGAGCCAGGTGTTGAGGTTAAACCCACCATCTGTTCAGGAGATGGATTTTGCTGGGGGATTTGTGAGCACCCTGCATTTCACGAACCTGGAACAGAGGCCCTGGAGTGAGTCCAGCAGAACTGGACACAGGACGGAGCCTCTCAGGGCCAGAGTACAGCAAGATCTTTCCGCCCGGGCTGACGTACAGGACGCGAAACTTAAATTTAAAGCCGGGGAGGGAGTGGGGAGAGCGAGAAACAGAAACTCCATGGATGGAGAGCAGCGACAAGAGGCTGCACAGGACTCAACACATGCACATTCTTCCGAGCCCACGTCACCCCATTGGAGAAGGAGGGGGGCGGAAAGCGCCGAGGAGCAGCTCCAGCCCCTCCTGGCTGCCGCTTATCTGCGCTCACATACGTGGAGCCGAGGGAAAAAAACGCGGAGCCAAATGTTGAATGAAATCACCAGAGCGTCACGCTCGCCATCGCATGAGCATCAGATGTGGCAATTTCCCCCAAGCACCGGAGCACAGGCGAGCCCCGGGCAGGGCTGACCACAACTCCTGGCAAGCAAAGGAGTGACTGAGAGTAACCCCTGACCCAAGGCGAGGTGATTAAGGCGCTCTCGGAGGCGGCTGCCGTGACGTGCCCCGGCTCTCATTGGCCCTGCTGGATGGTGTGTTCCTTTGTGCTGCTCACACGGCCCTTCCCAGCCGGCTTTCAACTGTCTGCAAACGGCTGCTGCCCCCGGAGGAGGTCAAAGCCAGGGGTTTCTCAGTCACCGACATTCAGGGAAAAGTTTCGTCAGCGGGAAGTCCGCGGTGGTCAAGGAAATGGGGATCCCAGCTCAGTGCTGGGGACAGAGTGACGTTCACGAGGCTGAGGGAGAAGAGGAAGCAGCCAGTGCATGAGCTGGTGGAAGGAAATGTGCCAAAAAAAAGTGTTTGAAACCGAAAGAACCGAAAGGGAGAGAGGTGGTGGCCCTGAGAGAAGGTGAGGAACAAGGAACTGGAAGAGCCACAAGCTTTGTGCTGGAGCCAGCTGGGCTTGGTCCCACAGATCGGCCCCTTCAGAGCTCGGCAATGAACCCTCACACACGGCGGGGTCACCTCGCAGGTGCTGAGGGTTGAGGTCAGGCAGCAGCCCTGAGACCACCCCAGTATCTGCAGCTTACAGGGAAACTGAGGCAGCGCCAGCAGCTCTGCAGCCACGGCGGCAACACCAGCCTGGGGCTGGGCAGCCCCGCAAAGCCAGAAAAACCTGCCTTTAAGAGGTTTAAAATCAGCTCGACTCCATCCAAATTGCACTCAGCGGGCAGCCCTTGAGCCATGCACAATAGCAGCGAGCTCCGGCTGCCCCGGCGCTGCTGAGGGGCCCAGCGCGGAGCCGAAAGCTCTGGCTAATTTTAACGAAGCGGGAGCCGCTCGGAGGAATGCGGCCACTTCAGTCCCACCCCCTGCCTCGAGATTAGGGCAGCGGAGAGCGGAGCCGTCCGCGGCTCTCCCACACAGCCCCGCCAGCCCCGCGCTAATCTCCAGACCCCAGACCCTGCTGCAGGCAGGGAAAAAGCTATTTCAGGCCACGTGTGTGGAGCCCGCCTTCAACAACTGCCCAGAGCTATTCCAGGAAAGGCAGGAAGCAGAGGGTATAATCTGTGGGGGAAAAGCACTGCGTCCCTCCAGCTCCACTCCCCCCCGTGCCCACCCTCTCTGTATTTCAGAGATCCCAAAAGCGCACGGGGTTATTTTGGCCACCCGGTCCCCACTTAGGCACTAATGCTCCACATCCCGTGCAGGAACAGGTGCTCAGGGATGTCCTAAGCCTGCCCTGGGTGCAGGCATGCATTTGGGGGGTTCACAAAGCCCATCCCATCTGCTGCTTCACCCAGCTCGGGAGCACCCAAGTGCAGACACCCAGATCCATGACAGCTGTTTCCCTGCACCCTCGTGACTGTCAGCCGGCACTTCCAGCACCACGGCTCGGCCCCACACACACCCCCGGCCTTCCTCCCTGTGGCTGTGATGCCATCTGCTCTGGCTGCCACCAGCCACCAAAGGAACAAAGTCCAGCACGGTGCCAAGGACGTTGGAGTTCGCAGGTGCAGTGACATCGAGGTCACCCAGGCACAACTTGGCACCTGCCAGAGCAACAGGCACGAACTTGAGGCCACCCAGCTGTTGGTGGCACCTGGGGCTTTTTGGAGCTCTTGGCACCTCACCTGGGTGAGCCAGGGCGTCAGCACGTCCTGCCCTGCACGCCTCGTGCCAGGGGATACCCAAAGCTGACTGGAAGAGCTGTGACACATCGGACAAGGAATGCAGGGTGCTACCAGCAGCTCTTACCAGGGCATCAGGCGGCCGAAGCGGGTCCAGGAGGTTTTGCTGATGAAGAATCCCACCATGGGGTCTGTGATGGCATCCCATACTCGTCCAGCAAATAGGATGATGGAGGCATAGAAAGCGTCCACCTGCAGGAGGAGGAACTCGTTTGTGTCAGGATATGCAAAAGCCCGGTGCTACCAGCTGCCCTTCCTGAGCCCCTCAAGACCATCTCAACTACCTGCTGTGACCCCACAACCATTTGGGAGCAGTCCCTCGGTCTCTCCCTCTAGTTCAGAGGGATTTGAGGCTCCCAGTACCTCGGAGCGCTGCCCCAGCACGCTTTTTCCACAGGGAATTCCCACACCTCACAGCAGGGTTCCCCAAACCCAGCACAAAGGAACCTACGGCCTCTCCTCTCACAGTTTCCTTCCTTCTGTGTTTCACACCGACCCGCTGCGGGTCTGTAGGGCGGGTCCTGTGCTCCCCCAAAACAGTCACCACCACCCCGCTTTGTCCCGTGGGATCCCCAAGCACGGAGCGGCCGCACGGGAACACGCGTGGGACTGGCCCGGGGGAAACCCGCGTCCCCCGGGGCTCGGGGCACTGCCAAGCCCCGCGCAGCTCCATCCCCCGGGCAGAGCAGCACCAGTGCCAATCCCGTCCCCCAGCCCCGTACCTGCGCCACGTCCAGGAGGTAGATCTGGAGGAAGAAGCCGAGGGCGCAGCCCGTGATCTGGTACGGAGCTCCCCCGACGGCGTAGCACAACTTGCTGCACACCGACAGCCGCTCGCGGTTCTCCTGCAGCCGGGATCGGTGTTAGCGACAGCGGGAAGAGTCCCCCCCCCGCCCCCAGACCCCCCTCCGTGTGTCCCCGGGGCTCACCCTGCGGCGGTGCTGGCGGAGCGCGGGCGGCAGGAGCCCGCCGGCCCCGGGCCGCTCCGCGCCGCCGCCCCCGGCCATGCCGTGTGCGCGATGAATGAGCCCCGCCGGCGGCCCGCCCGCCCTTAACGGAGAGAGCCCGCCCCTGCCCGACCCGCCTCTACCCGCCTCCTCCTCCTCCTTCTCCCGGCCCGGCCCTTCCCCTCCAGCGTTCGGTGTTTTCGTCAGCTCTCCTCTGTCCTACATCCCGTGAGTCGCTCTCATTCCCCCGCTCTTCATCCCTCACCCCCCCGCCCGGTCCCGTCCTTCCATCCCAGCCCTTCGTCTCTTGGGATCGCGGAAGGGTTTGGGTTGGAAGGAGCCTTGCAGCCCATCTCATCCTGCCAGCTCCCAGCCAGGTCGCTCTGAGCCCCATACTCTGGCCTCGAGCACTTCCAGGAACAGAGCACCCACCACCTCTCTGGACAACCTGTGCCAGTGCCCCAGCGCCCTCATTGTTAAAAACTTCCTTTATATCTCACCTAAATCTCCCCTCTTTCAGTGTAAACCATCACCCCTCATCCTATCACAACGGGCCTTGCTCAAAAGGATGCAGGGGACACTCGCAGTGTCCCCCTCACTGGGTGGGACATCCATCCCAGCCCCTCTCAGCTGCGCCAGGTGCTGTTTGCCGACCTGTGAGCACACACAGACCTGTGTCAGTGTCACCACAGTGTCACCACCAGCTGGCCTCAGGCCACCGGGGTTCAAAGTTCACCCTGAGATGAAGATGCAGAGCAGGGCTGAGCCAAGGGGGCCAGCGTGGCACCAGTGCCATGCCCCGAGTGCCACTTGGAGCTGGGCGTGGAGACAGGCAGGGAGGACAGGAGTGGGATGCAGCAGAACCTGAGGGATGAGCAGGGTGGGTGGCCCAGCAGCTCCAGGCACTCCCAGTTTTCGGGATCACTGAGCTGGTGTCACCACTGACTCACAGTTTCTGGCCCCTCATACACCTGCAGTGGGTTCCCCTGGCACTGCCTTGTGTCACAGGGATGCCACTCCCCGGGGATGGGGGCCTGTGTGAGGCTTCAGGGTGCACAAGTCAGTGACACAAAGTACCTCAAAACAAGAGAGGAGTGAGGTGTGGATAAAGACCTGCCTCAGTTTCCCTTTTCACAGGGAAAACATCTTGACCAGGAGCAGAGGGGTCTCCTGTGGTGGCACTTGACCACACTCTAGGGACCAAACTCCCCACTGTGTGTGACCATTACTCTGCTCCTTTTTCCCGGGGGCTTCCCAGCTCCTGGGAATGCTTTTGGCATTCCTGTCCTTGAACAAAGCACTCAGGATCTGCCTCCTGGGCAAACATGGCTTTAGGGGAACAAAGAGAGGGTCTTTGAGTCAGAGATTGTGCATAAAGACCACAGATAGGTGAACCCAGCCCCAGTATGAAGAGGAGAAGTAGACAGACCAGGATTTCTCTGGATTAGGAGGATTTTCTCCCCCAGATCTGGTATTGCACAATTTCCGGTTGGGGGATTTGAGCCCTTCCTCCCGAGCAGATGCTCTGGGGGATCCTGATGGTGATAAATGAGCCACCAAGGGCTGATCGCAGAGGGGATGTCTGTGCAGCAGCTCCTGCCAAGCCTGGAGACTCCAGGGAGCCACAGGTGGTTGGGGCTGGGCCACTCACAGGGTCACCCTTGTCACCAGGACCACTTCAAATACCCCTCCAACAGTGACACTGCACCAGCCTGGCCTCCACACCCCTCAGCTTGGGACACCACTGGAGCCTCTTTGGGGATGGGACCCAAATGCTGGCCCTGGGGACATGGGAGGATGGAGGGTTCCATGCACGATGCCATCTCCTGCCACCCACACCTCCCGCTGTCACACATCCGGCACAGCCTGGAGCAGGATCTGAGCAAGTGTGAGAGCACCCAAAACCAGACAGCCCTGCCAGGCTGGGCCAGCCCGGACAGGGAGGGTGGGCTCGGGGGAAAACAGCAGAGAGGTGATCCCAGAGCTTTGGAGGGCCCACGGACCTTCCTGAGCGTGGGGATGAGCACTGCCTGACACCATGGAGCTTCTCCAGGGTTCAGGGCACCTCCTGCTGTTGGGCAGGGTGTGACAGAGACAAAATGAGTGGATGGAGTGAGAAGGCAGCAGGGCTAGAACCAACAGTGCATTTTCGTCTCCTTTTCTCTGCACTCTCAGAGTGGGTGGCTGCACGCCCAGGGGGCTGGGGCTGATGTGACCTCGGGGCTGTGGGCACTGTCCCCCTCCCTGTCAGGCTGAGCAGCGTTTAGTGATGTTCCTGCAGCCCAGAGGGGCTTGGAGGGTTTTGCAAACCTCCAGCCAGACTCCGTACCTGCCACCCAACAGCTTCTTGGGGACAAAGGGGACTCATGGCATGGCTGCACGTGGCAGCTGCCCTGTGCTGCCCACCCCTGTCCTGTGTGGGACTCTGGGGACCATGTCACAAGGCAGAGGGGGACGAGATGGGGCCAGGATATGTTGGCACAGCCTCTGCTCCTTCCCTGACCATCCAAGACTCCCGTGGGGATGGCAGAGTGGCTCTAAGGGTGCTGCTGCAGTGGCATGGGGACAGCCAGAGGCAGAGCCCCAGCCCAGGACACCCCTGAGACACCTGTGAGGCTCCAGAGGTGGCTGCCCACTTCAGGGAAGCACTCTGGGGTCTGGAGCTTCAAAGCCCAGCCCTGCTGGAAATGGGGATCCAAAGGGCACAGGGCCATGGGGAGATGCCCTTGCATCATGTGTGGAGCCGTGCCAGCCTCCAGCAGGGCCACGGCAGCTCCCCTGGGGCTGTGCCAGCACCAGGGACACGCACGATGTGGAGCTGTGCCATCACCCTGCAGCTGTGGGACACGGTGAGGGTTATCCTGTCCCGTGGGTGGCCCCTCTGTCCCTGTCACTGCAGCCCCCGGGGTTGTCACCCACCCACCGTGCTTGTGCAGCGAGAGCTCTCGGGTTGTTTGCTCAGTGCCTGGAGAGGCCGGGATGAAAGAGCTGCGGCCCCTCCCCAGCGGTGCTCCCGCACCTTCAAAGCCTCCGGAGCCCCTCGAAGCCGGGGCGAGCTCCTGCCTCGCCCTGGGAAAAGCTGGGGCCGTGGCAGAGGCCAGCGAGGAGGAAGGAGAGGAGGGAGGAAGGAGACGTGGCCGGGCGCTATAGGCGGCAGGAGGGCGTGCTCCTGTGCGTGCGGATGTGGTGGCGTTGGGACAGGCAGCTGGGGACAGTTACAGCAGTGTCCCCAACCGTGACCACTTGTCACTGCAGGTGCTGAGACAGCACAAAGTGGCAGCTCAGTCTCTGCCCTCAGTGCAGGGAGACTTGTTTCCTAAGGAGAAAGAGACGCTTCCCAAAGAGAGGAAAGAGCAGAAGCAGCCCTGAGGTGGGAGGACTCGGGCTGGTGACACCCCGGGGACATGCCCGGGGCTACCAACGTGGGTGGGGACTGCGGCCGAAGCTGAGATCGAAGTACAAAGGGAACATCATCTCGGACTCCATTGCCATTCCCAGATCCCGCAGCTCCTGCCCCAGCCCTGCAGGCGTTACGGGCAGGATTGGGATGCTCAGGGCTGCTCTGGAAGGGCCAGGAGAGCATTTAGGACGCCGGGGCCATTGCGGGGACCCCACAGCTGGGAAACCCCAGTCCTGGGCCAGCAAGGGAAGGGCCGGAGCTGCCCCGGGACACACCGGGACCCACCATCAGCTGCTTGAGGACCCCGGGACAGCCGCCAGCCCAGCGCCCGCTCCCAGCCCTGCTCCTCTGCCCAGTGCCCGCTGGCAATGGGGAAACGGAGGCACGGAGCGATGGGCAGCGCTGTCCCCCCTGGCGGAGGGTGCCCGGTGCGGTGTCCCCCGCGCGTCCCCGTCCCCGCCGCCCCACGGACGGAGCTTTCGGGGCCAGCAGGTGGCGCCCCGCGCCCGCCGGTGGCGGCGGATGGGGACAGGGACCGGAGGGGACCGGGGAGAACCGGGGGGAGCTGTGATGGTCCGGGCTGGGCTGGACTAGGCTACACTGGACTGACTGCACCGGACTTTACTGGGCTGTGCTGGTCCATGAAGGGTTTTGCAGGACTGGGCTGGACTGGGCTATACTGGGCTGTACTGGGACAGTTTCCTCTCTTCAGGGTCAGTGCTGTATCCCAGGCACCAGCCCCCAGTCCTCCAGCTCCCAGCGCTGCCGCCTGGGGCAGATCCCGCGGCCACATCCACACCGGGTGGCACAACGAGGGTGCTGGGGCTGAAGTGGGTTCGCACACCCTGAGAGGGGAATCTGTCTGTTCCGGGTGCACTTTGCACCTCTGTGTGTGTGTGTAACATTTAAGTGCAGGAGGTGGAAACCTCACTGTGTTTTCACAACATTTATTGCCCTTTCGAGAAGGAACTTGGCATTGGGGAGATGCAGCATCCTGCTGAGCTTACCCGTGTCCCCAAGGACACAGCGTGTCCCTCTGGACTCCAAGGCTGGATGTGCCAGGTGCTGCATGGGCAAAATGCTGCTGGTGGGAACTGAGTGTTCGTCCCTGTGGCTCCTGAGATCGCCAGGGGCTCCCAGCCCTTCCATGGCCCTTGCTCCGTGCACAGACCTCGTTCCTCATGGGCACTGTGTCCCCCAGCTCTGTTTTTCTGGTGTCTCCACAGCCCCTCCTTGTTTTATCCAGTGTTTTTTTCTGGTGTCTTTCAGAGGGAAAATGTTCCCAGCTAGGTCTGTGAGGGCTTTGGGAAGGATTGGGGATGCCTCCAGGCGGCATCCAGGGTGGCACCCTGAGCTGGACACACATACTGGGTGACCCCACTGCTGCCCAGTGCCGGAGCAGCTCTCCTGCCACCCAGTGTGAGCTGGGCAGCCCAACAGGAGCTGGGGTGACAGCCAAGCAGGGGGGACAGATGAGAAAGAGCCCTCAAAAATCATCCCCGGCTGCAGCTGATGCCTCCTTGTGACTTGTCCCCTCTTCTCCAGTTAGCTTTGCCCTCGTTCCCAGGCTGGTGGCACAGCCTCGTGTCCCTCCTTGGCGCTTGCAGAGGGGGATCCCCCAAACCCTGCCCCTCCCGGTGGGCGCTGGGAGCCCCCGGGACGCTCCTGGGGGCAGCGAGGAGCCCCCAGCCCAGCGCCCGGGGTGGCTGCTGCTCCAGAACCCTGTGAGCATCCCCGGTAGCGACAGCGGAGACCCCCGGGGTGGGGGGCACGCACCCCTCTCCCCGTGTCCCTTCGGTGGGCGGGACACTGCGCATGACCGCGCCTTTTATGCAAATATCAGTCCTGCGATTGGCGGAGGCGGGGCCGGGCTCCGCGGCCGGGTTATAAGAACGGGGGAACAATGCGCCCGCGGTCCCGGCTCGGGGGCTGGCGCCGGGGTGGGGGTCCCCCCTCATCCCTGGGGCTGCCCCTCTCCTGAACGCCCGTTTTTCTCTCGACCGCCCCTCTTTCCCGTGCCGAGATGGAGTTTGACTCGTATCAGCATTACTTCTACGATCACGACGCCCAGGAAGATTTCCACCGCTCCACGGCGCCCAGCGAGGACATCTGGAAGAAGTTCGAGCTGGTCCCCACGCCCCCGCTGTCCCCGCTGGGCACCCCCGGGGAGAAGGGGTGCTGCTCGGGGGCGGAGGAGCGGCCGGGATGGCTCTCCCGGTACTGCCTGGCCGGGGAAGAGCCGGAGTATCTCATAGGGACGGGGCAGATCTTCGGGAACCTGAGCGCTTTCATCCTCAAGGATTGCATGTGGAGCGGTTTTTCAGCGCGGGAGAGACTGGAGAAGGCGATGACGGAGAAACTTTCCACGGGCACGCAGAGAGCCACCCCGCACAAACCGTCCTTCGCGCAGGATTTTGGCTTCAGCAGCTCCGTCAGCGAGTGCGTGGATCCCGCCGCCGTCTTCCTTTGCCCGCTGGCCGAGAGCAAGATCCCCTCGTCCTCGGGATCCGAGGGCCAGAGCGATTCCGGTAAGGGATGGAGCCGCTCGGCCGCCGAGCTGCCCGGTGCCCCCGGCCCTGCTGGAGCCCGGCGTGGGGAACACGCGTGTCCACACATGTGTGTGCAGGGATCCTCCCAGCCGGCCTGCGCCTTTGTTGAGGCTCCAAGCGAGCCCCGGTCCCGGCCCCGCGAACAAAGCGGGCTCGGCTGTTCCCCTTGCCCTCTGGGTTTCTGCTCGGGAAGCCTCTGTCCCTCTCGGGAGGGTGCGTGGGGCTCCCTCCAGCTGTTGCGTGGGACTCTGGTGGCCCCTGTCGCTCGTCCCGACCCCGCGGAAACCTCGTGGGAAGGTTGAAGGGCAAGTTTGCAGCTCACCGTGGAAAGTTCGGGGGTTTGAGCGCTGCACCGCGCTCTGCCGCCGGCTCGAAATTCGGCTGCTCCCCTTTCTTCTTCCCACGGCCCACCCGGGACGGGCTTCCCTCGGGACAAAAGGCAAAAGATGCCCTGGGGGCAGCAGGTTTGGGAGCAGCGGCGTGTCCCCCGAGGCGGTGGCTCGGTAGGACGGGCAGGAACAGCCACCCCGTGTCCCAGCCCAGCCCCGGGGCACGTCTGTCTGTCTGTCCCGCGTGGGGTGTGTGTAGGTTTTTACACGGGGGGGTCGGGCTGGGACGCGGATACCTCCAAAACCCACCCGCCAAGGGCGGTGCGGTACCGCTGCCCCGCACCTCTCCGATCTCACGCCGATTTTCGGTGCTTATTTACAAACACCCTGCGGCTCTCTACAACCCCCCCGCCCCGCAGCCCCGTGCGTTGTTTCCCTCGTCCCGCGGAGGCCGGGCTGACTCGGCTGCCGTGGGAGCGCTGACGCGGTGCTGTGACCCCGTTAATAAATCTACCGGTGGCCGCCACCTGCGCCGGTGAGTCACGGCGCGGGGCTTAATGCCATTAGTAGCCCGGGGACTGTAAGCCAGGTCGCGGGCGTTAAGAGGCTTAACCCAAATATGCGGGGGCCTGGCGGGGGCCTCGGGGATGCCGGTGCGGTCCCGGTGCCGCGGGGGTCCCGGAGGGGTCCGGCCGCGCCACGTGGGCGCCGAACAAAAAGCAACAGATTGCAAACAATGAGAGGGGCCGCGCTGATGGACGGGAGCGCGGACCAATGGGATGGCAGAGAAGCTGACCGACCCCGCGGGACAGCCAATGGGCGCCTGCAGAGGGCGGGGCTACGATGTCTGACTTTTTTTTATTAATGAGCGCGTGTGTGTGTGTGTGTGTGTACGGGGCTGAGGCTGCGCGGGTCGTGACACTGATGAGTGTCCCCCAGCCCAGTAGCTCCAGTATCGGGGGGGTTTGGGCTTCCTGAGCTGAACCCTAAAGCCTGGAGAGTTTGAGGTATCGGCTGGGGCCGCTATCAGAAGCCCACCTCTGGACCCCTCATAGGAGAATGGGGGCCAGGCCTCTGCCCGCGATGCTGGTGAGGGTTTGAGCATCTCGAGGGACCTTTAGCAAGTGGCTGTGTTTTCCCCCAAAGCCTAGGAAAAAAATTGGAGGCCCATCCCCTAAAGTGAGAGCTGTCGCGGCGGATCTGTCTGGAGCCTGCTCATCCCGCTGTCCCCGAAGCAGCCATCTCCCTGCCACTGCGCTTTGCTGGGACAACTGCAGTGGCAACAGGCAGAGCGCTTCGGGGCTAATTAGGCTTTATTTAGGTCTTTCTGTTTCTGGGCTTGAGCTGCCTTTGAGGCTCAGAGTCTGCTGGAGGGACCTCTTCACCTCTCCCTCCCTCCCTGCACAGTGGGGGATTGTCCCCTCTGTCCCTGGGAAGCCGGGGCTGAATGGGCTTTATCACTTGTGAAAAGTAACAAGTCACCGAGGTGGGAAGCTGCAGCCAAGGGGAACAAAGGGTAGTTCTGCCCTTAAATCCCTCATTTACAATTCCAATGGGCCATGAAAGCACCCGACCGGGATGAACTTTGGAACTAGGCTGTCCCAGCATCCTGCTCCTCCAGTTCACCCCCACCTCGCAGGAGGGCTCGAGTGTTTCTTTCCTGATGATCCTTTATGATGAACACATGTTGCTCCTAGTGCTGAAGTGAGGCGGAAGTAAAGCCTCCCAGTCCAATTTTGGGGGACCGGGCTCATGAAACAGGGAGGGAATTCCACTCCTTCCCATGTGATGGTATTGGAAGGGCACTTAAATCACTCAGTCCCTTCTGGAGGTCGCAGAGTTCGCAGTGCATGAGCGAACCTTAGTGGGGAGGTTATCCAGGGAGCTGTGGGGACCCCCAGAAAGGTGACGAGAGGTGACTGAGCATTCCCAGCTGACGGGGCATTTGTTCTTTCTTTGTCACGAGAGCAGAAGGTGAAGAGATCGACGTGGTGACAGTGGACAAGAGACAATCACTCGGCCTGAGGAAGCCGGTCACCATCACGCTCCGTGCCGACCCCCTGGACCCCTGCATGAAGCGTTTCCACATCTCTGTCCACCAGCAGCAGCACAACTATGCCGCCCGCTCGCCTCCAGACTCCTGCCCCCCTCCTGAGTCACCCCAGCAGGACCAGGAGGAGGAGGAGGAACCACCGAGCGCTGTGGAGCCTGTCACCCCTGCAGTCACCCTGCCTGAGCCTGCCTTGCCAAAAGCCAGCAGCAGCCCCGGCTCGGACAGCGAGGACGTGGCCAAGAGGAAAAACCATAATTACCTGGAGCGCAAGCGGCGCAACGACCTGCGCTCGCGTTTCCTGGCCCTGAGGGACCAGGTGCCCGGGCTGGCCAGCTGCCCCAAGACCCCCAAAGTGGTGATCCTGAGCAAATCCTCGGAGTACCTGCAGTCCCTCATCAGTGCCGAGAGGAGGATGGCAGCAGAGAAGCGGCAGCTGCAGCTGCGCCAGACCCAGCTGCTCAAAAGGATTGCTCACCTTAAGGGGCACTAGCAACCGGTGTGCCCCCTACTCTGGTCCCCACAACCCCCCAGCTCCTTCTCAATTTGCACATTTTTTTATTTTTTGGTTGCTTCTTGAACTGTTGGCCCTGGGGGCTGGAGCACGTGGCAGTGGCTGCAGGAATGGGTCCACAGCAGAGATGCCCCCCAACAGCATCACCTACCTGGGGTTGGCTTCCTGGCACTGGCTATTCCAAGATTTCCCTTGTCCCTGCTGTGAACCTTCCTCAGTGACTGCTCCAGTTCAAGAGCTCAACTTTATTCCCCTTCCCCAGCAGCCCCTGCACCCCCTCTCTGCCATTTACCACTGACAGTGTCGCTGGGAGCTACCCCTGGGCATCCACCTCACCCTAAAACTCCCAAGCAACCACGTCTGCCTTGGATCCTGGAAGCAGGCAGACACAGAGCCCAGCATGGGGCTCACCTCTGGATAGATCCCATGGAGGTGGTGATGGCAGGATGTGCCTCTCACCAGGATGAACAGCACCCCGTGGGCAATCCCCTTGCTCGGCTGGACCGTACCTCATTTCCTTGTCACTTCACGCAGTAGCTGGTCCTGGATTTTATGTTCTAGAAACTGCTGCTGTAACTGCGAGTCTTATACTGGAGGCTGTGTTTTTATACTGTATTTTTGTACCACTTTTTGAGAAGTATTGGTAAAGAGTTTGCTTTTTTATATATATATATAAATATATAAAACCTTTTTTTTTTTTTTTTTTAAGGGGGATTTCCTGCTGTGGGGGAGGGCTCAGTCCTGCTGCACTTTAGGGAGATCAGGAAGGGGCTGGTTCCTGCTGGACCCTTGAGCTGAGTCCTCGCAGAGGCCATTCACCCCCTTGCAGCTCTCCAAACCACCCATTTGCAATAACAGGGGATTTTATCCCTTTCCCATCCTTATGAGCATCCTTGTGACCCCTTTTTCCACTCTTGTGAGTTTTCCTTCACCAGCAGCCACTTAAAATCCTCAGCAAAGTTTTGGGCTTTGAAGGGGGCGGGATGGGCTGCGCTGCCTTCCCTGTCTGTGCCCTCCTGCTGCCCAGCCTGTGGGGAGGTGTGTGGGTGACAGAGTCCCCTGTCCCCTCCCAGGGGTGCTGGCAGGGGTGGTCCTGCAGGATGGCACCCTGGGGTTCCTGCTGACCTGCTGAGAACGGTTAGAGTTAACACTGGTTGGATTTAGCACTTTCTTCATTACCTCATACTTCATAAATAAATAAGTTTGCAACAGCCTGGGTTGGCTTTTTCCATGCAGTCGGCTCTGGGTTTCCATGCATCACCTTGGTGCTCCTGGGGGGGCTGCTCTGGCCCCGGGTTTTGGGGTATCCTGGGCATGAATGGAAATTAATCTATTTTGCACCAGGGCTCAGCTGCACCAAGACTGAGCTCTTTGTCCTGGTTTTCTCCCAGCGCTCGAAGAAGAAGTGGCCATGGTGGTGGGGCCAGGGAAATGAATCACCTGGATTATTTTTCCTCCTTTTAAGTGGTTTTATTGGCAAGGGAGGGCAGAGAGCCCAGGCTTTGATGTAACTATAAACCCCCCTAATGGCGTTTGGGGCAGGGGGTGTGGGGTGATCGCTGCCCCACAGGTCAGGGGCTGGGGCTGTGTCTAGCAGTAACCCTATAGGGAGGGGGGAATGCAATCCACTCTCTTCCAGGGGCATTGGAGAACTCCATATCCCAGATCTGCCAAGTGGATGAAATTATATATACGTGTGTTCTCCCTGCTGCCCCCAAACCTGACGCCTTTGGGTTTCTTTTGTCCTGGCAGCAAAAGTCTTACTCGAAATGCAGGACGGATGTGGGAT
Organism: Zosterops lateralis; assembly: GCF_965231275.1. Lineage (NCBI taxonomy): Eukaryota > Metazoa > Chordata > Aves > Passeriformes > Zosteropidae > Zosterops > Zosterops lateralis. The sequence continues at coordinate 5,634,946 of NC_139788.1, forward strand.
TATGTTACTGCTGAGGAGTCAGGAGCGAGGAGCTGCTGCTGGAGCCTTGATCACCCGGGGGAAACCAGCCTTAAATAGCAACGATGCCACACAGAAGCCCTTAAACACCCATCCCTTTCGGTCCCAGCAGCGTTTCACACTCTGTGTTGCATCACATGGTGTCACAGCCTTTCAGAGCTGCATTAAAAGGTGCTCCCATGACCCACAGCTTAACCAGGGAGCGGGCTGACCTAAATCTGACACCTCGCTCATGCGCAGGAAACAAAGCCCAGATATCCCAGCCCCTCAAACGGTTATTTTTGTTGTGTTTTTGTGACACTCACACTCTCAGTCTGTCGTCTTTCCTCAGCTCAAGGTGACCCTCCCGAGAAGGTTTTTAGCAAGCTGGGCTTTTTCTTTTCGTGCTGAAGGTACATAGGAAGTTTAAAACATTACTTATCTTCCTTGGAAGTGATAAGCACATCCGTGGACTTAGCTGAGACTGTCACCAGTGGGAGATGTCCCCAAAGCTCAAATCAAAGTGAAGAACTGAGTTGCAGTCTGTAAACACCTTTGAGTTCTCCTGCCTAAAGCCTGCATTCATATGGATCTACGTGAAACTTCCCTAGTTACTGCAGCACGTGTCTCCTCTCATATTGTCACGGTCAGGGTGAGGGAAGGAGACTGACAGTGCTATGAAGAGAACAAAATAAGCACACAGGGCTTTCCTACTTGCTTGTTCAGCACACTACAATTTTTGAGTGTCAGCTGCAATCATCACAACTCGGCATTGCCAGGGCCTGAATTATTTTTTAATGCACACTGCCCTGCTAACCCCCTGCTCTTTGCTGTACCCCCCATACCACTTCTACTTGCCCACCACATCATCCCTCCCATCCCAGCCCCGGCCCGGGGGTGTTGTGGGCGCGATGCCGCCTTCACGCCTGGGCTGGCAAATTTTTAGGACAGTTTCCCGAGGCGGTGATAATCCCTTCCCTGCCGAGGGGGGGGCGGCTGCCCACACCCCCCTGGCCCGCAGCCTGGCTCTCCCTGTTGCCGTGGCGAGGGATGTGTGTTGCCAGGGAGAGCAGCACCGCGGAGGTGCCATGGCAACGGCCTCCCCTTTTCCCTCCCCTCTGTTGCCGCGGAGACAACGGCCCGCTCCCCATCTCCTCCTGTTGCCGTGGCGATGGGAAGGAAGGACGAGCCTCAGTGGAAGCTGCGGTCGCCACGGCAACACGCTCCTCTCCGTTGCTATGGCAGCGGCCCCCTGGCATCATCCTACTCTGCCCCGTTGCTATGGCAACAGCCCCGCTCCTCAGCGCTTTGCCCCGTTGCTACGGCAACCGCATCCTTCCCGCTCGGTGGTGAGGAAGGGACCACGGGGAAGAGCCCCACGCGTGGACAAGGGCGTGAAGGGCTTGGGGGGTCACAGGGGACCCGAAAAGCGCCCGCGGGAATGGGGATGGGTTTGGGCACCCGGGACACGGGGAGGGGAGCGGGCTGGGTGTGGGGACCCCGGGCACGGACGGGGACACAGGGGCACGGAGCGGGCTGGGGTTCGGAGCGCAGCCCCGGGCACTCGGAGCTCGGGCCCGGCCCCGTCCTCCCCGCGGGCGGCCCCGGCCCCGGCCCGCCCCCGTCCCGCCCGCCCGTCCCCGGCCGGGCCATGGCGGCGGCCGCCGCGTTGTGCCTAGGCCGGGCCCCGCGGCCGCCGCGGCCGCTCGTGGTGATCCTGGGAGCCACCGGCACCGGGAAATCGGCGCTGGCGCTGCAGCTCGGGCTGCGCCTCGGCGGGGAGATCGTCAGCGCCGACTCCATGCAGGTACGGCCGGCGCCGGCACCGGGGAGGCCGGGGCCGGGCCTGGGCCGGGGAGGAGCCGCGCCCGGAGCTCCGGCGGGGCCTGGGCTTGGGCCGGGGGTATTGGGTGGCGGCTCGGCTTCTACCGGGGCCGGCCTGGGCTGTCCGGGAGGGCTCTGAGCTGTACCGGGGGAGGTCTGGCCTGTGCCGAGGCCGCCTGGGCCGCACCGCGGAAAGGCCGAGCTGGGCCTGGAGGGGTGCAGGGCTCCGGGCCGGTTCCCTCCGGTTCCCCCGTGCCCCGCGTCCCAGTGCCTGCAGGGGAGAGCCCGCGGGCTGTATCCTGCCTGTTGAATGTGCTCCCAGTGTCCCCGGTGCCCCTGTCCTGTCCCCGGTACTCCTGTCCCAGCCCTGGAGCCTGTCCTGCTGCCCCTGTCCCAGCTCCAGTGTCCCTGTCCCAGTGCCCCTGTCCTGTCCCCAGTCCCTGTGCCTCTCCCAGTGCCAGTTGTTGGGTTTGTGTCAGCAGTGCCTCTGTGTCCCCTCCCTGCCCTGTGGGCTCTGAACATGGCAGCACTACTAAAACTGCGGAGTTTGTTCTAAGTGTTTGTTCGAGCCCCTCCCCCGCCCCCATCTTCAATAAATTCACCTTTTGGAATGAAACCAGAGCGAAGGTGTTTTAATTTTAACCCACCGGAAGCTACAGAGAGGTGTAAAGGGTTGAGTAAGGGGAGGCAGCAGGTGGAGTAACTTGGTAATGAGCAACACCCAGGGTGGTATCCTCTGGCATCAGCAAAGGGACACCAGGAGATTTGGGGAAGAGTATTAAAAATTATACTTTCTACTTCTGTGCACTAACCAGTGACAGTGTCTGTGGTCTCATCTCTCATTGCAAGCAGCAGTGTGGAATATATCAGTTGTGTGGTTGGGATAAGTCAACAGCGAGGAGTCAAAACTCCTTTTTTTTGTCTGAATTTTGTTCAGCTACAAGAGCTTTGTCACAGGATGGACATTTCAGCCACCATAAGAATAACAATTTTATTGTTGTTTAGCAAAATATTTTCCTTACCGATCCACACTTTCATTGTTCACTTCCTGTAGTGCCTGAACTTTCCATCAAGTTTAATATTAAATGTATTTATTATTCTGTGTAAAAAGGTGTTTTCTGCCAGCAGCACTGTTTGTGCTGCTCAAAGATCAACTCCCGCTGTTCTGTGCCCACCTCCCTGTTTCCTGGTCACTGTTTGTGTCCCAGTGAGCTAAATTTAAAATCTCACTCCCCTGAATTTGGGGCAAGCAATCAGAAAGTAATTTTATGGAATGTTTCCCTTAAGCTCTTGGGGAAAAAGTGAGGTCTGAGCCGAACTGAAATCCTGAGAGGGCAAAACATGAAGCGCAGGAGCTTTGCCTGTGTTTAATATTGAGGAAGTGGCTGCTGCCTGGAACCATGCTGGGGCCACGAGGCTGCTGCTGCATCCCGAGCTCTGGGGATGGAGCTCCTGGCTTTGGAGCCTCCTGGCACGCCGTGAATCCCCGTTTGGGATTGGGAGAGTGCGTTTTGTGCTCTGTTCCCTTTCAGGCCCCACCATGGGAATGCGGGGAGGACCCTGCTGCAGGCGCCCGATGGCATCCGGGCTCCGGTGCCTCTTGTCCTGCTTTCCTTTTAATCTCATTCTAGCGTGACTGTGGAGCCAGGGCCGAGCAGCTCGGCTGCTTTATCCCGTAATGCAGCGTGCTGGCGGGGCGGGGCAGCCCGGCAGCCCCCGGCACGGCCCCCACCACGCTCCACTGACCCCCGGTGCCCCCCAGCCGGGGCTGCCTTTGTTCCCGTGGCACTCCCTGTCTTCCCCGTGGCGTGTCCCCCCCCTCCCCTCCCCGCCACGCAGGGCTGGCTCTGCTGTCCTCGCAGGAGGCTCGCCGGGGTTTGGAAATCCCTTTGCTCATTCGGGACTGACAGCTGCCAGCGACCGTGTCGCCCCTCAGCCCCCTCTGTGCATTCATTGCTGGGCTCCGAGCAGCTCTGACAAATGCTGGCAGTGTTTTGGGCAGCTGCTGGAGCGGGAGCCAGGCTCGGGAAGGGGCTGGGGAGCCCCGAGCCCACCTGTTCCCACACACAGGCACCCCTCTATCCATCTCCAGGGTGTTTTCGTCATGGCTCAGAGTCGCTGTGCTCAAATTACAGACTTAACTGCTGCCTGCTTGCAGCTCAGGAGCTCTAGTTAATCTGCTGGCCTCTTAATCTTTCTTTTTGTCCTTTCTGTTGCTGTTTGTCATCCCAGTGAGTTTTGTTGAGGAGTCAGTAATTCCTTGGAGGCAGGGTGAAGCCAGTCCTGTTTCTTCATTCCTGACAGTGAATATGCAGAGATCGCTGAGCCAGCTTGATGAGCACCCCATCCACTCAGGATCCCGGTGTCCCTTCTGGATCCCAGTGTCCCTTCTGGTTTTCTCCCTTGGGAGTGATGATGCAGTTGCTGTAGCACACAATTGGCTGTCAGTGTGTGGAATCAGGACATCTCCAGAGCCTTTGCTGGCATCGTTCTCATGGCAGAGGTTGGGGCAGGGATGCAATTGTGCTCTCCTTGCACCCTTGCTTGGTTTGGGTCCTCCAAGCCCCTCTCCAGCATGGCCCCTGTGAAATCCTGATGTTTTCCTGGCCACAAATGTCCTGGATGTTTTTGGGCTCTGTCATGTCACCTTCTACATTTCTTGCACTCAGGGTGAGGATGGTGCTTTCCCCCCCAGTGGCAACAGAGTTTGGGATGATGCACAGAACTGGAGTCAGAGCAAAGATTTGGGAACCCTGCCCTTCCCGGGCTGCAGATCCTGAAAATGGTGGGTGTTTGTGTCCTGCCTCAGTTTCCACACCTTTTCCAAAGGGGGCAGCGCTGACCTTGCAGCCCAGCGCGGGGGCTCAGCGCAGAGGTGGGAGGACGCCGTCAAGGCTAAGCATCTTTAGTGCTGGCTTGGGTTCCGTGTCTCGGAGCCCGGCTGCTCCAGGCTGCCGCTAATCTGTTTTGGGGCCTTAGAAAGCAACAAAGGCTTATCTGAGCCGCTGGCTGAAAATAGAAATGAGTGTCAGGAGGACGTCTCGGTGCGAGGCCCTGCCGACAGCCAGCTGGTGGAAACCTTCTCCGGGCTTACTGCCTGTGTGTAAAAGGCTGCCTTTGTTTCCTCCCAGCCCACACACTGACACCGCATTCCTCCCCTTGTTGCCAGATATTCCGGGAGGCTCTGGGTGTTCTAATCTCCGGGAGAACCCGGGGGTAGCAGCCTGAGCTGTTGTATCCTGAATGTGCCTGTGCAGGGCACTGGGAGCTGCTGGCTGACTCCGAGCCGCCCGTCAGCCCTCGGTGCTCGCTGTGATTTCAGGCGGGCAGTGGGAACTGGAGGAGCTGGAGGGTTGCAAATGGGGAGAGCAGGCACGGAGCCAAAGCTCGCTGAATTCAAAGGCTTTCTGTGCCGGCTGGAGCCCCGTGTTGAATGGAGCTGCCGAGCCCGGGGATCAATAGGCTGCCCGCAGCCACGGGGCACGTTGGCAGAGCTGCCTGTGGGCCCATCCTGCCTGCTCACCGTCCCCTGGGGCAGCTGCCTTTCTGCAGGTTTGGGTTGCCCTCCCTCTCCCCCTCTCTTCCTGCCCCCCGGGCGAGCCTTTTGGGATGGGAGCAGGAGCCAGCCCTGGTTCTTCCAGCTCCAAGTGCCAGAGTTAAGCAAGGTGGGTGCAGAGCTGGTTCAGCAGCCCCAGCAGCTCCAGCAGCTCGCATGACTGCTCCAGGCAGGGCTTGGGCTTCCCTGCTCCACTAACCTCATATCCTCACCGCCTCTCTGTGCCTGGTGCCCGTGGGTCACCTCTGTGTCACCTTGTCTTCCTGTCTGGAACCAGGGGAGCAGTGGGTGGAGGCCGTGCTGCAGCCAGAGGCTTGGCAGCTTCTCAGAGGGGATTAAGGGGAAATTTATTTCTTGAAGTCTGGCTGGGGTGGTTTCTGAAGGGGGGATGGAGAAGGAAACGAGTACAGCTATTTCCAGTCCTTTTCCCCATCATGCTGGTTTATCCCATGCTGGGAGAATTCTCTTAAGCAGGAAGGCTCTGAGAACTAAACACATCCTTCCAAAGCACCTCCTTTGCCACCTCCTGCTCAATCCTGGGCACGGTACAGAGGTGGGCTGGACAGAGAGGCTTTATGTGCCCCACTGTGAGCTGCCAGCTCCCTGTGCTGAGGAGGGTTGTGTTTGCATGGGAAGCAGGGTGAGGAGCTGTCCTCCCTTCTCCTGCCTGGGATCTGCTCTCACTGGGAAGGACTCTTCTGGTGGAACACCAAGCTCCAGCCCTTATAACCCCTGCATCTTCAGGCTGGGCTGTGGCTGGTGCTTTACACAGCCTGGAGGGTGGATTTGGTGCATCTGCTGGGATCCAGCTTGCCTTGGCTCTTTACCAGGAATGCTGCAGAGGAGTTGGTTTGGGTGGCTTGTCTCCCTGCTCTGCTGTCAGCTGAGGGCCAGCATCTCTCAGCAGTGCTCTCACAGGTTGTGTATCCCCAGTTTGAGAGCAAAGACATGTGGGATGCTGCTGGTTGTGCTCACCAATGTCTCTTGGTAGCTTGGCCAGGACGGTGCCTCATTCCCCTGGGATCACTGACCTGCTGCCTTCTGTATCCATGAGACTCAGGGAGAGCAGGCAGCATGTCACAGGCTTTTAAGGTGTACATGAGGTGAGGCTGTGTGTGTTTAGGAGGCTCCATGGAGTTGTGGTTTGCATCCACAGAGATCTGTGTGTGTGTTGCAGGAAGCAGCGATCCTTGTCCCCACATGAGACTCTGTGCTGTGCTGGAAATATTTGGAGAACAGCACACCTGAGCTTTTAGGTGCAGCAGCAGATGAGGAGGTGGCAGCTTGGAGGCCCTCATTTTGGAGCTCTGTGCTGGGCTGGTGACACTCTCTGCCTCTGACTGCACTGTCCAAGAGCTCAATCAGCCCTCCCACCCCTAATTACAGGATTATTTCACACCAGGAAAGCAGTCACGAGCAGTTGGACTCAACGGTTCATCTCCCGTGGGCAGGAACAAACACCAGAGAGAGGCAGCTTGGCCCTGGCAGGAGCAGGTGTTGGCAGCATTCCTGCTGCCCTGCCTGAACGTGGCACGTGCCCTTGCTGTGCCCCTGCCTCTCCCCTGCCTGTGCTGCCTGCCCCAGACACCAGGAGGGGCTGGGAGGGGTGACTGGGACAGGGGGAAGCAGCAGTGGTCTCACAGGACACAGAGGTGAAGGACAGGCTCTTCTCTTCCCCAGGTGTACAAGGGCTTGGACATCATCACCAATAAGGTTTCCCCGCAGGAGCAGCGTCTCTGCAGACACCACATGATCAGCTTTGTGGATCCCCTTGTCTCCAACTACACCGTGGTGGATTTCAGGGACAAAGCCGTGCCTCTGATATCCTGTTCATGCTGCAGCCTGCCTGGCCCAGCAGGAATGGGCGTCCCCCCTCCGTAGCCAGGGGGATCAATGTTTGGGCTCTCCACATCCCAACTGACTCTATTTTTTCAGAGGATTCTGCTGGTGAGAGGGCCTTGGGGCTTCTTTTACCCAGCTAACCCTCAGGACAGCCCAGGGAAGATCTGTGCTGAGTGTTGCCCTCCCTGGAAGTCTTGGAGTGTCCCTGAGTTTTGGTGGTGGCTGGCAGAGGTGACAGAGAGTAATGAGAGATGGGGAACATCTCTAGCCCTGTCCTGCAGCCTTACTGGTTCCCTGGGGAGAGTGGGATCTGAGCCCCAGGCTACTGCTCCCACAGCCCTGCCCCCCTGCTCTGCAACTCTGCTTACACTCCTTGACTCTGGCACATTGAAGATATCTTTGCCCGGGACAAGATCCCCATTGTTGTGGGAGGAACCAACTACTACATCGAGTCCCTGCTCTGGAAGGTCCTTATCAACACCAAGGTACTGTGAGGAGCTGTGAATCCCTTTGGGAAAGGATGAATCTGATGTTTAGGGCTTCCTGCAATTTGGCACAGTGGCACAAGGAGAACCTAAAGCCCCTCCTTCACCCCAAGGCTCGGGGGATCTTGTCGCTTACACTGGCCTTGCACAGGGTTTGGTTCAGGGCTGTCCTGTGCCCCACAGGAGAAGCCCAGCAGTGTCCCCAGGCCGAATGGTGACAGGAAAGTGGAGCTGGAGCAGCTGGACAGTGCTGAGCTCCATCGGCGGCTGAGCCAGGTGGATCCGGAGATGGCAGCCAAGCTGCACCCCCACGACAAGCGCAAGGTGGCCAGGTGAGCTTGGCGTGCTAGGGGCTAGGGGCAGGAGGTGCCCAGCACCCCGTCCTGAGGGAATTGTGTGCCTGGGAGCACGGCAGGATGAACATTCCCACCCCAGCTGGATGCTCTTGGGTTCTCAGCCGGTGCCTGGGGACCTTGGAGCATTGGTGCTGAGGACTCTCTGGGATCTGAGCCCTTTGGCCACACAGCCCCAGCCTGAGCTGCCTCTGGGGTGCTGGGCTGTGCTCTGGGGCTGCTCCCGTTCCGTGCCCCAGCAGCAGCAGGGTTTGTCTGGAGCTATTTAAAGAGCAAGCTGCCCTGCTGGCTGGGTAACATAGCTGAGCTCTGTGGGAACAGCACAGCAGCAAGACCAGGCTTGCTGCTCCTTCCCAGCCGAGCCCTGGCCCCGGGGAGCAGAACACCGCCCACCCCATTCGCACGGTGCAGGGGGATGGAGGGTTGGGCACCAGCACAGCTCCTACACCTCCCTCCTTCCCTGCCTGGGCTGGTAAAGCTCCACAGCAGCATCTCAGCACTGGTCCCTTCCCTGCAGCCCTGCCTGGCTGGAAAGGGCAGGGCTGGAGCCAGATCCCTGTCCCCTGCAGGGCTTGTCCCAGTGCCAGGCAGGAGTGGGTGGCTGTGCTCTGGGCTCCTTGGGTGCCAGCACTGCACCCTCAGGACCTGGGTGTGTGAGGATGCCGGGCACGGGACAGGGCTGGAGCCTGCCCTCCCCCCACATGAGAGGGTTGGATCTCAGCGAGTGTCTGCGGGTTCCCTTTGCTGAGTCCCCCGGGGCTGCTGGGGAAATGGGAACACTCATTCTCACCCAGCCTCTGAGCTCTGTGTGTCTCTGCTTCCAGGAGCCTCCAAGTGTTTGAAGAGACAGGGATCCCCCACAGTGAAATCTTGCACCAGCAGCAGGAGGAGGAAGGTGGGGGGCCTTTAGGTGGGCCCCTGAAGTACCCACATTCCTGCATCTTGTGGCTCCATGCAGACCAGGCAGGTGAGAGCGGGCACCTGGCTGGCTGAGGAAGGGCTGACTCCCTGCTCCTACCCCAACCTCCTCCCTGGAGAAGGCAGCAATTCCTCTGGCATCAGTGGGTGTGACAGAGAACTCCCTGACCTGCCGGGCTCTGCCTTCCTCAGGTGGAGCAGCAGCCTGGTAGTGCTGACTCATGTCCTGGCAGGCTGTGCAGCCCCCCAGGACACTTCTCCCTGTAGCTCAGCATGTCCTGCTCTCCTCCTGCAGCTCTGGATGCACGGCTGGAGAAGAGGGTGGATGACATGGTGGCTGCAGGGCTACTGGAGGAGCTGCGGGACTTCCACCGCCGCTACAACCGAGAGAAGGTGGCAGAGAACCGGTGGGTGAGCAGCCAGACCCTCTCTGCTCTTCCCTCTGGAGGTCTCCCACTGTTCCACAGGAGATGGCTGTGACCCCTGCCTTTGGTTCTCCAGGCAGGATTACCAGCACGGCATCTTCCAGTCCATTGGCTTCAAGGAATTCCACGAGTTCCTCGTCAGTGAAGGGAATTGCTCACCTGAGACCAGTGCCCTGCTGCTAGAGAAAGGTGGGAGGAGCACCCTGTGTGCCACACAAAGCTCCAGGTGATCTAAACCAAGGTCACAGCCCCAGCTGCACCTTTCTCTCTGCATTTCCCACTTCTGCCAGCCCAGAGGGGCAGGGACTTGTTTTCCAGTGCTTGGAGAGCATCTCTGAGCACACCCAGAGCAATCCCTCCATCTCCTCAGGCTTCTTTGCAAGATGTACAGGGTGACTTGGGATCTGGAGCAGGTCCACTTGGATGATGGGATCCCAGCTGTGGAGAGCAGGGCTGGAAGAGAGGAATGAAGCAGAACTCAGTATGTCAGCAGCACTGTGGTGACAAGGAATGTGGGCATCAGTCAGCAGGGATGCACTCTTTGGTGGTGTGTTATTCTGGAATGTCTGGACTGATGTTGGAGGGGAGCTGCTCTTCTCACAGGGAGGGCCCAGGCAAAGTCCATCTGTGCCAAGGAAGGTTCAGTGTGAAGTGGAGGTGGAGTCTGAAGAAACCACAGAAATGATAAAAGGCTTGAAAACAAGTCTGATGCAGAAGGAGCTTGTTGTGTCTGCTTTGGAGGGATTTGATAAGCCTGGTACTAAATATTGAACAGTTGTAGAGTGGTAAATCATCCTCTGCTGGGTGGGATGAACAGTCCTGGGCTCCATTTGTGCAGAGAATGGGGCATTATGAGAGCAGTGCAGCATTTGAACAGGTTGTTCTACCTGCTAAAAGCTTCAGAGTGGATGGTTTGGGCTCTTTGTACCCTCTGTTTATTCAGGGGTATTTGGGGTACCTTCTCCAGCCTTTCCATGCTGCCACTGCCCCTCCACTGTGTGTCAGGGCTCAGCCTCTTCCTCAGTGCAGGCACAGACCCCCAGACTGACAGTAAAAATAATTCTCATGGTGCCACTCAGCACAAACTTCTTTCTTGTGTGATTTCCCTCACCTGGAGCTGACAGCCTCTTCTCACTGACCTTTAGGGTTTTTTTTTCTTGTGTTAATCCCTCTGTTCCAAAGGGATCCAGGCCCTCAAGCAGGTGACCAAGAGATATGCCCGGAGGCAGAACAAATGGGTCCGGAACCGCTTCCTGAAACGTGAGTCCTCTGTTCCCACCTCTTCTCACACCCCACTCCAGCTCCAGAGGGGACACTGGTGCTTTGAGGCAGCCTGTGTTTGGGAATCTGCTCCCAACCAGACCCTCCAGGAGCCACCCAGTGTGGCTCCCACCAGGCTCTGCCTCACCCAGCTCCTTCCTGCTGGTTTGGCTTGCAGAGTGGATCTCCTGCCCCTCCTGAGATGTGTCCTGCCCACAGCCTCTCATCTGAGACACTCAAGAGCCAGCTCCTCCTCCTGTGCCCCTGTACTCCATCCCTTTCTCAGCAGCAGTACCATCAGGAGGGATAAATCCCAGGCAGACTCTCAGCCCCATGTCAGGCACCACTAGATGATGATGGTCACAACATCCCTGCAGCTTATCCTGCCAAATGCTCCTGAGGGACTTGGGGAGGGGGTCCCCACGCACCCACACATGCTCCTGGCAGGGAGAAAAGCCCATTTGACAGCTGCCCTCCAGATTAGGAGCAGGAGCCCTGTGGCTGCTCCGAGCCCAGGCCGTGCTCTCTGCTGTGGCAGAGAGCCAGCAGGACTTCCCCATCCCAGCCCCAGCCTTGGAGCAGGGCCAGCAGCAGCAGCTGGGAGCCGGGCACTTGTTGAAAGGTGCTCAGTAGGGTCAAAACAACAATAAAACAAATAATAAAAACAAAACAAAGCAAAAAACCAACCAAAAAAAAAAAAAAAAAAAAAAAAGAAAAGAGAAGAGAAGCAGGGAGAAACTTGAGTCACAAAAAGATGGACTTTGAAGGAGGCACAGAGCCATGTGCTGGGTGGCTCAGCTCACCTTTCTGGTGGCAGATGTGCTTCACATGAGCCTGTCAGGGGCTTGTTTGTGGGCACAGCAATAAAATCAGCACCTGCTGGGGACTGGCACGTGGAGCCTTTGATGGCTTTGTCCAGGCAGGAACAGCCAGGTGCCCATGGAGGGCAGGTGAGCCATGGAGAGCAGCCAGGTCACCCAGGGAGCAGGTGCTCTCTGATGGCAGCTGTTCCACGCTGTCCAGGCTGCAGCAAGTGCCCTGTGCCCTGGCATTGGGCCAGGGGTGACCAAAGGGGTGGCTGTGAACTGTGAACCTGTCCCTTGTCATTATAAAGCATCTCCTGCCATGTCCTGTTGCCAGGAACCAGGAGCATCAGCCCCTGCACAATCAGTTCCAGCTCTAGGTGGGAATCTACATGCTCAGGTCCCTCATCCAGGCTCCATGCCTACATCTCCTTGTAAGCATGGTGTGGTGGCTTTGTGCCTGGATCCAGCTCTTTCATCCTCCCAGCCTCCTGTGGACCAGGGCTGGGCTGAGTGCTTGTTGTGATGGGCTGTTGGCACACTCAGATTCCAGAACATTCTCCCAGCTGTAAAGATGCTTCCCTGAATCCTGAGGTGTTCCTGCTGCTTGCAGGAAAGAATTTTGGCTCTGGAGAGCCTGGTGCTGTTGGCTTCTGGGTGCTGAGAGGAAAAAGCAGATCCCTCTGCTCCCCCTGGGTTCTGGGAGGGGGTGCTGGGGATTTCTGGTGCTGACCTGCCTTGTGTTTCTGTAGGTCCTGGGCCCAATGTGCCCCCAGTTTATGGCTTGGAGGTGTCTGATCTCCAACGGTGGGAGGAGGATGTGCTGAAACCTGCCCTGGAGATTGTGGAGAGCTTCATCCAGGTACTGGGGAGCTGGGCTTGACATTGACTGGCTTCTCTGTGGTCTCCAGGCCCCCTCACTTGGCACACAGTCTCTCCTTGGAGCAGGGCTGGCTGTTCACATGCCCAGCCTTGGCATTTCCTTGCAGCAGTAGACGTTTGTTGTCTCAGCTGAACATTTCCCCCAGTTCTCAGTGCTGCACTTGATAAAACTCCGGTCCTATCCCAAACTCTATGAAAGTGAACTCTGTGAAAGGCAAATTTTCGTGGCAGAGACCAATTTAAGGCATTATTTGATCTCCAGGGCCGTGAGCCCCTGGCAGAGCCCCTGAGGATGGAGCACGACGAGAAGGAGAACAAGCGCAGCCACCACGTGTGTGAGCTCTGTGACAGACTCATCATCGGGGACAGGGAGTGGGCAGGTAGGGCCCAGACGGGGCACAGGAGGGCGTCTGGGAAGGCTATGGGGCTGTGGGATGATGGAGCAGCTTCCCTGTGGCAGGATGACCCCCAACTCATGATCCTGGCCTTTCAAGGATTGTTTGCAGCCATTTGCAGGAGCTGTGCCACAGGAACCATCTGTCAGGATTCCCCCCTTCCCTGGGCTTCCCTCCCTTCCCCAGCACTCAGCAAACACAGAGAGCATCACATCAGGGACCTGTATGTGGCATCAAGCTCAGGGCTGGCTGTGTTTAGTCAGGGCTCCTGGTCCTTCCCAACACTCTGGATGCTTCCTCAGAAAGCACAGAGCAAATCTCTCTCGTAAAATTCTGTTGTGTTGGAAGTTCTTAATGTTTTAAATCATTCAGTTTTGCTGCAATATTTCCTGTTTGTGTGTTTGGTTTTTTTTTTTTTCTTTTTAAACTATTCCTAGCTGTAATAGTAATAGAAAGGGATTTTCTATTTTCAATAGACTTACTTTAAAAGAGCTCAGCTGGAATCAGATTAAGTCAGTGAATTTATCTGTGCTGGGAGGCTCATGCTGAGAACCAGAAACAAAAAGTCATGGAGGAACTGGCTGCAGAAATTAAACTGGTAAATCTCCATGTGTTCCCCAAATACAGATGTGCAGGGTCATGGTTTAACCCCAGCATTTGAGCCCCCTACAGCCACTCGCCCACTCCCTGTCTCTGGGAGAGAGAATTGCAAGGGTAAAAATGAGAAAATTTGTGGTCTGGGTTAAAGTTTAATAGAGAAAGCAAAGCAATACAAGGATTTAATACACTGCTTGTCATGGTTGGGCAGATGCTCAGCCATCCCCAGGAAAACTGGGCTCCATCACATCTAAAGTTACTTCTGGGAAGACAAACTCTATCATGTTGGTGTCTCCCCCTTTCCTCCTCCTTCCCCTCTGGAAGCGTGAGCCGTATGGTCTGGGATATCCCTGGGGTGAGCTGGGGTCAGCTCTCCCAGCTGTGTCCCCTCCAACCCCCTGTGCACCCCCAGCCCCCTCTGTGTTGCTGTGAGGAGCAGAAAAGGCCTTGAGGCACTTCCAGAACTCTCAACAATAACAAAACATCCCCGAGTTATATCAACCCTGCGCTCAGCACAAATCCAAACACAGCCCCAGACCAGCTACTGTGAGGGAAATCAACTCTGCCCCAGCCAAAACCAGCAGATGCAGACACAACCAAAGATAAATTTCCCAAGTTGTTGGGTTTGAAGGAATTGCTTACTCCTGACTGAGGCAGGGAAGTGCTGAAAGCAAAAACGGGAGCTGGCTCTGAGTAGGAGGCTCCTTGCCATGAGATCAGTTCAGTGCAGTTGTTACTTTAGCCAGTCTCAGCTGTCTCAGGAGCTGCTTTGAAGGAGCTCTGCTTGTCCAGAACTGAAAGCTCTCGGGGTCCCTGTCATCCTTTAGGTCCAGCAAGTTCTGTGACCAAGTGGGAGCTCCTTGAGGTCCCCCCAAATGCCACAGCTGCAGCTCCATGTCCTTAGAGATGTCACCCCAGATAGCAATCGATGGTGACAATGCCTCCCTCAGCCAAGACCAGCTGTTATTATTCCCTGTATCCAGCTGAAATGGGCTCAGACCCCCAGATGGTGGGAGAAAAATGTTCCAAATCCTGCATGTTACTTGTGCCTGCAAAATGGAAAAGGGAGGTGAAAACAGTGGTGGGAGCTGGGTGGATCTGCACTCTGGTCTGTTTTCTTAGGTCAGGTGGCAGAGAGTTTTGGGAACTGCTTCCCAGTGCAGTGCCCTGCTGGCTCTGGGGGATTTTAAAATTGTATCTGATTTTACAATTTATATGGACTTGAAGAGCACAACTCCCCAGACAGCAGAAGCAATTGGCACTTCCTCAGCCACTGTGGCTTTGGTGTTGCTTGTGACAAATTGCAGGAGGTGAGACTTTATCTCAGGCTGAGGGTGACCCTCCAGCATTGTGATAAAGCAGCAGCTTTGCATGTGACTTCATCCTTTGACAGAAAAAGGATGGCTGGTAAACACCTGAGGGCCTTGATTCAGCAGAGCACATATCCTCGTTTAATTAAGGACCTGCTTGAAAAGTTTGTGCTTTAATTGCTGCTCTGATCTCTTGGAAATGGCAAAACCGCCCGCCAAGATGGTCAGACAAAGCCTCCCCTGAGATAAAACCGCTGATAAGGAGGTTTGGCTGTCCTTAAGGATGTGATTTCACCGAGAAATGCAGCTCCTGCTGCTCCAAGCCCAGTCCCTGGGATTACCCCTCTGTTCCCATCTGACTCCTGCTGCTGTGCTTTCATGGCTGGGGCACTGCCCTGGAGTTATTCAGAAGTTTAACTCTGCTCCAGGCTTTTCCCTGTGGCTGCCCTGTAGGACACACAGGACATTCCCAGTGCTGTGGTGCAGAGATCCAGTCCTACAAATGATCCTGGCAGTTCTCCACGGGGAGCAGGGAGTTGCACAACCTCACCTGCAGCCTGCAAAGTGCCACCTCTTGGGAAACACATTCCCTCTTCCCTGGAGAGGTTGGGAGCAGACTTGTTGGGAGTGACAACCTGGAAACTTCTGCTTACACAGAACCAGGATTTTTTCCCTCTCTCAGTTCTTCCTGAGGAGGTTTGGGAGCTTTATCTTTTTCTGAGCCCTGATAGTTTGTCCTGGAAGTGTCCAGAGGAACAGCCAGGGCAGGGTTTGGGAATTCACTTTTCTTCAGGAGTGAATTGTGCAGGAGGCTGGGAAGGGAGGGTGCTCTGCCTGGCGTGGGGGGTTTCAGCTGTTTCCTCCTCCAAAATCCACAGATTAAACTCTCTGTTTGCCTCTTCCTCCAGCTCACACACGGTCCAAATCCCACCTGCACCACCTGAAGAAGAGGAGGAAGCTGGAGGCGTCCGGCCGTGCCGGAGGGATCGTGGGGGACAGTGGAGATGCAGAGACCTCAGACGAGGATGGCAGCCTGCCTTTGCCTTAGCCTGGAAAAGGGAGCAGCTGTGCATCCACCTGCATGGAGAGGAAGCTCCTTAGTCCTGGGCAGCCTTGAACCAAGGAGCTGAGTCTTTTTCTTTTTTGGGATGAGGCAGGTGTGTGACTGCAAAGGCCGTCGGCTGCATCGGATCCTCTTCATGTGGCCTCATCCCGCTGTGTTCCCAGGCTCCCCCAGCCCTGCCTAGAACAGGCTGGGCCCCGGGGCAAGGCTGCTGGGAGCTGTCCTCCCATGCAAAGTGTGAATTCCTGCCAGAGCTGCATCCTTGGAATGGCTGAGCTGCTGGTATGTGGTTGTGTGGATCTCAGAGACACAAATACCCCAACTCCTCCAGCTTGGCCGGGAGTGCAGCTCCGGAGCCGAGTGAGCTCTGCCTGCCTTTATTGTGGAGAGGATATTTTTTTTGTTCTTTTATATGCAAATAAAGTTGCAGGATTATTGTGGGTTCCCCTCCCTGTTAACAAGCGCGGTTTCCTTGCTCTCTGATTCTGCCTGGCCCCAGTTCCCTGCTCTGGGCACAGGGCAGGAGATCCAGGTCTGGCTCCTTCTCTCAGTCACCTTTTCCACAGCTCCTGAGGGAGCTGAGCAGATGTTCCCAGCATGGTGGGGGCAGGGAGCCCTGTGCACACAGCAGGTGCAGGAGGAGCTGGCACCTGTTAAACAGGAACTTGGAAATGATCTCATCGAGTTTGCAACAGATGAGCCTGTCCTAGTTAAGGCAGAATTCCCGGGGGGTTACACTGTGGTTTGGCACTGGGAACTGGCTCTGAATTTGAATCCAAGCTACTGAGCAGCAAATTCCTGGTGCTGTGTCCGCCAGGCAGTTGGTGTCCCAGTGTTGTTCCTGGAGGATGTGAGTGCCATTTGTGCCTGGAATGCCACTCTGGTGAAACCAGGACAGCCTTTCCAGAGCCTTTGGGATTCTCCTGGCAACTGCAAACCTGGGAGGGTTTGCAGAGCACAAGTTTTTTCCTTGTGCTGCGCCATGTGGCAGGAGCCAGGGCTCATCCTGCCAGGGAAGGGCTGCGTGGGTGGATTTGCCGGCGCGGGCTCTGGAGATTCCTGCTTTGGTGGGGATTAGATTAAACCTCCGGTTTGTGTTCCTTGGTGTGGAATTATTCCTGTAGTGCCCCGTGGGGTGCCTGCCTCGGGCCGTGTGATGGGGTGTGGGAGCTCAGACTGAAGGGAATATGTGGGGAAGGGCTGGGAATTTGGCACTGGGCAGAGCTGGGCACCAGCTTTGGCATGCTGGGCACTGCAGTGTTGCTGGGTCTCTTCTCCAGCCCAGACTTGTTTGCCATCCGTGCTGACTCAACCCATGGATGTGGGCTCAGCCCAGTGGTGGAGCACACAGCCACGAGGTCGTGGCGTGGAACCGTGTTCTCCCAGCCTGGGTGGACAAAGTGTGAGCTGGGAATGAAGCCCCATGTGCTGAGCTGGTTTGTGATAGACAGCTCTGAGATGTTGAGTCATCTCCCCAGGCCAGTCTGGGATCACTGGGGCATTGCTGGGAAGGAGGGCTGGGATTATCTGCTCCGGCTCCTGAGTGCAGTCAGATGTCCATACTGTTAGAGATGGATTAAATATCCTTAATCGGTTTAATATGAACTTTGTTATCCCCACGGATACATGTTATTCCTCTTCCACAGTAGCCTGTTCTCTTTGGGAGCCTGCTAGGGATGGCCTGTGCTGAGCAGGGTGGGCAGGGGCTCCCAGGCCTTTTACCTCTTGGTTCCCAGGTGTTCCAGGTGAATAGAGTGTGCCACATTTCCTTGTCCATGCAATGGAGTGGGAAGTGGAGGGAGGACAGGCACCTGATCCTGCCAGCACCACAATACAGGTGGGCTTGGAGAGGTGGGGCTGCCACTGAGAACAGTTTATTTAAGCAGAGCCAGGGCAGCATCTCTGCCGTGGGTTGCTCTCCAAGGGAGGCCACTCTCAGTGTCTTGTACCTCTGCTGTTTGAAGATCTCCAGGCAGTGACTGGGATCGAGCTCCTGGCAGGGTCACACCAGTTCCTGGTGCTGGCACCAGCTCCTGCTGCTCCTCCTGCTGCTCTGGGCCCTGCAGAAGGGACAAACAATGCAGGAATCGCTCGCCAGTCCCAGCCAGGGCTCGCTGAGAAAGTTGTTGTGGTCTCATGTTTCAGGCTGCTGTCAGTGCCGGGAGGTTTGGGGATGGGGAATGGCACTT
Source organism: Zosterops lateralis (assembly GCF_965231275.1). Lineage (NCBI taxonomy): Eukaryota > Metazoa > Chordata > Aves > Passeriformes > Zosteropidae > Zosterops > Zosterops lateralis. The sequence continues at coordinate 5,652,845 of NC_139788.1, forward strand.
CACTCCATCTGCCCTCCGCTAATCCCCAGACAAACGCGGCTCTTCCATCTGTGCAGCCGGAGCCGCCGAGCCCATCACACCAGCCACTTAATCTAAATGGCTTTGGCCAAAGATAAGGTCATTAATTACACTGGGATTAGAAAACAGTCCAGGCCCGGCGTGGCTTGGCTCGCCATCAATTAAAGTCCTCGGCACCCTGGTCTGGCTGAGCATCGAGCCCAGAGCCTGAGCTGGAGGAGCTCTGTGTCCTTGTTGACCGGGCACCATCCCGGTGGCACCGCCTGTCCTCGGGGCAGTCCCCTCGTTGGACACTGGCGTTTTGGCACGGTGCTGGTGTGCTCCTGTCCCAGGCAGGGCTGGGTGCTAGGCGGAGCAGAGGCAGATCCAGGGGTCCCCTGGCACTGTGGCAGCCCAAATCCTGGTGCCCAGCAGTGAGAGGTGCACAGGCAGCACCTCCTCATCTGCATCCCGTTGTGTGCTGCCTCCAGCAACTCCTGCCACACCAAGCTGCCCCTGACTTGCTGCCCACAAGGGTAGCCACTGTCCTCTGAGCTTAGATGTTTGTGATGATCAAGGAGTTGTACATCCCTCTTGGTTCCCTTTTCTCACCCGGTTTTGGCTCTAAAATACTCTGACAGGAAATGTCTCATCCGTGCAGTGCTGCCCTTTGCCAGGGTGGCACATGCCACCTGCTCTGCCCTGAGAAGTGCCACATTGGGGACAGCTAGGGCTGGGATGTGGCACGAATTTGGCCTCATCCCTCACAAGCAAGGGGCATCACAGGGGGGATGTTATGGGCTCTGTGCCAGGACCCCACCGGCACTGGGACACCGGGACACAGCTGCCACCTCTCCCAGCACCGGTGACCAGCTGGTGTCTGTGCCCGTGCTCACTGGTGGCTTTAAAGGATCTGACTGTCCCTTGATTCCTGTTGGAGAGTCCCGGGTGGTGACACTGTCCTGGCTCTTCCCAACCCAGTTCCCACACTGCAGGGACACTCCTCAGATGGGCCAGGGACCATCTGGGGGACGGTGTCACCTGGGGACATCAGCTCCTGCAGACACGCTGCAGCTGCAGCCACCACACTGAGCCATGTCCTGGCCTCATCCTCAGCTCCCAGGTGGGATCCTTGTGCTGTGGAGCACCGGGGGGATTTAACCCTCGGGGTCCATGTGGGCTCAGCAGGGCTGGCTGGCACCGCTGCCATCACAGGGCTGGTGGGTCAAAGGAGCTGATGGGGAAACTGAGGCACGGCCAGGGCATGGAGCCGCTCGGGAGCAGCACAGGACATTGGGGAGCCTGTGGCCCATCCGATGCCTTGGCAGCGTTTCAGGTGGTTGTGGCAAAGTCAAATGTTGCAAGAGCCTAAAAATAAAAGGAGCTGTTGGCTGGGGTTGTGCAAGAGCATGTCCCCATCCTGCCCCGCGCGGGAGTTTGGAGGATTTGGCGGCAAACCCGGCCGTGCACGGCAGGATCCTGGCACTGCGCCCAGGAAATGCCAGGATCCAAAGGGCTGGGGACTGTCCGCCCTCTCTGTCCTCTCTGTGCCACCCTGTGTCTGATGAGGGGGGTCCGTGTAGGTTTGGGGACATGGGGGCCAAACTGCGCTGCAGGTGGCTGGGATGGGTGTCCCCGTGGTGGTACCCGGAGGAATTCCAGAGGGGTGCAGAGCTTGAGGAGCTGTGGGGACACTGCCCACGTGCCCCCCAGCACACACGGGGCAGTGGGGAAACTGAGGCAGAGCCTGCCAGAGTCACCTTGCACGAGGCTCTGGGTCTGTGGTGTCACTTGTGGGGTGTCCGTTGTCCCCCCCGGACATGCAGGGCAGAGGGAGGAACAGCGGGGCCGGTAGCTGCCGTGTGCCCGGCGGGAAAGGTGGCGGGAAGGAGGGGGCTGGCAGGACACCAAACCCCAGGGGACTTGGCCCTGTGCCACAGCAGCGCAGCCGCGCTGGGGCCAGTCCTGGGGGTCCCCTTTGGGGGGTGACACAGCCCCAGCCAAGGTCCTGCCATGCGGGGGTGTCCCCCCGCTCGGGGGGCTGCGAGTGCGAGGCCGAGTGTGTGCCCCCAGGGTTGGCTTGGCACGGGTGGGGCCGGCGTGGCTGCCTTGTCACGGTGTCACAGAGCCATCTGCCGGCAAAGGGCCCGTGGCACCCAGCCACAGCCTCCAGCAGCAGCCCAGTGCTCCCAGTCTGCAGCTGAACTGGGGAAGGAAGGAGCCCTGAGTGGCACCCTGGGCTATTGTCCCTCCTGGTCACTGTGGGAGGTGGGAGTTGCCCCACAGGGTGTCACGGTCCCTGGTATGGGACATAGTAGAGACAGCCCCGCTCTGGCCACAAACAGATTAAATGTCATTTTATTTCACCCCCCCCTTGCCCTCAAAAAATGTAGAAAAGAAGAGGTGAGTGTGGATTTAATTGCTCATATTAAAAATCTACCAGGTGAGACTGAGCCGTTTCCTCCAGAGTCAGTGCAGATCCACAGGGATACTTCTTCCTTCTCCTCTTCATCTTCCTCCTCTTCCGCTTGGGGACCAGGATGGGGACAGGGGCACCAGCTGCCCGCTCCCCAAGGTGCCCCCGTGCCATGGGCACCCTGCTGCCAGCCCCACCAGCACTTCCCTTGCCCGGGTCTCTCCTGCCCGGCCCCGGCCCCCCCACCGCGGTGTCCCCAAGGAGCCACCCACACCTCGTGTCCAGGAGTGGGTGCTGATTTGGGGGTGGGAAAGGGAGGGGGGACAGGAGCTCGTGGCGGGGGAGGTTGGCCTGGGGCCGTTTTGATTTGCTTTTTAGTATTTCTGTGTATTCCTCGTTGTCCCTTTTCCCTCTGTACAAAATGAGCTGTATGGTCATGGTTGTTGGTGACACGGTGACACGCGCGGCTCCGGCGGCCGCCCCGCGCTCACTGCAGCAGGGCCCGGATCTGTTTGGACGTGGTGTCATCGTTGAGGTGCCGAGTGGTGTACCTGGACGGGGAGGGGACACGGGTCACAGCCCCCTGAGTCACTCTGCTGTCACCTCAGAGTGCTGCCAGGGACGCCACGTCCCCGATGTGTCCCCAAGACCCCGTCTCACCTCAGAGCATTCAGGAGCCCCTCGGTGCTGGTTGAGGGTTGGTCTTTCAAGACTTTAATGCAGCCTTTCATCTGATGGGGGCAGAGAGAGAGGCTGTGAGCTCCCTGAGGGGGCTGTCCCCCTTCCTCCCCATCCTCGTCCTCACTGCTCAAGCCACTGAGAGGGACCTCAGGGATCACGGCTCCTGGGATGAGTGGCATGGCCTGAGACCCCACAGGTGTGACCCCACGTTGACTCACATCAATCTTGGAGGTCTTGGCGAAGGCCCCCACAGGGTGGACGTGGTCGTAGAGGATGATGACACCCACCATCACCCTCATGCAGAAGAGCAGGGTCTCGGTGTTGGTGAAGCGGCTCCGGTACTCCCTGTGCCAGGAGAGAGGCTGCCTGAGCCTGGGCAGGGTGGCAGAGGGACCCCAGGACAGAGATGTCCCCCCAGACCCCGACATGGGGTACTCACGGGGTCTCCAGCATCACCCTGCACACACAGGCCATGGTGCTCAGGCAGTCGGTCGTGTCCTCAATGGGGAGGGTCTTGTTCTGAAACCCAGCAGGTCCCAGCTGCTGTTTCCACCCCCAGCCCCATGTGTGGTGGCTGGAGGGAGGGGTTTGCCTACCTTGAGGGTCCCCCCCAGCCTCCCTCACCTCTGAAACGAACTTGGTGGTGGCATTGCTGAGTGTTTTCAGCATGGGGGTGGCCTCGGCGTAGAAGAGGGACATCCTGTTGGCCATCTCGTTGTTCACCTCACTCTCTGCATCCAGCTGGGGGGGTGTGATGAGGGTCACTGGGGTGGCTGAGCCCCCCCCAAGCCATTCCCAGCCCTGTGAACCCGTGGGGGAGGCCACGGGGGGAACAGCAGAGCCCTCTCACCTGCAGGTTGTTGATGCGATTCCGGCTGATGGTCCGTCTGTAGTAGCTGAAATCGTTCTGGATGGCGGGGTTGGTCATCTGAGGGGGGGACACCAGGGTCAGGGGTCCCGAGGGACTCTGCTGGCTCACAGGGGCCCAGTGTGGGGACCCCCCTCGTCGTCCCCCCCGCACAGGGAGGCACCTTGAGCTCATCGAAGCTCAGGGTGAAGTGCAGGATCTCGGCGAACTGCTTGGCCAAGGCTTGCTCCCGCTCCAGGTGCTGGGTCGGGGCGTAGGGAGGGCTGGTGAGCGCCTCCAGCAGGCTCCGCAGGGCGTTCTCTGCGGACAGAGCACTCCCGGTCCCTCTCTGCACCTCCACACCCCCTCCGAGGGGAAACTGAGGCACAGCTCAGCCTCCCGAGCTGAGCACACACTCCTGCAGCCAGGACTGTCGCAGCCTCCGGCGCGGGGGATGCAGGATGCACGGCGGGGATGCAGGAGGCAGCTCAGACACTCACCCAGCCGCAGGGAGAACTCGTAGAAGCGTTTCAGCTTGGCGACCAAGGGGCACACGGCGCTCCAGGCGCGCTCCTGCAGCCGCAGGTCCCCGGGGTTTTGGATGGCCTGGGAGGGAGAGCTCCAGCGGTTGCCCCAAGCCGCGGTGGGTGGGCGGGCAGGGGGGCGCCGGGGCTGCACCCACCTCTCGGATCTCCTGCCCGGCGCCCGTGTAGGACTGCAGCTCGGCCAGGATGGTCTGTGCCTCCTCCAGCACGGCGTTCACCTGGTTCCACACCGCCGTCTCGGCCTCCGTCGGCTGCGCATCTGCAGGGCAGCGCCCCGGGGAGAGAAACCCGGAGGGCTCTGAGCGGGGCCCGGGGCGGCGAGAGCCAGAGCGAGGTGCCAGCACCCCGTGCCACGGCTCCCCCGCCGGCCCGCAGCCCTTCCTGGCGGGATTCTCCCCCTGATCCGTTCTCCTTGCCCGAGCTCAAGTCAAGCCGTGGAGTTGGGGGGGGGCAGGTGGGGGTGAGTCCTGGCTGCCCTGTGCCCGCGGTCCTGCTCACCACGAGGGGTTCCCGAGCAGCCCTCGGCCACAAGAGGCTGCAAAGTGCCCCGGGGGAGAGGTGAGGAGCGACAGCCCCCGGCCACGGGTCTGGCCCCCCCTCCCCGGGGACACTCCCGGATGGCAAAGGTGGGGGGAGGACGTCTGGGATGGGCGCGATGCGATGGGCGACGGGGACAAAGAACTCAAAATGGTGTGGATGTGGAACTCAGGATAAGGACGAAACGAAAACGGAAAATAAAAATCCCATCTCACTTTCAAAGTCAAGGAAAAAATTAGGGCCTTGGTCAAGTTCGTTATAAGTCAACACTTTTAGAAGGTTCCCCATGTGAAACCTGCAAGAGAAGAAACAAGAGGAAAAAAGCATGATGGTGAGGTGGAGCCCGGGGAAGAGGTGCTGGGCTGCGGGCAGCGGCGGTGGCCGGAGCCCCGTCCTCCCTCCGCTGCTCCCCGGGGGCTCGGGGGGCTCCGGGGGTGACCCCGCGGCTGCTCCCGGCCCCGGTGTGCAGCCTCTTCCCCTCCCTGATGGTGATGAGCGCTGGCGGATGGGGTGATGGACAGGGAGGAGCGAAGGGAGGAGAAGCCGCCGGGAAGTCCCTGAAGTCCCCGGAGTCTCGGCTACAGCCAAATCCCTGTTCTAGGGCAGAGCCAGCCCCGAAATGAGGGGTCCTGGGGAGCCCCCAGAACCTGTGCCGCGGGGCTGTGGAGGGGATTGGAAGCAGGAAAAGTTCGTGCTGCCTGAAAGGAGCCAGGAGGAGCAGGAAGATCCCTCGCCGTGGGAGTGGGGGGCTGTGTGACCCCAGCCCGGCCTATTTTGGGGGATGCTGGAGTCAGAGGGGATGTGGGGAGCTGTGCACGGCCTGTCCCCGCTGGGGATGGAACTGGGGCCAGGGCTGGGGCGAGCAGATGCGGCTGAACTCTTTTCACCCTCCTCACTCTTGCTCTGAGCTGCGCCCTGGGAGGAATCGCGGGAGGGGGAGTCAGAGGAGCCCTGGGGCTGTGCCCGGCCTGGCATCCTGTCACAGCGGCCACTGTGTCCTGTGCCCCCCGTGTCCATCCCGGGGGGGCGAGAGCTGTCCTTTCCTGTCCTTTAGATCCATGGGAAGCTGAGGCACGTCCCTGCTCCCCATCACTTGGTGCAGGCTGCGGCCACCGCACTGACCTTCCCAGCAGTGCAGGTGGTGGCACGGATCATTCCCTCCTTCTCTCCCAGCCTCCAGGCTGTCCCTGTCCTGGCCGTGTCACGGGACATGCCACACGGCCACCAGTGCCATCAGCTAACAGCAGTGGGTGTGTGCCTGAGGAGGTGCCGGGCCAGGTCCTGCTGCATCCTGCATCCCACCACTCAGCCAGGAGGTCTGCCCCACTCTTTGAGGGATGGGACATCTTCTTGGGGGTCCCCTGCCCCATTTTGGAGACTTTTTCAGGGCCCCAAGGCACCTGGGGACACGGGGATGCTGTGCCTGTCCCCATCCTCTGGACAGCAGCCATGGTGGCAGCCCTGGTGCCCTCCCCATGCCCACCCTACTCATGGGACTTACTTTCAAAATCCAGGAAAAAATGAGGACAGTTTTCTAAATCTTTGCCCAATACCTTTATCAGGTTGCCCATGGCCAGCAGACCTGAGCGAGAGAAACAGAACAGAGTGGAACAGCACCGGTGCCACCTCAGTGTGACACCCCAAGTGCCACCCCTGGGCCCCCAAGTGCCACCACTACGGCACCTCCCTGTGCCCACCCCACTCCGTCCTGGCTGGGCACACAGCTGTGAGCATCTCCTGGAATGTCACAGCTCTCCCAGCACTTCTGCCACTTCCAGAGGTGGGAAGGGAAGAGAGGTGAGGGTCTGGGGGCCTTGTGCTCCTGGGGCACCCCTGGCCATGCTGCCACCCCTGAGACACCCCAGTCCCTCACCCCTGGTGTCCCCAAGCGATGAGGGGCCGCCCCCAGGTGTTCCCCATGGTGCCATGCCATTCCCTTGGGCTATGGGGCTGGGCATCCCTCATGGGCAAGGGAAGACCTCAAGTGGGAACTGTGCCCCACAAACCCAGTTTGGAGGTCTGGTGCCCGTGCCAGACCATCCTACCCACCCCACAGCCATGGCCTGGGGTCCTTACCTCAGCACCTGGTGTGGCAGTGGTGGCTACGGCAGGAGCAGGGGCTGTGCCACCCACCTGGGTCACTTCATGGGCTGGCAGGGACCTGTGGGCAGGAGGGCAAGAGGGTCAGGGCACCCCACTGGGCACCTCCCTGCCCTGGGGACCCATGGGTGGGTGACCAGGTGGGGAAGCACGGTGAGACACTGACTCTCCCCCTCCATCTCATGCTGCCACAAGCCTTCACCTCATTTACCTTGATTATTTTTTTATTGCCACCGGGAGAGCTCACCAGGCATCAGGGTGAGCATCCCCATCCCTCTTCACCCCTTGAGGGACCTGCCAGCAGCTCGGGGATAACCCCAGAGTGGAACCATCTGTCCCCATCTCCCCTTGGAGAGGCCAAGATCCCGAGGGATGACTTTGCCAGCTCCAGTGGTTGGGTTTGCTCTTTCCTGAGCACTGCCTGAAGATCCCTTTATGCCGACGATGAGCTACAACCCAAAATCCTGCAGGCAGTGGGATGCTCCCCCAGATCCCTGCACCCCACCTTTCCTACAGGGATGTGGGGGGGGGGGGGTCAGGATTGGCCCCATGGTGTCAGCAGGCACCAGGAAGCAGCCGCGGGACTCAGCAGGTTGTAATTAAGTGCTTGGGTTTAATTAATGAGGCTGGGGAAGGGGAGAGGGAGAGCTGGAGCAGCAGGGGGAGGGATGGGATGGCCTCGTGCCTGGAATGAGGCTGTGCCCCCCCAGCCAGTGCTCCCCAGTCAGCCCCAGTACAGACCATTGGTATCAACAGTGATGGCTCTGCCTTCCTCCTCATCCTCCTCTTCCTCCTCCCAGGCCCAGTAAGTGATGGCTTTACACTGGGGCTGCACAAGCCTGAAATGCATCTGGTTTTGGGGGTGATTGGGGTACATCAAATACACCTAGACCTGCTGCAGTCACCCCGAGGTTCATCCTGCTGAGCACTGGGGTGTTTTGAAAGGGTGCTGGGAGGTGCCTTGGGTGCTGGGGGGGTCCCTGGGGTGCTGGGGCAATCGGTGGGGTGGGAGATTGGCACCTGCTCTGCTCTGGTACTGGTACACAGCCTGTGACCAGCGTGTGGACATCGTCCTGCCCGTGCCACGGTTGTCCTTGATGGGCAGCTTGGGGCTGGGATTTGTCACTGCTGAGCCCTGCCTGTGCCCAGGGAAGGGGCACGGGTGGGTCCCCAGAGTGAGGACACCCCGGGGTGACTTCAGAGCCGTGGCACAGGGGTTGGGTGCCAGGTGAGGGTTTAGGGATTGCTGCAGCCCCTTGGGCTGGGGGGTGGCTCTGCTTGGGGTTCAGTCCCTGTTTTGTGCCATTTCCTTGGTCCCAGATGCTTAAAACCCCCCTGTGGCACTTGGGGAGGGGGCACAGCACATCCCTCCCGGGGGCGCTGTGCCCAGGGCGAGGGGCTGCCCCCAGTGCAGGCTGCCCACTGCTGAACTGGGGGAATCGTGTGCCCCAAATCCTCCGGGAGAGACACCCCAAACCGGCAGCACTCCCAGAGGAGTGTGCTGCCACAGGAGGGCTGGGAACAGCAGGCTCCCTGTCCCCAGCCACACCCGAGGTGGCCCCGGCTTCTGTCCCTCCCTGCGGTGGCCTCGTTGCACCCCAGCCCTGCTCCAGAACCTGCCCCTCTTCCCGCAGCGCCGCCTCTCCTGCCCCATGGGGACCCACGGCGGGTGTCACCTCCCTGGGGACATTCCATCCGATGGGGTGAACCCTCACTCCTGCTCCAAACAGCACCAAATCCTGCATCCAGGAGCATCCCTCCCCCGAGCCGGCAGTGCCCGGGCTGCCCACGCCGGAGGGGCAGCGATGCCCCGGGCTCAGGCCACCCAGTGTCACCGTTTTGGGGCTGTGCCCCTTTGCTGCCGGCGCAGCATCGCCCTGGGCACCGCAGCCTGGTGCAGCGCCGCAGCTCCGGCCGGGGGCTGCCTGCCCCTTCCCCTTGACCTGGCCCCGCTCCCCGCAGCCCCTCACCCGCTGGGTGCCCGCCGGGTGCCCGCTGGGTGCCCCCCAGCCGCCGCCGAGCCCCCCTTGCCGCTGCCCCCCGCCCATGGCCGCGCCGCCAGCGCCGCAGCCGCCGCAGGGTCGGGAGCGCGGTGCCTGAAGGATTTTCCATGGGGGAACACAGTTTATCCCGGGAATCGGGGCGCCGGGGCCAGATCTCACCCCAGGATCAGCCGGGGCACCCCCAGCCCTGAGCAGGGTGGAGTTGTGGGGGTTTCTCAGCACGGTGACCCCCCCGACCCCCCCTCGGTTCGGAGATCTCCCTGGTAGGAGGGATGTGTGAGACCCCCATGGGGCTGAGCCCCCCCTCGAGTGGGGCCGGGGGGCGCAGGGGGCTCCGCCGTGCCCGGCTGCGGCTGTGGCTGAGCAGGCGGATTTACCGCAGGGCTGCCGGCAGCCGCAGCACCCGCCAGAGCGGGCGGGCACCCACCCGTGCGCCCGCACCCACCCGGGGCCACCGCGGGGCTGCAGCAGCCCCAGGTGGGGCCAACCCGCCCCAGCATCGCCCACCCCATCAGCGCCCACCCCGGCACCCTCCAGCGCTACCGAGCACCGGGCCGGGGGTGCGCAGAGGAGAGAGGGGCTCCTCTGCGAGGGGCTGCCGGAGGGGTCCCTGGGGGACGCAGCCAGCCCCTCGCCCCGCTCCCAGGCCCGCTGGCAGCCCTGTCCCCGCGGCCGTGGCGGCCCGCGCTCACCGTGGCGGTGGGTGGGAGCCCGCGGCGTGGGCAGGCGGTGGCGGCGGCCGGGAGTCTGCGGATGCTGTGCCGAGCGCGGGGTGTCGGGGACGAGCCGCCCGCCGTGTGCGTGAGCCGCCCTGCGCCAGCTGCCGAATGCACCACAAAGACCACCATAGCCCCCCGGCCCCCCCCACGCCACTGGTGACGGTGACGTCTCAAGTGTGAGGGAGACGGGGAGGCTTAACCCCCTGCGTGCCGGCCGGCAAAGCTCTGCGGCCTTGGCGGGGAGAGGGGTCCGGCTGCTGCTCCCCGGCTTTGGGGGACACGGGGACATCGAGAGGGTCCCCCCTCGCCCCCAGTCAGAGCCAGGCCCAGCTCCCAGCAAAGGGGAGGGAAAACCCAAATATTCCCAACTATTCCTTTGCTCCTGCCCCAGTCCATGGGTGGCACCGCTCACCCCGGTCCCCTCTCCGGGGAGGGGGACAAGCACCGGCCCCACCTGGTGTCACCTCAGCGGGGACAAACCAGACCTGAGTGCCAGGCCCTCTGTTTTGGGCAGCAGCACCCTCTGTGCCCCATCAGCTCCCCCAGGACAGGGGCAGAAGGGGTTTGGGTGGCATGAACCAGCACAGAGCTGTTCCTCCAGGGGTGACGTAGGAGGAAGTAAGCCCCAAAATTGGGCTATTTCTGCTTTTCTACCCTGACTCCCCCCTTTTCCCTGACAGTGGGGACATAAAGAGGGAGCCCCCAGTGTTAGGGTCACCCCAGGTCCAGCTTTCCCAGTGGCACCCAGAGCTGCCCCTCAGGGATGAGGGGGGTGGGTGACAACAGCTCCTCACTCCTTTACAGGGGTTTTTGTGCTGGGGGGTCACAGAGGGGCTGGCTGAGCCCCCAGTGCCCCGAGCAGTGACAGTGTCACAGTGGGGTGACCTGGCAGGGCAGTGGGACCAGAGCTGTCGGTGTTCTGGGATCAGCAGCCCTGACTCCTGCTCCCCACAGCCCCCCGCAGTTTGTGGGGCGCTGACCCGGCTGCAGCAGCCCGAGGCAGAGGGGATCTCCCCCAGCGGGCACAGCCCCCCGGGCCGTGCTGCTGCAGCCCGTAGCCGCTGGGGGAAGCTGCAGCCCTTTGCATTCCTTGGAGCCGCTGGATAGGGAGGTTTTTAGGAATCAGCAGCGCCCTGGCAGCTCTGCGCCCCGGGGGTGGGTGTTGGGGGGATGCTGCTGCAAGAGTGGGGAGGGAAAAGCTGTCGCGGAGCCAGCGCTGCCTGCTCAGTGGTGTCCCCCCCAGACACGCCCTGTTGTCCCCAGTGCAAACCCAGGGCCAATATCCCATTTGAACCTGGGCTCAGGCAGGTTTTGGGGTGCTGGGCTCAGCTGGGTGCTCCAGCGGGTGCTCTGCCAGTGTGGTCAGCCCTCCACGACCCCCAGGCATCACCCCAGGACCACGACTTAGGGTGTCAGAGCCCCCAAAAGGACATGCCATGACCACACAGTCACCCCCATCCTCATCTCAAGGGCATCCCTGTCACTTGACACTCCCCTGCCTCTTCAGCACTGCCCCCCCCCCCCCGCCCCCCATCCCTTCGGCACCCCCTCCCCGTGAGCTGGGCCGGGCCAGTCTCAGCCCTGGCAGCCTGTGCCGCTTCAATTAAGCCCTCATTAATTTTTCAGTCCCCCTGAGCACCCCGGGCACGGGCGGTTTGCAGAGCTGCTAATTGGTGTCTTCTCTACTCCTCATCCAAGAACAGCCAGCGGGGCCGGGGGGGCTCATCCTCATCCCCGGCTCTCGGGGACGCTCATGGAGAGGCTCTGGGGCCACACTGAGCCACGTCTCGTGCCTGGGAGAGACTGTGGAGGTGACCCAAAATCCCTGGGGCTGAATCACCTCATTCCAGGTTCGGTCCAGCCCTGGCACAAGGATGCCACGTCCAGCCTGGGGGGGTCCCAGCCCTCCTGCCCCCAGGGCGGGGGAGGATGAAACACTTCAGCCCCACTGCTGCAAATATGTGTGGGTTTTGTAACCCAGCCCTGTCTCACCTCCAGCTGGGGCGGTTTCTGCAGCCACCCCTGCAGCAAGGGTGGGTGCACACCAGGGCAGGCGCCTTGGAGAAGGGCTGAGCACCCCATGGAATCCCACAGCCCCACTGGGGATGGGGTGGGGTGGGATGGGATGAGGAGCAGCCCTGGCTAGCTGGGGACTTCATCCAGGCTCAGAAGCCAGCTGTGGAAGGTGGCACTGGGATCACAGCAGGATGCCAAGGTCACCGGGAAAAGCGCTCGGTGATCTCCATGGAAACATTCCACGTTTGGTCCTGGACATCAAAGTGGTTTTCTTGTCCCTCTCTCCTCTGTGCTTCAGCTCTGCCTCTGTGTCCCAGTGTCCCCTGTGCAGGCAGTGGGGGGCCAGCATCCCCGGGATCCCAGTGCCGACATCTCCCTGCATCCCGGTCCCAGCAGCGCCCCGCATCCCACCTCCAGCATCCCCCAGCCTCGCGGTCGCAGCATCCCGGCCCCATTTCCCCTCGCAGCATCCCAGTACCCCCCAGTATCCCACCTCGACCCCCATCCCGCGGCCCCTCCCGCTTGATTGTCAGCACTCCCAGCCAATGGACGAGCGTCGCCGCCGGGGAGGGCGGGGGGCCCGCGGCTACAAGAGGGGCGGGAGCGGCGGGGGCTGAGCCGGCGGCTGGACCGCGGCCCCTCCGGTACCGGCTCCGCGCCCCGCCCGGCCCCGCCAAGCCGCCACCTGCCCGCGCCGCACCACAGGTAAGGGCCGTCGGGGCTGGAGCCGCGCCCACACCGGGACCCGGTTCCCGCGGTGCGGAGCCGCCGTCGGGGCAGGTACCAGGAGCCGCTTCCTCCGGTGGCCCGGAGCTATCCCATAGTGCGGGTGAGCAGAGCATCCCCGTGCCCCCACCTATCCCCCGAGCCCCGTCCCTGCTCCCCGGGGTGCCAATCCAGAGGTGCTGGGGTGCTCTGTGCTGCCCAGGGTGCAGCCCTGGGGGCGACCGCCGTAATGACGCCCCTCTTGTCCTGTTTTGGCACCAGCAGCCGCTGATCAATCGGTGCTTTGGGGCGGGCGTGGGGTGGCCCTCCGGGGTGCTGTCCCCTGCCCTGGCATGGCTGGGTGCTGCTTGGAAAAGGGACTCGAGGGCTGTGGACCACAGGATGCTGCTCTGGCCAGTTCGAGGGCTGAGCTGTGGTGAGGGGCTGCATCCTCCTGCCAGGGCGGCTGTGGGAGATGCGGGAGGACTTGGATCATGGCAGGTCTGCCCGTGGAGAGTGCCTGGCATGGTTTATAATCAATATCAGCAGTTTAGAACCAGACCGTGGTGCTGAGGGGGTTCGTGGAGCCGAGCTGGGGTGGCTGGGGAAGCCTTGGTTGCTGTGGGTGTCTGGACATTCCCTCAGCTCCGGCTGCTGAGGGCTGGTGGGTTCGGTGCTGCTGTGGCAGACGGTGACAGATGCTGGTGGGATGATGGGGCAGGAAGGAGCTGCTGCCTGTGGGATTTTCTGGGAGCGGGGCTGGCTTGGAGCATGAGGAACCAACCCCACATCACTCACCCCAGGGTGTGCCCCAAGCCCACACAGCCAGGACATCAGACCCCTGAGAGAGGCTGCTTGGTTGGGCTCCAGGTGAACTTCTCCTCAACTTGATGGAGAGAGGAGCTCCAGGAGCTCCTGGAGAACCATCTGCTGCTCCGGCTGAGCGGCGCTGGCAGCCGAGGCTGCGTGGGAGCGGGCACGGCGCGTCTCGGAGCGGCTCCTGCCCACACAGCCAGGGCCTGCCAGGGCTCCCTGCTGCTGCCAGCCCCCTGGCCAGAGCCTGTCCCCACCAAGGGCTGGCCAGGAGCAGCTTGGGCATCGCTGTGGCCAGCTGGATGCTGCCAGGGAGGTTTTCGTGTGCCCCAATGGCAGATTCTTCGTTCTCATCCTTAGAGAAGGTGAAAGGTGTTCCTGCTCACAGCAGTGTGGCTGGAGCTAAATGCTCTTTGAGGTCTTTTCCAACCCAAACCATTCTAGGATTCTATGGTCATGCTCTGGCAAAGGCAATGGGAAGAATTCTGAATTTTTGGTTGCTTTTTGAGTGTTTTCCTGCAGCCCAAAATGAGCCCAGGGGATGGGATGATGCTGCTAGCTGCCCTGGTGGGCTGGACATCTCCAGCAGCAAAGGCCACAGCCACACTTCCAGCTGCTGTCCTGAACGGACACCCATCAGCCAGGTGTATCAGCTCCAGCAAGGAAAAGAGGGATGTGGGATCAGCCAGCTGCCAGGGTGGAGGAGGGCCTGGGAGGAGAACCATCCCTCTTCAGCCTGGAGTGGATTTTCCTTTCCAGGGGCAGCCATGGGCAAGCACAGCAGCAAGCTGGCCCCGGAGATGCTGGATGACCTGGTGAGGAGCACAGAGTTCAGTGAGCAGGAGCTGAAGCAGTGGTACAAGGGCTTCCTCAAGGACTGCCCCACTGGCATCCTCAACCTGGAGGAGTTCCAGCAGCTCTACATCAAGGTGGGCTCCAGCTGGGGGTCTGAGGGCTGCCTGGAGTGCTGGAGCACCTCAGGTGCAGCCTCCACACCAAGTTCCCCATCCTCATGTCAATTCCTCTTCTCTCCTTCCTGCAGTTTTTCCCATATGGAGATGCCTCCAAGTTTGCCCAGCATGCTTTCCGCACCTTTGACAAGAATGGGGATGGCACCATCGACTTCAGGGAGTTCATCTGTGCCCTGTCTGTCACCTCCAGGGGCACCTTTGAGCAGAAACTCAACTGGGCCTTCGAGATGTACGACCTGGACGGGGATGGGAAGATCACACGCCTGGAGATGCTGGAGATCATTGAGGTACTGGTGATTCAAACTGGCAGAATTTGTTTGCTTTTCCCAGGCTTTTCATAGATATTGGGTCTCTCTTAGCACCAAAGAATGAGTTTTCCTACCCAGAGCCTTGTCTGAGAGGTGCTTAATGTGGATCTGATAGAAATGGGTGCCAGCAAAGCAGCAATCCTGTCCCTGTCCCCTGCCTTGTCCTGGGATCTTGTGTCCTTCCAACAATCCCTCTCATTCCCACTCTCATCCTTCTCCAGGCCATTTACAAGATGGTGGGGACTGTGATCATGATGAGGATGAACCAGGACGGGCTGACGCCCCAGCAGCGAGTGGACAAGATCTTCACAAAGATGGACAAGGACAAGGATGACCAGATCTCCCTGGAGGAGTTCAAGGAGGCCGCCAAGAGCGACCCCTCCATCGTCCTGCTCCTGCAGTGTGACATGCAAAAATAGAGCCCTGGGACTCAGGGCTGGACTGGCTGCAGCCAAACTCTGCCCCCTGTGATGGTTTCCATCCCCACTTTTCCCCCGTTTGGCCCCAGGCATGAGCCGCATTCCATCCCTCCTGCTGCCCCTGCTCCGGCTGCACCCTGGGCAGCCCACATTCCACACCTTCCCAGGGCAGAGCCTGCCCTGAGTGTTGTCAGCCTCTCCCACCCTGGAGCTGGACACCCTGCAGCCACTGCTGTGTCCTGGATAACCAACTGTTCCCACATCCCTGTTCCTTTCTCCTTGCTTTCCCCCACCTGGCCCATTCCCTGATCCTAAATGAGACCAATTCTGCCCCCTTTCTGCTGTTTTCCCCCCACTTCCTGGCTTGTGATGTCTCCAGGGAGGCTGAAAAGTCACAGGTCCTGCTACTGGTCCCTCCTTCACTGGAAATTCCCTGGAAAGCTGCCTGGAGAGGCCAGGGCAGGGTCTTGCACCAGTTTTAGCTCTTCCACCTCTTCTTTTCCTGCTGGAAACAGCCAGGGTTGGTCTGGACACTTTAGCAGAGAACAGAAGTGTCCAAAGCCAGCCCTGGATGTGTCCAGTGTCCCATCCCAGAAGCCACCTTCCATCCCATCAGGTGGGTGACATCCACAACTGCCCTTGGTGCTCTGTGGCATTTCTGACCTTCCTGGATATTGAGGTGACCCCTTCTGTCCCAAACTGAAGGGTCAGGAATGTGGGTGTGGAAGGCAGGTCCTGGTGCTGTTCCTGGGTGTGTGGCACTGCTGTGGAGACAGCTGGGTGCTGGATGGGGGCTGTGGGGAGGTGTGTGGATGGTTCCTGTACCTGCTGAGCCTCCTGGCAAAGCTCTGAGGCCACAAGAAACAAATCTGTCTCTTTCCTCTCCTCTCTCTCAGCCTGCTGCATCTATCCCTCCTGTCCCAGGTTAGTGTTTAGTCTGCATGTTGTGGTGTTGATGGCTGTGGTGTCTGTTAGGAGATGGTGAAGTCCTTACCTATTTTTTTAATGGAAAAAATAAACTGTCCCCTGTGTGTGGTGTCCCCCTCTGGATGGTTTATTGGGGCGGGGGGGGCAGCTGACTGGGGAGAGTGAGGTGACAACACTGTGCTTCTGAGAATATTTTAGAGGTCTCACCTGAGCCTGTGACACGCCAAGAGGTGGAGAAACCCTTCGGGACAGCAGAGTGGGGCTCAGGCTGGGGAGCCTTGAAGGTGGGTGGAAATTAAACCCTTCAGTCATGCAGGCAACTCTGGGGAAGAGAATGCCACTTTTGGGGTGAGGAGCCCCAGACCCCAAACCTCCCTGGAAATGGGTTTCATTTGTAAACCAGGAGCTGGCCCCTGGCTATGCCCTTCCCTCAGGGCTGGTGGCTTTGTCCTGGGCTCCATCTGTCAACAGCTGGAACCTGCTCTTGGTGCATCTTTGTCCTTTTCTCCACCCCCATCTTCCCTGCACAGATTTTCCTCCGGCCTTTCTTCTCCCTCAGCAGCCTGCACAGACAGTGACTGTTGCTAAGGAGCTCTCACAAAATTTTAATCCTTCTCTGCAATCAGTCGGGCAGGGCTGGCTCCTGGGCAGCAGTGCTGGCGCCCAGCTCACCCCATCCCACCTGGATCCTGCAATTCCCCAGCCTTTGGTGTGTCCTGCAGCTGCCAGCACGGGGAGCACGGGGATGGGAGGGTGCCAAAACCACAGCAGGGAGTGTATTTTTAGGAGTGCTGCTGATGGGAGAGCTCTGCACCTCAGCTTTGGCCACTGTGCTTTCCAGGAGTCTGCGTGTGGGTTTGCAGCTCAGCAGGGCCTGGGGAAGAGGGAACAGGGCAGGTTGTCCCACCCTGTGGGAGCTGGGGAGGTGCCAGGGCTGCTGCCTGAAAGGGCAGCGACTCAAAAGCTGGAGAGAGAACTGCCAAGAATAGTCTGGTGATCCCGGGGCCCCTCCGAGCTCCTGCTTCCCTGGGGGCCACCCCAAAGGAAGCTCAGGTGTTTCCCAGCAGGGAACTGCCAAGGCCCTGGGGAAAGGAAGTCTGTGAGGCTGAAATGATGTTGATTCCCCAAAGGGTTTGGGATTCCTGGAGCCAGCTCCTCTCACGAGCACACAGCTTCCCCTGGCTCTGCTCGGTGCAAGCTGGGGGGGTGTTGGATTGGTCTCAGGGATATGGGGGTCCCCAAGGCTGTTGTCTGGGAGAGTTTTTCTTTAGCTGGAGCACAGGGATATGGGTAAAACCCTGTTCCGTGACCTCCCCTCAGGAGCTGCCCTGTTCCAGGTGAGATCCTCCATTCCTTGCCCCTTCCCGGCTCTTGGGTTTTGCTCTCTGGGATGCACCCCCTGCTCTCCAAAGGACTTCGGGAAGGGGGGAGGTGGGGTGTCTGCTGGTCGTGGTGGAATTTTTAGCCCGAGCTGGATGTGCAGCTCTGTGGCTTCTCCCACCAGCACTCCTGGGAGTGGAGAGCCTTAATTAACACTCGGCACAGGTCACCCCGGCACGGAGCAGGGTCCCACCACCCTGGCTGCTCCATCCTCTCCAGTTCCCAGCTTTGGCCACCCTCGTGTCCTTCCCTGCGCTCTCAAGGATGGCCAAACCCCAGAGAGCCTCGGCTTGGGACGAGCAGGAGCTGGTGTCCCCCAGCGGTGCCCCATCGCTCCTGCTCCGCGTCCTCCCGGGGCTCTGCTGATGCCACCTTTGTCCCCAGCCCCCTCCCCTCTCTCCCGGGCGCTCGCTGCCCCCGGCGCTGGCTCTGCCCCAGCAGAGCTCCCTCCTCAATTCCCCGCAGCTCCCCGGTATCGCCGGGGGGGAGCGCGGCGGCGGCGAGGAGCGCTCGGTCTCGAAGAGGTTAATCCGTGTCCCGGTGGACTGAAACCCCGGAGCTTCATGGGATGCCTTATAAAGCTCGTTCCGCCGGGCCGGCCCCGGCTCCGGGAGCTCCCGGGACGCGCGGAGCCGCGGCCGCGCACGGAGCGGAGCGGCCGGTGCCCCGGAGCCGCCGCGCTATGGAGCCACCGGGCCCCGCCGGAGCTCCGGGGCGACCCTGGGATGAAGCCAAGGCTTTCTACGACAACCTCGCTCCCAAGAAGAAGCCCAAATCGGTGAGAGCCCCCGAGGTGCCGCGCAGCGTTCCCCGCCCCATCTCCTGCGGGTGCCCCGGGGCTCTGCAGGCTCTGTCATCTCCTGCACGTTCTCCTGGGTGCCTCATCCTCTCTGGATTCCCCTATGGAACCTCCCCCGGGTGTCTGTGGGTGCCCCATCTCCACCAGGCTCTCTGCGGTCCCTCTCGGTGCCCCATTTCCTCCACGTGTTTTGGGGTCCTCCCGGAGTCTCTCCATGTTCCCTGTCTCCTCCAGGCTCTGTGGGGTCCCTCCGTGGTGTCTTTGGTGTTTCTTTGACCCCCTTTGCCTCCATCCAGGTCCTTGAGCATGCCCTGGTTCTCACTCACTGCTTCATGGCATCCCTGGGTTACCCTTGGTTGTCTGGGGTCTCTCTGGGTTCCTGGGGGTCCCTGTGGTGCTCCTGGCTCCTTGCTGGGCTGAGGTGTCCTTTCAGAGTGGCCCGGTGCCCCATGAGCTGCCAGGCCCTGGCAGGGACAGGAGAGGTGGCATTGACAGAGCCGGGGCAGCCCGGGAGCCGGATGGCTGCGGGCTGTCACAGGGGTGTAGCTGTCCCTGCCAGGCTCGCCCGCTCCGGGAGATTACCGGGAAAGCCTGTGCGTTATCTAACGAGGGCTGAGCCTGCCGCCTTTAAACACGGGGAGCGCCTGGAAGTGGAAGTATCCCGGAATAGCAGCGGGAGAGCGGGGCTGGCCCTGCCCCTGCAGCCTCTGAGCCCCCCTAGACACAGCCACTGCCACCCTTGGGGCTGTGGGACCCCCAAAACCCGAGATCTGGCGGAGGTGCTGCCCACGGTGAGATGAGGGACCGGGTGACAGCTGGCAAAGCTCTGTGTGTCACTTCTCCACGAGGGGACACGTCCAAGCCCTCACTTGGGGCAGCCCTTGTGCTTTCCCTGCTGCCACCCCTGGGCCTGGACCTGCTGCCAGCTCACGTTGCTGCTGCCTGTGCCCTTCCCAGAGGAGAGGGACAGCCTGGCTCGGTGGCAGGATGCAGCTACTTGTCTTTCATGCCATGCTTTGCTCATGGATGTCAGCCCGGGCTCCTCCTCTTCCTCTCCTCGCAGCCGGCTCGCTGACCAGTGACCCACCCCCGCTGTACAACTGGGGAAACTGAGGCACGGGGGCAGCCGTGTGCTTTGCAAACCGAGATCCAGGTGCTCATGTCCCTGGAGCTGGGCTGTGCCACCACTCCCTGTGAGGCTGGGGATGACACCAGGGGCTGTGCCACCACTCCCTGTGGGGCTGGGGGTGACACCAGGGGCTGTGCCACCACTCTCTGTGGGGCTGGGGGTGACACCAGGGGCTGTGCCACCACTCCCTGTGGGGCTGGGGGTGACACCAGGGGCTGTGCCACCACTCTCTGTGGGGCTGGGGGTGACACCAGGGGCTGTGCCACCACTCTCTGTGTGGCTGGGGATGATGCCAGGGGCTGTGCCCCTCTTTTGGGGCAGGCTGGGGGCCCTGTGCCTGCAGGCAGCCAGCTCAGCTGCCCTCACACAGCCAGGCAGCTGCCAGCCCATGATGGATGGCTGCAAGGCGCTTTTCTGCAATATAAATAATGTTCCTGGAAAACTCCAAACCACCCTGAACTTTAATCTGATCCCGAGCAGGGGGCTCGTGGTGCTCCCGGAGGAAATGGGGTTTGGTGTCGTCTGTCTGCGCCCTTAGGGGTGCTGGGTCTGTCTGTCCTGGCCCAGCAGGAGCAGAAGAGAGCTGTGAGGTGACAGGAGAAAAGGGGGTTTTGGGAATGGGTTTTTGTCTGGGGAATGGGTTAATGGGGCATTCCTGCTTTGCAGTGGTCAGAGCTCTTCCCATGGCTGCTCCAGCTCCTGCCAGGAAGGTCAGCGATGAGACCTGTCACCCTTCAGCAATGCTGGAAATGTCCCCCAGCCTCTCTGGTGACACCAGGAGCTGGTTTTCTGCTGGCTCCCTTCCTCTGGGCACCCTGCCCCACCCATTCCTTGTGCCGGATTTTTGGGATGCTGTAGCTGGAGTGGGGACAATGCTTGACCCTTCCTGCAAATCCTTCCCTTTCTGTAACCAAAATCCACCCCTGAATATTGAATTAATCACAAGAATTTGGTCTTCTGCAGCATCCAGAAAAGTGCCTGGGGCTGCCAGAATTCCCACAGGGTTTTAGGATGGAGTTGAGTCCAGCCCCAGGCAGTTCAAAAGGATCAAGGGGTGCAGAGTGAGGTCCCCACTGTGGCTGCAGCCAGTGGTGGCCTCCAGGGGTGGAAGTGAAGTTTAGTGGCACCGGTGGCTCTGTGGTTGGGTTGTCCCACTGCACATCCCGGGAGCCTGTGGGATTTCCAAATATCTGCCTCTAATCCTTGGGGAGCTGCTTAGGATTTACATCTGATTAGAGCAGCGGTTTAAAGGCTGCCAGCTGTTGGATCCGCAGGGAGAAAATTGGGCTGTTTGCAGTCACTCCTAAAAATACACCTTTACCCCAAAACTGGGAGGTTTGGGGTCTGGGATGGGGTTTGCACTCAGTGGAGCTGGACCCTGCTGGAAAGGTCTTTTTACACTCCTGAAGTGGGGTTTGGACCTTGTGGACCTCCTGGAGTTGTGCCAAGGACTGATGTTCCTCTTCAGAGGGCTGGGCCATCAGGACATGTCCCTAGTTGTCCCTCCTGTTTGGCTGACCCTAGGGAAGGGCCCAGGATTGGGGTGGGACCTTCCCCCACCCTGTTCATACTCCTCTTAAACCCATCATTAATCTCCTACTCGAGGTTCAGGAGAAGGCTGGATCTGACCTTCCCATGGGAAGGGAGAGGAGCTCACCATGAATCCCCAGGCAGCAAATTCAGTCGGATTCGGCTGAGCAGAGCCTGGACTTGTGTTGGATGAGCTTTCACTGACCTTGGCTGACCTTGGATGCTGCTCTGAGGGCAAAACAGAGTTTGTGATTCAGCCTAAACCCTCCAGGGCTCCAGTGCAGGAGGCTGTGGTGGGATGGGGGCTGAGGGACCAAACTCTTCCCAGCCAGGACTGGCAGTGGGACCCCTCCCATGCACACATTTCCTGTTACAAAAGGAGAGTGTTTGCCTTGAAACATGACAATTTCTGGGGAAAAGTGGGGTTGGGTGGGTTGTTTGCAGCACTCAGACAGAGGATTTGAGGTGCTGTGGTTCCTTTTTAAAGGATTTGAGGTGCTGAGGCTTTTTAAAGCTCATTTTTTGAATGTTGTAATGACCATCTGCAGCACTAATGGGGACCGAGAGGCATCCAAACAACCTTGAGGAGGGAACGCTTCCAAATGAAACCTCCACTTGAAAGAAATGTCAAAATGCAGATCCCTCCTTGCAGTGCAGAATCGCCTCGTTTTCCAAATGTCAGCATTTCCCAGAGAACAGCAGGGCCCTTCCAGCCCAGCCGGAGCTGGGAGCTGCCTCAGCACCCGGGTGAGACTTTCCTGCCCCCCGCCCCCCCCACCCCCCGAGTGCTCCAAAAGGTGCAAATTTTCCTCAGCAGGATCCGGCAGGTCCCATTCCCAGAGGCTCCCTGCCCGCAGGCACCTGGGGCTCCAGCAGCCCACGCTGGGGCACAGTCAGGCCTGGAGCTGAGGGTTATTTTTATTGCTGTGTTTATTGCCTCTTAAATGAACCTCCCGGAGGGGTTGGTGCCTTTCAGAGGCGGGGAAGAGACCTTGAGCAGCCGGGGCTGTTGTGCAAGGTCCTCAAGGTGTGTGCCAGGGGAAGAGGGAGATGGAAATTCCCTCTGGGCTTGGCTTGTGGCCCTGAACATCCTTCTCACCCTCTTGAACATGCCTCAGTGCTGTTACATCTGTTCTGCTGACCTGTTTTCTCTCCTGGGAACCTCCCTGCAGGGCTGACCCTGGTCCAGGATCAGGGAGCAAACACCTGGAAGGTTTCCTTGTACCCAGCACTGCAGGGACTCGGGAGCAGGATGGAGCAGCAGGACTCCAGCTAATGGCCGGATGTCCAAAGACCTTTCAGAGTTATTAATATTTTCAGCTAATAAATGGCCCATGACACCAGAGTTATTAATTAATGAGCTGAAGTGCCAAGGCTTGGCCCGTGACCAGTTAGTAGCTGACACTCCTTGGGGACCTGGCTGTGGTTCACTTGGAGCAGTGCTGGTGTCGTGGATCAGGTCCTGCCTGTCCTGGGGGTTGTTCCCTTGCTTTCCTAAAAGAGCCACTTCCACATGGGGTCTGATTCCCCTGAAAATGCTGTGGGAAAGGGATCCCTGTGGCCGCAGTGATCTTCTCAGCCCGAGCTAATCTGGGTCTTGTCCTAATCGCCTGCTGTTTAATCGCTTTGCTGGGGATTTAGGGGATTTTGGGGACGGACGCAACCTTTGGAGAGGTGCCTGGGACGGACCTGCTGCGGGGCCGGCGCTGGGAATGGCCTGGAGGCTCCCCACTGACTCATCTCTGGGTGGGGCTGGGAGCAGAGCGAGCCCAGCCCTGCGGGGAGCGAATCCCGGTGTGGATGGGGCACCTCCTCGGCCTTGCCAGGCTGCTGCTCCTGAAGAGTTCAGCCTTGGGCAGGGTGGGAGCTTGAACTTTGGAGCACCTGGGTGTGCGGAGCAGCTGGAGGAGGCAGCCTCCACCCTGGGCAAATGGCATTGCCAGAGGATTACTCATGGATAACATGGCATAATAGAGGATCCTGGAAGTCACAGAGGAGCAAGGGGTGAGGTGTTCCTGAAGTGCTGACAGCCAGGCTTTCTCAGAGACCCCCTCAAGCCCTGTTCTGCTTGCTGGACTCCTCTGTAGGGGACAGGACTCCCTGTGCCACTGTCCCTCTGTAGGATTTGCTGTCCTGGCAGCCAAGATTTCTCATTGGCCATTGGTAATTAAGTTATTTTTGTGCTTGTGAGTGAGTGATGGGGATTAACACCCTCCCTGCCATGCAAGGGGAGAGAGGGAGGACGGCTGGGGGTCAAGATGAGCTTGACTTTCCCTCTGTCCCCTCTGTCCCTGCCAAGTCCCTCTGGAGGCACCTTGTCAGCTTCAGCTTGAGGAGGTTTGGGATTTGGGTTTTGGATCGAGCCCTCCAACATTAATAACAATGACTCATAAATCGTTGCTTGCACCACCTGTTTGTCATGTTCCCACCCACAATAACTGTATCAAGTGTTTGTGGGAGCTGAGC
This sequence comes from Zosterops lateralis, assembly GCF_965231275.1. NCBI lineage: Eukaryota > Metazoa > Chordata > Aves > Passeriformes > Zosteropidae > Zosterops > Zosterops lateralis. The sequence continues at coordinate 5,676,153 of NC_139788.1, forward strand.
TGGCACGGGCTGTTTGTCACATCTGGACGGCATCACGGGATGCGGATCTGGCTCAGCTGCAGAGCGCAGCTCTTTCCTGGCTGGGGGGGTGGTGAGAAAAGCCACACAAATTCCTTCTGCATGGGCTCCAGCGCTTCCCCCTGGGGTCTGCACGGCTTCTGGGAGCCTGTTTGCAGCAGGAGGGCTTGGCAAAGGGATCTGAGGTGTCCCAAATGTGCGGGGATGCAGCATCAGGGCTTCATCTGTTGAAGCACTGGGATGCAGCTTGCTCCATTGTTCTCCAGATCGTTCCAGAGGTGTCACCCACCTCGTGGCCTTTCATGCTGGGGGTGAACGTCACAAGTAGAACACGAAAGACAGACACTCACCCATCCGCGTGAGAGGGAGAAAAAGAAGCATTTTATTTTGGGAATCCCAAGTTATATAATTCTTGGGATTTGGTCAAGGATTGGGGGATGAGAGGAACACCCCTGTTACCCCAGTGGTCAAACCAGCAGTCCAGTACAGAGAGAAATGCAAAAACAATCTACTTTGTTTATGTTTCAATGCATGAGAACTACAATATGAGAATGCAAAACAATCAGAAGGCTGAAAATCAGGGTGACAGGTGAACAGATGCCAGCCCAGGCTGGGAGCAGGGGCTGCCTCCCTGATTTTCCCCTCTCCCCACACAGCCCAAGCCCGAGAATGCCATCACCATCGCCGTGTCCTCGCGGGCGCTGTTCCGCATGGAGGAGGAGCAGAAGATCTACACGGAGCAGGGCGTGGAGGCCTACGTGAAATATCAGCTGGACCACGAGAATGAGCCCTTCCTCCCCGGGGCCGCCTTCCCCTTTGTCAAGGTGAGTGGGCACAGCGGCCTGGTCCCCAAAAATTTTGGGGCGAGGACAGAGATTGTGTGGGACCAGGATGGACACGAGCAGCGGGGCAGGAGGGATGGAGCAAACAGAGGGCAGATGAGCCTCCCAGCAAGTGATGTGCTGCTTCCAGGGCTGGATTTTCCATCTTGAGCCCAAGAATTGAACAAATCATCTCCTTGGATCACATTTAAAGTTTCCCTTTAGGGAATAGTCTTTTTTTTTTTTTTTTTTAATTACTATTATTATTACAATTTATTTATTTATTCTTGTAAATTGGCTGAGTTTAGCCTTGCTCTCAAGTCAGCCAATTTCTAATCCTGATGTGTTGAAATGAGGCATTTCAAACTTGAAAAATATTTTCTAACTCCTGTACCAGTTAGTGCAGTTTTGGGTGCTGGAGCCCATTCCCAATGAATAAATTAATCAGCTCTGTGGGGCCAGACTTGTTTCTGATTGCTTGAAAAACACTTATCTGTAACTTAGAGCTAATTTATCCTCATTTAATAACTCCAAACCTTTTGTGTTTGCAATCAGAAGAGTAGCTAGGTGGATTATTTTTTCTCCCCAAAATGAATCTATTTTTTCCCAGCTCATGTCAGCATGGCTTGGGGTGAAGTTGAGGTGAGGATTTTGGGGATGAGGAGTGTTTTGTTGATGGGAAGGGGTGAGGACCACACCTGGGGTAGGCCAAATTTGTGGATTTGGTGACCAGGAGTGTTTTGCTGGGTGGAAAGGGGGTCAGGACCACGCCTGGGGAGGCCTGGCTGACACCCACCCCCTCTCCCCGGGGTACTGCAGGCTCTGGAGGCAGTGAATGCTCAGCTCCGTGAGCTCTACCCCGACAGCGAGGAGCTCTTCGACATCGTCCTCATGACCAACAACCACGCCCAGGTTGGAGTTCGCTTGATCAACAGCATCAACCACTACGGTGAGATGGAGACAAAGCTGTCCTTTGGTGGCTTTTGGGTGCTGTCATTGCCTGGCACCAAGAAAAGGAGATGTTTTCTCCCGTTTTTCCCAGCTTCTCTCAGATTTTCTGGGTGTTGGGCAGGAACTGGCTGGTGGGGAGGGGCTCTGGCTGCTGGCCCCGCAGAACCAAAATTAACCCCACTCCTTCTAGCACCAAGGCTGGGTTTCGGGGGCAGCCAGGCTCACCTCAGGGTCCCTCTTGCCCTCAGATCTGTTCATCGAGAGGTTCTGCATGACGGGAGGGAACAGCCCCATCTGTTACCTCAAGGCCTATCACACCAACCTCTACCTCTCCTCCGACGCCGAGAAAGTGAGTGGGGCCATTGAAGAGGGTGAGTCTGGGGTCCAGCTCAGGGGGGGCAGTGGGGGGAGCCTGGAGCCCTCAGGGGGTTGATCCTAGGAAGGAAAACTCCAATATCCACATCCCAAAGCTGACATTTATTTAAGTGTTGCCTTGCCCCACATCATCTGATGCTCCAGAGAGCTTCCAGTTTCCATAGAAATGAGCCTTTCCTCCAGCTCCACAGCTCTCCCGAGGCAAAGGCGGTGTTTCTTCCCTCCTTAATTCTTGTATGCAAAGGCTGATTTGTCATCTGGGGGTTTGTTTTTGCCGTGGGAGCTCTCAGGGCCGAGCTGCAGGTGCTCCCGGGCGTGTTTCCCTCGCAGTGTTTCGCTCCCAGCCCTGTCGTGTTTTTGCTCTGCTCCACGAGGACAGATCCTTGGATAACTGCCACCTCTTGCCTCATCCTTAGGGATCGCTGCAGCCACCATCTTCAGCCCCAGCAGGGACCTGGAAGTGTCAGAGAAGCAGCTGCGGGTGGCATTCGACGGGGACGCCGTGCTCTTCTCGGACGAGTCGGAGCAGATCGTGAAGGCTCACGGGCTGGACATGTTCTTTGAGCATGAAAAGGCCCATGAGAACAAGCCCCTGGCACAGGTAGAGCTGGGCTGAAGGCAGGAAAAGGCTCTGGGAGAGACACAGCCCCTCATGGGAGGCTCCTAACTCTGGGATCAAGCCAGAGTGGGGGGCGAGGTGGAGTAGGGCAGCAGCTGCTGCCTCAGGGGATGGCATTGGGGTCATTTTTGGGAGGGTGGCTCACAAGGTGAAGGGATGGTGACAGCAAGGTGTCGATTGGAAGGGTGACAGGTTTCTTCTTGCCCCACCAGGGCCCCCTGAAGGGCTTCCTGGAGGCTCTGGGCAAGCTGCAGAAGAAGTTCTACTCCAAGGGGCTGAGGCTGGAATGTCCCATCCGCACGTACCTGGTGACGGCACGGAGTGCGGCCAGCTCAGGGGCCCGGGCCCTAAAGACTCTGCGCAGTTGGGGCCTGGAGACGGACGAGGCTCTGTTCCTGGCCGGGGCTCCCAAGGGGCCTCTGCTCAGGAAGATTAGGCCCCACATCTTCTTCGATGACCAGATGTTCCACGTGGAGGGAGCGCAGGAGATGGGCGCCGTGGCTGCCCACGTCCCTTACGGAGTGGCCCAGAAGCACAAGAGGCCGGCGCAGGACAAGCAGCAGAACCCCAACAGCAAATAATGGGGTTGATCCCACAGCCCCCCACCCCACAGGCACGGACCTCATCCCGTGGGCCACGCTCCCTGCAGGAGATGTTTGTTCTGGGAATGGGAGTTCATTCCCCCAGGCAGGGGGAGAGGAGGGGAAGTTTCCTTGGTGGCTCTGTTGGTCGGGGTGTTGTGGTGTTGTCCCTGTTGTTCATGGGGCTGGAGGCTCCTGTGTGCCAGGAGATGTTTCCCCAGCTGGTCCGTAAGCTCTGCACTCGCTTCAGGCAAAATCCCTCGAGGATGGCTCTGCCTTGTGTGGAATCTTTGTGCCAGGCAGGTTTAACTTATTTATTTAAAACCTCCAGTGACTCCCAAAGCCTTCTGGCTTTCCCAAGCAATTGTTTAGGCTGAACTGTTGAACTGGAAAGTTGGGAGCACCCAAAAAACCTTCCAAGCAGCTTTGAAACAAAATTTTGTTCCTTTTAACTGGAATTAAACTGTGATATTGTTCCTTCACAGCCCCAGTTGCTGCTCCCCAACCAGAAAATACTCAATGTCTGTCCTTTCACCAAGATTTTACCAGCTTAAATTTGGAAAAATAGAAACAAATACTTAACATATTTAAAAAAAAAGAATCACATTTCCTGCTTGGAGCTTTGGGCTGTGTATTGTTGGCCCAGGTTTTTACATTTGGGTTTCACACTTGCATGATTTAGCACTTAAAACTAATAATCTCAGTGAGCATCCAAAGCCCAGCTTGTCCAAAGGCTGCAGATGCATGCCCAGGGCTTGAATTAAGTTAAAAGCAGGCCCTGATATAGTAGGGACGTCATTTGAAGTCCATTTAGGTAAATCTGCAGAGAATTTCAGCCTGGGGATTTCAATTAAAGGATTTTTTTTCCTCCCTTTCTAGGCTGAGCCCATATGAGTTGATAATCTTTTTCTCCTCAGCTTCTTAAAACCTCTGGTGTTTCCTAAAATAGACACTTCTGTTAGCGATGCTGTGAGAGAACCAAATCTCTGATTAAAAAAACAGGATGGGAAATCAATGGGAGAGAAACTGGTGTGAAAATCACACTGACATTTCTGCTCAAAGCCCCATCCCAAAGGAGACTCTCGGGAGGAAAATTTAAAGATTATTTCTTCCTTGTGGGTTTTTCTTTTCCTCTATTTTTTTTTCTTTTTGCACGACACCCCACGGCTGAGCAGGAAGGATGTTCAATATTATCAGACAGTTTTCTACAGATTCCATGGGCTGAAATTTTCCAAGTTGTGTGTCTGGCTCTTTCCAGGGAAGTCTCAGCTCAATCAGTGAGGCTGGAGCTGGAGTTATCACCCTTTTGAAGGAATATGTAAATAACCAAGCTGGAGATGCCTTCAGTGGCTCGGGAGATTTTTCTCATTGCACTAAATCCTGCTTTAGCAGCAAAAAGCAAATTGCACTTTTTCCCTCCCCCCAAAAAAAATTCTTTGGCAGACTGTTAACTGTCACATCTGGCTGACAAACACCTCGGAGGAAGGTCTAAAATCCAAACAAACAAATGCAAAATCTTGAGAGAAATGAATTTCTGAGTGTCACATCCGCCAGCACTCAGGTTTATAGGAAGGTCTTGTCTTTTTTAATGTGAACCCAAGATTTTGGGATCTGAACTGGATCTTGGGAGACCTTTTTTGGCAGCTGGGAGAGGGAGCACAGCCAGTAAACATTTCCAAGGTGTTTCCTGAAGATCATGGAAGCCCAGCCAAGCCCGGCTTGTGCAGGGGAGAGGATGTTGCAGGAGAAATGGAATTGTCAGCCAGCCCTGGGGGACAGGGCAGGGTGCCAGTGGGATTGGGGACATGGAGATGAATCCTTGGCATGATCCAGAGGTGATGCTTGTGTTGGCAGGAGGAGATGGATGCCCAGGGAAGTGATGGGTTGTGGTTTTGGGGCAGAACCCTGGATTTTAGCAGGTTCCTGCTGCCTCTCCAGGCCCTGAAGTGCACAGGGAGCTGGGTGCAAGCTGGGGACAGGGTTTTAGTGACCCTGCTTTGGATCCTCCTGCTGCCAGGGCAGCTTAGGGGCTCCCTGGGAGATGTGAGGCTCAGGAAATGGGCCCCAGGTGAGCCAGACCTCCCCAAATCCTTCCTGAGCAAGGAGGATTTTCCATTCCCACAATGGCTGCCCCTTTTGCTTTTATCCACGTGGCTTCCTCTGGGTTTTTTTTTTTTTTTTTTTTTTTTTTTTTTTTTTTTTTTTTTGTTTCCTTCCCTCCTTCATTACTACAACTTGAAGACAAGGACTTGCTGCTTGTGTTGTACTTCCCTCGTGTCCCCTCGGGCTGGGGAGTGTCCCTGGGATCATCCCCTGGGATGGGCACTTCTCCCGCAGGGTTTTGCCTGTCCTGCTGTCCTGGCTGACAACTGGATTTTTCCTGCTGTGTGTTGTTGCTGTGGATTTCGTTGTCCTCCAGTGGGTTGTTGTTTTGTTTTGGTTTTTTTGTTTTTTTGGTTTTTTTGGGTTTTTTTGCCATGTTAATGGGATCCCTCGAGGTGTTTTTCCGTAAATAAACCGTGCTGGTCCCAGCTCCGGCTCCCTCTGTTCTCACAATGAATTTTTGGCTGCCTGGTGCAGGGTCTGAGCTCCCTGCTTGGGACCTCCCAGGTTTTATGGTGATGGGGTGGGGGGGTGACAAGAAGAAAAAAGGGGGTTTGGGGTTTAAGGGAATTCAGAAAATGTGATTAAAGCTCCCACTCTGGGACTGGAGACCTGTGGGAGAGGTGGGATTCCAGGGGTGGGATGTGCTGTGACACAACCACCTCACTCTGCTTCGTGAGCAGCTTTTGTGGGGCACCTGGGCTCGTGATGAAGCCCTGGATAAAAATACAGCTCGGCAGGAGACTTTTGTCAACTTGATCTTCTCCCAGCCAACAGGTGGGAGGCAGCACAAGCTCAGCAGAGGAGATTTATGGCTGCTGAAGTACCGGCTCCATCCGAGCAGCGACACTGCAGCTCTGGCGCCGGCTCCTCCCTGCCAATGAGGGGAACAGATGGACTGAGGGGAAGCAACAAATTCTCCATCCATCACCAAATATAGCCAAGGAATGTCCGTAGGCCCCAGGGCAGCATCCCCTGCTATGGGTCTTCATTTAAGGGATGGATGGCCCTCAGCAGAGCAGCTCCTGCTTTGCTGGAATGCTTTCCCCCTCAGCCCATCCCTGACTCTGCTGTGTTCTTCCACCAGATGCTTAGAGGGGAGGGAAAAAAAAAATCAAATTCCAGCCCAGATTCCAGCCTGTGATACACCAGGGAAAATCCAGGTGTGTCCATCCAGTCGTGGGAGGTCGGGATGTCCACAGCAAAGCCAAAAGCTGCAAGAACAACCCCAAACAACAAATCCTTGATTGTGAGCGTTGTCACTGAGATCAGGCAGGGACAGGGGGAGGTTTGTGCAGGTGGATTTGGGATGCCTGGCTCGGCTTTGCTGCAAGCCTGAGGTTTTGATTCTTCTGCCTCTTTTCCAAGCTTTTTTTTCCCCTTCATCAGGCATGGCAGGGCTTTGCAGGGAGCGTGCTTTGAAATAAAGTGGAGGAGGAGGAGGCGGAGGCAGATCTGGTGGGAATTATGCTGCCACTCAGCAATTGTCAGCACAGATGTTCCCGAGGTAATCATGGCCCTGAATAGCAGGAGCTGCTTTTCATGAGGAATCCAGGATTTAACCCCAAGAACTTGTGGGGTGTCTTGAGAGAGTGGGACACCCCTGATGAGCATGGAAGGGAGGTCAGGCAGAGTGTGGACCCTGCTCTCCTGGTCCTTTGGGTGCACCAGGGAAGTTGTGACACATCCTTGCCTTGATTTCCCCATTGCTGTGAGAACCACAGAATCCCAGACTGGTTTGGGTCAGAAGGGACCTTAAAGCTCATCCAGTGCCACCCCTGCCATGGACAGGGACACCTCCCACTATCCCAGGGTGCTCCAAGCCACATCCAACCTGCCCTTGGACACTTCCTGGGATGGTGAATATAAAACTGACGAATGATCCAGAGGGAATGGAGGATGATTCCAGCTCCTTAGGGAGGGAAAGCAGAAACCCAGGAGTGCTCTAAAGTGCAGTGAAGCCCCTGCAGATCCTGCAAATCCAGGTCTGCTCTGTGGCCCAGGTGGGAACTCCTCTGCAGCACGTTTAGTTTTACATCCTGAACAGGAACCTGCAGCCATCCCAGGGGGATAAAATGTCATGGCAGGGGACGTGGTGACAGGGTGACAGAAACACCCAGGGCTGGAAGGACAGATAAGGGGACCTGGCGGCAGCAGAACAAGCAAAGGCCACTTGCTATCAGCACTGGCGGGGCCGTGCCAGGATTTGAGCAGCCCCGACCATCTCGTCCCTTCGACACCGCTATTTTTAGCTGTGGCTGCTGACACCTCTGTCACCAGTGCCTAAAATGGTCCCCCCTGAGCTCACCCAGGGCCACCCTGCGCTGCTGAGGCCACCAACGAAGCCGTGACTCAACGGGGCGTGTGTGGAGCCACTGCCTGGCGGAGGCAGCCGGAGCCTCCCGCTGCCAAGAGGCAGCTCCGTGCTGGGCCAGCGCCTCAGGAGATGCTCCAGAAGGTTTGGGTTGAGGGCCTGGCCCCTCTCCAGCAAGAGTCAGTGGAGTATGTTCACCTACCTTCCACCTCGACCCACCTTCCACCTCGCCAGAACTGCGAATTGTGCAGCCGTGACTGGGAATTGTGGCTGGCCCTTGGTGTTGGTCCTTAAGGGATGGCTCTGTGGGGATGAACTTCCACTTACGCTGGTGGGAATAACCCTTTGGCTCCCGGGCTGCAGCAACACATGAGAGGGAAAAGACTTTGGAGCCACAGAGCAAACCCACCCTGTTCCCTGCCTGGAGATTCCCCTTTTGTAAAAAACTGCCTCCTTTTCCCACTTCTGCCCAAAGCAGTGAGCGACGGAGGCAGAGATCTCCCTGTCCTGGTGTTCTCCCATTCCTGCAGCGAAGGCTCCGTTACCGGGGCTGCACTTCAAAGCTTTGCTGGCAGTGCTGTGCCCGATGGGGCTGTGCCATAATCCCCCCCGGGAGGAGAGCAGAGCTGGGGGGGGGGGGGTGTGTCTCAGGGTCTTTTGGAGCTACAAGAGAGCTGGAGAGGGACTTTGGACAAGAGCATGGAGTGACGGGATGAGGGAGAATGGGGTTAGACTGAGGAAAGGTAGGTTTAGATTGGATATTGGGAAGAAATCCTTCCCTCTGAGGGTGGTGAAGCCCTGGCACTTGTTGTCTGGAGAACCAGTCTGTGGATGCCAGGGAGGATAAATGAGGGAAAATCTGCTCCCATTGCACTGTGAAGGAAGCTTGTCTTCCTCGACCTGCGCTGACTTTTGGTGGGAATTGGAGCACGGGTGGACACTGTTGTCCATGCTGGAATTCCTGATGGGGATGCGCTTGCCCCAGGGAATGGGGGAACATTTCTAGTGGGGACAGGATGGGGACAGGGACAGTTGTGGTGCAGAGCAAGTACCACGAGAGGGCGTGGAGGGCTGCGCGGTGCCGCCAGAGGTGACCTGGTGGCCGATGTCCCCCTTCTTGGTGTCCTTCAAGGGCCAACGTGCCCTAAGTGGCATCACCTCCTTCCACGGTGCCACCTGGTGCTCCTTCCCTTCAGGTGCATGTTTGGGGTGCGTGAACAGGCACCTCTGCCTCAGCACAGCCCCGGGGGCCACCTGAGCCCCTCAGAGTGTCCCCCAACCCACCCCCCTGCAGGGTTTGACCTCCACGGGGAGGGGCAGCTCCTTGAATCCTACCAAGCTGCACGTGAAGATTTTCCTCAGCGCCAGTTCCAGCGTGGGACACGTCCTTAAATGCCATCTCAGGCACTTTGTCACCCAGGGTGACCTGGCTGAGGGGGCTGTGGGGCCACCCCTTATGGCAGGGGTGGAGTGACTGGGGGCTTGTCCTGCTGGCTGCACAAACAGGCCCTGCTTCCTCGCCGGCCTCCTCCAGGTGCGGCTGGGAATCATTAGGAGCTCTCCGCGCCGGCTGAGTGTGGGAACTGGAAGAGAAAGCTGGAGAGAGGCCTTCTTTCATCTCCCCACTCCCTCCTCCCCCCGCGTCTGCCAAGCCTGGCTTCCTTTTGAATCCTTTAGCTTGTGCCAAGCGAGGGAGAAGAGGAGGGGGGGAAGAAAGAGGGGAGAAAAAAAAAAAAAAAAAAAAAAAAAAAAAAGCAACAACCACAGGAATGTGTCCAGGGATCTGGCTTCATTCAGGCTGCCGAGCCCTGAATACCCCGGCTCCACTCTGGGAGCTGGAGGGAGGGCAGCAGTGGGAAAACAAACAAGGAAGCACAGTGAGTGTCACCACAGGGGGTGACAAAGGGTGTCAGGGAGGGGGACACATCCCCTGCTGTGGTACCAGGGGTTTGAGAGCACCTCCGGGTCAGGGTGCCACAAGTCCCATGCTGGGAGCAAAGCTCCCATGTCTGGGCGAATCCGTGTTCCATCCTGGAATGGGATGGGTCCTGTTCCATCACCGTGGGGACGTGGTGCCCGTGTGCCAGGCCTGTCCCTCCCTGCAAAGGCAACAAGGCTGCTGCCAGGGAGGGCTCCTGGAGAGTCTGGGAGCCTTTCCTCCAGCACATCGAGAGAAGGATGGTTTTTGACTCACTGCCGACTTTATTCCCAGCAAATTAATAATTTCCTCTTGTGGCAACGGCATTGGCCTGTGAGTGCGTGTGCTGGGGGCTCCCACTGCCCTCCCAGCCGCCTCTCCTCGCTCCCGGAGGGTCCGTGCCGCACCTCCCGCCATCCTCGCCCTCAGCTGGGCTCCTTCCAGCTGCGCAGAGCTGTCAGATCCAGCCCAGCTGTGCCGGCCGCGGCCTCGGGAACACCCCGGCGGGAGCAGGGGCCCGGCTGTGAACTGATGATGCGAGTGCCGGAGGTGGCGGGGAAGCGCCTTGGGTGGCGGCGAGGGAGGCGCAGCTCCAGGAAGGAGCTCCCGCCGCCTCTTGGCTTCGCAGCCGCTCTGGCAGCGCTCGGAGAAACGGGGGAAAAAAGCAGCGAGGGAGCCACCAGCGCACGCCGGACTCTGTCCTGGGGACACGGGGCAGCTGCTGGATAATCCCAGCGTCGGATGGGAGCACCGGTCCCCCCGGCAGAGCGCCTGGCAGCGACCTGGGCATGGCAGTTGTCACCCGCGTCCTTGCAGAGCTCCACACACGCTCGCTGGCCGCTCCTGCCCGTGTGCCATGAGCTCCGTGCATCCCATCCTGCGCGCTGGGCGCTCATTTCCAGCGCAGGGAAGATGCTCCCGGGGCTGTCCGTGTGTCCGGCCGGGGCACAGACACCATCCCGTGTGCGGGCACGCATCGTGGTACCCGCTATCGGCAGATCTGCTGGGAATGCCGGCCATTCCTCGGGCAGCGATTGTGGGTTTTTGTTCCTTATTTATATCCCCGGGGTGGTGCCACAGGTGGGCGATTGTTCCAGCTGACAGCCTGAAAGGCAAAGGAACGAGATTGAACTTCCTGCTATTCAATTAGAGAAAGTGAGCATTCAGCAGCAGCTGCTGGCTGCTGGCAGGAGCCGAACCCCTGCCGCGGTGGGCGCGGAGAAAGGCAGGAAAAGCTGCCTGATGCCATGGGCACGGCGGGTTCGAAGCACCTCTGGCTGCCGCTGCTCTCTTCTGAGTTTGTTTTTCGGGAGGAGATTTCCTGATCAAAGCAGCTTCCATGGAGCAGAAGTCAGACGAGGAGGAGCTGGGAAAGGGGCTCAGCCTGGGGAAAAGTGGGGTCAGGGGGGTCCTCCTGGCTCTGCACAACTCCCTGACAGGAGGGGGCAGCCAGGTGGGGGTCAGGCTCTGCTCCCAGGGAACAGAGTGAGAGGAAACAGCATCAGGTTGTGCCAGGGGAAGTTTAGGTTGGATATTATGAAAAAAAAAAATCTTCACTGAAAGGGTGGTCAGGCTGGAACGAGCTGCCCAGGGCAGTGGTGGAACCACCATCCTTGGAGGTGTTCCAAAAACACGTGGATGTGGCACTTGGGGACATGGTTTAGTGGAGAGCACAGCAGTGCTCGGTTAATGGTTAGACTCCATTTTAAGGGTCTTTCCCAACTTTAATGACTCTATGGGAAGCACCAGCGTGGAAAACAGCAGCGTGTGGTGGTAGGGGACACTCAGTCAGGAGCTCCAAGTGCCGGAGGGAGCAGCTTCTCCCCGGGCTGCAGCTTCGCCTCTGCCCTGAACTCTGTGTGATCCTTGACCCTGGGGCCTCTGAGGCAGAGGGCTGGTGGCTTTGGAAACCCTTTGGACGAGCACTTCTCCTCCTCTGGGCTGGAAGGACCAGGGGATGATCCCTTCCCCTCCTTGTCCCTGTTCCTCCAGACATGTCTGCGCTCCCTCCTGGAGGGCAGCAAGGGAGGAAGGAGTGTGTGTGCTCCTGTGAGCTCCACATTGGGAACAAACCTCTCCCCCTCTTCCCCTGCACTGCCTGGGCCCCCTCTGAGACACCCAGCACCTTGTGGAAACTCCTGCAGCACCCAGGGTACAGTGAGGGCTTCAGGGTTTCCATATGCCAGGAGCCCAAGGCCATCTCTGTTCCATTTCCTTCCTTCACTCTTCTCCTCCTGGGGCCGATCCAGCCTCCCGCTGCCACTTCTCCCTGCCCCTTCCCCGTGCCATCTGTCCCCAGCACAGTGACAACCTCACTGGTGGCGTTCCTGCTCGAGATCTTCCCGTGCACCCCGCAGTTCCCTATTTTTAATCCGTTTCCGCGGCCTCGGGGTGTCTCCCAAGCTGGTTGCGATCATCGGGGCTGCAGTTGGAATCCGTTTGGCACGGCCGCGGCACACGGAGAGCCCCACATGCCTCCACGCTCGCCAGACCCCGCAGCTCCCTCACCCTGCCCTGACGCAGAGGGTGGGAGCGGGCTGAGCTCAGCACCTCGCACGAACATCACAGGCTGGGGAGGTGACACTCCGCAGCCAAGGCAATCAGCAGCAATTAAGCCCCTTTTGGGAAACGCTGCAGAGGCTTTTCCGTGCGTGCCGATGCTTTGGAAGTGACACGGGGAGCGGGTTGGACGTGCCAAACCACCGGCCACGTCTGAGCGAGGCTCGGTGCCTCGTGTCACTTCCAGGAGGCTGCGAGGGCTCGGGGGTGATGTCTGTGAATGTTAAAGGCACTTGTGTACCCGAGCAGCTCAGGCACATGCTGTCATTGCCTCTGCAGTGCCATCTGGCCAGCAGCAACGCAGCTAGAACCAGGGTTGTGCGCAGGAGAACATTTTACAACAGAAAGCAATTAACAGAATAAAGCCCTTTTTAAAATCCAGTAATTAAAAACAGTCCCTCCCCCTTGTTTTCCTTTTAAGCTGAAAGTTGCTGTTTACTCATTTGCTTTACAAAGTGTGCCTTGTTGTGGCTTCAGAAGAAATGAAAGTTTGAAGTGGTTAGAGAAGAAAGGCTTTGGGGCTGGTGCGTTCCAGGCAGGGCGGAGGGGCAGGGGCTCTCCAGCCCGGCTTGTTTGTATTTGTTCTTGTCTACTCACAAGATCGCTAAACACACATTTAACAAGTGGTGAAACTGTCTACCAGCCTGATCTCTCCCAGGGTTCATGAGAAGAGCCTGGCACATTAGCATTGCTGGGGGAAGAGGAGGGGGAGGACAGGCCTTTTGAAGGGTTGGTGTTTTGGGGCTGAGCGAGGGAAGGGCTCCTTGAGCAGGCCAAGTCCCAAACAAAGGCATTGTGTTCCCGGGAGCCCTTGGGGACTGGCCCCGGGGGAAGGCCAGGACCTTGCCTCACCAGCCACGGGTTTTCCCATCCCAGCTCCTCTCATTTCCTACATTTCCTAGCACGGGTGCAGCCCTGAGGCCATCCAAGGCTTTCCAGAGGCCAGAGGTGGGAGCGGGGCTGGCACCTCCAGGGCTGGCTCACCCCATCCCTGAGAGCCAGAGCCAAGGAACCCAGGGCTGCAGCGGTCATGGGGCACCCTGTGCCACTGCAGCTCACTTGGTCCCCATCACCCTCATCTTGTCTCCATCACTCTCTCTGCATACAAAATACCAGAGAGAAGCAGCCCAGTGTCCAGTGGCAACAAGTCTTTTGTCCACCCTGTGTGGTCACAGGGGAGCCCTGACCTCAGGGAGCTCCTGGACATGCAGTGACCCCAGTCTGTTGGCAGGTTTGGTGCAATATTAATTATCACTCGTTGTGGTTTCTCTGTGAAGTGAGTGCCCAGTGCAGCAGCATCATTATGGGTGGGGAAACTGAGGCATGACAAGGGCCTAACCCACTAGTGGTGTCTGGTGCTGAACTATCAGGATGTTCTGCTGATTCCATAGCAGGATGGTGGTGATCCTGTCCCTGGCTGTCCCTCAGCCCCACTGACCTGGTGACACAGAGTGGCACAGACTCAAGGGGACAGCAGCAGCTCCAGGGTGTCCCAGCTGTGGTAGGTGCAGCCTCGTGGATCCCAATCCCATGGGATTTGCAGGGCTGAGCTGCATTCCCAGACCCGCCGTGGGGCAATAGGTGTGAGGACACAGACAGCCCTGCCAGGGTGGTGAGGGCAGCGCCGAATTTCAGCTCCAGGATCTGCCCTGTGCCTGCCTGGGGAAGGGTGAGGCCACGGGTTTGTGGGAAAATGTTGTTTTTCCCTCCCCTGGACTGCCCGTAGCAGTCGGCTGGGCGGGCTCTGGATTGCGTGGGCCGGGGAAGTGGGGGGGACTTTGCAATTGTGGTGCCTCTGGCTTGGAGCAGAGCCACGGCAAACAATCCTCTCCTGGCCCTGCTCCAGATCTGACAAAGCACGGAGGTGATACCGTATTCATCCCTCCACGCTTTCATCCCAAATCACCTCCTGAAAGCCCTGCCTGGTTCTCCCGCCTGTGATGAATCTGCTTAGCCACAGAGCAAGGCAGCCTGTCCACACACAGCCAGGAATCCTGTCCAGCATCCCTGTGAGGCCTCTGCTCGGGAAATTACAGCTGTGGCTCTGGCAGGCGGCGGTGGGACCTGAGGTTAGGAGGTGATGTTGACTGAAGATGTGCGGACAGGGCATTCCAGGCATGCACGGGGTTAAATCAGAGGTGTCAGTTCACGGGGAGGTAACAGATAAGTCCTGCTCCTCGGCTGCCTCTGGCTTTCCAGAAGCCTTGCTCTCCCTCCCACATTCCAGCTGCTGCAGCTTTTCACAGCTGGCTGCTCTCCTGGGACATTTCCCAGAGCTGGGAAGGCGGGAGGGGAGGGAGCAGCGTGGTCCCAGCCTGCAAGGGGGGTTGGTGGCTGGGCTGACCATCTCCCCTCCAGGGACACTTAGTCTGGAGCCCTTCATCCTCAGGACAGGCCTGGCAGAGGGAAACCAAGGCAATCCCAGGTCCCTGGCAGGGATCCACCCTCAGTCCTGGCCCGGAGAGTTTTTCCTGCTGCAGGGAAGGGACATCAATCTTTGCAGCTCACTTATTCCTTGGCCTCTGAAGCAGGGTAGCCAATTAGTGCTGGGTGTGATGGATGGCTTAGCCCTGTCCTCGTGACACCCATCCTCTGGAAACAGTTCCCACCACGGAGAGGCACAGCCAGCCCGAGCAGGGGACAGCTCTCACCAGCCCCTGAATCCCTGAGGGTCCCAGAGGGGTCCCAGGGACGGGGACAGGCATGGCAGCAATGCTTGCTGTGATTCCACAGGGGAAACAGCCCTGAACACGGGGCCAGCGCTGTTAATTCAGGGCTTGGGGAGAGATTTCCTCTGATAATTCCCTGTTTTGGCTGTGGCAGAGCTTGGAGCTCTCCAGGGAAGAGCAAAGCAGAGGTTGGTAACCCACTGCTTGTGGCTCTGCTCTTGGGGTCACTGTACCGTGGGAATTGGCTGCAAAGACACCCAGCAAGAGGCCAGGAAGGGCTGAACCCCCATTTCTGCACCCCAGCTCCCCTTGCTTGCAGTGGGGGAGGTCTGGCTGCTCCCTCCTGTGGGACACGGGTGACACTCCCAAAATCCAGCTCCCCTCAGGCAGCTAAACCCATTTAATCCTTCCCTGAAGGTTCAGTCTCCACTGAACCGGTCCCTGAGGGGTCTCTGCTGCATCTGGGATGGTTCAGATGCCCTTCACAATCCCCCCTGGGATCCCTGGGGTCGATTGTAAACGGCTCTCCAGGAGCACAGGCTGGAGAACGGATCCGATTACAGGAGAAGTGGGTTTCGGGGGCCCTGCTCTGTTCATAATGAAGTGTAATCCTAGAAAAACATGTTGCCAATTACACTTCAATTGAACCCAGATAATGATGCTTAGACAGGGCCCAGAAAAGATGGAGTCTGGACAGTGAATTCCTTTCTAATGGAGAAGAAAAGTGTTCCTCTGTGGCAGGTCTGGGCTCGGCTTGGTTCAGGCTTGCTGTGATATGAATAAGAGCCTGAAACAACCAATCTCAGGAACCCATTTAAATGGTTTTATCAGTGGAAAGAGTATTAATCTCTCAAAAACACATGTTTATGGGAAGTTTGGTTTGGAGATGTATGTGTTTCTAACTGAAATCACTTTGGAAAGGGAGGAGGAGCCGGTCTCAAAACTGCTAAAATAACACTTTTCTAATTCTTCTGGTTCAAAGTAACTTTTCATTTGGAAATGTAAGCTAATAACAGCTCGGCTTCTTGACCACTTCTCATAGTGAAAACAAAACACCAGAATTACAGTAACAAAGTGCTGCGACCCAAAGCAAATGTTTTACTCCCCTTTTTCAGTTTACAAACACCGCCGAGATGTCAGTTTTCCACTCCAGCCCAGGACGGCTGGTTCAGGTCCCTGCTGCTTCACTTCAGAAGGGAAGATGGTGTGGTTCAGTCCCAAAAACTGCTAAGGAAGGGAAGGGAAGGGAAGTAGGGGAGCCGTGCTTTGCTGGGCTGGGGCAGGCGTGGGCGAAGGGCAGGCAGGAGCCGGGATTTGGCTTTTCCCGAGCTGCTGGCGAGGTGCTGGGGAATCGCAGACACCTCGGTGTTGGCGGGTGCAGCGTGGGTGAGCTGGCAGAGATGGCTGAGGGAGATAAGGGAGCACCTCAGGAGGCCACGGGAGACGGGCGGCTTGGCTGGCCCGAGCGGCGACGGGCTCTTATCGCCGCCGCGGTCTCTGCAGAAGGGCTTTGGGAAACCCACGTGTTGCCAGATCTCAGCGCTGATTATTTTCTTCAAAATAAAAGGCATTATTTTCGTACTGGGAACCTCCACTTCGGCGCTCTCCCTCCTCCCCTTCTCTCTGTCTCTCTCCCACACGCACACGTTTTTTGCTGCCTTGGGGGATTTTAGCAGCGCAGGGCTCTGAAAAACAGATCCCTGCCTCCTTCCCGCAAGAGCAGGGAAACGGAGATGCTCGCTCGGTGCTGGGCTTGTGGGTTAAAGTTTCCAGCATTGTGGAAAGAGACCAGAAAACAACGATTCATCTCAGTGTTAGGGAGCCTAAAGCTGGGCTTCGGCCGTTTTGTTCTCACAGGGTGAGGTGTCAAATGCCCTGGCAGCGGCCCTGAGCTGGCACTTGAGGAGGCTCCAAAGGCTGTGGGAGCGTGGCAGGGGGCCGAGCTCCCGGCGGGACCACCGCGGTGCGGTGCCAGCCCTGGCCCGAGCGCGGTGCCACCGCTGCCGCCGCGGCCCTGGGCAGTGGCCGCTGATTAATCCCAGGCGAGGGCCCTTTGAGCGGCGTCCTCAAACAGCACCGCGCTTCGAATAAAGCCGGTTTTCCATCGGAGCCCTGAGCCTGCAAAGTGCCTGCGCCGCGCGGAGCCGGGCAGACATGTGTGTGCGTGTGGGGCTGGATGTTGATTTTTCCCTGAAACAACTCAAGGCTTTATCAGTCCCATCTCTTTCCCACGGTTTTCTGTTGCCAGTGAGGTCACTGGTCCCTTTAAACTGGGGCTGAGGCCAATGTGCAGCGGGTGGAAGGGGGGCCGTGGGCAGGAGCGGGGGGGACATGAGACGGTTCACACAGACTGTTCCTTTTACAGGAAGACTTGGGATTTCGACCAGCGAGCGGGAGGAGGCGGAGGGGCGAGGGGGGGCCCTGGGAACCGGGGAGCGCCGGCGCGGCCGCGTAATCCGTCACTCCCGGGAGATGGTGGCTCATTAACCCATTACCCGGGAGGTGGGGACGTGCCGGGAGGGAGCCAGGGAAGGAGAGCCGAGGGTGGGAGAGGCAGAGCGGGCAGGGGAGGAGCCGTGCGGGGCCGGAGCGGCGGAGCCCGGGCAGGGACAGAGCAGTGCCCCGAGCACGGCGGGCAAGGACGGCGGCGGCCACCGGGGCCACGCGTGGGGCAACCTCGCCGAGCCCAGCGGCCTCTCCCCCCGGCAGGATGAAGCGGCTCTGCGAGGAGAGCTCGTCCGACACGGAGTCTGACGGCACCATCGACGTGGGCCGGGAGGAGGAGTACAGGTGAGGGCAGGCTCCGTCCCACGCGGGTTTTTGGGGTCCCGGCACCGCTCCCCCCGAGCTGCTCGGGGCGGTAGCGCTCGGTGCCTACCGGGGCACGGCACGGGAGGGCACCGGCGCTGCCACCGCCGCACCGGGAGTCCCTCGCGCCTCGTTTAACCCCTCGGGGTCGGGCTGGTCCTGCGGGGACCGGCAGGATGACCCCAGAGTGCCGGCCAGGGCTGGTGCTGGTCATGGGGCTGACCCCAAAAGGAAACCGAAGTACCCATACAAGTGTTAAAGCTGTGTTAGGAGCTTCAAGAGAATCCCATTAAAGCCACCGCGGTGGCCTTGTCCTGCCAGGTGGGAGAAGGGCAGTAGGAGCCCGTTCTCTGCCCCCCAGAATGGGGCAGCCCCACACCCCTGCGCTCCCGGCACTCCGAGGGCTCCCAGGCAATGTGGAAGAAACCGGGTGGTTTAGCATGAGAAAAACGCTTCTGCTCTGCTGATGCATTCGTAACGCACCAGCTGGGGCTGTGATGTGTTAGGGGGGAGCCCGAGCAGGGAAGGGCTGCCCTGGTGCTGCCCCTCGGCAGCGCAGTTGGCAGCTCTGTCCCATCGGTGCCGAGCTGCGCTTTCAGCTCTGGGGCTTTGCTGTTTGTGAGGGAATGGTGAGGACAGGAGCCGTGTGTGGTTCCCCAGGCGATGCCCTCAGGCTCCCCTGGCACTGGGCATCCCCAGCGCCGCTGGCAGCCCGGGTTCCCAGGCTGGGTCAGCCCTCCCAGGCTCCGAGGGTGCAGACGGCACAGGGGATGAAGGAAAGTCTCTGTTATTTGTTCCCATCCAAAAATCAGCTTCTTTTGAACTCTTGTTTCAGTAGCCAAGTGTCCCCCCCTCCCTCTGCATCCAGAGAGGCCTTGGATTAGTTCATTCCCTCTTGCTCTTTGGTATCCTGAGTGGAGAAACTGCCTGCCTGGTGCCAAGCTCAGGTTCTCATGGGACTAAATTCATGAATCTGCATCTGATACAGTCACAGCAGAGTCGGGCACATCTTGCACAAAATGTCCTGCAGAAATTCCCCGAGCCCTTATGCAGTTTCCAAGTGCATCAATATTTAAGCTGCTTTCCTGCTGCAGGTGAAATATATCCCAGCTCTTCACATCAGTGCAGCGCAGAGTCCATAGAACCCTGAAATACTGGAATTGTCACAATATTTTATTTCAGTGACCAGTAATCATGAACTTTTAATCTCTCTCTGGTGCTGTTAATGTGTTTGCCTTCTCGAGGCAGTGGTAGAACCAGGCTGGCTGTGATCGGGTGATATTTGTATAGGTGGATGTTGTTCCTCATGCAACGCAAATCCACGGCCGAAAGAGCTGTTCCTGCCCTGCTGAGGTCACACCCCAAGTAATGCCATCCTGCATGGGATGCTGGTGCACCCAGAAAAATCAGACACTTCCAGGTGGGGAGTGAAGAGGAGTGATTAGAACAGAGAGAGGCTGCCTGGCTGGGGTTTCCAGCCCATTACCCACCGGTTGAGTGGTTTGGGCAAACCAGTTTCCCTGTAGTGAGGGGATGAGTCACGCCGGGTGTGAGGCTTGGATCAGTGCATGGAGCAAGTTTAGGCTCCA
Organism: Zosterops lateralis; assembly: GCF_965231275.1. Classification (NCBI taxonomy): domain Eukaryota; kingdom Metazoa; phylum Chordata; class Aves; order Passeriformes; family Zosteropidae; genus Zosterops; species Zosterops lateralis. The sequence continues at coordinate 5,695,478 of NC_139788.1, forward strand.
GGGTCACTGCAGAACTGTGAGATCCCCTCAGTCCACAGCTAAAGCTGTGCTGTGGATGATAAAACTAAGCAAAGAGCTATGCAGAAATTTTAATTGTCAGAGAATATACTCATGCTATCTTTTATGTGGTTCAAATCCACCAGATGTATTTTTAAAGTAGATTTTGCAGTGAGATGGATGTTGATATCCACATCTGGACCTGAAGCTCACAAAGAACAGCGCATCCACACTCCTCTACAAAGAGAGTTTCAAAAATCACTATTCTTCTTTGGGTGCCTACTTTGTATTTCCAGATGAATTCAGCACCTTCCCCCTGCACCTAAAACACCCCAGTGTCTATACAGAGCCCATTTTCACATCAAAATTGCTCATTCTGTGTGTGTGTCTGTGTAGCTGGCCACACTTGTTAGTACTTGTGGAACCAGCCAGCACCTCTGCCCAGAGAGAGCCCACCCAGCAGACATTCAAATAGGGGACCTGTATGGAGATGAGCAGAGCAGGCAGTAGAAGAACGTGTTATTGTGTAAAACCACTTCTGAAAGTGCCTCGCTTGGGCCTATTTTTAATAGGCTGAGTGGGTCTAGTTTTCAGCTGGCTGCAGACAGTCTGTGCAGGAAAATCCTTAATAGACTCCTATTAAAATGCTTCGTCAAACTGAAAAACATTTGGATTGGGGTGAGCCCAAGTGCCCCTTTTCCAGATTCGGGTGTCTGACACGAGCTCTGGTCCCTGCGGCGCTCTGGGCTGGCCGGGATTGCAGGCGGGTGTTCACATCCCTGCTCCGAGTTTCGTAAGGCACAGAAACAGCCCTGAGCCAGCTCCACTTTCCAGAGAGACAAACCCTGCTCGGGGGAGGTGGGAGGTGGCCCAGCCAGCCTCATCCTCCTCCTCAGCCATGGGGGTCTTGCTCCAGGGAGTTTCCCATGCCCAGTTATCCATGGTTGTGGAGACTTCACCTCCATGGGGACCTAAGGGTTGAACTTTGCCTCCCTCTGCATGTCTAGTGCTGACCTTTGGTGCCTTTAGCCTGGTAGTTTGTGGGGCCCTGTTCCTTAGCCTGTCCCCATGATGTCCCTTGTCCCCTGAGCAGAGCTGCAAGCCAGCAGGAAGGTCCCTGCTCTGTCACCTCCTGCCAGGTGTCCTCCCTGCCCAGCTGCTGGCCCCTCTCTGAATGGTTCAGGGGTGTCTGTGAGTTTGGAACATCCCAGCCCACCCCGAAAATTGTGGTTTGGGAAGTGACTCTCTGGGAAGCCCTCAGAAACCACATCAGTGCCACCACTGGCCTCACCCTGAGGAGCAGCCAGCCCTCCCTGGGTGGGAGCTGGGATCCCAGAACTCAGATCCCTCCTGCTATCGTGGCTCTGAGATGCAAAGCCCGGCAGACAGGGCAGGCTCAGACACGAGAGACGGGAGGTTCACACATGGAGGAGAAAAAGGCCATGACTCCAGAGCTCAGATCACTGCTTTTCTAACACCATGGAGATGCCATCACAGGTTGGGATTGAAGAATTGTGTCTGGCAGTGGATGGACAGTTTGGTGCAGTAATCTGTCCCAGGCTGGTGGGAGATTCTCGGAGGGGAGAGAATGGGATTCAAATCCCTGCTTTGCTCCTCATCCCCAATTCCTGAGCTCTGTGTTGTGGGTAAAAATGAGATGGGAACCATAGAAGACATTTTTTGGGGTGGTGGGGGAGGAAACTGCAGATGGCAAACGTGTGTACAACATATGTGCAACAGAGGTTGCTCTCCAGCCAGAAATGATCCCCTTTCCTTCCTTTCCAGCCATGTTTCCAGGTCTGTGTCTCCCACCACGACATCTCAGATACAAGCCAGGAAGAAGAGGAGAGGGGTGAGTGTCCTTTATGATGACCAAAGCAGCTGTGTCCCTTGGTCAGGCTGGCCCTGTGTGCCAGGGGTGTCCCCCTGTGCGAACTGGGGGGCTGTTGGCCCATCCTTACTGTTAGGACACAGTGCAAAATCACTTTTACACCCCTCCTGCAGAGCTCTCCCCAAAGCAAATTTTTTTTCCCCAGAGATTTGTCCTCAAACCTGGCAGAAAAGAGGAGAGCAATTTCCCCTGGGGTTACCACACCAATTCACGTTTCTTCACTCAGCTTTTGCACCCCCAAAAACATTCAAACCCAGAGCCCTTCCAAAAGCACCTGGAGGGCTTTAGACCTGTGAGCTGTGCCTGTGAGTGACTGTGGTTTCTTCTGTTTGCTTGGAAAATCTCCCACAGATCATCGAGAAGCGGCGCCGTGACCGCATCAACAGCAGCCTCTCGGAGCTGCGGCGCCTGGTGCCCACGGCCTTTGAGAAGCAGGTGTGTGTTTGAGAAGCAGGTGTGTGTGCTTTTTGGGAGCCCCTGGTGCCCTCCTGTGAGGGCTGCAGGCTTTGGGGTACAGCCCCCAGAATGAGGAAGCCTGGAGCCGAGGCTATGCCTTTCTTATCATCCTCACTCCGGGGAGTAAGTAGGTGGTGGAAATAGGGTGGTGAAACGATATTAGCAAATATTCAGGAGCCCTGGGGAGGATGAATTCAATCTAAGTGTTTTGCAGATATGAGGAAGCACAGAAATGGGGATTTTTCAATCTGCATCGGGGAGGAGATCTTTTTTTTTTGCTCATTTGATGTAAAAAACAGAGCCCTGGTGGATGCCCTGTGCCATTCTGAGCACTCCTGGGCTTCAGGGAGGCTTCAGGGAGGAAATCATTGGTCAGACCTCGGCTCCTGAGAGGCACAAAGCCCTGGACCATAAAATGACAAATGGCTTTTCCTTTCTGCTCCCAACACAGGGGTCTTCCAAGCTGGAGAAGGCAGAAATTCTACAAATGACAGTGGATCACTTAAAAATGCTTCATGCCACAGGAGGAACGGGTAAGAACTGCTCTTATGAGCACAGGGGTGAGGTGAAGGTGCAAACCTGGAAGGAAAATTCCCCAGCAGCAGCAGAAACAGCAAGCTGCCTCCAGCCAGCTCTGCCTGCTCCCCAAGGGAAACACCTTTTGAGGGAGGGCAGACGGGCATTTTCCTACAGGTGGGTCAGCATCCCATGGATCCACTTGGGAGACTGGGGTATGTGAGATGATGAACCCCCAGCCCCACAGGGACAGTACTGTTGGTGTCACACCCCCTGCTAAAAGCTGTTTTGCCAGAGACTCATTTATTCCTGCTCAGAAGTGGAGCCTGCTTCCAGAAAAACCATATTAAACTCTTTACCTCCTCCCTGGGATACATTTCCTGTGGAGGCTGAATTCTGCATGAGGACTCTGCAAATAAACAAGGCTTTTTTTCCCTTTCTGTTCTTTTTTTCTTTTTTTTTTTTTTTTTTTTTTTTTTTTTTTTTTTGTGTGTGTGTGTCTCTTGGTTGTTATAGGAAGAGACAGGGAGCCCTGTGCAAAATTCAACAAAGCTCTTATTTGTACCGAGACCTCAGTACAGACCCTCTGTCCTGTTCCAGTTAACAGGATGGAGATCACAGCTCCAGTAAAGAAGCCTCTGGCTTGCTTACCACCCAGTTTTGGCTTGCTGGGGACATTGCTGGCATCCAGGCTTTGGTTCAGGGCTGTAACTTGGTCTGGAACATTTGTTTAGATATTCAGTTTGACTGCACTGCAACAAAGGGCTGCATTGTCACAAGAGACCCCGTCAAGCACAGTGGTCCAGCGCTTCACTGTGCAGTGACATTCTCTGCTTTATTGCTTATGGTCTCATGAAGCTGCAAGTTGGGAGCAGAAGCCTGAAAATCAGCGGTTGGTTGCTGATTTCTGTGGCTTTGAGCTTTTTCAGCCCAGCTGTTTTAGTTCTGCCACTGGCCTGTGACATTGGCTTAAAGGGAGGGTAAATTTTTGTGAGCCAGGCAGAGGGAGGTGGTGCTAAGCTGTGCCTTGAGGAGACACTGTCCTGAGTGAAATATCCCACTGGCAAAGGCAGCCCAGTAATCCCAGTGCCCATCTAGCCCACAGCCATGTCTCCAGCAGTGGTAACTGATAGAATCCAATAGGAAAAAATTCTTCTTTCCTGAGCACAGTTAATGAAACCTCTCACTGGTCTCACACGGCGTGAGAGGCTCCCTGACCCTGGCGGGTTTATCCCGGTGAGATAACCACAGATGCCTCTCTCATCCACACTCCAGTCCCTTGGGACACCCACTTGGCTGCCTGCTTCAGGAATATCACACGGCAGCAAAGTGCCTCAAGTGAAATACACAGTGCATTTAGAGAGGGTAGTGAAATCCAAGTGCATTCCTGAGCTCTCTGCACGGCCTTACTGTCACCCATGTCCTCTCCCTGCAGGCTTCCTGGATGCCCGGGCTCTGGCCGTGGATTACAGAAGCATCGGCTTCCGCGAGTGCCTCACCGAAGTTGTCAGGTACCTGGGCATCCTCGAGGGCCAAAACGCTGCCGACCCCATCCGGCTCCGCCTCCTCTCCCACCTGAATAATTACGTGGCGGAAATGGAGCCTTCGCCCGTGGCCACGTCCCTGCTGCCCATCCACACCTGGCCGTGGTCCTTTCTGCACGGCGCCGCCGGCCCTGTGCAGATCCCCAGGAGGGAGGCTGCTCCCGCTCCGGTTGTTTTGACTGCGTCTTCCCTGGCTTACCCCAGCCCTGCAGTGAGGCCAGCCCCTCTCCGCCGTGTCCCCGGAGAGATGCTGCCGTCCCGCCGGAGCTTCCTGGCCGGCAGGATGGGCTCCTCCAGCCGGAGGGCCCGGGCTGCCGGCTCGGCTGCAGCCGTGCCAGCCGTGCCCAGGATGCCGTCGCCAGCGGGAGCACTGAGAGAGGGCTCGTCCAAGAGCAGCCAAATCGCCACGTTCCTCTTCTCCCCAGGCTCTGCCGGCATCCCTGTGCCACCAGCTTACGCGGCACCTCCCGTCTTGGGCACCGCCGCGCAGGGACCAGGGATCAGGGTTGGGACATCCAGGATCTGCCGCTCCTGGGCGACGGAAATCGGGGCTTTCTGACCCTCCCTTCCCCTCCGGAGACAGGAGTTCTTCAGCACTCATCGCCCACAGGGCTGAGAACAAACTCGGTTAAAAAGGCATCTTTCCTGCTTTGCAGAAGCCAAGGATCCATAGAGAAAATTCTCTCTGCTCTTCCCCCCCTCCTTGCACCACCCTCCTCGCCTCACCATCGCACGTCCTCTCCCTCGTTGACGCCTGCAAGCATAAATCACATCTAATTCCATGCACTTGTCTGCACGAGGCCACGCTCCAGACCCTTCTGGCTACGAGGGAGGGGGCACCCGCAGATCCCAACTCCCTTCCTCCTCCAGCAAACCACTCTGCAGAACCCAGCCTTGCTCTCCTTTGGAAAACAGCCAGCCTCGAAATACTGTCTTTATTTCCCTGGGGACTCGGAGCTGCCAGCCAGACTCGCTCGTGCTGATTCCCTGCAACGCGTGCCCCAGCTGCAGCACCTAATTTTGGTGTGGTGGGATGGACACAGCTCCCACCCCGTGCCCAGCACTGCTGGCACCCACGAGGCAGGCTCCAGCCCCCCCAGCTCCCGAAGAGAACTGGCTGCCTGCTAATCCCTGTGCTTTCCTCTCTGCATTACCAGCTTTTCCCACTTATGTGCCCTTAAGGTGGAGTGAGGCAGCGGCTTAGCAGGGCTGGCTCCCACAGCCCGGCTGAGATCCTGCCGTGGCTGCAGGGCCTGTGCTGGGTTCCTGGCACAAACCCTGCTGGAGCAGCTGGCCAGGCTGTCTGGGCGCAGCCCCTGCCCCTCGCCGAGGTGTGAAGAGGTGAGACAGAGGATTTCAAAGGGACGCCTGTCACAGAGGGGAAGGCTTTGACGGCCGAAGTGAGAAGAAAATGCCTTTCCCTCTGCCAGCCTCCCTGCTGGAGCTGTCTCTCCTCCACCCCCTGCTGAACAGCCGTGACTGCAAAGGGGGAAAATGGGTTGGAGCAGCCTGAATTTGAAGTGCCTCCCTCACCCTCCCCTCCCACAATGTCTCTGTTTTCTTTCTCCAGCACCATGTTTGAGTCTCACACCTCTCACCCCCCTCCCTGGGCCAGGACCAAAAGCCACTGTGGTGTCACTGCACTTGTCCTGAGAGCTCTCCCTGCCTTGCCCTGTGTGCCCCTAAGTGTCTGACATAGCAGATCACACCTCTGCTCCTGCAGCTGGCCTCCCCTCCTCTCTTCTTTGGGCAGAAAGAACAGAAACTTGAAGCTTTCAAGCCACCCTGCCCCTGTGCCAGGTCCTGTGGTGGCAGAGCAGGGTGTCCCAGTGCTCTCCCTCACCTGCTCCCTGCATTTGTGCCTTGACTTGCTGGGATACATGTGCAGAATATTCTGGACCCAGCTGCATGCCCAAACCCTTGCCCACCTCTACAGCACTCCCACATGGAAAGAGAGAAAAGGTCAGTGCAAAGAAAGGTTAAAAAGTGGAAGATCTCTTTTGAATGCGAGAAACTCTTCCCATGCCTCAGGTCAGAGGTGCAGCCTGTTGGGCTGTGTGGATGAGCTGTTGTTTTCCTTCCTGAAGATGGTATCTGCCATCTGCATGTCAATGTATGTATCTGCCACTGTTTGGGAAGTGAGTCCCTCCCAGTTGTTTTGATGGAAGTCATCGCACTTAATACACAGAAATGCCTCTGCTGCTTCTCACCCTTGTCCTCAAGTGCAGGAATCAGCCAGGAACAACATATTCCCTTTTAATAAAGTCACAGGAGGGAAATCCTCGTGGACCCTGGCTGTTCCTGCAGCTGGTTTGTGCACTAGAGCTCACGGCCTCACTTTACACTGTGCAGTGCTCTTAGATTCACGAGCTGTGACATCAGCAAAGGTGTCAAATAAAGTCTTTCAAACCCCTTTCCTGGTTGTGAAATGTGGTGTTGAAGTGAATCCGATCTGCTCATCCAGCCTGCCTGGATCATGGAAGGGACCTGTGAAAGTCATTGATGAGTAGTTTTGTGGCAGGTTTTGATTCCTGAAAAGCTTCAAAAAAGAACAGGTAAGATGCAGCTTTTCAGGTGACATCCCCTCTGATTGTTTTATAGCTCTTGGTCATTCTGGCCCCAAGACTTTTTACTTTGGAAAACAAGTCAAAATCAGCTAGGTATTCACCAAGGCTTGCCCTGAGATTGGCAATAATCTGTCACTTGAGAAGAAATAATATAATTTAGGGTCTACAAGTGTCAGGGAACAGATGGGATCCGGCAGAACCTAGCAGCCAGACTGAGGGCTTGCCCTGGTCTCCTGACCCTTTGCAGCCAGGACCAGAATAACCCCTGTGGCATCTCGCTGTTGGGAAACTCTGGACTAAACAAAGAGCCACAGCTGAGAGCCTGTCTCTGTTTGGAGGAAAGGACCAGTAAATGATCCCTCTTCGTGAAAGATGCTTGGGAGAACTTTACTGGGGAATGGTGGGAATTCAACTTCCTTTCCCATAACTCCTTCTCGCTGCAAAATGCCTTTCAAAACCGCCCATAAATCCCTTCCTTAAGTGCTGTGTGGGGAATTGCTGGAAGGGAGCAACTGCAGCTGTGATGGAGTAATGCAGCATCCGTCTGGAAGCGGGGAGAAACTTCAAGAGCAATAATAGGGCTATTGATGACGGGTCGTCCCGCTGGTGCCTGGGCTGCCCTGACCCGGCTGGAGGGAGCTCTGGTGTGGCCTCGGCCAGAGGGAGAGGAACCAAATTACCCTCCGTGGGAGGCAGGCACACAAACCGGCCCCGCGGGCTACAGTGCTAAAACAAAGCAGAGACAGTGGAGAAAAAACAACAACCTCTTCCTGATCTCTGCGGATCAAACGGGAGCTGGGATGGGTGGAAGGGCATCGGTTCAGGCCTTGGGGTTTTCTCCCCACAGCAACACGGTGATTATAGAGCAGTACCTTGGGACTGCAGCTTTTTTTTTTTTTTTTTTTTTTTTTTTTTCCTTCCCCAGGGTCTTCTTTAGTCTAAACTCTTAATACATCCTGGCAACTTTTGATCTAACCTGCAGGGGAAATCCCCGAACTGTCCGTGCACTCCCTTCATCCTTGTTCTTCAGGCAAAAAAATCCTGATGGAGAGGCCTGTGGGAAGGCGTGGGCGGGGGGGGCACAGTGGTGTCAAAAAAGGCTCCCACCCCAACACGGCGGGAACAAAACAAGGTCCTGATGAACGAGCTTGGAGGGGACAGGGACACTCCCAGGCTGTGGGAGATCTGCCGTGTGCAGATCAGCAGGTGCTCCAGGAGCGAGCCCTGCTCTCCCAAATTCCCCTGCATGAAAAATGCTGCTTATCTCAGTTCTGCTGCTGTCTGCTCTGGGCGAAATGTTCTCCTTCCTTTCTGCTCGTGGAGCAATCCCGCCCTGCCATCTGCTGGTGAAATCCTAAAGCCGATGAGAAATCCTAAACGGAGGGCAGCATTTGGTTGAAAACCCGCCATCGATGCTGAGAATTGGGCGGTCTTTTAGAGTGACCATCAACGACTGAGGGGCACAGCTCAGACACACGGCAGCAGAGCAGCTTGGGAGGACCCTGGAGGACCGACCCATGGGTCACCCACCAGCACCATCGGTGGGGATGGATTGGCCAGATAAAGCCATTAACAGATGTCCCCTCTGCTCCAGGCGCTGCTGAAGGTCCTGATAAAGCCAGCTGGGAGGATCTCAGGTATCGCTGGTCGCCAGGAGCAGCTGCACTCGTGTGTTCAGGGCACCAAGAGCAGTGGCGTCCCTGGGGCAGTTTTGTACCCCCTGCCCGTCAGTCCCTGTGGGGAGTGAAAAGGATCGAGCAGGACACAGGACACTGTGGCTGTCTGCACAGAGTCCCCTGGGAGGGAACACAAATGTCACTAAATATGTTTCAAATCAGAGCCGTTTGCAGCGTAGCCACAGCGGCTGCTGCAGCCAAAGGGCGTTTTATGTGGAAACACGCTCTTTGAGCTGAGCTGTGTTTTGACTTTAGCTGTCAAAGCAGGAGCTGAATGCTCCCACAGCGACATGCCTGTGTCAGTCCCTGGTTTCCCAGCGGAGGAGGTGCCAGCTGTGAAGGACCAAGCACAAAACAGTGGCAGGTGTGATCCCACCAGTGCGGCCTTGCAGCTGTTTGGAGAGTGATGAGACCGAGAGGAGGAGGATTTGTGCCATTTGTGTTTTTCAAGGCAGAAAATACTGCAAATCGCTACAACTTGCTTCGCTATTTTAACCTTTATTCTGCTACTCTTGAATATTCCACTGCAGTGAAGAGGAAGATGTCATATCCCATTTTTATGATAGCGTTGTGTCATGCTTTTAAAGCCAATTAAAGTTAATTTAACAATTGAAAATCCACAATGCTCAGCTAACCAGTGTCTACAGACTATCTTAATCCCCCTTAACAGGACAGCCATGGAGCCTGAAGGTCACTGATGAATCACTGAATCCTGCACTGCCGTGTCCTCACGCTCCGCTGAAGATGCTGGAAATAGATAATTACGGGTCTCCCTGGAGCTGATCTCGTGAGCGTGAAGCCACGGGACAGCAGCAGAGGGGGTGGATCCTGCTCCTATTCCAGCAGCTTGCTGTTGGGGGTTGTTTAAGCCTCACCCTGAGAAGAGGGACTGACAGCTCGCTTCCACGGCGAGACATCAGGACCCTTGGTCGTGCTCCAGGGCAGCCCATGATGGGAGCTGGCACAGTGCCGCAGGAACTTGTGCTTATTTGAGGAAAAAATGATGTTCTGAAGAGAAGGAGGTTGTGAGAACAGCTGCAGCTCTGACCGCTCCTCATCCCACTGACAGCGACACCTCCAAAAGCAGAGCTCGGAGCAGTGAGAATGATCCCACAGGAATTGTTTGCTCTCCTGGTGCATTCCTCTGCTCGACCTCTGCTCCTCAGCCCTGGCCCCAGCCCCATGGCATAGCTCTCCCCAGGAGACTTCCCTGGATTTTTTTGTGTTTTATGGTGGGACCGAGCTGCCCTGTGAGACATCTGCACATGTAAGATGGGGTGGGAGGGAAAACAACACCAGAAACTTCTGGGGTTTGTTGCTGTGGATCCATCTCTCTGCCAGCTGCCCACAGAGGATTGTTTGTCCCCAAATCTGCCTAAACGTTGAAGTGTTTTAGCTTATGGCTATTGCTCCTTGCTGGGTAACACTGAATAGTTTGGAACCATCCTCGGACACCCCTTTTTAAATATTTTATGGATTTATGGGATCCCCTCTCAGCCTTCCCTTCTCCAGAATAACCAGGCCCGGCTCCCGCAGTCTGCCCTCCCGATGCTCCAGACCTCAAAAGCAACTTTGTTCCCTCTGCCGGATCCCCTCCATCATCTCCTTGCCTTTATTATCCTAAAACTAATTAGGGAAGCCGCACCATTTCCAACAACGATTAACTTCAACCATTCCCAACGCGTTCTCCTGCGGCGGCCCCGAAATGGCGGGAGGCGGGCGGGTCCTCCCGCCCGCTGGGGGGCGCTGCGTGCGGCGCGGGGCGCTCCGGGCCGGGCCCGGCCGCCTCCTCTCGGTGGCACCGCGGCCCACTCGCGCCGCCGCGGCGCCTATAAAGGGCCGCCCGCCGCCGCCGCTCGGAACCGCCGCCCCTCCCTTCGCCGCGGCCGCACCGCGTGAGTTCGGGTCGGGCCCGGTGCCGCCGAGCCCGCCCCGGTTGGGCATGGCGGGGTAGGGAGGGCTCGGGGGAGCGCGGTGCGCCGGGAGAGCGCGGCGGCCGCGCCCTGTCCGCCCGCCCGCCCTCAGGCCGCCGCGTGCCGCGCCGCCACAGCCGCTCTGGTTTATTTATAATACCTTTAGGCTATCTAGCCGAGCCGGTTTTAAAAGAGGTAGTTATATTCATGTATGTTAGAGCTTTATTTATTTATTTATTTATTTATTTATTTAATTTTTTTTATTTCCTCAGAAAATCAACGGGCCGCCGCTCTGCAGAATCTGGGCTAAATCCAAGCAAAAAAATAAGAGACGTTGGTGTTCAGGAGGTTTTTGCCTCAAAGCGCTCGGGGGCCGGCGTATGAATTTTGGCGTCTCATACGATCCCTGCTGTCCAGGAGGCTTAAGTTTGGGGTGTTTTTGCTGATTTTTAAGCTTGCACGACCCTCTCCAGCTGCTCTGTGTCCTGGTGCCTACCCTGCCGCCAGCCCCCTCGTCCCAAGCTTCCGCCGGGCAGCTTAGGCTTTAATTAAGAGCTTGAGTGTTCCCCCAGAATTAATATTTATAAGAGGCTTGACTTGAGAGACCCCAAGTGAAACCCCCCCGTGGTTGAGAGCGCCGAGGGGAAGATGAACACAGCCGCCAGCAGTTACCCCATGGCCTCGCTGTACGTGGGGGACCTGCACCCCGATATCACCGAGGCCATGCTCTATGAGAAGTTCAGCCCGGCTGGCCCCGTACTGTCCATTCGGGTCTGCAGGGATATGATCACCCGCCGCTCCCTGGGCTATGCCTACGTCAACTTCCAGCAGCCCGCAGATGGTAAGTGACAATTGCAGCCACATCCATGGCTTTTTTCCCCCCACTAATTCACGTGTTGCCATGTAGCTGCCCAACACAGCGTTACAGGGTGAGTCGTCGCTTTCTGGTGATTGCAACAAGAGTATTTTTTACTGCTTGGTATCTATAAAATGCTCTGTAAATGCACTTAGTAACATCTCTTTTAGACAAGCCTGTTTCTTGCACTGATACTAAATTTTAGAGATTTGTTTGTTCCTTGCATAAGAAAATAATCCCCGCTGTGTTTCCCTTCATTCTGGGGTAGTTTGGGGCTGTTTCTGTGGGGATTTGTGCAGCCAGTCCTAGCAGAGAAAGTTCAGAGTAGTCAGCCCTGGCTGAATGCTCAGTTATAAGTGACTGATCCTGTGGCTGCTCCACAGACTCACAGTTTAATGAATTCAATATTCAAGCAGCTGGATGCGCCTCTCAGTTTGGGAAGTGGTGTTCTTGCTTTAAAGTGAAATAAAATGGCTTGTTCGGTGCGTGGAAAGCAGATTGTCTCATGTGCAGAAGCCACATTTGCTTTGCTCTTGCCAGACTCTCCTTTTTTTTTCCTCACACTTTGTTTCCTGCTCAGAGCCAGGTGTTGCAGAGCTGAAGCAGCATGTGAAAGATGGGACAGGAGAGGTCATTTTGGAACACGTCTTTTCTGGAAGGAAAATGGGTCAGCGTTTTCTGCCCCAGTTTTCAGAGCTCTGCCTGCTGACTGCTGCAAGTTTATTGCACCGTGCTGGGGTTTAACAGCATCTCTGTGATAGAGACATCCAAGTAGAGAAGAGAGTGAGCTTTTCCCTTGAATTCAGAATCAGTTTACAACAGCACAGACTTCAGCAACAAGTAAACTTTCCTTTAGCCTGTAGCAGGTTTTTTCTTACTTTATATTTTTGCAGAGCTTCCATCTCTACCCCAGGGCAGTTCTTTCTGATGCCATTTCCTTGGAGTGATCTGACACTGAGCACTTTTGATCCTTTCCCTTGTCATGCTGATTAAAAGCTGACTGGCACCCCATTGCATCATTTTTCATTCATGGCTCTCTCAAAAAAGCTTTTTTTTTTTTTTTTTTTTTTTTTTTTTGGGTAGTGTATTTGTGTTTTAAGGATTCTCAGTGAGAAGGAAGGAACCTGAGAGCCTGTATTTGTGATTCTATCCTGCCCTGAGTGCCTCTTACAAAATTACCTTAGTTCATTTATGTGCTGAACAAAGTTATCCCAGCTCACCTGCCTTCCTTAGGCTCTGATCTCATTTTGCAGGACCAGAGAAATAAAAACAAGCAGCAGAAACAAAGCCAGCAAGGAACTCCAGCTTGGATTAGATAAATTTTGGGGAGATTTTGGGGTGCAGAAATGTAGATAAATTCTCTCAAAGCAGAGAAGAGTGATCTCAGAGGAGATCAGTGGCTGGTTCCACGTGCTTTAACAGAAACATTTTGCACCTCGTACAAATGGGGACCCTCCCAACATATTCCAAGGTAATCTTTTATAGTAATAAATAGGCAGGAATTTAGGGGGAGGTTGCACCATTCTGGGCTGCTGAGGAGGCAGCAGACATTTTAGGAAGCTCCTGGACTTGAATTGATACTTGGAGCAAGTAAGTGGTGTCCTGTTACTGGTAGGTCTTAGAAGGTCAAGTGGTTTCAACCTAATCGTCGGGTGAATATCGGGACAGGGAAATAGTGAAACTCCTCCTGCCTCCATGAAGAGACGTGAATTTCTGAATTTCTCCTGTCAAACTGCAGTGTGTGTTACCCTGCAGAAATAAAAAACCCGGCTGCTGCACTCCATGTAATGCAGCAGGACGTGGACAGATAATTTGGAAGAGGGTTGTGGTCTCTGCAAAACAAACTTGACTATGAAGAATATAATCTGTGTTGTAAAATGCAGAAATTTGGACTGCTTTCAAGGTGGCACTTGCCTGCATGAGGCTTTCTGAGAGGAGGAGGGATTCTGTGTTTTCTTCCAGGAATGCATAATCAGAAGTGCACTTGGGCTTCATCCCACTAAGTCTGAGAAAAGCTGAGAAGGGAGCACTGTAGGAATCGGGTTGGATTTATGGTTGAGAGTAGGTGCTTACAGTAATCGGGAGGCTTTGTGCTCTGCAGACTTCATTGTATGTTTGAAAGGTGCTAAAAGGTTGATAAATGATAGTTTGCACTTCCCTGGCACCTTTGGTTGAAGGGTGCGGGCTTTGTAAATCTGAAGAAAGCAATGTTTTAACTTTTTTTTTTTGGTGTGTTCTGAAGCAGGACTCTGCCCCTGTGTCCACGGAGCAAATCAAGCAGCCAGAACTGTTCCCCATTTCAGGGTCACAAGGAGCTCACACTGTCCCATCTTGAGCTCTGCACTTCCATGTTCCTGTGTCCAAACTGGGCCAAAATTTGTGTTTTTCTTTACAGTTTTTTAGCTGCTGGAGGGATGCTGGACAAGTATCGTCTAATGGGCAGTAGTCTGCTGCAGAGAGGTTATTTTTAGGGAAAATGAGCTCTGCTGGTTTTGATTGCAGTTCCTTGCTGTAGTAACTAGGGAATGCTGAATTCTGAGCCTGTCATCCTGTGATAGGCAAGGTAAGGAAGCACTTCAAAGTTCTGGCTAGTTCAGGCTCAGCGGTGGTTGTTAATATTTATTAATTTTGACTGTGAAGAAGAGAAAGAAAACAAACTCAACAAACAAGCTGAATTTCTCTTTTCACGCATTCCATGCAATTGAATTCCAAACACTGACAGTCAGGAAATGACAACTCAGGTTAATGAAACAGAGAGACTTTGGCTGCAGAGATAAGGTGTTCTGAAAGTGTAGGAAAAACAGAATGTTTCCCAAACTAAGGAGGATCCCAGGACTGGGAATAGATATGTGTTTATGTAGAAAAGTATAGATAAAGTTGTTTTCCTCCTTGAAAGGAGTGTAAAGGAGCTGTGTAAGGCAAACTGTGAAGCTAAAAAGGAGGAGTTGGTACTGACACAAGCTTCATTGCAGCAGCATTTTGTTGTAACCTCAGTGATTGAGGAATTTAATTATTTTGAATATGCCCCATCTTTTTTAAAGAAACAAGTGGCTAAATTTGCACTGTGTGCTTTCCTTGTCAGGACTTTTTTGCTCAGTGACCTGAGTGAGAACCCGGAGGTTTGGGGAAGAATAAAACTCCTTTTTGGGGTTTCTCGGGGTGAATCTTGGGGTACGAGGTTGGTTATCAGTCTCCATGCTGCTCCAAGCACAGCCACTAATTCCGGCATTGCGTTAACCCTCCATCTGTAAGGGAGGTTAATGGCCCTTGAGGCCTGAGGCAAACTGCAGTGAGTGTTCAGGTGAAAATGAAATTAAAAGAAAGCCTGAAAGGGGCTGTGAGTGTATTTAATGTTCTGCGTGAACCGCAGTTGAGTCTGCTGGAAGGATGACAGGAACCAGTGGGAGAGAAACAGATACAGGAACCGAAATGGCTGAAGCTTTGTGGCTTAAATAGAAGAAAACGAGAAGGTGTTTGCTCAGATGAAGGAAATGAATCAGATGTGCTTGGTGTGAGTCATTCACAGAACTCTTGCAGATCCCTTGCAGGTTTTCTGAGGTCCTGGTGGTAGTGGAGTTGCATTTCCACCTGTGGGTGTGGCACACATCCCTCGGGGAATCCATGTAGGGCTTTCACCGCTCTGCTAGAAATGTCTGGGTGAATTTCGAGCGCGGTGTAATAATAGAGTGGAACAGTAGCAACCTGTTGAAAGAGCAGTGCAATAGTATCTGCTCAGGGAGCTTGGAAGAACCGGGAGGAACTTGCTAACTGCTCTGGAGCCTTCACAGCTCCCCCCTGGTTACAGCCACTGCTTAATCTGCTCCTCACCTTCCAACAGGAGCCTGCTCCTGCTGCAAATGGTGTTATCCACACGGTTTGTGCCCTTGCCAGCACATGCTTCTGCAGGACTTCTGCCTGCTATAAATAAACACTGCCAAATTTGACGAGCTGCACCGGGTCGTCTGCTGAGCTGCCTACACTAGGAAAGGACTGCAGCAAGAACCTGGGGCTTGCATGGACTTGGAGCAGCAGCTGAGGAATCATTTTAGCCTGGTAGTTCATTGCATTTAACACCTCGGTCTAAACAGAGCTGTTGGGAGTCCTTTAAATTACAATTTTTTTTTTCAGGCAGAGCTTGTTTCCAACTGGATTTGTGTGTGGGGAGAACAGTGATGGTCCCACTTCAATTTAAAAAGCAGCAAGAACAGAAAAACACATTTCAAAGGACGAAAAAGTTTGAGAAACTTCCATGCAGTAGTGAAAGCTGGCATTGGGGGTAGGGAGTGCAGGTTTTTGTAGGAAATATTCTGTTGGAATTCCTGGAGGTAGTTTTGCGACATGCTGAGTAGTTACTCAGGCTGCACAGGTCAAGCCAAGTCATGTGCAAGGTGTTCAGATTGGTCTTTTCCTTGAATTTTCAGCTCCTGAAATCTAATCAGCAAATACCACAGGGTGGAGGTGGCCTGGGAGAACTGAGCCAAACGAATTTGACATACTTTGGTTCTGCCCTGTTAATTTTCCTTGATTTTAATGCACGACTTTCCATCTCTTTGCCTGCCTCATGCTGGGAATTAAGAGTCTTTCTTTCTTCTCTGCTTGCTTCATGCTGGGCGTGTTTTCTGGCACAGAACAGTGCAAGCATCTCAATTTTATGAACAAGATCCTGATGTGTGTATGTAATGATCCTTTTAATACACCAGCAGGCAGCAGAAATAGCCTCGTGGAGGGGGGTTTCAGTGAGGTTACAATGACAGTGCTGGCTTTTGAGAGTTTAGATAAACACTTCCCTGTTAATCAGATGGGGTGTACAGACTTTTTTCTCCCCTAGAATTTTCTCAACTCTTGTCATCTTTAGCTTGAGTAGCTTGGGAATCAGTTTTTGGCCACATAAGTTATGTAGAGGCTGACTCATGTCCTCACAGCCAGCCATGTGTTTGTGCACATTTTCCCTGACCTGACAGGGAGATGATCCTTCTCTCTGAATAGAAATGAGGATAGGGAGATGTGAGCCTCATGAAAAGCAAAACAGCCACACAGTCACTTTATTTTTTTTTAACCAGAGTTTCTTGTTTTTCTTTTCCTTCTTTGGGTTTGGTAATTTACCTTTATAATAATTCAGAATATAGCTAATAAACCAGGCATTTTGATATCTATTTTGCTGTGGTGGTGAATATCTTCCTATAATGTAAATTTAAAGTCTCTGAAACCTCTTATATACTTAGTAACTGTGCTGCGAAGCCTCCCTTGAAACATTGAGTTAAAAAATCATTCATCGCCTCTGATAATACCCCAGATGCCTCCATGAGCTGAGTAAAATCCAGTGAAAAGGATCCCCCATCCCATAGAAACGTTTATTTTTTTAACCAACCCCAGAAATCTGTCCTTGGCTTCTCTTGCAGCTGAGCGAGCTCTCGATACCATGAATTTTGATGTGATCAAAGGGAAACCCATTCGCATCATGTGGTCCCAGAGGGACCCTTCCCTGAGGAAGTCGGGGGTTGGGAATGTCTTCATCAAGAACCTGGACAAATCCATTGATAACAAGGCACTTTATGACACATTCTCGGCGTTTGGAAACATTTTGTCCTGCAAGGTGAGATGCGGTTACATTGTCCAGTTCTTTTAGGGTGGGGACGTGATCAGAGATTTGAGTGGAAGTGGTGAAAAGGACACTTCTTGCCAAGTGTAAGGAGAATCACAATATTCTGAGTTGGGGCACAAAAGGCTCATCAAGTCCAGGTCTTAAAATGAATGGTGCCTACAGAGATCAAACCTGTCACCTTGGTGTTAAAACTGAATCTCTGAAAAACAGAGATTTACTAAAAGCTCAGGGATTGCTGAAATTACATCAGATTTGGTCATGAAGTGCAGGAATCTGGCACACAGGTGGTGTCTGCCTGGTGCTGACCCCTGTCAGGAACTGCCTTGTGCTGGCCTTTGGCAGCAATGCATTTTCACCCACCGGCCTGTGGCAGAGGAGGGACGCTGACACCTGGCTTTGCTCCCTGTCCTGCAGGTGGTGTGTGATGAGAATGGCTCTAAGGGCTACGCCTTTGTGCACTTTGAGACCCAGGATGCTGCAGATAGGGCCATCGAGAAGATGAACGGCATGCTGCTCAACGACCGCAAAGTGTGAGTGTCACAGGCGGCAGCAGCAGCGCTCACATGCTCCGGGATGCATCTCGGTATTAACAGGGACACACAAGGCACTGGTTCTCCTGGCCCAAGCCTTGGCCTGCTACCTCTCCACTCCAGGGCTGGTGAGTGACCCTGCCCAAGCCATGGCCTGCTACCCCTCCATTCCAGGACTGGTGGGTTTCCCTGACCAAGCCTTGATTTGCCACCTCTCTGCAAGTGGGCTGGGGTGGGTTCTGTCTAGGGCCAGTGGGAGTCCTTGGCCAGCCACAGCACAGGTGATTTTTCTGGTTGGTCTGTGGGCTGTTTGTTGTTCTCTGCTGTCACCCTTTCTTGTCCCCATTCCCAGCTCCTACTGCACACTCATTTTTTTTTTTTTTTTTTTGCCTCGCCACGAGTCACACATTTTTTTTCTCTTGAGACCAATCTGTTTATTGGGATTTTTGTTTTGTTTTTTTTTATCTTACAGATTTGTTGGGAGATTCAAGTCTCGTAAAGAGAGGGAGGCTGAGCTGGGAGCCAAGGCGAAGGAATTCACCAATGTCTATATTAAAAACTTTGGGGATGACATGGATGATGAAAGACTAAAGGAGCTCTTTGGGAAATACGGTAAATACAGAAATACCTTTATTGAGGCTATGAATTTCATGAAATGTGGTAGTTTGGGTCCTACTGTGTAGTCCCTACCTGGGTCACTTTAAGGCTGAGGACTGGAGCTATTATCTGGAATTTAATAATCTTGAAATACTTTTGGTATTTTACTAATCCTGTCCCTTGGTTACAGGTAAAACTCTGAGTGTTAAAGTGATGACAGACCCCACTGGAAAATCAAAAGGCTTTGGTTTTGTAAGCTTTGAAAAGCATGAAGAGGCCAACAAGGTAGGACCAACTTTTATGTTGCTTGGATAACTTCAGAGAAGAAAAACTTGGTTTGTCTTGGGAGCCTGTTTCTGAAATGGAAGAAAATTCTGCCTCAGGCATGACCTCTTGTAGATGTGGGAACTTGGAAACCTTTTGCACCTTAATAGCTTGATATTCAAGGGTAACTTGGCATTCCTCCAGTTTCCTAGATCGACACTGAGTGCAGTGGTATAATCATGAATGTTAATTGCTGAAGAAATACTACAGAGCAGGGCTGAAGGAGGAGGAGGGCACCTAGAGCGAGAACACTGCTCAAAAATGGTATTTTCTAAGCAGGAATGCTTGTTAAAATGTAGTTTTAATTACAAGAAAGGGTGGGGATGAATTTCCAAGTTAGTTCTGTGGTGTGTCAGCTTGATCTGTGTGATAACTTCAGCTTGTCTTTAATGAGCCTGTTGTTAACAGGAGCAGTGCAAAGGTAACGTGCAAACTCTGATTTATTGACTGACAGGCAGGGGCACAACGTCAGCTCTGGGCAGTCCTGTTCTGACAGGACCAGGGGCTGTCCTGCTGCAGCACCTGAGAGTTTCCTCTTGAACCCTCTGTGCAGGCAGTGGAAGAAATGAATGGGAAGGACATCAATGGGAAAATGCTGTTTGTGGGCAGAGCACAGAAGAAGGCTGAGCGTCAGGCAGAGCTGAAAAGAAGGTTTGAACAGCTAAAACAGGAGAGACTCAGCCGGTACCAGGTGAATAAGCTGTTTCTTTTCTCAGTTTAAGCACTATTTCTGGTCTGTTGAAGGAATTACCAGAGTAGTTATTGTCCTGTGAGACATCCTGGGTTAAAACACAGAGGTGTCTCTGTGGTATTTGCTGGAAAAGGGGGGCATCAGGGCTTGGTCTTGTTACTGAAAGCATTTAGGAGGATGTGAGACAACAGGCATGAAGTCTTCTTGACTTTCAAATGAGGATCCCTGGAGGGATGGGAAGAGACAGCACAACTCTGCACTGCTCTCTGTAATTTGTGGCAGAACTGGATTGTGTCAGAGGGGGCATCTGAAACTACCCCACTCCCTGAGGTGCAGTGCTGGACTGGGGACATATGGTGATGCCACAGGAAGGCAGAGGAAATCCAGACAAGCTCCTTTCACCACAGTGGGACTTGTCTCTACGCCTTTGCAACATATATCACCTTCAGCTTTGGGTGGTGTGGAAAGAACGTGATGCTAAATTAAGAATTTTCAGATAAATTACAGCTCTGGCAGATGGGTAACAGTTGATGTGCTTAAGATTTTTTTTTTTTTTTAATGTTGTGAATGTCATGCTGTTGTCTCCCTTCCAGGGTGTGAACTTGTACATTAAAAACCTAGATGACACTATAGATGATGAAAAACTGAGGAAGGAGTTCTCACCTTTTGGGTCAATAACGAGTGCCAAGGTATTGTGGGATTTGGGGGTTACTTGGATTTTGAAGGCCTGAAGAAGGAATTGTTGTCTGACATGAGATTAAAGGCTGTGGCTTTTGTGATTCTGAAAACACCTTGGCTAGTAAATAGTGGGATTTTACTGAAAATTTCATTCTCTTGCCAGAAGGAGATGGAGGAAGTGGCAAACATGCTTGCTTGAGGTGATAAGCATGAAATGGCACTTTCCTCTGTGCATTAAGAACTGCACCAAATCTTTCCCATTCCTTACTGCGCAGTGTGGGCCTGGGGACACATGGTGCTGACAGCAACGCAGAGCAAATCCAGACAGGTGACTCTCCATGAGAACCTGTCTCTACACCTCTGCAACAAGTTATGTCCTACCTAAAAATCTAAAAAAAAACCCCACAGATTCTTCAGCTCAGCTGTACTGGTACTCCATTAGTAATGGAATCTTTACTGCAGGTGATGCTGGAAGATGGACGGAGCAAAGGGTTTGGCTTTGTCTGCTTTTCCTCTCCAGAGGAGGCCACCAAAGCTGTGACAGAGATGAACGGGCGCATCGTGGGCTCCAAGCCCCTCTATGTGGCCCTGGCACAGAGGAAGGAGGAGAGGAAGGCCCATCTCACCAACCAGTACATGCAGCGCATCGCTGGCATGAGGGCCTTGCCTGCCAACACCATCATCAACCAGTTCCAGCCTGCTGCTGGCGGGTATTTCATGCCTGCTGTGCCCCAGGTGAGCTGCTGTGGTGGGTTTTTTTTAACCTGTGTTGATCTCACTGAGCTTTTCTTATGCCTGTAAGCAACAACCCCTAATGAGGGGTGCAGCAGTGGAGTTAATTCTGGGACTTGCCAGCTGCCTGCTCTCTTAATCTGACCTGAGCGTTGAGTCCTGGCAACGGCTGCCAAAACACATTGTAAACAATGTTTATGATGCACTTGGATGTTGCCTCTGAGCTTATCTGATCTTCCTCCAGGCTCAGAGCAGACCCACTTACTATGCACCCAACCAAATGACACAGATGAGACCCAACCCACGATGGCAACAAGGAGGGAGACCTCAAGGTGAGAGTGCCAGAGGTTGTTTTGGTTGTAGAACCCTTTGAGGGTGGTACTTCCCAACAAGAACAATTAATTCTTTCCTTTGTGAGAATGCTCCTGTGCAGGGCCTCTGATCCTTGTATGTCGCTTCCAACTCAGCATATTCTGTGATTATTTTTTATTCTTCCCATGCACCACTCCTGTAGCTGACTGTCCTGCTTTACCAGCTGGTTCCTTTCTGAGGATTTCCCCTCATTCCATCCTTTAGGATTCCAGGGAATGCCGAATGCCATGCGCCAGTCGGGGCCCCGGCCTGCCCTGCGCCACCTGGCCCCCGCCAATGCTCCGGCCTCCCGGGGCCTCCCCGCTGCTGCCCAGAGAGTTGGTAAGAAAGGGTCTCTTCCTGGCCTTTTCCCCTTCTCTGGGAGGGAGGAGGGTGCTGTGGAGACTCGACTTTTACTCCCAAAGATGATTGTCAGACCTGGGATGTCTACAAAGAGCAGAGCCAGCACCCACCTCATTCCCGTTCCTTGCTGTGCAGTGCAGGTCTGGGGGCTCTTGGTGCTACAGCACAGCAGTGGAAATCCAGATGAGTTCTTCTTTCCTGGTGTGGGACTCATCTCTACACCTCTGCAACACCACTCAAAAAAATCTCTGTAGCTTTCAGGTTTTGCTTTCAGGGGAGAGCATCCAAATTTGGTTGGTTGTTTTTTTTTTTTTTTTTTTTTTTTTTTTTCCCCAGTGATCAGCTGTAATACAAAAGATGTGGATCTATGGATTGCTTCTAGGGAGAACAGCCCCTTCCTGAAGTAGCCAGCTGCACTTTGGTTTCTAAAGAAGCATTACCAAGCAGAGCATAGTTTGAATTCAGAATTAAAACCAGACATCCCAACTTGTTTGCATGTTGTCAGTGTTCTCCTTCCTTTGCAGGTGTTGGCACAGCAGCACAGAATTTGGCTCCCCGTCCTCCTGTAGCTGCCCCTGCTCCCAGGGCTGTCCCTCCTTACAAATACGCCTCAAGTGTCCGCAGCCCACACCCAGGTGTCCAACCTCTGCAGGTACCACCAGGGGCTGGGCTGGGAAGTTCCTGCAGTTTCACATGCAGCTCTGAAGTATTTTTATAGAAACTTCAAGCTACTTTTATGACCCAGACAGTGCTAATTTGGAATTTAAAAACCTGGCAGTTGAGACTTTGCCATGGGCATCTTGGTTGGTTTATCTGTCTTGTACTCACAAGCCCTTTCGTAGCCAGACTGGCTGTAAGGATATTTTTCTTGGTACTTTGTTCCAGTTTTGCAACCATTTAAGTCTCTCTCCTCTTTGCCAAGTTCTCTCTGGGGTATCGTTGAAAGAAAGAGCACCATCCACACCTGGCTTTCTCAACATCTCATGATGCTTGATCCAGTTTTTGTAAGATATTTACAGTGTTACTGTGTGGCATTCCAGTTTTTTGAGCTCAAGACTTGCAGGGAATGTTTGTGCACCAAACCAGCCCTTTTCTGATCCTGAGGTGTTCTCTAGGCTTCACAAAGGTGGTGTTTTAGGAGGGAACGTCTTTGAATTGTCTAAATATGAAGCAATCATGCTTATTTCAAAATCCTTGTCTGCCCTTTGCAGGCACCTCAGCCCGCAGTGCATGTGCAGGGCCAGGAGCCACTGACAGCCTCCATGCTGGCTGCTGCCCCTCCCCAGGAGCAGAAACAGATGCTGGGTGAGTACAACCCCACTGCTCACCCATCATTTTTTATCCCCTCAGGTTTCAAAGATCAAAACTTATCTGTCTGACCTCCTTTTTCTCCTTCAGGAGAACGTTTGTTCCCTCTGATCCAAGCTATGCACCCCAGCCTGGCGGGGAAGATCACTGGAATGCTGCTAGAGATTGACAACTCGGAGCTGCTGCACATGCTGGAATCTCCAGAGTCCCTCCGGTCCAAGGTGAGCTGCTGTTCCTTTTTTGTGTGTGGGAGGCTTCTGGGAAGGGAGAAAAATCTCACTGGATTTGTGTCCCCAAGGTGGAGGAGGCCGTGGCAGTGCTGCAGGCTCACCAAGCCAAGAAAGAAGCTGCCCAGAAAGTGGGTGTGGTTGCTGCTACCTCTTGAACCAGGATGACTGGTGAGTGTCTCAGTCCTCAGTGAAAAGCTTCCAGAACGGGTAAATAAAACACAGTTGTTAGTGAACAATTCATGTGGGTCTGTGACCAGCACTTACCTGGTTATAGTCCACTCTTCAACAACAAAAAGCTCCTACAGTAGTTTCTCCCAGCAGAATACTTATGTAGAACTTTAGAAATACTCATTCTGATGCTTATTTAAGGGATCTAAAGTTGTTGAAGTCCCTGAGGTGTTCCTTGGAGCTGACATGCTGAGGATGAGTCTTGTGGAACTGCTAATCTGGGAAATAGCCACAAGGAGCTCTGGCAATTTTGAGGCTAAACAGGCTCTTAGTGCCCATTCCTTATCCTGGAAACCATCTGCCTTCAGGATATAATAAATGTTGGAAATGTTTCCCTGCATAGGTCTGTCTAACACAAGTGGTGTCACCTGTGTTTGGAGTTGGCTCTTAATAATTTATGAATAAAGATTTTGATTCTTGGAATGCCTCTTCCTGTTTTTCATGATCCATTTTCCTGTGGGTTGTCTGGAATTGCCATCTCCAACACTTTCTGTGAAGCTGTTTGTGATCAGATGTCACAACTCAAGCTGGTGAAGAATGATGAGCATTCTTATTTTCACTGGGTGGTCTAGCAAAGAATTTGAGTTTCTTGTGGATAATAACAATTTCTGACTATCTGACCACCATGAGCAGCCTCTCTGTACCAATTATACTGGAATCCTTGTTCCTTGGAATTCTGGAATGTTCCCTAGCGTGGAGCAGGGATGCTCTGAGTAACTTCTCTCCCTTTTTTCCCTCCAGGATACAAAGAAGCCAAATAGCCCCTTCCTAGGCATCAACTCAAGATGTTTCAAGATCCTTCACTGTCCTGCAGATCTCAAGGCCATGCATTGTATCACATAGTTATATTGCATTTTGTAAATTAAATCTTAAAGATCTTATTTAAAAAGCCAACTCTGAAGCTTGAGGTTTCCAAAACCAGAATATGGGGGGGTGGGGGGTTTGAAAGCTTTTCCTTTGCCAGAACAGAGCTGCCCCTTATGTCTTCTAAAGAGGACGTTGAGGATTTTAGGCTGGAAGTATTTTTGTGAGTTTGTGTTTAATTGAACAATCCAGTTTGGAAAGTTTGGAAAACATTTATCAATAAAGGAATAAACTTGCACTGTGTTTGTCATCATTCCCCTCTTGGATAAAAAAACATGGTGTGTCTTTGTGAAATTAAACTGATGGTCAGTTATTGGGGGGGGAGTAGATTAGGCAGGGATTTGACTTGCTGTGATTGCTAATTTTGGATAATGAGTATTTTGAGGCAGCTGTGTGAAAATTATGCCTGGGGCAGTGTCTGAAGGGCTGATGACTGTAAAGAGTGATGTAAGAAGGGTTGGAGAGGTATTTTCAAGTGAAGGGTACAAGGATTTGGGCTCCATTTTTGTCATGGGCTGCTCTTTGTTTACATTTCTATATTTTCAGCTGGATCTTCAGTGGTTCTGCTATTTTATACTCCAAAGGTGGCTGAGTTTTGACACTGGAAAAAGGATAAATCCTTTTTGAACTTATTGTGGGTGATCCTTTGGGATAAAAAGCATTATTCAGATAAACAGCAAGTACTAATTCTGAAAGTAAGAATCAGGGACTTGTTGAGCTCAGAGAAGACCTCCACACTCCAAGGTACAGTAATCTTGTTCAGGCTGGAGCTGAACTGTCCACTGTGTCAGTTTTGATCTTTGAAACCTGAGGGGATAAAAAATGATGGGTGAGCAGTGGGGTTGTACTCACCCAGCATCTGTTTCTGCTCCTGGGGAGGGGCAGCACCAGCATGGAGGCTGTCAGTGGCTCCTGGCCCTGCACATGCACTGCGGGCTGAGGGGCCTGCAAAGGGCAGACAAGGGTTTTGAAATAAGCATGATTGCTTCATATTTAGACAATTCGAAGACGTTCCCTCCTATAACAAAAGCCTAGAGAACACCTCAGGATCAGAAAAGGGCAGGTAAGCTGTGTTTAGGAACAGCCTGGGAAGGATTGGAAGGGGCATGCCGGGGGTGCGGAACTCTGCTGGATTCTCTCCCACAAACGCGCTCCGTCCCGGCGCGGCCCCGGCGGAGGGCGGGGCGATGTCGCCGTTCCGGGGCGGGCCGGGCCGAGCCGAGCCGTTCCGGGGGAGCGGGGCACGATGGCGGCCACCAAGCGGGTGCTGTACGTGGGTGAGTGGCCGGGCTGGGGGACCCCCGAGGGGCCGGGGCCGCCGGCGGTGCCCGGTGACCGCTGGCCGCCCCGCAGGCGGGCTGGCCGAGGAGGTGGACGAGAAGGTGCTGCACGCCGCCTTCATCCCCTTCGGAGACATCACCGACATCCAGATCCCGCTGGATTACGAGACCGGTGCGTGCCTGGAGGGCCTGGAGCGTCCCTGGGGTGCGGGTTTGGGCGGGGGGGTTTGCCCGGGATGGGAAGCGGTGTGTTCGTGTTGCTCCTGACCCCTCGCTTCCCTCCCTGCAGAAAAGCACCGGGGATTCGCCTTCGTGGAGTTTGAGCTGGCAGAGGTGAGGAACCAGCAAGCGCTTCAGCTCTTTGTGGGTTTTGCTCTCCTTGGGGTTTTGGGATGGATCCTCTTCCTGCTGGAGAATTCTGTGAGATCGGGTGCGGGTTTCCCACCACGGTATTCAGATGTTTGGCTCCTCCAAGTTCCCACTTTTCCCATTTTCTCTTGGGCTGAAGTTCCCACTTTTCTTGTTTCCAACCCTAACTGCTCCCCTGCCACCATCCCTGGATGCCTTTCTTGGTTTCATGGCCACCACGGGCTGTCATATATTTGTCCTCTTATCATCTGTCCTGGGCTCTGGTACACATATCTCTCCCACATGTTCATGGTAGCAATAAAGCATCTTAAATACAAGGGGTTAGTGGGTTGTTGGAAGATGAGACCCACAGGGATGAGGTTTGGATATGGCTTTTACAAAACCCATCAGTTCATGCATCCCTGGGGTAGATGAGGTTTAGGAAAACCTGGCAGTCATCTTTATAATGAGATGCTGGGACATGGCTCTGCTGGGCCTTGAGAATAAATGTTAATAATGATTTTATTTTGATTTTTTGGCAGGATGCAGCAGCAGCTATTGACAACATGGTATGGGCCCTGCTCCCACTCCTGTTCCATGGGGATGTGTGGCTTTGCTGCTCTGTGGGCTGTGCTGTGGGCTACAGAGAGAGCACAGGCTCTGTCCCCTGAGCTCTGCAGGGCTCTGGGGGGCACGGTGGTTTTATACTTTTTGGTGGGCTTTGTTGTGCTTTTTTTCCCCCTCTGCAGAACGAGTCCGAGCTTTTTGGCAGGACAATCCGTGTGAACCTGGCCAAACCCATGCGGATTAAAGAAGGATCATCCAGGCCTGGTGAGTTGGAACATCCCTGGGGATGCTCGCTCAGAGCTCTGCGCATAAGCTGAGGGTCAATTCCTGTGCTCTGACCTTTCCTTTTGTGGCTACAGTCTGGTCAGATGATGAGTGGCTGAAGAAGTTTTCAGGGAAGACTTTGGAGGAGAACAAGGAGGAGGGAGGAGCTGAGGCCCCCAAAGCAGAGGCACAAGAGGTAGGAAAAACAACTGGATCCCCGTTATCCCAAAGGATATCCCAAAGCTGGAGGCAGAGCAGAGAAACATCACCACAACTTTGCTTTTCTTTCTTTTCCTGCCCAGGATGAGCCTCCTGCCAAGAAATCCCGGGTCAACCCCCAGGTTTACATGGACATCAAGATCGGGAACAAACCGGCAGGGCGGCTGCGGATCCTCCTGCGCTCTGATGTGGTGCCCATGACTGCAGGTGAGGAGAAGGCTCAGCCTCCCCTCCTGCTGCCTCCCAGGGTGGCACAGCTCTCACTTCTGCCCCCCACACAGAGAATTTCCGCTGCCTCTGCACCCATGAGAAAGGGTTTGGCTTCAAAGGCAGCAGCTTCCACCGTGTCATCCCCCAGTTCATGTGCCAGGCCGGAGACTTCACCAACCACAACGGCACCGGCGGAAAATCCATCTACGGGAAGAAGTTTGATGATGAAAACTTCATCCTCAAGCACACAGGGCCAGGTAAAGCCATCTGCAGGCAGGGGTTGGAGAGAAAAGGGCTCAGCAGCACTTAGGGAGCGCATTTGGGCTGTTTTGGCCGTGTTGATAGCAGCAGCCATGAATTCTAATTATTATAATCTGCATTGGCCAGATTCTTCTGCCACGTTCAGACCCTCGTGTCTGAAGCAGAAATTCATCATTCTCTCTCCATCCCCTTTATTTGCAGTGTTACATAAAGGAAAACCAATTTCAAAGCTGCTTTTTCTGCTTGATTTTAAACGAAGAATGTCACAGCATGACTGTGAAAAGCAGGAGCAAGCAAGCAGCTTTATCTTCATACAAACAGCTTTGCTGTTACTGCAGCTAAAAATAGCTGACCATCTTTCACACTTGCAAGTGTTTCTCAGCATAATTATTTCCAGAAGTTTCTGTGAGTTTTGATATCCAGGAGCTCCCCTGAATCTGGCAGTGTTTTGTGGGGTGTAGGAATGGGGCTGGGCTGAAGAAGCAGCTCCTGTGCTCAGCCCATAACTGCACTCTCTGATCCCAGGGATGGTGTCCATGGCAAACTCGGGCCCAAACACCAACGGCTCCCAGTTCTTCATCACCTGTGACAAAACAGACTGGCTGGACGGGAAGCACGTGGTGTTCGGGGAGGTGACAGAGGGCATGGATGTGGTGCGGGAGATCGAGGTAGGTGAGGGCAGGGGGGATGCTGGGGGCAGAGTCCTTCCTGCCCTGAGGATTCATGTCTGGAATTCCTGCTGCTCGTTTTCTCCAAGGCTCAGGGCACCAAAGATGGGAAGCCGAAGCAGAAGGTGATCATCTCGGACTGCGGGGAGTGCCCATGAGCTCTTGGCGGGGCTGGATGGGGGGAGCCTGGCCTGGAGGGACAGGGAAGCAGCAGGGATGAGACACCCCAGAGACTCCCCAGCACTGCCCATCCTGCAGCTTCCATGGGAATTCCCCTCCAAAGATTCCTGTGGGCAGGATTTATCCTTCCTGGGATAAATCGCTTCCCAGCCTGCGCTGCCCAAGTGGGGCTGGGCTGGTCCTGTTGCTGTGTTCTGGAAAAAAAATTATGTTTGGTAAAAATAAAACCTAGTTTTGAAAATACTGAGGGCCTGGCTGCTGAATTCCTTCTGTGGGAGGCTGGTCTTTGAGCAAAGATGCTTTTGTTTTGTTTTTTATTCCCCCTCATCTTCATGAATCCTGTGCCTAAATCCTGGCTCCAGGGGAAGATGCCTGTGCCAGGGAAGGAAGAGCAGAGCTGAACCTCTCGTGTTTGTTCCTTAGCAGCATCTTGTGGAGGCATTTCTGGCTTTGTAGTGTCGTTTTCCAGCAGCAGAGGGAGTCAGGTCCCTGGGATGTGTAAGAACGTGGTCAGGACAAGGAGCACCAGGAAATGAGGGAGCCGTTTGGGTGATGAAGAAAAAAAAATCCAGAGTGATGAGGCTGTAGGAAGGGATTTCCAGACTCCAGAGTGGGATAAACCACATGGATTTATAGTTCCTGTGGTGGGCAGCCCTGGCTTTGCACTTAAAGGTGACCAGGAAGTGATGGATTTAGGATTTCCTGTGAAATTACGGAAGGGATGTTTGGTTCTGAGCTTGGCAGGAGGGGTGAGGCTGCTGAGGTGGAGAGGAGAATTTGATGTTTGGATTTTGGGGATGTTTGGAAGTACTTGTGCCATTGGGATTTTGGGGTTGCCCAGCCCAGCCCCTCACAAGTCAGAGGTGCTTTTTTTTCACTTGCTGGTTCCCTAGGGTGGTTGAGGCTTGTTCATTGTCCTAAAACTGAGACAAGGTGAGCTGCAAGGATGTGATTCCTGACAGACAAACCAGCCCAGCTTTCCCCTTCCTTGCTCCCTCCTTTTTGTTTAAATCCCACAATTTAAAGTCAGCCCTTGGAGGTACCTTCAGCAAGGCCTGAGAGGGAGAGTCCAGGGGCAGTGGAAGGCCTGGATGTTCTCTCTGCAGGAGGCACCAAATCCCATGGAGCCAGGGTTGCATCCTGAGCTGGATTTCGTGTAGAATTAGAGACCCGGATGAGCAAGACCTTTCCTTGGGAAGCTGAGCACTGACAGGGACCAAATCTTTCTCATTTTGGTGGGTTATTGGGATTTTTCCCTGACTGTGCCAGGTTCTTTCCTTGTTCATTGATGTAAAGTTCCCCAGGTAGCTGAGCTGAGAACCAGAACCTTTTCCTTTTAAAACCAGAGCAAATAAATAATTGAATTGTGCAAATAGCCTGGGACTGGTGTGGTCACAGCCCCATTGGGAGCCCATGGGATGGGCACAGCCTGACCTAAAACTCACATCAGGGCTCATTTTCAAGCAAATAGGTACAATTTTAGATGATTCTGAGTATTTTTCATTGCGAAATGTCCTCTGAACAGAGCCCTGTTGTGCTGTGACATTAAAAAACAAAGAGCAAGAGAAACTCTGTGTTTACTTTCCAAACTTAGCGTTTATTTTACAACAGTGCTGTAGCTCAATATGGATATTTTCTTTTTTTTTCTTCTTTTTTTTTTTTTCCAACTGGCTGAGTTTGGTGAACTTTGGGTAAACAGGAGGGGGTTAGTCAGCCAGCTGCTTAATTAGCTGATGATATTTTCATTAAGGGAATTAAAAGCACTTGGGGTAGAAGATTGGTGAGTGGAGAAATACACAGCTAGAAACAGGTCATTCCCAGATCAACCTGGATGCTGCCACCCCCCCAAAACTGCCTCCACCACAGGGAAAACAAATCAGTCACAGACAAAACAGAATCAGCCAAAAATCCTCTCTTTCCTATATATATATGTGTGTTTGTATATATCTGTGTGTCTCATCAAGCAGGATAAGAGAAAGGAAGTTTTATATTATTTACATCCACTTCTAGAAATGGGTGGGAGGTTTTTATTACTATTGGTTTTTATTACTATTAATTGTTAATGGTTTTCCTCTGATGCAGCCCACAAAGCTCCTCTTCTATGCATGGACCAGAAACCCAGGGGTCACATTGCTCTGGTGTGAATGGGAGGGGACACTCAGGGATGGGACACCCGGGGGTGGGGATGGGACACCCAGGGGTGGGGATGGGACACTCAGGGGTGGGGATGGGACACCCAGGGACGGGAATGGGACATCCAGGGGTGGAAACTGGGACCTGTCCATCAGTGGCAGCCGCAGGATTTCACCACCATGTTCCGATGCTTCTTGAGGATGACGTTGTTGTTGCTGTCATAGTAGAGGACAGAGGTGGCACTGAGCTTGGTGGGGGCACAGCATGCCTTGGGCACAGCCTCAGGCTTCATCAGGTGGACCTGGGGGGATGGATGGAGCCCGTCAGAGCCAGCAAACATAGCTTCAGGCAACAGAAAAAGCATCAAACCAACCAAAAAAAGTCCGGTTGAATGGGGGGATTATTTCCATCTTTTTGCAAAAATATTTATTCTAAACTCCAGGCAGTCCCTGCTGTGGTTTATATTGGATCAGGGCTTGCAGCACTGCGTGGGCCAGGCAGCCCCTTCATTAATTTGGGATTTCAGGGCCCTTTTTCTCACAAAAATAGATAAATTAGTTTAAAAAAACCCCCATAAATCAGCACAGCACGGGTCAGGCTCCGGTGTGGGCGGGGGACGCTGGGTGTTGTTCCAACAGAGATTCTCCACCCTAAACTTCAAACCTAAAACCCACAACACCTCTGTGAACGCGACTCCGCTTTGGGATGGTTTTCCCCTGCTCGGGACACGCTTTATCCCGGTGTTTTCCTGCAGGGAGCAGCCGGAGGGAGGCTGGCAGGACTCGCGGCTGCCCCGACATGTGCGATTAATTTATGGCAGGGGCAGCCGAGCTCTCCCAGCTCGGAAGTCCGGTGTTTTTGCTGTCCAACCCTGCTATTTGCAGCTCAGGCCGGGGCTGGCACGGCTCCTCAGCCGCCTTTGCCCTGCCGCTTCCCAGAAGGGCCGGATCCAGGTGATTCACATCCTGCCCGAGCGGCTCCGTTTTTGGGAACAGCGCTGGGTTTAGGGGTGATGGGTGGCTGTGGGGGGGGGGGGTAAGGGCCCCTCCCTGCCGCTGCCAGGATGGTTCTCAGCCCCCGGATGGGCCCTGGAAGCTTCGTTAATTTCCAAATTAAACCCCGCCAGGCGACACCTTCAAAGGCCGGGCCGAGGGCTCGGCGCTCCCTGTAATTAACCGCGAGCACCGGAGCCGGGGTGGCTCTGCCATTGGGAAACCAAACACTCACAGGGCAGGAAATTCCAGAAATTAAAGCGCTGGCTGGGATGTGGGGTGGGTTTGGGGAAAAACAAAACAAAACAAAAAAAAACCCCGAGGCATTAAAGCTTTCTTGCTCGGAATATGCTGAGCCCAACGTTTGGGTGCCGGGGCTGTGGATGAACCCTCGGAAACAGCTGGAGAGGAGGATGCAAGGATGACATGGAGCCTTTTTTGGGAAGAGCAGGGGGGCTCTGGTGTGCCATGGGCTTGTCCCTGCTCCCCAGCTCCTTGTCAAAGGAAAGGGAGCGTTAATCTGTCAGAAATCATCAGTTTTTGCCCCAGTTGCTGTGAAACTGGAGCAGAATCAGAATATCAAGAGGTGAGGGAGCTCTGGAATTTCAAAATCCAGAGGATGAAGATGAAGGACAGAGCTTTGTGCCCTCACTCTGGGTCTCTCCTCAAACGCTTTGAAATTCCATATTGGAACCTCCCACGAGCCTGTGGTGGGGGCCAGCCTGTGAGCAGCCATCCAGATGTGTGAGCAGCCATCCAGATGTGCATTCACCCACCCAGATATGCCTTCACCCACCCAGATGTGCATTCACCCATCCAGATGTGCATTCACCCACTAATTCTTTATTTCAATCAGGAGCCCAATCACACCCTCCCACCTAAACGCCCTCAAACGCAGCCGTGCTCATCCCAAAATTCCAGCTCTTCCTCAGGACCTGCCGGGCTCTGACTGTCCCCCAAGACCCCAAGAATGTCCCCCCAGGGCCTGCACTGACCAGGGATTGCAGGATGGCGTGGTTGGTGGCGTTCATGCAGGAGTCCAGTGGGAATGCACACTCCCCCTCGCAGTAGTAGGCTGAGTATCCCTGTGGAGCAATCACCCAGTCCTAAAAAAAAAAAAAAAAAAAAAAAAAAAAAAAAAAAAAAAAAGGGGGGGGGGATTAACATGGAGGGCTTCACTCTTTGTTCCCCACCTGTTTAAACAACTCAGCCACCTGCTCCCCGCATGGCTGTACCAGCAGCAAGGGTTTATTTTGATTTTTTGGACCGAGCCATGGGTTGTTCGGGGTCACCGGTGGGGGTTGGGGTTGTGGCAGTTCATGTTTGCCTTCCCAGCTCCCGGGATGGTTTCATCCAGCCTGGGAGGAAGCCCAGGGTGGGGGAATGGAATGATAGGGGGGGCGGGGGGGGAGGTTTGGGGATTTTTGGTCATTTACTTCTCCCAGCAGACAAGTACCAGCCAGCCGAGGTCCTGGAAGCTGACGTAGAGCTCGTGGCGCCGGCAGACCTGCCGCCCATCTGTGCTGTGGACATCATCTGTGGGAAAAGGGGAAAATCTCAGCCCTGGAATCCCCCATCCCACCCTTCCCCTGCAGTCACACCCCTTCAGAGGTTGGATACAGCCCCTGGGATTGGGATTAGCCCAGGAGAGCCAACGGAGAGGAGCCTTTGTTGCTGCACAAAGGGAAAAGCAGCTCCAGACTGGCCCATAAATTGATATTCCAATATTGGGGTGAAGGAATTCAGCCTTGAAAGAGCTGAACCCCAGCTTTGCTCACTTTGAGGGTTTCCCAAACTCAGTGGTTTCAGGGCCTTCCTGCTCTTCCCTCCTGCCTGAGCTTTCTGGAGCTGTGACACCTTCCCAGGGCTCCGAAGCCAAGGGCAATGAGGCGAAAATTCCAATATTCAGTAATCCTGACACGCTCACAAAACACCATTTCCTTCAGGGCATCCAACCCAAACCCTCTCCACACCTCCCAAATTGCAAAAACCTCCAACCCTAAAACCTCAGAACTTCTTTGCTCTGTTGCCCTTGGGCCAAAAATCGGGATTTCATGGCACTGACAAGCATAGCCTCGTGTTTTCCATAGGGGATCCCTCCTCCTCCAGAAAATACCTTACCAAAAATCCCCGGGAGCTTGTTTGGGTGGGGGAGGTCGTTGGATTTCTTGGGTTGCCGCCGCCTCGGGGGTTTGGCCGCTCGTGTGACACGGGAGGGGCTGGGGCTGGCCCGGAAAAATGTCACCATGAAAGGCTGGTTGGAGCGGGGTCCCCGGCGCCCCAGGAGCCCGGCTGAGCCCGGATCGACGCTGTGCCCTGCGGGGGACAGGACCATGGCTGGGGTTGTCCTCAAACAGAACTCGTTTGGTTAAAGCAGAGATTAAAAATACAGGAAATTTGCGGCAGGAGCTGCGGTTTTGGCATCCCAAGGAGCCCCCCTGCGCATCCTGTTCCAGCACGAAATGGTCACAAGGGGCTATTTGAGGATTAAAATCGATTTTCTCTTTCAGTCCTGTGGAGGGAAAGGGATGGATGGGGAGTTCCACCCCATGGGCTGGGATTCCACCTCCCATGGAAGTGGAGCTGCTCTTTGTGTGCCTTCCCACTTGGAAAAGGCACTGCCGGAGTAGATTTAATCCCGTGGGGAAAAGGGGGTTAATCCTCTGCCACACACACAGAGGATCCCTTCAGGTAAGGAGTTCATTAAGTATTAATGGGGTTAATTACAGTCCATGCCATCAGAACCTGTGAACACAGACTTCAGGCTCTCATCACAGCTGGAAATTGAAAATTGCACTGAGGTCAACCCCCTTCTACATCCCACAGCACCAAGAGGACTCCAATTCCTGGGAATTTGGCCCCAAACACTGCAGGGATGTTGGGAAGACTCACCATCATCAGTCTCCACGTAGAGCCTCAGCCCCAAGTTGTATTTCTGATCCACTGACCAGTGATTGCTGGCGGCTGTGACGTCAAACACCAGCCAGCCCTCTGTCCCAGCATGTAGATCCTGCACATCCAGCAGGAACAGGTCAGATTCCCTGCAGGAACAGAGGGGAAAAGGAGCAGCTGAGTAACAGCACCCAAAGGGCTGCAGCAGGAAGGATAATTAATGGAAATGACTCCTGGGAGCTGTGTCCGGACACATCCCAGCTCTCAGTGCCACCGGCTGTGCTGGACACCACGGGGGTGTCCTGGCAGCTGCCCTGGGAAAAACTCCCTCCCCTCCCAGGTGGAAATGCCAGGGTGTGGCACTGCCCTGTGGGAAAGTGTGGGAGC
Source organism: Zosterops lateralis (assembly GCF_965231275.1). Taxonomy (NCBI): domain Eukaryota; kingdom Metazoa; phylum Chordata; class Aves; order Passeriformes; family Zosteropidae; genus Zosterops; species Zosterops lateralis. Next base: position 5,729,793 of record NC_139788.1, read on the forward strand.
AGCTGGACACGGCGGTGCCACTGCGGGTGGGGTGGGAAGGGAAAGCCTGGAGCTGGTCCTCATACCTGCCTCCATCTCCACCATCTTCATCCCAGTTCCCATCCCCATCATCTTCATTTCCCTCCCCATCACCCCATTCCCACCCTCATTCTCTTCTTCTTCAGTTCCATTCCCATTCCCATCTTCATTCCTGTACCCATACCCATCATCTTCATCCCCATTCCCATCTTCTTCATTCCCTTACCCACATTTTCATTCCCACTCCTATTCCCTTTCCCATCATCTTTATTCCTATTCCTGTTTTCATATTGCTATCCCCATCAACCTTGTTCCCATTCCCATCTTCTTCATCCCCATCCCCTGCATTCTCACCCCCATTCCCATCATCTTCATTCTCATTTTCATTCCTATCCCTCTCCCTATCCCATCAATCTTGTTTCCAGTCCCATTCCCATGATCTTCATCCCCATCCCCTGCACTCTAACCCTCATTCCCTTCATCTTCATTCCCATTTTCATTCCTGTACCTATCCCTATCCCTATTAACCTTGTTTCCATTCACATTGCCATTTTCTTCATTCCCTTACCCACTCCCCTTTCCCTTTCCCCTTCCCATCATCTTCATCCCCATCCCCTGCATTCTCACCTCCATTCCCATCATCTCCATTCCCATTCCCTTCCCATCTTCTTCATTCTCATGCCCTTTCCCTTCCCCATCCCCTTCATCCTGACCCCCATTCCCATCTCCTTCACCCCATCCCCAATCCCATTCCCATTCCCACACCCCTCTCCTTCACGCCACACCCACTCCCAGCACCTTCATTCCCATTCCCACCCCCCTCATCCTCATTCTCAGCGCCCTTCCCACCGTTCCCAGCCCCTCACCTGTTGGAATGCTGGGCTGCCACCTCGTAGATGCTGACGTGGAGGGAGCTGTTGGCGTGGCTGGGGACACCCCGGGATTTGTAGATGCGGAACTCGGCGGCCGTCACGGCCTCTCCCACCGGCACCTGTGTCAGGTCGAACCTGAACTCCTTCCAGTAGGGCTTGGGTGAGAACAGGTCCCTGTCCTGCTCCACTGCAGAGCAAAAGGGGTCAGGGATGGCTGATCCAAGTCTGGAATCTCCCCCACTGAGTCCCACCAAATGGAATTCTGGGGACAAACCCAAAACCCCGTTTGGGTTCTGAGCCGCTCGCCCTTGGCTGGAGATTCCCGTCTCCTCAGAGTTTGAATCCTGGTGCAGTTTCTCCCTATTTCTGCAATTTGTTTTGTTGTAAACCCACCAGCTTTCCTTCCCAGCCCCTTCATTTCTTATTAACTAAAATAACTAATTATTAAAAATAATTAAAGAATTATTAAATAAATTATTAAAATAATTTAAAATTAAAAGCACAAATGCTGGCCATGGGAAGAGCACAGAGAATGTGCCATGCTTTAGGGGCTGCAGCCTTTTCTGCTTCATCGAAAGATGAAAAAAACACACAAAAAAATTTGAGGTTTTGGGGTTCAGCAGGGCCATCTGGAGCAGGAATTGGGGTTTTCCAAACTTTTCTTGCAGCAGACAAGCCCAAGGCTCATCAGAACCATCACTGGCTATCACAGGTCCACAAGTAAAATATTTGTCCACAAGTAAAACTTTATCCACAAGTAAAGATTTTCAGCCTGTGTGTTTTGGGAGAGTTGGGGGCAATTATCTCTCTAAAAAAAGATCCTCCTTTTTTTCCCAAAAACACCTTATTTCTCCATCACACCGGGACAGAAAAAATCTGATTTTATTTTATTCATCCATAAAGAATAAACCTTCCTTTCTTTATGGTAATGCAGCCCCCACAGTTTTGCTAATGTGCAATTATTTGCTCTAAATTATTCTTTAAAAATATCCCAATCTTCCTCGTCTGAGTGTAATTAAAGTTTATGATTAAATATGATTCAATGTGACTAAAGCTTCTCCTGCTTCAGGCACAAAAACAATGTAACCAATTCAAGCTGGCGCTCACTTTTAAAACTAAAACAAACAAATAATTAACTAAATAAAAAAATAAACATTTTGCATTTTATAACCAATAAAAAAAATGCATTTTTTAACCAATTCCAGGGGGGAAATAATTCAAATCTAACCCACCATAAGCTTGCCATTCCCATTTATATGGAGGGAACAGCACATCCCTCCAAACCCAACACCGAGATTTTACTTATGTACCCACAAGACTTTTTTTCCTTCTTCTTCTTATTTTTTCCTTTTTTTGCCCCCTCCTTTTTTTTTTCAAATCCCACATTCCCTCCAGCTCCTGGCCTCACCACAATTTTTTTTTTTTTTTTTTTTGGTGTTATAAAAAAAGCCCAGGGCCAGGCGGGCAGGGCGGATGCGGAGAGCGCTTCCTGCTCCGGCGGGGCGGCTGCCAGCTGCAGCAGGAGGATGCTGAGGGGACATAACCCAACCCCTGTCCCCTCTGAGGGGGACACAGAGCCCCCCAAACCCTCTACAGCACCTCAGGCTCTTCCCTCTTTTCCATTTCTTCCACCACTGGAAGGTGGGTTGGGTTTATTCTCCTGGATTATTGGTGGTGCTGAAGCTACTGAGGCCTCGTGGTGCTTACAAAATCCTTAAATTCCCCCCCCCCCCCCGCCCAAAACACAAGCAGAGGAGTCACCTCTGCTTTTTTAACCCCCAACAGGTGTCCCACAGTCAGTCCAGGGGACACTCGGGTAGAGAGTGGTGTCCCCTTGGGTGTTTTTGGTCATTTGGGTGATCCCTTTGCTCCCAAATCTTTGATTGTAGCTGGACCCTCACCCAGGGATGGACAGAGGGATTTTTTTTTTTTTTTGTCAGAGACAAGGAGGTCAGAGAGACCCTGCACCAGATAAAAAAAGCCAAAAAGGTGATTTTTGTCCCTAGAGAAGAGTGAAAGCCTCTGCTAAATTTTTAAATGAAAACTTCCTGTTGCTGTGAAGGTGATGGAGGGGTCCAGGGATGAAGCAGAGGAAGGGATTGGGTGGGAGGGGAGCCCAGGGACACCTTGACAGTAGGGGAAATTCTAAAAGGGCTGCAATTAGCTGAGCTCCTTGATGAACCAAATAAGCTGTGTCTGACAGCAATCTATCTATGTTTGGAGTGAAATTCTGGGAGCAACCCCTGAATTCTCTGCTTCTTCAGGGATTAAAAAAAAAAAGAAAACCCCTTTGGAGGGAGAGGACTGAAGGAGAAGCTTCCCCTTCTGTGCCACGACTGGAACACAAACAGCAGCTTGGAGAGGGTTCAATATCACCGTGTTTGCTGCTAAAATAAAAACGGTTGTTACATGAGAACCCTGCAGTTCCCCCAGAGCACCCAATGGGTGCCCCAGCAGAGCTGTGAGTGCTCAGATGCTGCTGGGGATGTGCTGCAGGTGCCCCCCCAGGCTGGTTTTGGGGAGCCCACGGTGCCTGGGAACCTGCCCCTGATCCGGGTTTGACTCAGCCACACCAACCAACCCTCAATTATCTGTGGGTGGATTATCCGGATTGCAGAGGAGACGCACCAAAAAAGCCCAACCCAAGCGCTTTGCTCTCCTTTCCCCCTCCTTTGGCATCATCCCCAGGAGCTGCTGCATCTTCCCCTGAAGCTGAGTGTCCCCCCTGTGCTCTGTGCTCCCATCACCCCCACAAAAAATAACCTAAAATGATTATTCACTAATATAAACAGCCTTGGGGCTGTTCCCCTGCGCAGCTCCATCTCAGCAGAGCCTCCTGGTATCTCTCAGTCCCTGAGCATTCCCAGATCTCTTCCCAGATCCATCCCACCCTTCCTCCTGTTCCCCAGGTTATTCTTAGCTGCACGTTTTTCATTGTGCACTTTCTGTGCTTCAGTCGTAATTACCGGCCCTGGCTGCTCCCAATGGGTGCCCATGATCATTTCAGACACCAAATTAAAAGGAAATGCCAGGATATTCAACCACATCAAGTGCTCTGGGTCCTAAAATAGGTTTAAAGGAGATGCAGGGAAGATGCTGTTTTTCACTAGCAAGCAGGAAAAAATAAGCTCTGGAGGCTTTCTGAAGTGGGGAAGGATTTAGGAGCTATCCCAACACATCCAGGCTCACAGTTTGCCTCATAAGTGCTTCCTTCATCCTCCTGGGATGAGCACTGGGAGCTGCAGGACATGGGGCTGGGCTCTGGACACCCCCTTGGCCCCTACACACATCCAGCCGTGTCACAGGTGGATCCCAGGGATTTATTTGGGAAGCTTTTCCCGTTTAAATTCACACGGAGGGTGAATACAGAGCACTGACACCTTGGTACAGGCTGCCCTCAGGTGGATGCCCAGAAGAGGAGACTCAAATAGCTGCAAAATGAAGCTGGGGGTGGGAAAATCCTGATTTCAGTGGTAATTGTGGAGGGAGCGAGGGCAGTAGGTGATGAACTTCCAGTGTGGAGTGAAGCAGCACATCCCAACTCCTAAAATTCAATCAAAGAGGCTGCCCTGTTACCCACAGTTTCGGTTCCCTGAGGTGCCTGGGGTCCTGTGGCTGTCTTTGCCAAGGTGTCCTGCCTTCCTCTCCAGGGCTCCCTGGATTTTCCAGGGAGATGTTTGGCTGTGGGCACAGCCTCATCTGGAACAGCCACGGAGGGAGTCCAGCCACGTGGAATTACACACTGCTTTGGGCTGGAAGGAACCTTAAAGATCATCTAATTCCAACCGCTTGCCATGGGCAGGGATACCTTCCAATAAATCAGGAGCCAGGAGGGAAAGGGGGGATGAGTGTGCTGTGGTGCCCTGGGGGACTCAGGAATGCTGTGAGTCCTCACCCCCTTCCCATTACAAATCTTTCGTCTCCACAATTACACCCTGCTTGTATCCATGACTCACAGCTGAGGCGAAATCCCAAAGCTCATCCTAACCCCAGGTTTAAAATCCCAACATCCCACCCGACTCCTCCAGCGAGGGCACAGAAATAGCACAGGTCAGGCTTTATCCTCACCCTGAAAGGAGAAAAAGGGATGGGATGGGTGGATCCACCATCACCAAAGGCAGCTGGGGGTGCCCAGTGGGCCTGGCTGCCCCTGACCCCAAACTGGGCCATGTTTGTGCTCCAGGGAGGTTTGTCATTCCCTCTTCCCAGGAACGAGGTGTGCCTGGCTCACACAGAGGTGGCTGCGAGCAAAGAGGTCCAAGTGCCCAATGGGGCACAGACTTCACCCCATTTGCATGTCCCATCAGGATAATTGTGCAGCTAATTATGTATGCAAATGAGAGCTGGCCTTCTCCCACAAAAAGAAAAAAAATCCCTTATTTAATTAACATGAAGGGGCTGACAAAGCTGCAGAAATCAAAGCCATTCAAATTGAAGGCTGGAGTTGTGTTCCCCCTTTCCTGACTACTCCAGGGGCACTGGGAAGGGGAGCAGTGCCCCTGGACCAGCAGTGACACCTCCCAAAGGCTCCCCTGAACATCCCACTCTGGTTGCCATCAAACCTGACCATTTTAAAGCCCATTTTGGTGCTTTGGGTGTTGTCCCAAGTGCTTGAGGGGATTTGGTGCTTCAGGTTTTTTGTGTCCATCACTCTGGGCTTTCCCAGGATGCTGAGCTCCACCAGTTCCCTCAAAACTCTGGAGGGGAGTTGAGTGCTGGGAGCCTGCACCTGTGGGCGCCCCAAGCACCTGGCTCTGTCCCTGGCAGACTCCTCACACCCACACGTGGGACAGGGGGTGTAGGAACGAGTGGGAGACACCTCTACAGCCCTTCCCTCGCCTAAACCTCCTCCCAAGGGTGAAGATCCTCCTCCCTGCCTCAGTTCTCCAAGGAGTGATTCTCCCCATCCTCAGAGGTTGTGCTTGGGGCACCCAAACACCCCTTAAAAGTAAAGAGCAGTGGCAGGGAAAAGCTTCATATCCGAGCTCCTGGTCTGCAAATCCACTGGGCTCAGGCCACCCCAGTGCCTGCTCTGCTCTGGGAGAGGACTCCTCTCACCCCGAATATTTGCAGCCCCGTTGATGCTGGGAATAGCTCTGCTGCTGCCGGGAAAGACGAGGGATGCTGGAGCTGGAGCCCGATAACCAGCTGGACGAGATTCCAGCAATGATTAGCAGCCTCGAGGATTTTATTTGGAGCCGAGGTTCGGTGTCCCATCGAGGGTCACCCTGCTGCTGGCACCAGAGCCGCTCTCCCGCCTGTCCCGAGCCCCTTGTGCCCACCGAAATGGGGAGAGAAGGGTGGACGAGCTTCCCTCAGCTCCCCCTTGCTGCAGGACATTCCTCTTCTCCATTTCCCCTTTTTAAACGAGTTTGGGATCCATCCCGGCCACCTTCACCCAACTCCCGTGTCCCTCACCGCCACCGTGTTCCTCACAGCCTGTTACTGAGCTTAACTTTGGGAAAAAGGGTTCCCTACTTGAACAAGGACGCCCTGAGAAACCACCGCAGGGCCGAGGGATGCTCGGAGCTGCCGGTACCGCAGTCCCAGACCGGGAGGTCGGGTTGGGGTCAGCTCAGCCCCGTGTGCCCGTCCCGCCGGTGTCCCCCCGGTGCCTTCCCGGCTCTGCGCTGTGCGGGCTCAGCCGCCGCCTCCTCGCCGCTCCTGCTCGTCCACTCCTGTTCGCTTTTGTCCCCTCGGTCCCTCGGTGCGCCCCGGTGCCCCACGGTCCTGCCCAAACTCCCGGGATAGCTCCCGGGATAGCCCCCGTGCGCTCCGTGCCTCCACAAGCCCCGGTCGCTCCGGTGTGCTCCGATCGCCCCGGAGCTCCAAAGCCGCCGGGATCCTGCCCGCACATCTCGGCATCCCCTCCCGGTACCCTCGGTGAGCTCCGGTGTGCTCCGATCGCCCCGGTGCTCCAAAGCCGCCGGGAGCCTCCTGTCCGCACGTCCCGGCTCCCCCGGTACTCCCCGGTGCGCTCCGGTCCTCCCGCTGCCCCGCACATCCCGGTGTTCCCCCCGACGCCCCCGGTGCCCCTCGGCGCCTCTCACCCATGTTGACGAGGCTGACCACGGTGTCTGCGCGGCTCACGACGCTGCCGGGCGGGGGGCTCTGCGTGCTGAGCCCGGTGAGCACCGGGCGCGACACGGCCGCTTCCTCGCCCTCATCCTCCTCCTCCTCGCCGGCCACGGCGTGGTACAGATCGAGCATGAAGAGCGGCGCGGCGGCTGCGGGAGCTCGGGCAGGGGCTCGGGGCCGGGGCCGGCCGGGCAGCCCCAGCACGGCCAGGATCTCCCGCTGCACGTCCCGCCGCTCGCCGCCGCTCAGCCGCCGCTGCGGGACCCCGGCGGCGTGGAGCCGGCGGCGGAGGACGCTGCCGCTGCCCAGCTGGCACAGCACGGCCGCCACCCAGAGCAGAGCCACGGTCCCACGCCGCCTCCCGCCCGCCCCGCGCCCCGGCCCCATGGCACCGCCGGGACCCCCCGCCCGCCCGGTGCGGTGCGGCCCCGGGCACCGGCACGGCCCCGGCCCGCCCCGGCGGGGCGAGGGAAAGGGACGGTCCCTTCAGCGGCACCGCCCCGGCCCTCCCCGCCCAGAGGCTCCGGGGCAGCATCGCTGGGCATCAGAAGCGGCGGGCAGCCAAAGCTGTGAAGACCCAAATCCATGGGAACTCATCCCTAGGGATGCTTATCCTCGTGGGCACCCAAAGGCGTGGGCTCCCACCCTCACTCACACCCAAACCCATGGGAACCCATCCCTACGGATGCTCCTGCTCGTGGGTGAACAAACCCATGGGAATCCACTCCTAGGGATGCTCACCCCATGGGCATCCACTTCTAAGGAGGGTCACCCTTGTGGGAAACCAAGCCCCGGGGCACCCACCCTCACTGGCACCCAAATCCCTGAACATATACACCTGGGGATATTCACCCTTATGGGAAACCAAACCCAGGGACACCCAAATCCCTGAACATCCACACTTGGGAACACTCGCTCCCATGGGCATCCACTCCCAAGGCCACCCAAACTCTTGGACACCCCCTTGCATCCCTTCCCCCCACAGGCAGCCACTTCCCCACCCCACTGAGCACCCTCACCAGCCTCACCCACACACCTGGACAATTTAATTTTGGGGCTGAATGGTTCCCTGCTCCATCCCACAAGAAAACCCGGGTGCAAACACCTCCTGACTTCCCACATGGGATAACCAGCTCCAGCTCATCCTTACAAAGCTAACACTTCGGGAATAAAGTAGGAGGCAAGATTGTTTATTACCGCAAGCAATTTTAATACAAAAATGTGTCTTTTTTTTTTTTTTTTTTTTAACAATTTCATTGGTAGAGCTTCAGGTTTTTTGCCTCAATTTGAAACCAATTGAGAGAATCACACAGCAACACGGTCAGAGCCGGAGAGGAACAATATTTAATAAATACAGGAGCTGTGGAGAGCCCTCGCCCCCAGCCCGTTTCCTGGTCACTTGGTCAGTTGGATTTTTTTTTTTTTATTACAAAGAAAAAGGAGCGTACAAAAGCGAGACAGGACTTGCAGCAAGTGTGCTGGTGAGACTCATTTTCAAGGACAAGCAACTGTGCGTGTAAGTCCAGATTTCTCCTAGGAGCAGAGTTCACATCAATCTCAGCCTGGCTGGAAGTGGAATGACCAGTTAAATAATAAATAGGAAACAAAGATAGGAGATGCAGATAAAACATCGATTGTGTAAGGAACGCCTTGGGGGGGGGCTGGTTAAGCCATCAATCCAGAAGAATCCTTGATTTTGGAGGGTCCCCACCACCTTTAAGGGATGCATCCGAGTGATCCAGACCTGCAATCCTACCCTGTGCTCTCCCCTCAGTGTGAAGCCCCTCCTCGAACCCCTCCCCAAACCCCTCACCCTCGGTTTGTTCTTTAAAAACAAAGTTGTCAGGACAGTATTTTCAAGACAGCAAAATTGTCACGGCCTTTGCTGTAGTGTGTGCAAATTTTATTAAAGTCAAATTCCGCTTTCTTCAGGTAAAACCACATAGCTTTAAAAAAAATGGAAACATAAGCCCCAAGTCCCCTCACCTCATGTTTCTCTGGTTGAGGTATCTGTGATTTACAAAAAGAGAGTTCCTTGAACACTGCAGGATTCAGGTCTTTGCTTTTAAATATAATTTACCTTGCTGAGACAGCAAGTTAAGTTTATAAAGATGCATTTAGGAAACAATCCTAAAAGATAAAGCAGGTTCACACCCTGCACCGCGCAGAAATCCTATTTATATTTTAGTTTTTCTTTACACTTTCACATCTTGACCTTTTTTTTTTTTTGCTTCCTTTTTTTTAAAATCTTTTTCTTGATTTTTTTTTCTTTCTCTCCCACATTTCAGTTTTCCAGGCCCCTCTCTAAACAGGGGTCACCGAGAGGCAATTTTTTTTTTTTTATCTACATAAATATTCACATGAAAATAGTAACTTACAAAAAAGAAAAAAAAAAAAGAAAAAAAACCAAAAAAAACCTCAAAACAAATAAGGCAGCTTCATAACACAACTTCTCTTTTACACTTTTTAACAATATAGTTTCTCCCATTTAGAATAAATATACATCCAATGTACGGAGCAGGGTTAAAAACTGGACATGGGTTGGGTCGGGTTGTTTTTTCCTTTTTCCTTTCTCTCTTGGGAGGGCGGCGGGTACAGTATTATCTCTTAGGGCCCGGAGTTTTGGGGGTGGCAGAGGGAGTTTTCTTGGACATGGTGGGGATTTTGGAGGGTTTGGCCCCGCCCCGCCGGGAGCTCTGCCCGCCGGCCGCGCTGCTCTCCGAGGTGTCCGAGCACGCCGACTGCGTCTCCAGCAGGTCGAAGTCGGAAGCGTCGCTGCCCCTCCTGCTGCTGGCCCGGCTCCCCGTGCGGCTCCCCGCTCGGCTCGTGGGACGGCTGGCTGCTTTTTTGGGGTCTGTAAAAAAAGGAGAGGCCCGCCCCGCCCCGCCAGGCAAAGCTGTGAGAAGGGAGGTTTCACGGAATCACAGAATTTCTAGGTTGGAAGAGACCTTCAAGATCATCGAGTCCGGTCCATGCCCTAACACCTCAGCTAGATCATGGGCATTGAGTGGCCACATTGTCGCCCTGATCTTTTTCAGCCTTCTGATGTTTGCATTTTTGTAGTGGAGTTTCTCATGGAATTTTAGGTAAGCAAAAGTGATGTTTACATTTCTCTCTGGAGGAGGGACTGTCACTGTTCACGACAGGAGAGAATGATACTCACCCGTCACATTGAGAAGTGAGGAGCAAAAGAGAAAGTTTATTATGATTTAGGGTTTAAATAGGGTTTGGAATTTGATCAGGGATTGGGGGATGAAAGGACCACCTCTCTGACCCCAGTGGTCAACTCTGAAGTCCATCACAGAGAGGAAGGAAAAACTACCTTTGTTTATGGTAAATGTGTGAGAAGCTCCAGTAGAATTGTGTAAACAAGATCAGAAGGCTGAAGACCAGGGTGACAAGGAACAATTGATAGACTTCTAGTTTGACCAGTGTGGTTGGAGAGGTGTCAACCTCGTTTCTCCACTCCCTGGTCCTTGTCCAGAATCTATATAAACCCAAGTAAAAAATAAAACGCCCCTCTTTTTGCTCTGACAACCTAGCTGCGTGTCGTTCTTTTTGTGTCCTCTAGTGACACCACATCCAGTCTTTGTTTAAACACGTCCAGGGATGGTGACTCCATCACCTCCCCGGGCAGACAATTCTAGTACTTTATCACTTTTTCTATCGGCTTTTGCCACACGATGCCATTAATGCCTTAAAGCCAACCATCAAAAACTGCCCCTCGTAGGTCCTACTACAAATGCACCTTTCATAGTTCTATTTCTCCAAAGTATCTAGCCTTATTTGCAAAGCCATCATTTAAAACTTGTTTCCAGTTCCACTTCTCTCTCAACAATGTCTGTCCTATTCCGTAAAATGTCCAAGTCGGCATTTTCTATCTTGAAGTTTGCATACAGGTACATACTATGTGAGCCTTCTGTCAGGCTTTGAGAATTCTCTACAAATCCATTTCCCACATTCCTCCTCAAGCCTTAAGGCATTGGGATTCTGCAAACTGAAAATTTCAGGCTTTTTGTGCTTAAAAGGTGCTGACCCTCAGGTGGGTGCTGTGTTTGATCTGAGGCTATGGGATGTTAGAATCCTAGAAACTTAGAATCTGAGGGACAGGCTTCTGAAATTGAGTGATAGCACTGGGGTTGGGGGTGTGTGGTTTGAATAGTATTGTGTGATCTCACAGGGTGAAAGACTTCGATTTTGAGATTTTTGAATGTATATGGGGCAATATGGAGGATTTAAGGTGTTGTCTAAGTTCTTCTTTACCACCTTCTTCTTGGTTTGGGGTGTTTTTTTGTAATTCGGTGGAAGAGGTCTACATTGCGGACCTTGGGTGGTCAATTATTGGGTTAAAAGTATAAATAATATAGGTGTCATCTTGGTATTGGATAGTTTATGCTTAAATAACCTTGGAAAGAGTTAGAGGCATATCCATTTTCTACCTTGTTAGAGCTCGTGGCTCGTGAGACTGTACTTTAGATAAGAATTAATAAATACTGAATCAAACACGAAACTGCGACTCCTGTGTATTAATCCCAGCTCTAACACGAAGAAAAGAAGATAAAAACCTCACATTAAGGTTTAGCTCTCATATTTTTCAGATTCTGTACTGCATTGATACGTAACTTTGAACTTCATGTGAAGTGTTAGTAAGTTCTCTTCAAGGTTTAGTCAGACAAAACAATCCTTTTCCAGCCCAAGGACACCACTGCAGCTTCAGACTCAAAAATTATAAACAACAGCTAATTGAGAAGAGCAATCTGGGAGGATGGGACTGCATAACCTGAAGCTGTAATTGTACAATTAACTCCAATATGTAGATGGACCAAAACTTATAAAAACGGGAAAACTTGTGACCCACTGTCCATCTTGGGTAGAGCCATGGCCAGGCTCTTGTACTGCCCAAGGTGTATCCTTTGAAGGCCTTTTAAATAAATACCTACTTTATTCCTTTAACACTGCCTAGCATCTGTGGGTGCTTCCACCAGCACCCCTGAGATGGGAGATTCAACATCAGGCCTGATTCCTCCCTAAATTTCAGCGATTCCTCCCTAAATTTCAGCAATTCCTTGGAGTGCAGAACTGTTTCAGCACATCCTCCCCCATTGCCCATCCCTCGAATATTCCCTATTTTCTCCACTGTGCCAGGGGGGAATTTTTCCATCTTTTCCCTTGACTCACCTGCCCGAGTGGTTTTGGCACCTGTGGAGACTGGTGAGGAGCTGTTACTGGTGTCCCCAGCCAGGGAGGTCCGGCTGGAGTGGAAGGTGGGGCGCTTCAGCTTGCTGCTCGCCGAGGGGGTCACCTTGGGAGGAAGCACACACAGGACATCCTTCAGCTGTCACCTGCACTGTGACCTGCACCACATCCCTCATCAGATCCTCAGCAAAAAATCTGGGCATTTAAGGAACACCCCCATCTTAATGGTCAGGGAGGGCACAAGTAGCTGTTTCAGCAGTTTGTAAAATAAGGGAAAAGCGCAAAAATCCAGAAAATTTGGAGGGGAATGGCAGCTTGTGAGCTGCAGGCTGATGAAAGGGAATTTGTTGGGAAAAGGAAAATTCCAAGCAAAGCTGTTAAAGAGACAGCATCAGCTGGGCTTGAAACATCCACAAAGGGAATGTGGAATCTGGATAGAGAGGGATTTTAGGATCCAAGCAGCTGAGGAGCATTTTGGGAGGTCAAGTCCAACTCCGGACCTTGAGCAGCACAACCCATTGTAGGGAAGAGGTGAGGGGACACTTTGGTGCTGATGTCCACACCACTCCCAGTGTCCAGAGGCAGCCAAATTGGAAAAATGATGAGACACGGGCACAAACCACAACAGATCAGCTCTGGCTGCATCCTGAAACGGTGCCTTTTCCCGACCTTTAAGATGTTGGAAGTGCAGCTGGTGTGGGGTGAAGCAGCACAGCAGGCAATTCTGCTCCCACTGCTGCTGCAGGAAGCCAAGGGGAAGGTGCCAGCAGGGTGAAGGCACCTGGATCCAGCTGGAAAAGGCAGCTCCAGTTCCTGTTCACCATCCCAAGTTCTGGGTTTGGGGCAGTGCTGCAGGAAATTGCCTGCCAGTGGTGTCCCCAGCCCTGGGGGTTTTAGGGTTGCTGCATCCCTGGAGAGATGGACACAGATCCCAGAGGGCATTTCCCACAGAGTTTTGAAGCAATAGCTGGAGGGGCTCTCCTCCCTCCTCTGTGATTTTGTGATTTTTGGGAACCTCTGAAATGTTGGAATGTGATGAAACTGGAGCTGCAGGGGGTGAAGGGCAGCTGAGGGAATCAAAATCCATTAACACGTGATTTTCGAGGTACCATTGCCATCATCAGAGATTTCGATTCTCATCCTTGATCCTATTTTAAAATAGGCAGCAAGCATCAATTTGGGGCAATCAGGGAAGTTCTCCTGACCTCCTGGTGAATCAAATTAATCCATTTTTCCACATGGAAGCACCGCTGAGCAAGACACAGTTACCTCACCAGTGCAGTGAACTGCCGGGATCTACCCAGTGCTTCTCATCACCCACTCCCAAGGGCAGGAAAAGTCCACGAGGAGGCTGAAAACTTTAGGGAAACCAAAGCCTCAGCCCAAATTCATCCTCCTGGGAGCATCAGGGCGGTGGCTGGGCACACCAGATGTGCTTCAACATGGTGCTAAACACAAAGCTCTCCATAAAACTGAGGCGGTGTGGTTACGGTGCATGCGCTGTAGCTGATTTTCAAGTCTCAACTCGGCTGCTGGATTTCAATTTTTTGGGAAGCCAAACGCGGCCTCTTTCCAATAAAGCTCGGAAAATTAATACATTTTTCAAAGCACAAGGGGATTAACACAGTTTGGAGGCAGGTGAAGGTGAATTGTGCTTCACTCTGAAGCCGATATTTTTGATTTTAATCCGAGTTGGAGACCCATGAAAAACGCCAACAGTCGGAGCGTTAGCAGTGCTACAAGCGCTGCTCTACTATGAGGAAAGCGTTAAGAGCAGGCAGGGAAGTGGGATGACTCCATGGCAGGAGCACTCCAGCCTGCCAGCAGCTCCTTGGGGCTGGCAGACCATACTCTACCTCGGCGCTTGGGAGCTGGAAGTCGGAATAATCGAATCCCCTCAGGGGGGTGCTCGCTTTACTGTTTATCAACCAGGGTTTGTCATAACATCGAGAGAAGTGGTGTGGAGTCTGTGAAATGGAAAAGCCAAGGAAAGGGGGGGGAGAGGTGGGATGAGTAGTAAAAAAATGAAAAAAAAAAAGAAATGGGAGAATATCTGGAAAACGGGGGGAAAATGGCACTAAAACGGAGCAAGGACCAAACAGGAATTATGTAAATTAAAAAAAGGGGAAATAAAACCCCAAAAGGTGATGAAATAATGGCATGGTGGGGAAGGAGAGATGAGGAGTGATGGCTTCCTCCTGACACCACAGCCCTGCCTCGGGCACCAGGAGCTGCACAGCGAGCGCTGGGGACCCTCCTGTGGAGCCACAGGGCTCCAAGTCTGGGCTGGAAACCTGCAGCATCCACCCCCATCCCCACCTGGACACCAGTCAGCACCTTCTAGAGCCCTCCTCAAGCCTCCAAACCCCAACCTTCCTCCTCCCTACACCTCTTGCAGCTCCTCCTCTGGGTTTTGGAGACCTGCAGCTCCTCATCTGGGTTTTGGAGACCAGCAGTTCCTAAAGGGAAGGGGAAAGCTTCACCCCTGATGCCCACCTTGGCTCCACTGGCTGGAGTGGCTGGGGAAGAGGGCATGGAGGCGCAGCTGTGGTTGCTCTGGCTGGCACTGGAGCTGGATCGTGTCGGGGAAGCTGCCCGGGAGGAGGGTTTGGATCTCCGGCCCCGTGACCGGAACGGGGTCATTCCCTGCGAGGCTCCCTCTGGCAGGATGAACTTCTCACGCAGCTCCAGGTTGGTCCGTCCTCGTGCTGGAAGGGGAGAAAGGAAAGGAGAGCTCAGCTTTGGAGGGGACACAACGTCCTCCAACATGGAGCTCAGGAGGCTCCAGGGCTGGGAGCAGCTTCCTTGGGCATATCCCCACACCCATCCCCAAAGGCGGCAAGGCCGCCCTGGTTCTCCTGCTCTGCCTTAAAACCACCTCCTGCCACGGATCAGCTCTTTGAGAAACTGTCTGATTAAAAGCTGCCCCAGGGCCAGGAATTCCCACTGAATGCTCTGTTCCTCTCTTGTGGAGAAGCAATGGCCTTCAAACTCACTGTGTCACAACAGTGGTCAACGTGATCTTTAACGTGGCTTAAAAATAGCAAAAGCAGCCTTGAAGGGTTGAGATTCTTGAGAATCTCAGAGAAGCTCTCCATGGATTTTTTGGAGGAGAGAGGAGAGAAAACCACCTTCCCAACTTTTCCAACCAGCCACTGAAAACTGACTTTTCAAAACTTTCAAACTTTTTAAAACATCCAAACGCCTCAAAGAGCTGGAGGGTCTCCTTTTGACAAGCAAGGGGTAACCAAGCAGGGAGAAGGTCTGTGGGCTTCAGCTCCTGGGCCAGCTGATGTGTGCCAGAGTGCTTCATGCTCAGGGGTGTTCGAACAGAGAGCGAGGGCATGCACCAAGCCTTACGGGACACCGGAGGAATTCCGGAACCGATGGATTATGGACCAGAAAGCCAAGAAAGCAATTGGAGGAGGGAAGAGCCACGCTGAGATAACCAAAGGATAGAAACAACCTCGATGTCAGCGCTGCAAAAACATCTGCTGCAAAGCGTGAAGGGCAGAGGAGGAGGAGGAGCAGGAAAACCCCGAGGGCTCTCCCCAGAGCTCGCTGTAAATCATGCTGCTTTCAGCAACAACAGCCGTCGGGCAGCCGGAGCACGGAATGCAGCAGCTTGAACAAGACATACCCGAAGCAATTAACACCCCAGAGACCCCCAGGGAAACATGGAGCACTCTCCAAAACACGCTCCAGTCCTGGCCAGCCCCTGGCTAATCCTGCTCTGTCCCCTGGTCATGGCTTTCATCCAGCCCAGTGGCACTGACCACTATCAAACCTCAAGGTTTTGGGAAAGAGGTGACCCCAGCTTCACTTGCTGGGGTCTTAAAACCAAGGAAAACACAACCTTTCCCTCCTTCCCTGGATAAACACCACCAGGTTTACTGCAGCATCACCAGATCTGGTGATTCCAAGTTCTTGGTTTGCTTTGGATCTGTTTTCTCCAGCTCCTGCCCATCTGGATAAATGACCCACGCTGGTTACCCAGCCACAGCATCCAAACTCCCCTCTGTGGGTGGGAAGACTCAGATTGCATCAAGCCTTACCTCTGCACGGGTCATTCTTCACTAAAAACTCGTCCAGGGCCATCCATCCTCCGCCCACACGGACCATGACCGTGCTCCGCAGGATACGGACCAGCCGCAGCTGCTGGGAATCGCCGAACTGTGGGGCCAAGGAAAAGGTCAGAGAAAGGGGAACACCCAGGGGAATGTGGCTCCTTCCCTCCACAGGCTGCACCAAAAGCTTTCATCCACCTATTTCATAGTTTAAAGGCTTCTCCAGGCTGGTTCTTCTGGGATAATAAGTGTAAGGTAATACCAATTGGTGAGGAGTTTTTTCTGCCTGGTTTGAAGATTATGCAACCAACCCTTCAGTTTTAAAGGTATTATTTTAGAGCAACACTTTTAGAATTTGGGGGTTGGATGGGTTTTCTCAAGCAGAATTGTAGCTTTTTTTTTTTTTTTTTTTTTTTTTTTTTTTTTTTTTTTTTGTGAAGGAAATAGAGGCTGCCAATCCCCTGACCCTCCTGGTGCAGCCCACGTGGGAAGGAGCCAGCTGATTCAGCAGGACAAGCCGAGCCTGACACCTCTGATCACCAGCAAGTCTGAAATCCAGGGATTCCCCTGAGCCTCAGACTTGACCCCAGAAAGCCCCTGCTGCAGAATTACCCGGTGAGGATGTTTGGGTGAGTGCAGAGTGATGGGAATCCAGGCAGGAATCCCCAGCAATGTTGATTAGTGATTGCGATGTTCATTAGTGGTTTGAAATGCCTGTGGTATCAAAAAAAGTGCACCCCAGATCAAAAGTATGTGCTTATAAAGCTCCCCTAAATCTCCTGGACACCAAAGCCCAGGGTCTTGGGTGTCTGCCAGGTCTGGGAGGGACATGGAGAGCCTGGCTTGGATGTGGCAGCTCTGCATCCAGGTCTGCAGAGCACCTGCTGGGATGAGAAGACAAGAGAACCAAGTTTTGGGAGCAAGATCTTCTCCAGAATGATTAAAAAAAAAAGGGGGAACCCCCCCCCGCCCCAAACAGGAACATGTTCCATGGGTAGAGATGCAAAAAATAAGAGACTCAATGAAAGCAGAGAGTGCAAAGTGACTGGGATGGATCAGGGCAGGAGGTGACATCTCTGACCCACAGGGACATGGGACCTGGACCATTGGTGGATGTCCCTGCTCGAGGGTCCTACCAAGCTGTCCTTGTCTCAGCTAAAGAGCTGCCACTGTGCTCACAGACAGGGAAGGGAGCAGGGAAACTTTTTCCCTCTCTCCAGACTCTACGTGAGATGTCCTTCAAGAGCCAACCGCAGGGACGAATCAATTCTCATTACTTCTCAATTTTTGTTAAAAACATTTCTATAATCACTGCCTAAATTAAAGCCAGAGCTCTCAGGAGTCATCCACTTCCAACATCCAAGTTTGTTTCACTTTGGGCATCTTTTGGGGCAATTTTTGGGTGGGCACCATCACTGCATGTGAAAAAGCAGCTTTTTTTTTATCCAAGCAGGGGCAGTGGGGATATCAGAGGGACACAGGGTGCTCCAGCCCTGTTCAGAAGGGGGCTGGGTTTATCTCAGGTCACTCTCAGGATATATGCAGATTCTGGGAAGGGAGCCTTGCCCCAGTGAGGAGTTACTCAGTGGGAGTAGCAGGGATGAGGGTTTAGTTGTCCTACAGGATTACTCAGCGCTCTCATTCCATGGTGATTGCAGTCCAAACCCACCCTGAGCCTGGTGCAGGTTGAGTCTCCTGGGCTGGCTGTGCCCCTCAGGAGAACACATCCACCTGTGGTCCAGTGCCATGAGAACACCCCCAATATAACCAGGAGAAAAACAGAGAGAAAAATTCCTCCGCTTTTGCCAAATCCTGCTTTTTCCATCGAAAGCTTTTTTTTTTTTTTTTTTTTTTTTTTTTTTTTTTTTTAGGCGGGGGTGGCACTCCCCTGTACCAGACTCTGCTGAGCAGCTCTCCCAGATCACATCCTCCCACAGCACCACAGGACAGAGCAGCATCACAACACACAGAGAGCTACGGTGGTTAAAAAAATTCCAGAGGTGAGAGACAGCACCACAAGGTAAACTGTACCTGATTGCCGAGGAAGAACTATGGAGGGAAGAGGGAATGGGGAGAGGGAAAGAAAAGAGGAAGAGGAAGGGAAAGAAAAACAAGAAAAACATTTATGGGATTAACAGTGCAATAATTATGAAATCTGTTAACTGCAGGAGTTAGAAATCTGGGGAGGTTTGGGCTATTTTGGGGGGAAGGAGAAGCTCTGGGAGCAACTGGAGGCGGATCAGCTTCTCCCAGCTGGAACATCAACCCCAAACCCAGCTGGGGCAGGGAAGTGGGAATTCTGCTGCCACTTCACCTCGGTGAAGGGTTTGAAGTGTAAACAGCAGTTTGTTACAAAGAGATTCTGTCAGGAAATTATTCTCCCTTCTTTGGGGAGTGAGCTAAGAAAAACACAGGCGTAAGGT
Organism: Zosterops lateralis; assembly: GCF_965231275.1. Lineage (NCBI taxonomy): Eukaryota > Metazoa > Chordata > Aves > Passeriformes > Zosteropidae > Zosterops > Zosterops lateralis. The sequence continues at coordinate 5,748,447 of NC_139788.1, forward strand.
ACACTCATCCAGGAGGGAAACTTCAAGGGCGGCTCCTGCCCAGTGAATGCAGCATTTCACTGGGCCCCCGGGCTGCCTGCCCCAGAACAGGGACACTTTTATGTTCTCCCAGTTCAGGGAACGCCCTGGGGCCAGGGATGGAGCTGGGAAAACACATCCCAGCCACCTCTGCCAGTGCCAGGGACAAGGTCTCAGCCTCACTCTGGGTCCCCCCCTGTGCCAAGCTGGGCACCCCCTGGGTGATCCCCCCCCTCCCTGGGTGGGAAGGGGGAGGAGGATTTGAGGAGGTTTCCATCCCCCTCTGCCTTACCCTGTATTTGTTCTCGCCGATCTGCTCCACTTGGAATCTCTTGGCACACTTGCACTGGGCCACTTGCCTGGTGACCTGCCACCACCAACATGAGAGGTGAGGAACCAGGATTTTTTTAGGAGTCTCCCCCAGTACAAATCACTGCTCAGATAAAACAGCCCCAAGCAGCCTTTCCTCCTAAAATGCACTCAGTTCCAACCAATTAATTTGGCTCAGCACCACCAAAATCCTCTTCTAATCTAATTTTTCACTTCCCCACTGCATGCCCGCAGCCTGAACCGCCCCCAACCCTGCTGAGCACCCCGTTTTTTTTGGTGCTTCACCTCATCCTCGATCTTGTCAGCATCAGTGGTGGGTCTGTAGGCATCCTTGTTGGGATGGAGGGCAGCCACAAACTCGTAGTAGTCAATGTAGCCGTCACCATCACGGTCAAAGATATCGGCCACCGCCGTCATCTCCAGCTTCGTGGTGGGGAATTCTGGAAGAAGGGAATGAGGAAAGGATGAGCTCCTCAGTCAGAGACAGGGATGGAGGACCAGCAAGGTTGTCTCCCAGGCTGGTTTCCAGGGACTCACTGGAAGCCAGGATGCCATCGATGAACTCCTGCCGGGTGATCTTCCCATCCTGGTCCTTGTCGATGCGTCGGAAGAAATCCATGACCCGGGATTTCTTATGGTTCATCCAGCGCATGTACTTCTTCCTCCAGACGTCAAAGTCGAAGTTTGCAAACTCCTTCAACTGGAAGGAAAACCCAGGGAGAGTCAGTGGGGGAAATGCCAAAGGAGCAGCACCCACAGAACCACCCCAACCCCCCTTGGGTGAGCTCCTGGACTTCCTGGGAAGGTTCATCTGGTTTATCCAGACAATTCCCAGGGAGGGGCTGCCCAAACTGAATTCCCAGCACAGGACACACAGCAGAGCCAACAGCCAGCACGTGGATTGTGCATCCCAGGAGCTTGGGATGCTACTGTGGGGACACACAGGCAGGGAAGATCAGCTAGAGGCACACACAGACACACACACACACACACACCCCGTCTGCTCGGCCTTCTGTGGATGCTTCCTCACCCCAGGGATTTGCCAGGGAGGAATTCCCACTGCCAGTATCATTCTGGGCATGGATCTTCCCTCTCCCTTTCCCTCTGAGCAGCCAAGAAGGGATTTCTTGCTCATCTTCCAGTTCTACAAGTCCCAGCCTCAGACCCTCCAATTTAAGCACTTTTCTTATCACCCCACCCCAAAAGGACTCCCATGACCCCAACCAGCTCAAGCAGCTCACACCAAGGTAAGACAACATTTTTAAGGAGTTTTGGGTTGGTTTTTTTTTTCTTTTCTCCCTCTCTAAACATTCTTGGGGTGAAAAGCAACAAAGAAAAAACATGAATACGAAGGAACTGAACTGACCTACAGCAAAAGCAACAAAAAACAAAAAAAACCACTCACTTCTGGGCATAGCTGCTTTGTTAAGCGTAAATAAAAACAAAAATGACATTAGATGGTTGGAAAAAATAGAGACAGTAATTGTTAAACTAATTATTAGGAGGAAAGCAGGGCCTGGCTGTCATTAACTTTACAGATATCAAATACAGCGGTACAAAGCTGGTTAATGTGCAGTTAATTACTTAATTACCAAAGAGGTATTTTAGCCTTAATATTTTAGGAATATTTGATTTCTGCAAGGAACTGTCTGCAAGAGCCGGGGCAGCACTGATTTAAAATGCTTCTTGCACCTCTCTGGGGATGAAGTGCCAGCTCCCACCCTGCCAGGGGCTGTTACCTCCTCCAGCCTGTCCAGGGCATCGTTGAGCTTCCTCTGCCTCTCAAGGGCCAGCAGCCAGACCTGCTGCCAGCGTGCTGAGAGCTGGTTTATCCTGGGATTCTTTGTTTCTGACTGGGAGATAATGGGCATGCTGGGGGGAGCAGCCTGCCCCAAGGATTTCCCTGGAAAAAAAGGGAGAGAAGTTGTTTGAGGTGCTGTTCATGGGTGCAGCGAGTCTGAAGAGCACCAGTGAGATCTGTTTTGGTTTTTTTTTGGAAGGGAAAACCTCCCACGGCTTTGCTGGCTGCTGTCCCAAGGGATGCATTGTCCCCAGGTAGGAGGACAGGGTGACAGACAGCTCCACACCCACATCCCCCCGCACTTGGGAGCTCACACTGGACTTTGACTTCAAGAAACTACATAAAAAAGACCCCAAAACTTCATCCCAAAGCAACTGCAGAGAGAGAGAGAGGAGAGCAGTGCTGGCCCAAACACCCCCAGGAAGAGCACACCCAGCACGGCTGTTTTGGGAAATGCCACCTGGATCCTCCCCTCCTGACAAGGCTCAGCCGCCTTCCTGGTGGCTGTTAGCTCAGGATGCCTTGTTAATTGATAATCAGAGCTAATTAGCTTCCTAGGAGTTTAATTTCCTGCCATCCTAGGACCAAAAGCAGACTCACTGTTGCTGCGGGACTTGTCGATGAAGGGCCCATGGGGAGGCTCAGTCGCTTTTCTTTTGTAAGTCTTCGTCACCCTGTCCACATCCGGCTGTTTCCTTGTCATCTCCTCCATAAAGGACTGTCAAAACACAAAGAGCATAAACCCCCCCCCTTTGAAATGTCACTGTTTTCTGCTTTCCAGCCCTCATTGGGACATGCCAGGCCTGTAGAGGGAGCTGAGCATCAAGCACCAGCGATTGGGGATTGTGGCTGAGCTGCTGCTTGGATTTGCCAGGGCTGGAGATCATCCCTGGGCTGGTTTTGCTCCAGTTGGGTCCCACGCTACTTTAATAGGGAATTCCAGAAGAAGTCAGTGCCTCCTCCACCCAAGGGAAGCCTCCCTCCCCTGCCCCTCTCCTGAGCTCAGCTCTGGGCTCACCTGGTGTTCGGAGATGAGCACCTTGACCTGATCAATATTCTGGGGCATGGGGTCCTGGTCTCGCTGGATCAGGGTGGTCTCAGCCCACTGGATCCAAGCCAGGAGCTCCTCCAGAAGCTCTGCATTGGCCACCAGCTCAGAGAGTGCTGACTCCAGTCTCTGCTGGTGCTGCTTTGCCCATGTGAGAACCTGTTGGAAACATGGTGTGACCATCCAGAAGGAGCAGGACCCATCACTCTGTGGCCATCCCTGGAATCGCCACCAGGCTTGAACTAATCCTGCAGGACTCACCTCCTCAAACCTGGCTCGGATGATGGTGATCCAGTGCTTGATGGTGGTGATGCAGTCGGGGTGGCAGGCGCCCAGGATGACCTCGCCCATCCCCACCGCCGCGTTCACGTCCACCCTCTTCTCCTCCACTTTCTTCATGAACTCCTGGAAGTCCCAAAGGAATTATTTGGTGATATTCCCCCCTCTAAACTTGGCCTGGGTTGTGTTTTGGAACTCCCCCTTACCTTGTGGGCATCGATGAGGGCCTGCAGGGCCTCGGCATCGTCCGGCAGCGCTCCCCGAAAACGCAGGGACTGCTCTGCTTCCGAGAGCCACTCCAGCAGCATGTGCACAGCTGTCCTGAACTCTTCAGCCTGCAGCAACAACAGCACAGGCCTTTGTCAGCCCTCTCCATCTCCCCAAACAGGCTGCTGCATTCACTCCTGGCAGCTGGAGTGACAACAGGGCTGAAAAGGGCTTTAAAAGTACATCAAAAAGAGGGAAAAAGCCCTGTTTGGGGCTGGGGTTCGGGCTGTCCTGCAGCACTCAGGCACCTCCCTCCCCTCGGCATCAGCTGCACTGAAGAAGGAAATGTTTTTAAAAACAGCACAAGTGCTGTATCCTGAGCAATCTGGCACCTGGGTAGTTTATTCTGTAAATTGCCTACTTGACGTAAAAGCTGCTTAAGAGCCTTTGACCTTTTTGGGTTTGAAGTTTTTGGGGTTTTTTAGCTTCAGTTGAGTCTCTCTGGACACTGGCAAAGTGCACAGCAGTGAGATCTTCCCATCCTCCCTTCTCAAACCAGTCTTTATCTGCTCATTTTTTAGGAAAAAGAATCAGTAATGGGGGATTACCCACCCCATTTATTTGCAGGAACCACTGTAGGGCTGGCGTGTCCTGCCCAGCCAGGGCAAAACTTCTTCCCTGAGCATGGTGCAGAACAAACCTGGAGCCCAGCAAAGCACCCCAAGACTGTGTCCAGCCACATTTTTTTCTCCTCACCTGCTTCAGGGCTTGCTCCAGGCGGGTTTGCTTGGACACAGACAGCTTGCACACGGTGTCCCAGCGGTTGCTCAGCTCCTGTAGCTGCACCTTCACCCAGGTGGTGTCATCACGGCTGTTCTCAATCAGCTCCCGGCCTGAGCGCTTGAGCACCTGCACTGTCCCTGTGCGCTTCCCCAGCTCCTTCTGGAACACCTGGATGGACACAGCAGAAGCTGAGCAAGGTTAGACAGCTCTACTCCTGTCACCTTCCCAGTAATGTGGAAGTACTTCCCATCTTTTTGCTGTTTTTTAACCTCTTTATCCGCTGCAGGAAAGTGGCCAGGCATTCCTGCAGCAAAGCACCAATTCTGTGTCTGTTCTTTGGCTCTTGGGGAGGACAAGCCCTGCTCAGGTCTTGGAGAAGAGCTAGGGAAAGCTGCTCTCACCTTGTGAGCATCCATCAGGTTCATGACCAGATCCAGGTCCCCGTGGACAGGCTGGTCCTCAGCTAACTGGGGCTCCACCTTGTAGAGCCAGTCCACCAAAGCCTGCAGGGCATCCATGAACTGCCCAGAGAAAAGAAGGGCCTCTTCCAGCTTGTGCTGCCTGGAAAAAAAACACCCCAGAGAACTTCATGAGCAAAAAGCCACCTCCTTTCGTCACATCCTAGTGACCTCCAACCAGCCTACAAAATCCCTGTGGCACACAAGCACTGCTGGTACAACCTCAGGGCCAGGCTCACCTTTCCACGGATTTTCCACACACCGTGTCCCACTTATCCCGGACTTCTCCCAGCAAATTGTCCAGCTTTTGAGTGTCATCTGAAAGCAAGGCTTTTTCTTTGAGGGCTCTGCCTGTCCTTATAGTGGTGTCATAGACAGGCTGCTTTCCACCCAGAGTCTTCTGGAACTCCTGGGAAATGGAGAGAAAATGAAACTGCTTCAGAAAGCCTGGCCTTGGCTCTGAGGATTCCCAGATTTCCATGGCAATGGGAGGCATGGACACGCTTTTCTCCTGTCCTGGCAGAGGAAATATTGCCCTGCTCATCCTCCCAACAGAGCCCCTTCCACCCTGTGTCCAGGACCAGCCTGGCTTTGGCAAAGCTTCACCTTGTGTTTGGAGAGCTGGAGCTTGATTTTGTCAGGATCATTGGAGATCTCCAGCTCTGAGTCCAGGTGATTCTCTGCATCCTCCAGCCAATCAATCAGCTTCTTCCAGGCTTCATGGAACTGCAAGGCAACATAAGCCAGCCTGAAACTTCACACTGGTTGTGTCCCCAGTCCCTCTGTGGTCCTGGGACCTCATACTGGCCATTCCTTGGGGCCTGTCCCACCCTTCCCATGCCTCTCACCTGCTTGGCTCTCTTCCTGGCATCATCAAGAGCCCGTCCCCGCTCCACCGAGCGCTGCACCACCTTCTCCCAGCGGGACTGGACACTGACCAGCAGGTTCTTGATCAGCACCACGTCCTGCTTCTGGCTGAGGAACTTCAGCTGGTTCCCGGTCTGATCCAGCTCAATGATGCGATCCCGGTGTGCGTTCACCTCGTTGGCGAACACCTGCCAACAACAAAGGGTGCCCCATGTGTCAGAGGAGATGGATGTGACCTCCAGAAGCCACAGGGGAGTTGAGGAGCCACCCCTGGGTCCCTCTGTCCCGGGAATGGAGCCCTTGGGTACCTTGTGCTCGTCGATCTGGGCCAGCACCGCGGCGAGGATGAGGCTGGGGGGTGGTGCAATGTTCAGGCTCTGCTCAGCCAGGGTCAGCCAGTTGATGAAATCCTGGAGGGAGTTCTGGAAGTCCGTGGCCAGGGCCAATGCCTCCTCCAGCTTTGCCTGTGGCAGCGGGGAGGGAGAGAAAGAGAGGAAAAAACACAACACGGAGGGTGAGAGCTCTGATCTGCAGACAGAGGCAGCCTTTGTGTCCCTGCAACAGGAACCTCATCGTCCCAGCCCGGGAACGCCACTGGCTTGCCAAGAGGAGGGGGCTGCAGTGAAAGGCACGGCTTTCTCTCCAAACCAAAGAATGGTTCCTGAAAGGGGAGACCTTCCTCGGCACACAAGCAGCTGCGTCACCCTCAGCTTCCTGGGAAAAGGATCTCCGTGGGGATGGGGCTGGGTGCATGGGGGATGATATTCTGATGGCAGCAGCTGCAGTGCTGCAAATTTATTCTGGGCCCAGGCCATCGAGGCCCTTGTTTTATCTCATCCCCGGCCAAAAGCTGAGGATGGAGTCAGCTTGGAGGAGGGTTTGGCTTGACCAACAAAGCCTGCCTTTGAGAGCTGCGGGAGGCTTCTTCCCACCTCCCTGAATTAACTCAAAATGCCATTTCACTCCCATTTTCTGTGTGATTTACTCAATTTTGATGACTATCTACTAAAAAAAAACCAAACCCACACTAACAGCTTGACACTCAGCACCACCTGAAAAACACACTCAACCTTTACAGCAGAGGGAGATGGACAAAAAAACTCCAACTCCCAGCTTTGTGTGGGAAAGCAAAACAGGGAGCAGCTGCTGTCAGACCATGGGGCAAGGTTGGATGCATTTTTCCCTCAAGGTTACCTTTCTCTCCTCCATCTTGGTGCTGACCAAACACCATTTCTGCTCCAGCAGGGCCACACTCTGCTCTGTCTTCGAGCCGGAGCTGGAGTCGTCGCGGTTGAGCAGCATCAGCCTCCCCTTGGCCAGCAGTTGGCTGTACACATCCTCCTTGGCTTTGAACTGGCTGTACAGCTCCTGCAAAGAGCCACCACCAAAGGGTTAGGCAGAGAAAAAGCTCAGGGAGTGAACACATCATGCTGCAAAGCTCCAGGTGATGGGAACATGAGGTTGGGAAGTGACAGCACAGCGACACTTTGAGCTGAGAAAAGGTGGTTAAAGCATCCTGATGGTTGTTCCAGGCATCAAGTGCAAAATGATCTGTAAGAGGAGACCAGAGCAGCCTCTTTTCCCCATCACACACAGAAAGGGGAAGTTTTGATGCTGACATTTGACAGGAACTTGCTGAATTAAAAGCATTGAAAAAAAAAATTGTCTCCTGAGAAATTACCATGTGGGCATTGAGCTGTTCCCGGGCAGTTTCTGGCAGACCTCCTGTGGGTTTCGATGCTGACAATTGGCTCTCCATCCTCGTTAGCCACAGGAGGAAGTCTTCAATCTCACCATGGAAACCCTGAGCCTGTTCAGGAACAGAGAATCGGCCCCGGATCAGATGACATCAGCCACCATTGATCATGTGCCAGGGGGTAACGCTGTGTTTGCTTTGAAAGCAGATAAAGAGGCAGAGCTGGATGTGCCAGCGTGTTCAGGAGGGTGAGACGTGGTGTGTCCAGAACCCACAGGTGTGCCTGGTTCCCACTGCACTTCTGGGCAGGCACTGAACCACAGAAAAATTTCCCTTAAAAAAATCCCAGTGTTACCCCAACTCTTTCCCCCCTTTATTTCTCCCTAAAACAAGGGGGAAAGTGGCACCCCACTGCACAGTGGGGAGTATTCCCAACACCTCCTGCTGACCTGCTGGAGCGTGGACTGCAGCTGCTGTTCCCTCTCCTCTGTCTTCTGCAGCACTGATTCCCAGCAGGAATTCAGCTTCTCCAGGCGGTTCCGCAGGCTGCTGGCATCGTCCCCTGCGCTTGACTCCAGCAGCTCATTCCCTGCTTTGTTCACTGTCTCCACAGTGGCTTGGTGGGCCAGGACGTCGTTCTTCAGCACCTGCATAAGGTGGGAGAATGTTGGACACCTCTCCTAAACACCCTGTCTGCTCCCAGGGATCAAACCAGCTCAAATCTCAAATGAGATTTGAGCTCAAATTTCTCAAATGAGAAATTGAGTCCTGCCATGGGAACAGGCTAAATAATGTAGCTGGAGTGGGAAAACACTCACGTGATGCTTTGCAAGCTCGACCTCGATGACTTTTGGGTCCCCGTTGATGGGTTTTTGGGCATCCAGCAGCTCCTCAGTGTGGGTCAGCCAGGCCATCAGCTCCGCCAGGGCGTGCTGGAACTGGCCCAGTGCCAGCAGAGCAGCTTCCAGCTTGTGCTGGGAAAATACAGGGATGAAAAAGGGGAGTTTTAAAGGGTTGGGGAGCACCACAGTGAGTTTCATCTTGTGACAGCCCCAGGTGTTCACTCTACCTGTCTGTGAGCAATTTTCTCGCCCAAGTTCTCCCAGAGATGTTTGAGCTCTGTCAGTGGTTCCTTGATGATGTCTCTGTCTGTCTCATCCGTAGCCTTTTTTAGCATCAGTTCACCTTGGTGATTAAGCTTTTCCATCTCAATCTGCTGCTGGTAAACCTCCATTTTAAACTCCTGCCAAGACAAGCAGGACAAGAACCAGAAGCGAGTGAATCACTGGAGCTCTGTGAGGTGAAGCAGCGCCGCAGAACCCGTCCCTCCCCTCCCAGGTACCTTCATCTCGTTCATCTGCTCCTTGACCGTGCTGAGGTCAGTGCCCACAGGGGACATGTTGCACAGTTTGATCACAGCGTTGTCCAGCCAGTCAAACATGGCCTGGAAGGAGCAAGGACAACATGAGGGAATGGAAAAGTGTCCCCCCTGCAGCTGGTCAGGGGATAAAGAGGTCCCTTCACCACCCCACAGCTGTGAAAGTCGTCTGTCAGGGCAGCTCTGCCTCTGCAGCTCCCTCTTGCCTTCCCTCATCCTGCTGCTCTGAGCAGAAATCAAGATTTGGGAAGACCAATGCTCCTCCTCAGAGCTGGCAGTTGAGCTCAGGCTCCCTCAGAGCCTGCAGACACTTGCCAAGGAGATGTTTCCTGCTTTAAGGAAGTGCAAATCCCAGCACAACTCCAGACAGAGGGCTCAAAGTGATGTTCCCAAGGTCCACCCACTCCACACCAGCAGCCCTGCCTCTTACTTGGAGTGTATCTTGGTACTGCACAGCCGACTGCATGGCTTCCTCCAGCTTTTCCAGCCTCTCCTTCCATGTTTTGTTCAGGTTTTCCCATGCGTTGTTCATCTGCGGAACATGGGATTGCCCACAAAATTTGTTAGGCTCCTCAACCAGAGCTCCCACTTGCTCCCACCTGATTTTATCTGGAGGGGAAGCTGCTGGCTCTCCCCACCTCATCAATGCTCTTCTTCACTTCTGGCTTCTCAGTCTCGCCACAGGCAAAGATGAGGTCAGTCCCGAGGAGGCGGATGAACTCCAGCTCTTCATGCAGCCCGTCTGTCTCCTCCTTGATAGTCTGCAGAGGCATAGCCACAGAACAAAAACCTTTATGATCAAACTCTCTTCCAAAGCTGCTCCATGAGCAGGAGGGTCTTTTCTGCTCCAGCGTCCTGCACCTTGGCCAACAGCCCAACTCCAAACCCCAGGAGCAGGTGACACAGACAGCAGGTGGCCAGTTTTGTCACCACCACCACCCTGGTGTGCTCCCACCTCTGGGACTAAAATAAGAACATCTGCATTTAGCTGTGAGCCTGAACTGTCCTGGCTGAAGATGTTGTTTACAGATGTGCTGTTTACAGGAGTGTTTGGTCAATACAGGACTGAGGGTTTTGAGGCTCAAAAGGTGCAAACCAGAATCAGAATGGTTATGAAAAGGGAGCAACAAGGCTAAACTTAGCAAAGCATAAAGAAACATCCCTGCTCCTCAAGGCCTGAGTCAATTCAAATCCACCTGAAGTGGATTTTGCCACTTACTTGAAGAAATCAGCAAAACACAAATCTAAGCACTTATCTCTGGTCTGACCAAAATCTAAATATACTCTTCCCACGTCAGCCAGCCTCTGGCTTGGGTTGGGAGCAGAGCTCTGCAAGCTTCCACATTATTTCAAGCAAGTGGGCACAGAGCTGTGACCACACAGAGCTCCATGTGCTTTCCAAAAGAGCAGCAGATAATGTGATTTAAGGTGAAGGATGTGTGAAATCCACTTCCGTTTTTTTTCCTTGCAGCTCCAAACTGCAATGGAAATAACTCTTCATAATCCGACTGACAGCCTACAAAACTGATTTACAGCCACCTCTGGCCATGGTCATGATCTAAGATTTTCCCAATTTAGCAGATAAGCTGAGAGCAGACAAGCTCCAGACTGAGGAGCAGCCTCATGGGCCTCACCTCTGCTGCTTCCACCTGCTGCTTGATGATGGAGGGGTCAATGCCTGGGCTCTCCAGGTCATGGACAATGTCCTGGGTGTCCTTGATGGTTGTCAGGAGCGCTGCCATGTCGTACCAGAACTTCTCTGCAAGCTCCAGGACATCAAGGAACTTCATTTCACGTTCTTCTGTCCGAGCTTTGATGTCCTCCCAGAAGAAAACCATCTGATCCAACTTGTCCTGGATGACTGTGGAAGGAAATTAAAGTATTCAGGGAAGAAGGAAACCTTTTGACCATGCAAGAGCATTTTGAAAACACTCAGAAACAGCCAATAGAATATCCAGAGGAGAATAAAGATGGCCAAGACTACCAGGGCAGTAACTCTGGGAGATGCTGAGGAATGTGAGAAACTCCAGCTTGCAGAAAAGCTTTTATTTATGTGCAAGCTCAAGGCAAATTTGCCCACACACTCTCCCTCCAACAAACCTCTGTTCTGGCCACCTCTAGCATGAAGTCCCTGCTCACTCAGTCCATGAGCTGCCTGTTGAGCTGCCAAGGGAGGTGCCAATTAGTGCCAATCGTGCTGATGGCTTTTTTGTGCTGGGGGATGTCCCTCCCCTCCATTAGATGCTGAACTGACATCAACAAATCCTGTCTCGAGGGCCACCAACAAGAGGCCAGCTGGACTGAGAAAAGCCACAAATACTTTTTTTCTCTTCTGATTGATGCCACTCTGTCTGTTCCAGATGGAAGCAGGCATATCCATCCATCCATCCATCCATCCATCCATCCATCCATCCATCCATGCGACCTCGGTCCTAAGTCCAGGTTAACCTCCCAAATCCATACAGAGGACTCAACCTTGGTCCTAAGTCCAGGTTAACCTCCCAAATCCATCCAGAAGACTCATCCTTTCCCCTAAAACCAGGAGAGCTTCTCAAATCCATCCAGAAAACTCATCCTTCCTCCTAAAGCCAGGAGAACCCCCAAAACAACACCCCTGGGACATCGAAGCCTCCTCAGCAGCAACAGAGGCACAGTTTGGGGAGAAACTGGACGCTTCAGTGCCCCCAAAGGTACCTTTGGCTGCCAGGTCCTTGTCTGCCCCCTGGGAGCGGCTGATGAGCTCCTCCCCACGGCGTTTGAGGGCCTCGAAGGAGGGCTGCAGCTTCTCCAGCTCCACCGTGGAGTTCTTGTTCTCGCTGATGCACTCCCGGATCTTGTCGACCTCGGCGGGGATGAGGGGCGGCAGCCGCAGGCGGGAGGAGAGGCTCTCCAGGGTCTCCAGCATGGGCTCGATCTTGTCGTGGAACTGGAGAGGAGCAAAGCCATTAGGAGGGCAGGAGGGAGGGGACAAAGTGACACCACAGAGCCGCTAGCAAGAGCCACAGTGCTGCCCCGGAGAGGGGACAGACAGCGCCTGCAACAGCAGTAACGGCAGCTCTGCAGCAGCAATGGCACCTCTGCAACCTCCTGCTCACACCTGCTCTGCTCCATCAGAGCCAGGGACACTCACAGAGCACCTGTGACCCAAACACGGCAGCGCCTTGGATTCAGCCCTAAAAATTTGCGCTTTTTTTGCTGCTGTCTCGGGTTTGGTGGCTGGGCAACCTCAGTGCTGGTTGAGGGAATACCCAGGCAAGAAATGCTGCTGGAAAAGCGCCCGTGTTTGGTGCTGATGGGAATCTCCACGTGGTGCAAGGCCAGTGGAAACCCATCCCAGCTTTTAGGATCAGCGGGAGCTGCATGCGGGTGGGGATGAGCTGCCATGGAGCTGCGGCCTCACAAGCAGAACCAGAAAGCCAGAAAGTGAGGGAGGGAAGGAGTCTAGCAGGCTTTATTGTTTTCTTTTTAAAGAGAAGTCAACTTTGGCCTTAAAGATCCCAAACTGCCTCTGCTGGTGGGAAGGACAGCTCAGCACTGGGGCTGCTCTTGTCCCTCTCCCAGTTCCTACTGGGAACACATTGGTGCAGGTGCCCACCAAATCCCAGGCTCTCCCAGCAGAGAGGGGCCAGGGCTCTTGGTGCAAAGTTGATCAGGACAGGCTGGCTCAGCCAACAAGCAGGAGCAAGCCAGTACATCCAGCTGGAGTAGTGTGAACCCTTCCAAAAGCAAAACCTCTGCCCTGCAGGAAGCATTCCCAGCGAAAGCTGAGACCAGGCAGCAACGCAACAGAAGCCATCCCAAAAATGTGAATCCAGGCCCCCCACCCCAGCATTAATTTTTAAGCATGTTCTGCTGAGCTGTGCATAGACCAGAAATGAAAGTCTGGGTGTCAAACAGAATCAGGCCAGGGAGGATAAATGAACATCTGTGGTGGGGGGACTCGCTTACCTCCGAAATCTGCAATGGTGGGGCGCAGTCAACACAAGAATGAAATGGGACCATGTGGGGAGGACGGGCACAGGCAGCAACACACACAGACAAACACATTCCACAATGGGAGTGAGAGATGAGAGGGAAGGGGAATGTGGGGGGGGAAAAACTCGGAGTTAATACAAGTGCAAACCAAGAGAAGTGACTACACAATACAGGAATTAAGAAAATAAACACCCAGGACATGACAAAAACCAACCGTGCTACGGTAACACGGGGTGAAATGAAACATAACTGGGGGTCATCAACCCTTGGTAGCAGGAGCACTTCACCCGTTTTCTGGACTTTAGCACCTCCAGTCTCTGCCCTTCCTTTCCTACTTCTCCTCTTGCACTCACCCACCTCCTCAGGAGATGCCCAGACCCCAGAGACATCCACTACCTCTCCCATACAAAGCATCCCATGGCTGCTCACTGCATTTACAGCTTATCAGAACTGAAAATTATCTCTTCAAGCTCTTTCAAGAGGCCCTTTCCAACCTTGGGTGGATGCCAGAGCAGCCCCTTTGAACCAGCATCATTACTGAGGCCATAAAAATTTACAACCCTATTTACTGTGTGGAGCCTTAAACACATTCTCCTCTGCTCCCACAGCCAGCAGGAAACTACCCTTGAGGTGCCTGACCACGTTATGCCTTATAAAGGCGTTTTACAGGGGGAATAAAATCACATTCCAGAGCACGTGGTTCTCCCAGGGGGGCTGTGAGAGAAAGATTCACCTCCCTGGCACCCCAGCGTACCTGGGTGGACTGAGAGAAGGCCTCGTCGAGTGCCAGGGCCCGCTGGCAAACTTCCTCCTTGATTTTGGCATACAAGGCCTCAGCCCTGGAGTATTTTTCCTGCACCATCTCCCCTTCCTCGGGGTTGAGGTCCTTGAGCTGGGGCCCGATTTTCAGCAGCTTGTCGATGTGAGGTTTGTGTTCAGCGATGGACTCTCTCAGTTGCTAGGGAATAGAGGGAGGGGGGGAAAAAAACCCACATTTGTTTAGAAATCTGCTGCGAGCTGCTGCCTATTTATTCCAAACAGCACTCCAAGAGCAGTGATCCTATCTGGGAGGAACTCACACCCTGGATTTCATGCCCCAGCATCTGCCAAGCACATGGCACTCGGCTCTTCCCAACATGGCTATGGCACAGCGCCTGGCACGGGTCCTCCCCCAGCCCCTGACCCTCCCCACAGCTCCACGGGGGACCCCAGGGGGAATTTTTTGCTTTGCAGTCTCTACCCTAAAAGCACAAAGTGTTTCTTTGCTGCCATGAGCAGGAAGGAGATCCAAAAGCAGCCAGGTTTCCTTGGAAGCGAACTGAATTTTGGTAAGGAGTGCTCCAACATAACAGGGGATTTCCATGTGGCACTCTTGCATAACACAAGCAAACTCCCCAGAAAGAACAGAGAAGGGGGAAAAAAGGAGGAAAATTCAGAAGAAAAGAGTGCTCTTTCCCCTGCCCTCTGCTGAGGGCAGAACTGATGGACAAGAGGTGCAAACTCTGCATCCTCTTTACCCTCATGTCGTCCTGCTGCTGCTTGAGCTGCTCATGGTCAATGGCTGGGGGTGGCAGCTGGGAGATGAGGGCTTGGGTCTCCTCAATCCATGGGTTCAGCTCCTCGTAGGTCTCCCAGAACTGGTTGACCAGAACCTGTGCACGCTCCAAGCGAGCGTAGCGCTCCGAGTTGAGCTGGCTCACAGCCTCGTACTGCTGCACCAGGGACTCAGTTTTGTCCTAAAAAATAAAGAGGGAGGAGAGTTATGGGGAGGGATGCAAAAGGGCCCAGGAAAAGGGCCAGCTCCACGCTGTGAGCTGGAAGAGAAGGAGGTGTCTTTGGTGGCCTTCCATGTTGTAATTCCAGTTAAAGCAGCCTGGGGAATCTCCCCCTCCCCATCCCCAAACCGTGCAATAAAAATAGGCAATAAAGGAGAGTCATAAATGTAAAGAGATTCCTGCTAATGCTGGTGGGAATTGCTAAAGATGGAGTGATTTTAAACTCCTTCAGCCCGTGCAAGGGCTGAGGATTCACCTCTCTGCCCTCTCTGTCCCACTGTGTTGCAGGAAATAGCAGAGGGGGCTCACCTGGAGAACAGCTTTTTGTTCCTCGCCGCAGGTGCCGAAGATCTCGTTGCGCTGGCTGAACAGCTCATCCATGGAGTCTTTGTGCCGGATGATGTCGATGGAAAACGCCTGCAGAAAGAGCAAGGGGAGAACTCAGAGCCGAGCCCAACTTCTTCCCAGCCCATCTACAGCGTACTCCTGCCAAAAGGACCCCGCAAAACTCAGTGCAAGTGTCCCGTGGCAAACTGAAAATCTGGCTGGGAATGCAAATTCCCGCCTGTTTTCCTCATCTAAACCAACCTCTCCCTTTCAAAGACCCGAAAACAGCTCTTAAAATTAGGTATGATCCACACCCAAGGTCCTCAATGGAGGAAAAGCTCCATCATCCATTTGTTAGTGAATGTTATACCACAAAATGATGCTCTCCAGAGCTGCATCCACCAATAACTTTGCCATTCCCAAGGTCCACGAGATTAACAGTGGGAAGCTGAGCTCAATTTAACTTAATGCTCGATGGTTTAGTCCCCCATCTCTTCTAACACTGCCTTATTTTCCCTTTTATTTCTTTAATTTTAAATCCAATAAGCCTGCGTGCTGCTCTGATTGCCCAGGCAAAGGGAAGAAAAGGGCCGTTTATTTAAAGTGCACGTTCTTTCAGGCATGAGCTCATCTCAAAGATATATAGGAAAAAAAAACCCCAACCCCTCCAGCACCTCTTTGTTCCACGTCTGGCTGCTGGGAGGGAACTGTGGAGTCCCTCACTGCAGGGAACAATGAACAAAAAGCAAATGGAAACCACCCTCATTAATCAATATATACATTTCTCTAAACCTTTCATGCTGCCAGCACCAGTGAGACCCTGGCAGAGCTTGCTCTGGTGGCCACAAGGAAAAGCTTCCACGGGAGCAGTTCTCCCAAGGGAGACCAAAGCAAAGCACCCATCAAGCCCTAAACGGCTCCTGTAAGCAGACAAGGAGCTTCTTCCTTGGGAAGCCCAACACTTGCATGAATTAGAGCAGTTTTTCCTTTGTTTTTTTTTTTTTTTCCTTTCACATCTCAAGGACGAGTGTTGCATCTCTCCTGGTGCTCTGGGCTCAGCACTGCACACCCCAGGTAAAGCTGCTCACCCAAAACACATCCCACGACCCAAACTGGACCATCCCTCCTTGCTGCCCACCCCACCCAACCCATCAGGAGGTGCACACAGACCTTCTGCACCTGCAGCTGAGCTGTTGTCTGGTCCTGCTCCAGGCGGATGGGACCCAGAGCCATCAGCTTCCGCTTGGTCTCAGCCACCCAGGCCAGCTCTGCATCAGCTGCCTGCTCGTACTGGCACAGGGGAGAGGAGGGGCAGTGGTCAGTGCTGGGCAGCAGGGATGGAGCACAGGGAGAACTGGGGACAGTGGGAATCACAGAGGGACCCAGTAGGACGTGGGGACAAACATGTGGAGAAGGGGACACTGGGGTGGGGCTCAAGTTTCTGAATCCACGCTGCCCTTGTGGCTCCTGCAGCTGGTTTTTGGGGCAAGCTGGAGCAGCCACCTCTCCCTACACCTCCCTGCCTGCAGGGAAAGGGAGGAAAGAGAAATCCCTATAAACAGGAGCATGTTCTTTGCTCCTTTGTGGAGAACAAACTCTATGGAGCGAGGTCAGGTATTCCCAGCACTCCACAGCCTCCAGTCCAAGCAAGACCAGCCTTTGGGGAGGACTGTTGGCCTGGAACAAATCCCTGTGCTCTCCCAGCAGGAGATGGCATTTTCCCAGCTTTGACAGTCACCTGCCACCACTTTTACACCATCTCCATCACCCCTGCAGGCACAAGTTCACAGGCAGTGCTGTTCCAGAGTTATCCCACCCCAAAAATACACACCAGGATGGGTCAGCCACCATTCCTGCCTGCCACACGCTGCTGCTGGGGTCCATTTCTTGGCATTCCTGATGGGATTTGCCCTTCCTGTCTGGCTGTGCTTGCCAGCCCTCCCGCTGCCATGGCCCTGTGTGCCCAGCCACTCATTCCTGTTCTCCCGAGAAAACCCTGCAGGGGTTATTCACTCACCTGCTGAGATCTCTGAATAGCAGCATCGATTTCTTCCACCCTCTGCTTGATGGTGTCACTGACCAGCTTGTAACGCTCGTTGGTGTCTGACACGAGCTTGTCCAGCCCCTCTCGGGCTCTCCACGGCACCAGCTCCAGCAGAGCTCTGCTCACCTCATTCACCGTGTCCAGGATGAGTCTGTGTTCCATCACCTCCTTCTTCAGCTCCTGTGGAAGGCACCCATGGGATGTGTGTCCTTCCCTAGCCTCCCAAAAGCAGAGAACAAACCACCCCCAACAGTTCCCCACCCCAAAGGTGCTGCTCTCCCACCTTTTGCCGCTGCTGGAATTGGGGGATCTGCTCGCCAGCAGGAGATTGTACTCCGCTGGAAGCCAGCTCATCCTCCACCTTGCTCATCCACCCAGTGAGCTCCTCATGGGTGGACTGGAATTTGGTGGCCAGCTGCCTGGCCTGCTCCAGCGTGCGCAGGGCCTTGGAGCTGGCGGCGGTGATGTCAGAGTAGCGGGTCTTGATCCCATCCAGCTTCTCCTGGATCAGCAGCACCTCCTCCCCTGAAGGACAGCAGCAAGGGGAAAATGATGTTGGGCTCTGAGGGCTGAAGGAGCCACCCCAGGAGGCTTCAGGAGCAATTTTCGCTGTTCATCTCTCTTTCAAACAGAGACTTCCAGCCTCGCTTTCTTTGCATTAATGCAACTTCAACCTGCTTTTACTTAGAGTTGAGATTTTCCACCAGCATGAACATACACCTCATCCCCGGGATGGGATGGAAGTGTGCTGCAAAGCCCAGCTTTGCCACAAGCCCCAAAGCCACCTCGACTCAGTTCTCAGCAGCGTGTCACAGCTCCAAGAAAAAAGGGTCAGTTCACCCCTCGCTGCTGTTTCCAAGAGGACACAGAGCTGCCTGCCAAATCCTTTGTAATCACTCTTCCTGCTCCACAGCTCCCACAAGGACACAGGGCTGTACATCTGCTCCGAGCAGACCACATCTGAAGGAAACGCAGCGCCCCGACCTCTCTTCCCACTCATAAACATAAACTCACACCCACGTGGCAACAGCCACAACTGCTCAGTCTGGGAAAGCAATATTAGGAGAGGGCTGGAGGTATTTTTAACCTCTTTTCCATGTGATTTAGCAGCTGGCTGCAGTGAGAAAAGCCTCCCTCAGCACTGAGCATCCCCACAGCAGCAGTGGGAAACACCCGCTCCCCAAGCTGTGAGGTTGGGATTTTGGGACCAAGCAAATCCTAAGCTGGAGTGTTTGTGGATGCAAGGCTGGATGCAAACCAGCTACTTTGAGAGTTTCCAAAAGGAAATGAAGACCTGAGGGAGAAAAGCCTCCACCCAACAGAGCATGGACTTCCCAAAGAAAAGCATGTGGAGGATGGATTCCCAGACCCCCCACATTTGCCAGTGTGCCAAGATCTCCTCTGTGTTACCTGTGGTTTGCTTCAGGAGAGCTTGTCCATTTCTAATGGCTTGGTCCACGTTCTTCTTCCTGTTCACAATTTCTTCATTCAGAGCCTGAAGAAAATGCAAATTTGGGTTATCCTGGTGTGGGCAAGTCCCTGTGTCCTGCCAGCCAGAGATGCTATGGAGGGCATGAACCTCCCTACTGAGCACAGGCAGGGTGGACAACCCATCTGAAAACTGTCCAGCCATCCTGCTATGGGAATTTTTGGGATCAAAGGCCCAAATCTCAGAGCAAACCCGACCCAACGCATTGGATCTGTGTCACCAAAGGACTCGCCCTTGTATTAGACAGAACCTCACTCTTGAACAGAGCCTGCAGAGCCCCAGGGAGTGGAAGCAGAAGCTTCTTCGGTGGCCAGCCAAACTCCAAAAACCCACCAGGCTTTTCCAGCTCTCAGTTTTGGAAACAGCATCCAGCTTTCTGAAGGCACCAGGGTGGCCAAGCTGGCTCAGACACTGTTCACAAATCAAACCAACCATTTGAAGCTCCCCTGCCTTGAGAAACCCATTTTTTTTTTTTTTTTGGAGGGGGGGGCACAATTGTTGTTTATAACACATGAAATCTCTTTACACTCCTCTCCAAGCCTTGGAGAGACCCAGCAGTGGAATGAGCTTCTCAAAATTAAAGCCAGGCCAGAAACATAAACAAAACCAGCTAAAATGCAACAAAACAACAACACAGACATGGAAAGGAGAGAAAAGAAAAAAAAAACCAAAACAAAAACGGAAAATACCAGCTGGTCGGCATGCTGCTTCTGCAGGACGTCCCGTTTGTAATCCTTTATGGACACTGAGCCCAGCTTGTCCTCCACCTCAGCCAGCCAGTTGAGCACTTCCACCTCCTCCTCCCCAAAAAGCCTGGCGTTGGCCAGGGCTTGGTCCAGCAGTGCTGCCTTCCGGCCGCACCGGTCCCGGACCTCTCCGTAGCGGCTCTGCAGAGCCTCTAATTTCTCTGCCAGCAGCCTCTGCTCGGCGGCACAGCTCAGGGAGGACAGCGACTGCCCGACCCCCAGCGCCTGAGACACGTCGGCAGCGTGGCTCTCTATCTCCTCCTCAAGAGCCTGAATGGTGGAGGGGCAAAATGGACAACAGAAAGGGGTGGGGGGGAAAAAAAATATGAGTGGAGAATGAAGAAAATAAAAGAAATGCAATGTAAAAGGGTGAATGCAACTGAAAAAATGGAAGGGATGCAAAAGCCACCCGCAAACGGGCAAACTGAGTTGAAATTAAAAAGAAACACATGAATGAGAATGTTTTCTTTTTTTCTATCCAGATCTGCTGGGAGGTGCAAGGACATCAGTTTAATGTTTACCCACGCTGGTGGGTCAAGGCTTGCAGCCTTCTCTGTACATAAAACAGCCTGGATAACTCCTCCAAGTCCCTGTTTGTGCCAAAAACCCCCTCTGGTTGTGGTGGAAACAACCACTGGAGCGGGACCTGACTCCAACCACCTCCATCCTGTTCCTGCACAGATCCTACCTTGTGGCGGCTGATCTGCTGCTGGATTTTGGCAGTCTGGGTACCAATGGGCTCAGAGTTGGCCAGTTTCTTCTCTGTCACCGACAGCCAGTCGGACACGGGCTCCGTGGTTTCGTGGAACTGCTTCGCCAGCACCAAGATATCCTCCAGCTGCTTCTGCCTATAAAAGTGTAATCATAAAATCAGAAGGAAATAATTGTTCAAAGGCAGGTTGGATGCGGTCCTGAGCGACCTGGTCTGGTGGAAGGTGTCCCTGCTCACAGCAGGGGGTCAGAACAAGATGGTTTTTAAAGTCCCCTCTGACCAAAACCAGTCTGTGATTCTTTGAGACAATGAAAACACTTAAGGAGCAGATCCCAGCTGGAGCCAGGCATGGGAAGTATCTTCAGGTATTTAGAAGAAGGAACCAAAGCAGCTCTGTTCAGAACAAGGTGAGATACCATTGTCAGACAAGCTGCAATGGCAAAGATAAAAATCAATGTGGAGGAACTGCAAAATAAGCTTTTCCTGCAGCTGTGCCTTCAGGATCCAGTTTATTGCCCTGGGAAGGTGACAGAAGGCCTTCCCCATTGTGCAGCTTTCTATGAAACAGTTTGAGGTTCAAAAGGACTTTAAAGATCATTTAGTTCCAGCTCCCTTTTTTTCCATCCCTATCACTGTCTTGGACATCCCTCAGCTTGTGGCCAGGCTTTTGGTCTTTCAGAGCTTCTGGTTAAAGACAATCCTGGGGTGGAGAGTCCTGGATGGACAGTCTAGCTTGCTGGCAATGATTAAAAACATGGAGAAGGGTCCAATCTGGCCCTCAAAAGTGACTTCATAACCTCAAACATCAGCTTAGGTAGAAATAAGTAACTCATAAACAAGATTCTGGCGGCACAAAGGTGTCAACAGGATGTTGCTAAACGTTAAAGCTTACAGGAATAAAAATAACATCCCCCCCCTGCAGGGAAATTATTTAATCTCAGCTCTCCCCTGCCATTGTAAACCACTGCTATCAGCATCAGCTTCCTAGCCAGCCTTTGATTCCTCATGTTTTCCAGCTGTTTCCAGGATGTATCTGCACCAAAATCTCCGCCAGCTTCCCGAACGCTGTCACCCTGGGCTCCGGGGCATTATGACTTGTGGGGTGAGCCTGTCCCACCTCCTCTCACCTGGCAGCTGCCCTGCCCAGCAGCCCTTCCCAGCGCCGTGCCAGGCTCTCTAGCTGCCCCACGATCTTGTCCCGATCTGCGGGCTCGGCCGACTGTGCGATCCGGTCACCCTCCGCCTGGATCATCTCCACTGTGGCTTTGCGATCGTCCAGGAGACGCTGGAGCAACTTTGGGGAGGCAGAGGAAAGGGGGAAGTTACCAAACTGGGGCAGCAGAACCAAATCCAAGCCCTTGGAGGGGTCAGATCTTTAATTGTGGCTCAGAATTGCTGCCAGCACTGGGCTGAGAGCAGGCCCAGCCCAGAGGGATGGCTCTGCCTTCAAAACCAGTTCAAAAAATTATAGTTATATTATATTGTTATATTATATTACATTATAAAAATCAGATGCTTTGATTTGGGCAGCACTGAAGTGGTCAGGGAGCTGGACAGGGCAATCACTGTAGGTCCTATCCAACTGAACTTTCATTTGATCTATTCTATTCTATTCTATTCTATTCTATTCTATTCTATTCTATTCTATTCTATTCTATTCCATTCCATTCCATTCCATTCCATTCCATTCCATTCCATTCCATTCCATTCCATTCCATTCCATTCTCCTTTCCCCTTTTCTTTCCTTTTCCCTTCCCCCTTCCCTCTTTTACACTACTCAAGATCCAAACCACTTCTGTGCCAGGAGAGTTTTCAGAGTCTTTCCCACCAACTCCCTCTAACTTATCAAGTTTTTAACTTTCACTTGAAGCACATTTCCTCTTCCAACCTCCACACGTCAGACCAAGCCTGGGTAAGAATTCGTTTCTAAAATATTTCCCCATGACCACACTTGACCTTCTCTCTTCCCACTCCAAGGGCAGGCGCCGACCCCGGGCTGTTATCTCAGCAAACACCGGCACACCTCGGGCCCGCTCTCACACTCTGTAACATTCCCTTTGTCCAAACACCCAAACCAGGCCCTGCACCATCACCAGCTCATTCCTGACGCAGCAGAATTATCGGCACAAAACAAAACTCAGGGCTGGAAAAACACGGCAGACCAGCAAATCCAACTTCAAGAGGCAGTGGGACCACAAAGGCACATGGCGATTTAGGCAATGGAAATTGTTGAGTGTGGGCAAACTGTTCATTCCATTGGGATGTGGGGAACTGAGATCCACCAGGAAAGAAGCTTGGACATCCCAGCTGGACTCCCAAAATATTGTCTGGTTGTCCTGAGGTCCTGTCCCATAGAGCCACTCAGTGCTCACTCACCTTCTGCTCTTGGATCTGGGCTTTCACCACCTTGTACTCAGCAGAGGGAGGTTTCTGGTTGGAGATGAGCTCCTCGGTGTCTGCCAGCCAGCTCAGCAGTGGCTCCAGGGCGTCCTGGAACTTCCCACAGTGCAAAAGGGCTTCCTGCAGCTGAGCCACTCGCTGGGCCACCTGCACCCCAAAAACAACCCCACTGCAGCATCAGGCACTGGCGCCGGAGCCTCAGCTCCTCGCCCTTGATTCCCTCCTTCCCCCAGATCCCAGAGAAAGCAGGGACAGCCCCTCCCCATGCTCCCACCTTTTTGTTGAGGGTGTTCCACCGGGTGTTGATTTCTTCCATGTCATGCTCCAGCCCTTGGACATCACAGTTTTTCCCGGCACTTTGGATGAGTCCCTGACCAACTCCATTGACTTGCTGTAGCTTCAGCTGTAGGGGATCCACTTGCTCCTTCTGGAATTGCTGTGGGTGGAAAAGGTGGGAGAGAAAAGGTGATTTGTTAGCTGTGAGCTGCTCTTCCAGTCGCTCAGTCTTTCCACGGATACAACAGGCTTTCCTCTCCAGGGAAGATGCAGTAGCCACTTGCACTGATTTTATTGGAATTGGGAAAGTTTGTCTAAACTCCTCCCTCGCCTTGACCTAGTGACACAGATGTCACAGGAATCTGCTGCTGTGGAGCACAGCTCAGGGTCTATCCATACCCTCCTCTGGTTTAAAATGAGTAAATCCCATTTTTCCAAGCACTGGAGTGAGGTAAGAAGAGAATACTGAGGAAGGAATGAGAGCATCGGCTCTGACTTGCCATCAGATTGGGAAATAATGCTCCTGGGGAAAAACCTCAAGCAATTCTCACAGTGAAGCTATTGAGAACGGAGACCTGACATCATATGAGTTTTGTTAACCACGAAATTACAGGCAGCAAGGAGCTCGCTGAATTTCAAAAGACAAAGGCAATAGGCAATTAATGTGCGAGTCGTTTACCACGGATTTGGCACGGTCCTGCCTGGGAATCCTGTGGGGAAAAGCTTTCTAAACCAAAAAAGATTTGATAGGGAAGGGGGAGGAGAGCGAATGAAGCTCCCCATTGTCAGGAGAGGCAGCAGGGAGAATCCTGTTTCTCCGGAGGAGATAAATGCTCTTTATCAGAGCTGGGGATCTGCTAGAACCACGCGCTGCCTGTGCACCCTGTCCCTCTGCAGTCCTTCCCCACCAGTCCCAAGGGATGAGCCTGCCCTGTCCCCACAGCAAACACCCCCAAAATAGGGAGCAGATTCCTGGCTCTCTCTGCTTCCCTGGCCCACAAGCCCATGCAGAGCACGGGTCACCCCACAGCCGGCGCTGGGCAGGAGCAGAGCCCTTGGCCCTGCAACATTTTCCCTTTGGGAAGCAGAGGGGATGGCAGCCAGCCACCTGCTCCCTGTGCCTAAGAATGCACTGAAATTGGCTGCACTGAAAAATTCCCACTTGGATGCAAGATCTCCCCCAGCAGAAGAGATCCTCATGGAGCACACGGCTCTCTGCGCCTGGCAATCGCTTTGGTCTGGAGCAGCATGAAGCAAAACCCCCTAAAAACACCAAAATCCCCCAAAATACACAGGCACAGCTCCCAGCCCGAACCAGAGCCACTGCTTTGGCCTTCCCTGCCTCATTTCCAAAGGAAAAAAAGCTACTTCTTCCCAGCAGAGCTCAGCAACCGGAGGGCAGGGAGGTCCCTCCAGGACACGAGGGAAGGGTGAGCTGGCAGACACTGTCCAGAGCTGTTTGCTCATGGAGAATTCTGCCACGGTTATAAGAAATAAATGGGGACTTGGAATCATCGATTCCCGGGCTGTTCTCCTGTTACTGTTTATATATGGAGCTGCTGGGTAGAAGAGCCAAACCCACAAAAGGATCTGGCTGATAAGCCTGGCATGCCAGGCTGGTCTGAGCTCTCCATGTACTGCAAAACAAACTCCAAAGGAGCCAGGCAGGGAGGGAGCCCTGTGGAAAAGCCTGGATGATCCAACCAGGGCTACCTGCCACACAGGTAGCAGCCAGCCCGAGAGCCCGATGCTCCCTGAGGAGCCTGACAAAAATAATCCCAGCAACAGCCTGAGGGTGAGCGTGTCCAACACACTTGTTTTCCTTTGCTCATAAAAGATTCCAGCGATTTAGTTCATTAACCTCACTGTGACTCAGCTTGGAAACAAATATTTAACGACCCGCCTTTGCTGTGGAGAGAGGTGTCCTGCCCTGGGGAAGAGCTGGACAGACATTTTGGGAGAGCAGAAGGACGTCTGCTCCACCACACCTCCTCCTCACTCCCAGAGAGGCTTCCCAAAGCATCCCCTTGCTTTCTGCTTCCCTCATTTCCCTTAGCCCCACTGCTGCTGGATATTGAATTCCAGGAAGCATCTCCAGCAATGCCTGGAGCAAGGGGAAGGTTTGTGGGGTTAACAATCAGAGGTGCTGAACCTAAAATAAAGATCCTCCCACTGAATTTCAAGCAATAGACAACTATGGCAAGAACCTAATGGTTTTTCACTCATCCATGTCCCCTTTGGATGTGCCAGCCTGTGCTCACATGGACCCCCCATGTGAAACCACCTCTCCAAGCCCCTCCACGTGCATATTTCAAAGAGGTGGTACAGCCCAAAGGATGAGTAATTGCCACCAAATCGGGATTTTTGGTGCTGACTAACTTCTGATGTCTCCTTAGTGATATTTCTCCTAATCCAGATGGCAGGAAATCAGCGCTGGGGTGTGGGAACTCCAGCACCGAGGTCTCTCCAGGCAAGAGCCACAAGAAACACAAATCCCCAAACACCAGAGAGAATCTGAGCCCCTTTCCCAAGTGCTTTCTGAGCCTCAACACTTCAATGCTCACAGAAAAAAAACTACAGACAACAGTGACTGCACGGGACAGGAATTGCTTGCAGTTAATTCATTTCACAGGTTTCTCTTTCCTGATATATTTTCTGCTTCAAAGATGGGAACTCCCTGCCAGGAGCCAGCAAGAAGGTTTTTTTCTGAAGTCTGTGATTTCCATCTGAGTGACCACAATGTACTTTAATAAGCCAAAAAAAAAAGTGCAAGTCAACATTTCAGGTCATCGAGCAGCGAGAATCTTTTGCCTCCCTTACTTACACAATCACACAATTCCCTCCTCCCATCCCCCCAAAAAACCCCTTTTTGCCTGCCAAATTCAAGCCCATCTCAGGAAGGGAGAAAGTTGTTTGGAAGCCCAGATCGTGTGTTACTGAGTGGGCTCCCACCTCCCACCCACCCCTGGAGTGCAAAATAAAGCGAGTTCTGCGCCTGAAGCCCCGGCTGCGGGAGCCTGAGCAACAAATACCTCGTTATCTGGAACGAATCCATCTGGGAGAGCAGGGGGCCCTTCTGCCATGAGAGCGGCGCCGAGGGCTCCCTCTGTGCCCGATGTCCCCTCTCCCTCGCTGGGACACAGGGGAAGGGCACCCCCACAGCTGCGAGGACCGAGGGGGCCCCTCAACATAGCCCTGGGGAGGGTTTGTGCCCTGGGTGCTGTGGCAAAGGGTGTCCCCAGCAGGTCTGGGGTGGTGGGACCCTCTGAGAGGGGTGAGAAGGCACCAGGGGGACCCTCCCAACCTGCCAGCCCTGCTGCAGGTGCGCTGGTAACAGGGTCATCCTCCAAAGCCATGGCTTCAGCAGGCAGGTGCTCCAGGATGGGTGGTACAACCATGATGGCAAAGTCATCTGTATCCCCTAAAGCCACCACCAATGGCACAGGGTCACCACTGAGGTCCCCGGCACCTGAGGTGAGTGGCTTGGCTGCTGGTGCTGGCAGGATGGCAGCAGGCACATCAGCAAAGGGTGGTGGGGCTTCCAGAAGCTCTTCCACCATCAAGGGCATGGCAGTGGTGATGGCTCCTGGAGGTTCCTCAGCATCCATGGTAGGATCCCCGGTGGCTGGTGGTGTCCTCTGAGCCTGGGGCTCCAGGACAGCCACATTTCTTGGTGAAAGTGAGTGGGTTGGAGCAGAAAGCTCCCCAAAATCCCATGGGATGGCAGGCCCTGCAATGGACAATGTGCCAGGAAGCTCTTCAGGGGTGGCTGGGCTGGCAGAACATGGGACCTCCCAGCTGGGGGCGAACAACAAGTCCACATCTCCTGGCTGCAGGATGGCTGCTGCTGTCCCCCCATGTGTGACAGCCACCTCCACAGGGCACCCCTCTTTGTGGGCAGCCCCTTCCAGAGACAGGCCATGGCCCAGGGAAACCATTTCCCATGGGAGATCCTCAACAGGCACGGAGAATGTTGTCGGAGCCTTGGAGCCTGGCTCTGATGCAGAGCCAGTGTTGAAAGGCAGCAGAGAACCACAGCAAACATCCCTACTCTCTGCTGGATGAGTCCAGCCCTCAGCTCCACTGCCTGATCCCAAATCTGCGGCTTCATCCTCAGAAACCAGTTCTGGGACATCCCAGCTGGCAACCTCAGTCCTTCCAGGCAGAAGGTGATGGGTCCTGAATGGATCCATGCCCTCAAGGCCAGCCTGGCGGTGCTGTGGAGGGGACCCCAGGTCCTCCATCGCTGTGTCTGGAGCTGGGGGGTGGCAGGGAGACACTTGGCCAGGACAGGTGCCTTCAGGAAGCAAGTCTGGGTTATCTTCACCCCACCCCACTGGAGCGCTAGGGTACCCATCTCCCCCCAGTCCAGCAGCTGGATGCGCCCCTGTGCCAGAACATGGCATCCCACCAGGCAAAAACCCTGGGTCCATGAGTGGGTCAGGATCAACCTCCCCCACCACTGCTGGGGAGCACTCCAGGAGGGACCCCAGCCCTGCCATGGCCACAGGGCTGGGGGAGGCCCCTCCATCTGAGTCTGTCGGGGTGACAGCCAAGGTGTCCCTTTCTGAGAAGGGCTCTGTCAAGGGCTCCAGTGTGCTCAGCACCTGGGAGCTGCAGGTGACATCAAAGTCCTCCAGATCTGACACAACTGCAGAGTCCGAGGCGCTGATATCCAAGGGGGCCCTGTGCTGACCCCCTTCAACCACTAACCCGGCCAGTTTGGCCGAATCTGGGTCCAGCCCCTCTGAGTCACTTGGGGACATCTGAACCTCCAGAGAGCCAGGGACAGCTCCATCGCCCCCATCCTCATTCAGGCACTGCTCTTCCAGCTCCAGGAACATCTGCACCGAGTCCGTGTCAGACAGCTCGGGGCCTGTGGAGCTGGTTGAATGCTCCAAAACTGGAGCGAAGTCCTCAACCCCACATTGCACCACTGCGTCCTCTGTGCAGCACGTGCTGCCACCACCTCCTGGGGATGTGCAGGACCGGGAGGTCCCCGGGCTGGGGGCAGAGCCATCCTCCGGAGCAGTGGATTGTTCTCTTTCTTCAGAAATATCTGCCAAGCAACAGCTCCTCTTCTCCTCTGCCACCAGAACAGCCTTTCCTCTCTCTGATAGCGTCGCCTCCTCCCACTCCTCCATCATCACCCAGCGCTCGTCCTCCTCAAATCTCAGCTCAGACTCCGTTTTCTCCCTGAGATTGGAGGTGATGAGAATATCCAGCCCTGTATCCAGCAGCTCTTCACTAAGGCACGGAGAGAGGTTGACGTTCTCCACTGTAGAGTCCGACTCGGAGGCCTCCAAGGTCTCCTGGTGCCCATCGTTGAAGTTTCCCCTGATGAAGTTCTTCCTAGCTCGTGGCCAGGTGGCACTGGGGAGGCGGCAGGCCCTGGCCAGGACCCTGACATGGCTGTCACTGGCGTTCAGCAGGGGCTGGCGCTCGTCCCGGGGACCGCCATAGCCATCCCCGCCGAACTGCTTGGCCGCCAGAGCCTCTGTCGTGCCAGATGACTTGGAGACGTGCTCCAAGGTGAGAGACTCCGACATGGGCTCACCGTGGTTGGGCTGGCCCGACTGCTCGGCCAGCATGGCGCTGGAATCCCGCTTATCCCGCAGGGAAGGGTTGGAAGCACCTGCCTCCGACACCTCGCTGAGTGAAGCCCCCATCCTCTCAGCAAACTCGGTGAAGTTGGGTGGCATGAAGGACTTCCACGAGCGCCGGTTGACGTTCTCCTTCTTCTCGGGGTTTGGCCGCCTCTTTGGAGGAGCCGGTGCCGGCTTGGAGACGTCACTGCTGAGCTTCAGCTGGTCAAAGATGACTCGCTCGTCCAGCTTTTTGGGTTCTGGCGGCCTGGACTCGAAGACGTTGGCAGCTCCCAGAGTCCCATTGCTGGATATGGTGCTGCCATCCCCCTTGCCCAGGGTGCTCTTGGAGAGCTGGTTGAGCTTCGAACCCTGATCGATCTGCTCATTAATCCTCATTGTGTCATATATCGATCTCTGGGGCACGTAGCAATCCTCTATATAACCATCCTCATCCTCACCCTTCCCCAGGCAAGTGCGGTTCTGCCGTAAACAGTCTGGCCGGCTCAGTGGTTTGCCCATACTCTCGTCCTTAGGAATGACAGAACCACCCCGGCAATCTTTGGCCCGCCACGGCAGGAAGCATCACACAGAGCCAGCAGGTCCCAAACCTGCCGGGGACAGCCTCTAGTCCCAAAGTGACACTACGGGGACGGGAGGGGGGGACCGGCAGCACCGCGCCGGCTCAGCAGCCCGACCGGTGGTCCCAGGCAGTAAAACAACCCATGTCATCCCCCCTCCCAATCCCCCTAAAAAACCCCATCCATCAACGGATCATCCAAAATCCAACAGCTTCGGTAAAATATTCCAAGTGGTTTGCACCAGAAACGGCGGCAGAAGAGTTTGAAGCTCTTAAATTATCCCGTCCGTCCTTCTTTACTAACAAAGGCACTGCTTGTCCCGGCCGCTCCCGGCCAGCAGTGGCGAGCGGCTCCGCGCGTTTTCTGCCCGGCTCCGAGCGCCGTGGAAGTCCAGCTGGTCCGAATTAGCCTCTCCCCCCGACTCTCGTGTTTTCATTTGAACTGAGCTTGTCAGCGGATATTCGTACAACTTTAAACACAGGAAGTTCTTCATTCAGGGCAAACTCGGAGGTTTCCTGTCTCAAAAACATGATGCCATTGTCGCTGCCGTCACCTCGCCCGGTGCCACCGGCAGTGGTGGGACCCCCAAAATCCAGCCGGTGGGTGTGAGGCGGCGGCGGCACGGCCGCGGAGCCCGGAGGTGGAGGAAGGCTGCTGGGTCTTTGCTTTTTTTTTTTTTTTTTTTTTTTTTTTTCGCTTTCTCCCCAGGAAAAAAAAAAATTGGCTATAAAACGCATCCAAAAATGGCAAAGGGACGGAGCGGGATGGAATCCCCTGAGTTGCCTCCGGGAGCCGACGAGGAGCAGCCGCAGCTGGAGGCGGCTGTTGCCGCTGCTGCTGCTTCTTCTTCTCCTTCCTCCTCCTCCTCCTCCTCCTGCTGCTGCTGCCGGCCCCGCTCGCACTAACTTTCCCGGCGGCCAGTGTCGGGCTGCGGCGGCTCCGCGCCACCGGGCGGCCCGGCCATGGCGGGGCGGGAGGCGAGCGCGGATCCGGTACCGGTGGCGATGCGGGGCGGACCGGGGCTGTCACACACACCCCCCGGGACCGCCCTCCCGTTCCCCTTCCCCGCCGCTCTCGCCCCTTTTGTGCGCGGCTCAGCGGCCGGGCCGGGGGCGGGGGGCTCCGCGCCTCCCCCGCGGGCAGCCCCCGGCCGGCGCGGCGGGATGCATGGCCGCTGCCTTCCTCCTCTTCCTCCTGTTCCCGCTCGTCCTCCTGCTCCCGGCCGCCGCCGCCCGCTCTCCTTCCCGCCGGCGGAACAAAAGGCCGAGCCGCACAGGCCGCCGCACGCCCCGGCCCCGCCGCCGCCGCCAGCACCGGCTCCCGCGGAGCTCCAGCCCCGGCGGAGGGCGGGGGGACGCGGGGGCGGGCGGGGGGCGGTGCCGCGGGGCGGGGCGGCAGCGCCGGGGCCACCCCCTCCCCGAGCGCCTCGGTGCCTCCCGCGCCCCCCCGCACCGACCCCCGCCACCGGCCCCGGGAAGGGGGGCAGCGGAGCGCGACCCAGCTGGGGAACGGGGGGTGATGCTCGGCGTTAGCGCGGGGGTGGTCCCCGCCCGCCCCGCCGGGAATGGCCCCTCCTCCGGGGGGAGGCGGCAGCCCCCGACAAAGAGCAGCAACGCCCTGGCTCGGCGGCGGCTCCGGCTCCCACCGCCACCGGCCCCGCTCCCCCGGCCCTTTGTCCGCTGTTCCCCGAGCCGGCGCTGGCAGGGAGGTGGCGACCCTCCCCGCACATCGGGTCTCCCCGCTCCTCACACCCTCCCTCGCACAAAGAACCGAGTTTCTAAATCACCGGAGAAACCCACCCGAAACACCCCCGAAGTACCAATTTTGCCTTCCCCCAATCGCTCTGCCAAAAAAAGCCACCTGCAACTTGCCACCGTTCCCCCCGACCACTGCAGGCTCTTTTCCTAAAAATCATGATTTTTTTATAGCCCCGGCTCTACGGTAGCATCCTGCTCCTCCCATCCTGAGTCCTGTCACCCTCTTTTCCTCCCCCAAAACCCTTGGGTTTAAGAGATGGGGAACATTGGAAGTGGGGAGGGAGGCAGCCCGGGCGCGTGAATCACCGCTGCGAAGTGATGCTGAGGGAAGTCACAGACTTGGGAGAGAAAACAGGAGGGTTGGGAACAGCCTCCACACATCTCCAGGCAACAACCCGCCCCACCAGCCACCCGGCCTGCTACTTTGGGATGAATTATGGCATCGGGATAAAAATACAAGGTGTTTAACAGAGAAAAACGTGCAGCATTGCACTCCAAAAGCACTAACACTGGGAGAAATCAGACTGAGATCTGAACTTTGCTGTGCCACAGCTTCACCAAAGCCTTCCCACCTGGCCATAGTGAGCCACAACCAAGGAAGATGAAATCTCGAATATTTTTTGATGCGCTGCGATCCTGAAAACACTGAGGCTTGGCCAAAGTCATAGCATGGTGTGGTGGGAGCCCAGCTTCCACATCCCCAAGCTCTCAGACCCTTCATCCCCACGTCCCAGCACCAACTGCACGTGCAGCAGCTCCAGCACCACATTCCCAAAGCTTTGTTTTGCTTTCAGAGAGATGGGAACGGATGGGAACGGATGTTTTGTGGAAGGGGAGGGTTCAAGGGGAATTACCCATGAAATGGCCCGAAGTG
This sequence comes from Zosterops lateralis, assembly GCF_965231275.1. NCBI lineage: Eukaryota > Metazoa > Chordata > Aves > Passeriformes > Zosteropidae > Zosterops > Zosterops lateralis. Next base: position 5,779,853 of record NC_139788.1, read on the forward strand.
CTCCTCAGATGGAGCTTTTTGCACAGTGGGAAACCTGTGGAACCCCTTTTTTCCTCGACCATTAAATATAACCAAGGAAAACAGCGGGAGCTGGGGAGGGAGTGGGAATCTGCGAGGGGATTCCGAACATCCCCCACGGAGCCTCTTTGGCCATCCAGGGCATGTCCCCTCCATGTCCCCCTGAGCCCTCATGGACAGACAGCCAGACATTCAGCCCTGCAGCCTCCTCCAGCCCCAGCTGCCAACACTGCCAGGATTTTTCCCCTTGGCGGGGGACACCGCAGCTCCTGCTCCCTGGTATTAATCCAGAGCAGCTGAAACAACAAGAGGACAAGGGTGCTGTGCCAGCAACACCGCCCCGGCTCCTCTGCTACCACCTTGGCCGGGAGCTGACGGAGCTGCACCGTTACCGCTCCGCTCCGGGGCCCCTCCACCAGGAATCCCAGGCATCCGGGCTGGGGTGAGGAGGATTTTTTGTTCCACTGTGAAGGAATGATCTCTCCCTCCCTCTCTCTCTCCCTGTCTCCCCGACGTGGAGCTGCCCCGTTTCACAGCCAGAAATTCTTTTCCCATTTCCTCACCGAATCACGTGCCAGGAGCGAGCCGAGTCTTCCTCTGACACGTTCCCCCCACCAACAATTTTTAAAACCATTAGGGAAATATTGGGCAGGGATGAAAGCCAGTTGGAAACCTGCTGTGCCTGGCCTGAAGATCCCAGCCACAGCTCTTGCAGGTTCCCCAAATCACGTCTTTAAGCCTCCAAGTGCCACCCCAGCGATGGGGACAGGAGCCAAACAGTGCTGAGAATTGCAAGGTCAGGGCTTTGTTTGAGCCTTGTGTCACTGCAAGGCATGGATGTGGAAGGACATGAAGGTCTTGTCTGATTTTTGTCCTCTCAGGTGTTTCCAAGTGACCACCAAGACCCCTCATTTGGCTTTTGCTCAGTCCCCAAACCTCCCACAAAACAGCTCCTGTCACCCAACCTACACCTGGACCCACCCCAGGCCACATCCTGCAGCTCACCCTCAGCTAAAAACCACCTAGAGGTTTTTCAAAGACCTTCTCCAAGTAGGAGCATCTCCATTTGTCTCCTGAACCTGCTGGTTTCAAGCTTTCCTCATATGGCCACAGGCCCCGGCGCGTGTGGACGCGAGCTGTCCCCGTCACGGGCTGATGTCACCCTGTTTACGGCTCTGCTACATCCTGCCACCGCTGCTGCCACTGTTTACATGGCACAGCACTATTTGGAAACCAATGTATTTTTAGCTTTCTTTTAATGCATCTCAGCAGCTGGAAGCGAGGGACCTGTGTTGTGTGATGAGCGAGAAAGCTCAGATGCCTCTGATGGATGGGTCGTTTATAAGATCAGGGTGCAACCAAGGGTCTTATTTGCCCTCAAAGCTTCTTTAATCTTCACCTTGGTGCCTTTCTGCCCTGGGAGTACAGAGTGGGTGGAAGAGAGCTCCTGGTTTGGCACTATGAGCTTTGTCCCTCCATGTCATAAAATCATAAAATAGTTTGTGTTTGAAGGAGAGGAAAACTCATCCCCCTCCCTGCTAAGGGAAGGGACACTTTCCACTAGACCAGGCTGCTCCAGCCTGGCCTTGAGGGATGGGGTAGCCACAGCTTCTCTGGACAACCTGTTTCCTGTGTCTGTCATTGTGTGTGTCATTGTGTCCCCCATATCTGACTCCATGAGTGCTACCTCTGGACTGGGACACTGTGCCATGTCCAAGCTAGGCAGAGTGGATAAGGCCAAGTGCCTCCAGCCCAACAGAAGGACTGAGGGTGCATTTCACCCTCCCTCAGACACTGCAATAGAAGCACAAAGCCAAATCAAGCACACACAAAATCTCCCTTAGAAACAGTGCTTTAGGTTGCGATGGGATTTTTAGCAGAGGATTCATGTTTTTTAAAGCCTTTGCTGCATTTGTCAGGTCAGAGGGACTTCTTTCTTTCCCTCTTGCCCTCCTCCTCATTCATTCCTTTTCCCAAACCTCTGTGATTGCCATTCCAGTGCCTGATCCAGGCAGGAGCACCGGGGCTATTCCCACCCCGCTGTGCTCCTCCGGGTGCTCCCTTATCCCTTTGGCTCACAGCTGACTTCCAACCAACCTCCCACCAGGGCTCTGCCACCACTCAATCCCTCTTCAAATGCTACAGCTGCTCGGGATGCAAGGAGCCAGCACATCTTTAAATCAGCCATTTGGAACCTGGAGCCTGTTCTTTTGGGACTCTCCTCCACAGGGCTGTGGGAGGAAACCTCAGCAGGCCCCGTGGAGGTCTGCACCTCCACGGGGAAAGTTTTAGGAAGAGGTTAAAACCCATACTACTCCCAGAGAAACCTCCTGCACTTTGGATGCACAGCTGCAGTGAGCGCTGTAAAAAAAATAAAATAAAAAATTAAATTTATTTTGTTCTTGCAAGAATGCAGGAGCTGCACCGCAGCGCTTTCGCTTGCAAGGCAGCTAATATAGATGTTGGTATAAATAATTCTCGTGAACGAAGCCTGGAGCCCACGTGTTATAGCAGCACTCAGGCACAGCCCCACGGCACTCAGCGTTCCCATGGAACCCCATTTTCGTGCACAGAGAGCCCCAAAACTCCCTGGCAGCAACCTGTGAGTCAAGGGTAGAGCCACGTGCCGGGGCCCTCCTGGCCAGGAGGAGAAAGCTACTGAAATGCCCATTTCTGTCCTCAGCTGTTCCGTTTCCCTGCAAATTGAGGCACTCTGAGCTCTTCGAACATCCCACTCCCACCCCACTGCCCACGAACTGCAGAGGCTGCTCCCCAGAGCAAAGGGGGACAACAGGGATGGGGTGATTAATGAATTGCTCTGAGGCTCTTTAGGAAGTGAGGTAAGTGTGTTATCATCCTGAGAATCCTCTGCATGGGAGACATCGAAACCACTCCTTCAGCAGGAGAGTTGGCAATTGTTCTTGAAAGGCTGCAGTGACTAATCCAAGCCTGAGTCCTTCCCTGCTTGCTCCAGACCCGGTGGCCACAGTCCCTCCCTTCCCAAGCTTGGCTTGGATGCTGTGGGTGATGGGAACATCCACAGATTCCCCCCTCCAAGGCTGCATCCTGCCAGGACCAGGCTACTCTCCCTCCTCTGCTCAGCCCTTGCAGACAAAAAGCTTCCCATCTCCTCCTCCCTCGGATCCTCAGCTCTCCTGGTCTTATGCAAAGCTGGTATTTTTAGTATCTCCTGGAAACACTGTGAAGTGTCATCACCACCAGCTAACGAGAGTGCTCCGGAGAGAGGACATTCCTCCGGCCCATCTCCCTCGGGCTCAGACGTGGCAGGGTCACCAAAGCATCTGCAAGTGGGTGGCTTTTGGAGCACTGACCCAAGGCAGCTCCTGAAAGGCAGCATTTGATCACAGCCTGATTGTTTCACGGTCAAGGAAAGAAAAGGAAAGGAGGGAAAAAAAAAAAAAAAAAAAAAAAAAAAAAAAAAAAAAAAAAAAAAAAAAAAAAAAGCGCCTTGCTGTGATTTGGTTGATCTCAGCAACTCTTGGCTCAATTTTCTCTTGTTCTCGGGATCAGGGAAGTGTCTGTGCCTCTGCTGACACGTCAAGGTCAAAGCCCACCCGTGGTTTGCTGATGAACCAGCACACCGGCAGTGTTCCCTCTGGAAAGGAGGTGCTCCAGGGGTACATTTGCTCTTCCCTCAGTGCCAAAATTTACTTCTAAGGAGCACGGAGGCTGTTGGGGCCACTCTTGTGGCACAAGATTGCCAGGTTAGAAATGCACCCAGCCCCACCATGGATCTGCAGCTTGGGCCACTCTCCCCAGCCAGGCTTGGTGACAGCCCTGTCGCCCAGCACAGCCCGTGCTTATCATCCCCCGTTTATCATCCCCTTCCCCAATGAGGGGAGATGGTGCCTTTAAGGCAGCTTAACAGCTGTCAGAGAGGAGGCATTTCTGCCTGTGCTGCTGATGCTGAAAATACAAGCCAGAGATACTTTAAGTAGGTCTGGAAAGCGTTCAACGAGAAGACACCGTCACGCAGCCTGTCCCCACTCCCAGCCCAGTCCCACCCAGCTGCTCCCAACCCCACGACTGTCGGGAGCCTCACGCATTCCTCCGGGGGCACAGAAGGGTTAAAAATACCCTGGGCCAGGCTGGGGCACAGCAAGTGGCAGTGTCCCTTCCCTGCCACATCCCATTCTCAGAAACCCACCTCCCCTTGCCCACCTGCCGGGGGTTTGGCTGTTTGATGGGGTGTGGAGTGCCCGAAAAAGCCACCCCGGAGGCGTGGGCTGGGTACTGGGGCATCGCCTGTGTGACCACTTGTCTTGGCTGAGGATCACTTGTCCTGCTGCCTTCAGAAATTAAGGCTTTGAGTGTCAATACCTTGTGCCATCAGCACAGGGAGTCTACTCCTGCTCTCCAGTCCAGCCCTGCAATCCCAAAATGGGATGCTGCTTTTCCTCTTTGCCCATCTCTGCTCTCCTTAGGAGGGTTGGAATGAGATGATCTTTAAGGTCCCTTCCAACCCAAACCATTCTCTGATCTTCAAGAGCAGTTCAGCAGTGGCAGGAGCAGAGCTAACAGTCCCAGGGAGAGCCACAAAATCATTGAGGTTGGAAAAGACCCTCAAGACCACCCTACAAAGGAAGGTCACAAAATCCCCCTTGTGCACCCAAGGACCAATGAGGAGCACGAGCTGCAAACCTAAAAGGGTTAAAACTTCTGGGGAGAAACCCAAACTTTGATCCTCCTGCAAAATATCCTTGGTGAAACACTGCAGGATGCTGGGCAGTCATGTCCCACTCTCTCCCTGCCTCTGACATCAATGACTTATGCAGGGGACACGATGAGGTGACATCAGTAGCAGCCCCCTCTCCAAAACCCTCAGGCAGTGACACCTGGGAGAAACCCAGGGACATGAAGCACCAGTGACACTTCTTTGAGTCAGCTCCCTGGTGGAAAGGTTGGGGGAATTACGAGTCATAAATAAAGTGCTGAGAGAAGCTGACACCCTCCCCAGGCAGGAAGAGGGGCAGGAGGAGCATGCCTGGGCTCCCCATCCTGGGCTAACTGCTGCCTTCTCCCAGGGAGGGCCTGGAGCAGGGTCAGAATGGCATTACAATGGCCAGATGAGTAATTCTGGTTTGAGCCTCACTCACTGCATCACCACTCCTGGGATTTCTTTCCTGATTTTTTTTTTTTTTTTTTTTTTTTTTTTTTTTTAATTGAAGCAGACAAAGAGGGTGCTGGAGGCACAACGGCTGCACGGACTCTGGCCGACCTGACCTACTCTAAAATAAAGCAGTGAGGCTTCAGTTATTGCTGTCTAGGGATTCTCCCTCCCCCTCTTCATCATCCATCATTAAACCTTTATTGCTGTGACACAGCACTGCCAGAGTTCACCGCATTGAGCAACTCCAGTTTCCAAAAACCTTCCCAAAAAAATTCCAAGAGGAGAGGCAGGATCCCAAAATCCCATCTCTTCCCTCCGCTGCCTGGGCAAAGCCATCACCCACTGAAAGCTGGATGCGGGAGACCCCCTCCTGCTCCTCCCTCCTCTCCAGGGTGGGGTTTAATTAACTCGGGGAGGCCAGACCCTGGATAAACAGCCTGGCTGTGCCAGCTGCGGCAGGTCCTGGCTCGCCACATTCCTGTGCCGTGCCCCAGCGCCGCCGAGCTAAGCTGTGGTGACAGCAGGACCCACCAGCCCATGGTGTCCAGCCAAGCACAGACACGTCACCAGGTGTCCCCTCCCCTCAGCCAGCTGCACCTGCACCCACCGAAAGTGACGGTGACCCTTTGGTTTTGTCAAGCTCGATGCTTTTCATCCTTGGGTTTCATTCTGGGGGAAGTGCTCCAGATTCTCACAGAAATCCCTTCTGGCTGTTGAGCACAGCTTGGAAGAAATGCAGGGTTGATCCCGCTCTCATCTTCCTCACGGGGACAAAGTGTCCCCAGCAAGGCAAAGCACCCTGTCGGGATACAGCTGAGATTCCTCACTGGAGGAAATGCTCACAAGAAGCTATGGCTGTCCCACCCCTGGAAGAGTTCAAGGACAGGTTGCACAGGGCTTGGAGCAACCCGGGACAGTGGAAGGTGTCCCTGCCCCAAACCATTCCATGATTCCATGACTGGGGAGGCACCAGGATCCTTCACTCCTGAGCATTGTAAGGCAGAGAGCCCAGAAATCCCTGCCAGCTGACCCAGGGCTGAGCATCAACCCTGTGCCTCGTAGGTGAAATTAAGAATTTGTTCAAAAACAACACTGTGAATCAAAGAGGGTCCCAGACCAGAACTGCCAACGCCAAGCACAAGCCACACTTTGAAACCCAAGTTCAAAATCCACTGAGTAAAAGATAAACAAAAGCCAGGCTTAAGCTTGCTTAGCCAGGAGGCCAAGCTACCCCAGCACAGATGTCTGCCCCAAAACACCCAAGAATTTGATTCCATGAGCTCCGTGGCCCAGGCTGATGGGTGCTTCTTGGCCAGACAGGACCAGCCCATGCCTGAGGCTTTCTGGCACCTCTGCTGCCAACCAGCAAACCTCACCTCTGCTTCTTCGGCGTGTAAAGGAGGATGAGCCACTTGCACTGAGCAGCACAAGCTTTATCCCATTAGTTTCACGATTTTTGGGGTTCTTACTCAGGGTCATCCAGCTGATCAGGGCTTGCTGGTGATGGAGAAAAAGCAAGGCAGAAACCCCCTATGCATCCATGTGAGTGACCCCCCCCCTCCCCCCCCGTCTCATCTGTACCTGGGGAATCACTTCCCTGGGGAATTCTGCTGTTTGCCAAACTAAATCCACAGAGCTGTTATGTTTAGAAACATCTCAACTGTAGCTCATTTGATTCCAGTCATTAAAATTTAATATTAGCGTAAGCTTTGAGAAACCTGAGCTGACAGCAGAGACAGTGGAGGGGGAAGAAGTGCCCCAGCCTGGAAACTCCTACGAGCAGCTCTTGCTGGTGCCTGCCACTTGTCCCTCGTGCTGAAGAGCCCAACTTGGCTGTGTGAAGCTCAGCACAAAGATTCTCCCAGCTTTTAGCACCTTTTTACTCAAAAAAGAAGCTCCTCAGAGAGGCAGCTATGGAATGAGAGCCACTTGGGTTAAACTCCCGCTGGAGATCAGGAGTTAAAGATGAGGTTCCTTTGCTCTGACAGCTTAACATGAGCTAAACCCATGTTATTTCTTCTGTGGCACAGCTGGATCCAAAGCGATCCATAAGGATGTCCATATAAGCACAGGCTCCAAACCACAGAAATGCCTTTCAGCTGCACTTGATCTCACCAGAAAACTCGGGGCTGAATTCGATGACCCCTTCAAGTCTCCTCCAGATGGGGTTTCTTACAATCTTGCTACAACCAACCAGTCCCTGCCTAGTTTTCCCACACTCCCTGAACTCCAGCTTCATCCTGGATCATTGTCCTGGCTCCTGACGGCCGTGGGAGCTGGTGAGGACCCATCCCCAAAATCGAATCTGCTTGTTGACTGAAGCAAAACCCCTCCTGCAAACAAAGCTTCCCCCTGAGCACAATCCAACAGCTGCTTCCCAGCCTCCTGCCTCGGAGGAACCCAGCCAGGAGGAAAACTTACAGCGGGCTCATCCATCCCAAAGCCAGGATTAGTCCCTCTGTGACCTGAGAAAGGGGCTGGGGGGGTGGAGAGAGAGGAAATGCACAAATGGCAGTTTTCCAAAAGTTAAGGAGGTTGTGGCCTTTTGGGGAAAGAAAAGGGAAAAGAAAAATACATGGGAAGCTTCAAATATGAGCTGCTTCCAAAGTCATCCGTTCCCAGCCTCCACCAGAGCCTTCAATGTATCTCCTTTATTAAAATCTGGACACAATGAGTCCAGAAGTGCCCACCTTTGTCAGGGCTCCACTGGCAACTTGCCTGGAGCCCCGGGGGCTGTGCCTGATTTGCATCTCATTTACACAGATGTTCATTAAAATTAATGCCTTAAGACATAATATCTGCCTGCATTTGAGCCTTCTGGACAGACAGAGCGCGACTGCTCCCAGAGAGCCCCCATCACCCCATCCATCACCCCATCCTCCCCCCGGAGCACTGCCAGCATGAGGAGCTCCTCTGCTCCACCAGGATATTCTGGGCGCGCCCCTGGTTTGCAATCCAAGGAGGGCAAGAGTTGTGATATTGTCTTAGAGAGTTAATTTATTGGGAAATAAAAGCCTGGTGCAAGCAAGAGAAGCCCCCCAAGCTCCCCACGGAGCACGAGCCAGGCTTTTCTACAGCTCTCCCTCTCCAGTCCCCGCTGATGCTCTTCCACATGCAGATCAAAATCTGGGATTGTATTTCCCTTAGATAGGAGCAGAAGGTGAAGCTTTGCCAAGATCAGCTCTGCAACCGTTTGGATTTGTGCAAAAATCCCTTGGGATGAACCGTGCATGGGAGGAATGGAGGAAAGGGGGAGCGAAGGAATGCTGCTGTAACCACGATTGCTCCATCCTCCACTTGTGCTTCTCCCCTATTTCACTCCCAGCCATTACACAGCAAAACCTTCCCACCACTGCTGCAGCTTTCACTTTCCCACCCCCAAAGGCCTCAACTGCTCCACGTGGCCTCAGTGGCCAACGAATGACTCTTGGTAAGGACACCTCAGAGCCCCAAACCCCCTCAGCTCAGGTCACCCACACCTTAAAGGGTCATCCTCAAGGTCACTGAGTTGTGGACCACGTGCAAACACCACGGTGGGTTAAGCTGCTCCTGCCCAGTCTGGGTTTTGTCATTGTTCCTAATGAGAGCTGCTCAGCCAGGAATAATCCCTTGTTCTGCAGGAAAGGTTCACTGATTTTAAGGACTCAAATCTCCTTTTTGGATATATTTGTTCCAAGTGACTCTGTGGTGTTTAATGGTGAATCGAAATCCTTCTCATCAACATCAGCTCAAAGCAAACTGCCCAACACAAGCAACACCATAAGGTGAGGTCGAATTTGTCCCATAAATACACTTCAGCTCTTTTTGTTTTTGGATAGGCAAAACCCAAACCAGGAACAACTTGTCCTGGTGAAGGTTTCACAGAGCTGCTCAAATGGTGGAACGTGATCAATTAGCCATGAGATGAAAAGTAAATGGCTGTAAAGCTGCCTCTCCCTCCCGCCCCCCCATTAACACCAGGAAACAAGCAGCCAGATGTAAATCAGCCCAATCATCAACTCCTGAGCACATCAGGAATAGAAGTTTCACAGCAAGAGAATTTCTAAGCCGTGTTAATATAATTAATGTAGTGTAACAGCATGACCAAACATCATAATACTGTATAGAAATATATCAAAACACACTCTTCCCTCTCTCAAATCTTGATGGTCTCCATCAGCTCCTTGCTGGAAATGTGAACAGCCCACATAAAACTTCACCTTGGTTTTATTTCCTGAGTGTACTCCTTGTCTCACAGTTTATCTGTGGCACTTTTTGTACCCAAAGATCCCAAAATGGACGTAATGTGTGACCCAGACCGAGTGAACAACAAACAGGAACAGTGAGCCAGGCAGAGCCAGACCTACAGGAGGATCTGGTCTGGACTAGACTCTCAAAAAGTGCAAATTCACAGCCCAGGTGGACTCAAACCCCTCCCTTCCTCCTCCAAAATCTAAATGCCAGCCACCTCTACCAGCCCACGAGGTGCTGGCACGCCAACATCACACATCACCAGGAGAACAGGGATTTTCCTGCCAAGCCCAGAATCTTTCCACACCTTTTCACCACAGACTATCAAGTCCACCAGCAGGATTACACATTCTCCAGAGCAAGGATGTTACAGTGCAAACCCACTCAACAATCACAGCAACAAACAACGAAGATGCCGCGGCTTGAAGCCCACAAAAAACCACAACGCCAAAAAACCACTTTAAAAAAAAACTAACAAAACACAATAAAAACCAAACCATTGTAGAATCAAACTCACCTTGAAGTCTGCCAGCTGCTGGTTGATGGTCTCCACCTCTGTCCCCACCACCCACTGCAAGGCCTCATTCTCCTCAGCCGCCGCGGTCATGTGGCTGAGCTCCTTCAGGCGGCTGTAGAAGTCCTCGACACGGGACAGTGTGGTCTCCACCTGCTCCTGCCGGTTCCTCCCTCTCTCTGTCAGCTTGCTGCACTGCTTGCTCAGCGTCTCCAGCTCCCGCTTCAGCCCCACCAAGTCGGGGCTGCCCTCGTCCTCCAGCATTTTCTTGCACTCACTCTCGGAGGACTCGATGTCACCTTTCAGGCGGAGCAGCTTGCCCAGGAAGGCACGGATATCCTCAGCCTGGGACTGGAGGCTGTCAGAGTCTCTCCCAATGGGGCCCATGCTGTCCAGCTCATCATCCAGATCTGCCAGCTGGGAGAACATCTCCCTGACCCTGCTGTTGAACTGGCCGATCCCTTCCAGTTTGTTTTCCATGAGAGCACAGCAGTCGTTGACTTTCTGCTTCACAGCCTTGAAGTCCTGCTGAGCCACCTCAGCTTGGCTTAAGAGCTGGGAGCAGTCGGATCCGTCTGGAGCATCTTCTACCAGACCTTGAGTGAGGTTTTTCAGATAATCCACTTGTGGCTCCAGGGCCTGCAGCACCTCCTGCTGCGCTCTGAGCTTCTCCAAGTTCTTGTTGCTGCAGGCTTGCGGCCCCAAGGCATCATAGATCTCCAGCTGGTGCTTTGCCCCTTCCAGCTTCTTCTCGATGTTCTTGAAGCTCTCCTGGAACTCCTTGAGCCTCTGGGACATTTCTTCAATGGAGCCAGTCTTGGTTTGCAGCTCTTCTGTGATGGCATCCATCTTCTGGTTGATGCCGGCCTTTTCATCACGGATGTCATCCTCGTCCGTTTGGGAAGCGTCAGTCAGGATGTCAGCAGCACTGTTGAGCATCTCCAGCAGGGACCGGCGCTTCTCTACGTCACTCAGCATGGCCTTGGACCTCAGAAGAGTGGCCTCCAGCTGCACTGGATCCAGAGTTACCTCCAGCTCTGCCATCCTTGCCTTGCAGTCCTCCACCCATGGCAGGAGGTCGTCCGCATGCCGCTGGTACTTCTGAGCTTTCTGCAAGCAGTCCTTGAGCTTGGAGTGTCTGTCAGCAGCCTGTTTGCTGAGCTCCTCCCAGTGTGTTTTCAGGCTGACCAGCTGGTTCTGCAGAGTGGTCTTCTCCTCCCCAGGCTGGACGGAAAGCAGCAAAGATTCTCCCTCAGCCACAATCATCTCATAGGAGCCGCTATGTTGGTTGAGGCTCTTCTGGAACTCTTCTTGCTCCTGGATTTGGCTCTGCAGCCTCTCCAGTTTGGCAGAAATCGGTTGGCTCTGGGCTTGCTGGCACCTTTTGTCATCCAGCCAGGTCCTGAGTTCATCAAACATGTGCTGGAACTGCTGCGAGCTCGCGAGCGCAGTCTGCAGTCGGTTCATCCGGTCGGCTGGAATGGCAATGAGATTAGATGGTGACAATTAAGCTCAAATCAAATAAGCAAAGTGCAATTATTTAAAATCATCTCAGATGCACCAACTGTGTTTTGATTAACAGGAAGGAGCTTTCCATTGCATCACCAGCTCCTTTTTGCTCACTGATTCATAAATTTCTTAAGTAGTAAAAGGCAGCAGTAATGCAGAAATCTCAGCTCTCCTGATCAGTCTCTAAATGTAACCTCTCAGAAACCAGACGATGCACCCTAAGATCGGAGGGTGGCCTGGGGTTTAGGAATTTAGGAACCAGGTTTTTTTTCCAAGCACATGTCACCCTGCTTGGTGAAGAGCCCCATCAGTGGGACTAAACACCTCTGCTCTTTCCCCAGGCTCAGGTATTTCTGGAGCTGGAACTCTCCCATGCTTGGTCCCACATAAAACAGCCATGAAGAATCCTAAAAAGTGATAAATGGTGCTTTCCCCTATTATTTTCATAAACCCAGTGATAGGAGAGCCCTTGGGAAAAGAGCAGCAGTGGAGCTTGACACTCCAACATCTCTTAAGCAGTTTCTCCTCCATCTCACCTGCTAGATCTTCCAGCCCTTTGAGGGGAAGTGCCACCGTCTCCAGACGTTTCCTCAACTCATCTTTGAGGTACTGCTCTCCAATCAGAACGGAGAGGTCATCACAGAGGGTCTGAGCCTCTGAGATCTCTTCTTCCAGCTGCTCCAGGTCCGAGCGGATCTCACTGGTCTCCTCCAGCTGCTGTTTGACAGCATCAGGCTGGGTGCTGATGGCAGACTGGCTGCTCAGGCGCTGCCCAACAGCCTTCACCTTCTCTGAGAGGCCCTGGAGAAGATCCTGGTACTGGGTGCTCTTTACTATGGCTTGGTCGATCTGGCTGGAGCGGGAGTTGAGGCGCTCCATGAGCTCGGACCATTTCTGGTTGATCCCTTGGAGCTCATCCCGCACCTGGCTGGTGGATGGAGAAACATCTCCAGGCCCAGTCAGGATGCTCTGAGCTGCCTGGTTGAGCTGCTCGTGCTGTTGTCGGCGAGCTTCGAATTCCTTCAGCATAAACTGGAACAGAAATAAAATAAAAATGTTTGCATAAAACTGACAGCTCCAAGTACACACAGTCAAAACAAACCAGACCTCCAGGGGCTTTATCCAGCCCATGGAATCAGCAGGAACAGGCCCTGGGATGGAACAGCAGTTGGGCTGAGTAGCTCAAGATTTACTATGACCTTGGAAGTTAAAAAGCTGGGAGGGGTCTGTGACTTCAGGACTTTGCTCTCTCTCTTATTTGTCTTGTAATGTAGCATAAACCACTTAGATGAGATGCAAATCTAATTATCTCCACTGGGGCTTTTTTGCTCCATGATGTGGCTGGTTACAGCCATGTTAGGATTTGGAAGCAGGAGGAAAGAAAGGCCAGGCTGGCTGGCAGAGGGGCAGCATTAGCAAGTCCTGCAGAGCGTCAGCACAGCCCTTGTTTAAAGCAATTCCACTCTCCAAGAGGGGCCAATTGATTCACTGGTGAGTCAATCCAGCATGGGAAGGGAGCTGATCACCGCACCCTTTTCAAGTTACTCACAGCAGTTTGGGCTCAACAGGGTTTGGAGCACTTGGAAGAGCAGCCACAAGGTCTCTGAGCACTCACTGCACATCAGAGCACTCACAAGACAAGCACACCCTTCCACCTCCCTCCTGGATGAGGCGCTCTCCTCCATCCACGAAGACACAACCCCCTCTCACCTGGACCTGCTGCTTCTGAGCACTCAGCATGTTGGGGTCGATGGAGAGGGGGCCCAGCACACTCATCATCAGCTCCTTCTCCATGAGCCAGGGCCGCAGCTGGGCCTCGGCAGCCTGGAATGTGGCCAGCTGAGTCACCGACTCCTCCAGCTTCTGCTGCCTTGCTGCTGTGGCCTGGCTGGCCCTTTCCCACCTGCAATCTGAAGCACCACCTCTTGTTGGCCATGGTCAAGCTGCTGGTCAGCTCACCCCTCCATTCACAAGGTTATTTTCCCCTCCCCATGGTTTGGCGGAATCTCTGTTTTCCAATAAAACTACTGTGGCTCCATCTGCTCTTCACCTGATAAAGCCATTACCCAAATCTAGTGGCTGCATGGTCTGGAAGCTTCTAGAAGACCTTGCAAGCAGGATTTCTGTGCTCTAGTCACTATTGCCATGAGCTGGGCTGACCTTGGGTGAGCTATCTCACATCCCTGGCCTGATAAATGAGGATACTCTCATGTGTACCTGTCCTCATACAGCACACTCAGATCTCCTGGATGGAGTCAACACATTCCTGCTACTTCAAAGAAGGGAATCTCTGGGCTTCTTTTTGAACACACAGCCTTGTTTAGTCAACACTTAATTACCTAGGATAGCCTCACTAATGACTAGAATTTTGTATCAAGCAGTGAAGCTTTTAATCAAAATAATCAACCTGTGCCACTAACACATTTCCCCCCCACACCCTTTTTTTTTTTTTTTTTTTTAAAGCAATTTAAGGTGGCAATCCTTTCAAATCCACATCCATCACAGAGATTTCATTAATCACGACAGTGCTTGTCTCAGGAACACCTTCCACACCAGACAGCTCAGAGATAGATTTGCTATTTACTGAATTTTAATTAGAAGTGACTCTGCTCTGGCGTGACTTTGGGGTCGCTCCACACTCCTGAACCACGTCTAACGTGATGTTTGGAGACAGAAGCCTCATTAGTGCTTCAGGGCACTTACTCAGGTCTTCCTGCATCTTCTTCCAGTTCGCTGCTTCTGGGGAATCTGGATATTTCTCCAGCAAGCTAGAAAGTGCTTCCTTTACCTTCTGGATCTTCCCAGAATTCTGTTCCAATTCAGCCAGAAATGCCTGGAAAATAATGATTTGAACTTCCTCAGATACAGGGCAAAAGAATCTCTGAGTAGGAATGAAGCAGCAGCCACAAGCTGGAGCTTGATAATTTGTGTTCTTTGCTCTTTAATTAAATCAATTTTTTAGCAATATTGTGAGCTAACTTGGCTGCAAGGGCAGGGAAAGGCTGGGAATTGCTTTCCAGGAGAAGCTGGAGTGACCCAGCAGCAAGGGCTCCAAATAATCTCTTTTTCCCTCTAAAATCAAAGGTGAACTTTTGGCTGGTGCTCCATGGGTCTGCCTGGAATTCCTGATCTGGGATTTCCCTTCATTAACTCAGGGCAAACCCTTGTGCTTAATTCTGTGCAATAAAGCACATCTTTGGGAGATGCGTGGCAGAGGGGTAGAACTGGGCCCCTTTGTGATTCTATGACCCAGGCAGCAACTGACAGAACAAGAGGACACGGTCTCAAGCTGTGTCAAGGGAACTATAGGTTGGATATTGGGAAAAAGTTTTTTACAAAAAGGGTGATAAAGTACTGGAATGGTCTGCCTGGGGAGGTGGTGGAGACACCATCCCTGGATGTGTTTAAAAAAAGACTTGATGTGACACTAGGTGCCATGGTTTAGTTGAGGTGTTAGAGCTGGGTTGGACTCAATGATCTTGGAGGTCTCTTCCAATCTGGTCATTCTCTGATTCTGTGGCCCCAGAAAGTCGGGAAGAGAAGTTCACCTTGTTATGCTCAGCCTGAGCTCTCATCATCTCCGTCTTTGTGGGCGAGGAGGAGGCTTCCAGCTCGGACAGCGTCCGTTCCTTGGACTCCAGCCACTTGAGCATGGAGCTGGCCTCCTCCTGCACCTCCTGCATCCTGTCCAGCATGGCCGAGAGCTGCTGCTGGCGCTCCTGCAGCGCCGTGCCAAGCGCCTGGTACCGCCGGCTCACATCCGACACGTCACACTGGATCTCCGTCAGATCTGTGCCCGAAAAACCAGCCCGGGGTCAGCACCACTGCCCATGTCCTCCACCTCAGGCTAACAGGTTCTAACTCAGCCCCAGGCAGCCACACACAGCCCAGATGAGGATCAAGAGGCCATGTTATGTCCGCTCTGCCTGCAGAGCGACGTCTCATCATCCTCACCTCTCCTGCCACAGGGGATTTTCCACTTGTCCCCCCTATGCCCTTTGACAGTTTACAAACAAAGCTCTCTGTGAGCCTGATGCAAACTGAGCCCCCTTTTTATAAAGCCACTGCTAATACAAGGTTAAGTAATTTGGCACCAAGATATGAAGCCATTTTTATGCACCTATTACCTCGTTGAACTGGCGAACTAACAGCAGATAACGGGCAATAATTAAAATTGCTCTTCAAACTGGAGGGTTGGATGCCATTATAATTCCACAGGACCAATAAATTTAATTGCAGGCCTTAAAATGATCTCCCATTTATCAGCTCCTAACACCACCCTGACGAGGTGTCAGGGTGCTGTCACTCACCAAGGCGGCCCCCCTCCGTCCTTCAGCTCGACCTCCACCCTCCATCACAGCAGCTGAGAATTCCCAACCCATTGCCAAGCTCATTTCCCTTCTACCGGGATGATGACAGTGTCACATTGAGGTTTGTATTCCCAAGGAATGGAAATGCATGGACAAAAACGGGGCAGGGGGACGGCTCAGCGATGTTGACAGCGAGCTCACCTTTGCATGTGTGGTATCCATTCACGCTGCCTCCTGAGCCTCCTGGGGTGGGCAGAGTGGCACCTGGGCAGAGGGGACAGGGGCAAGAGGGACAAGACAGAAGCATTAGCAATGCAGACAGCACATGGTGAATGGCTGCTGCATGACAGGGATCACCAAGCACCAACATGGCATCTCCACTGCCCACCTGCCCAGCACTGGGCATTAATTTGGTTTAGAATCCCTTTATCTCTACTCCTCCTGCTCTCCTCACTTTTCTGGAGCTGCTCCTGGCTTTCTGGAGCTTCTGAAGCTTCTGGAGATGGGCAGCTCTCCCAGCATCCCAACATCACCCAGAGAGCAGGGATAATGTGGCTCCTGCATGGGCTGCAGTACTGGGGACCACAAGCGTCTTGCCATGTGCTACCCTAAGCATAATTTTGTGAATTACATCCAATAAAACTGCTGAATGCCTTCCATGAAGGGATTAATTCCCTCATATCCTCCTTTTTTTAATGGGATGAAACTATTCAAACCAGCCCTGTGTTCATGCTCTCTTTGCCCAGAGATGCAGGATGCACCAGTGTCTTCTCTGGACACCAGATGTCACAACCAAAGTGACATTGACATTTTCAGTCAAGACTCTTTTATAACCACATATTTTAAAGCTTTCATGGATGTAAGGGGTTGCACCTTTCATCACTCACAAGCCTCTCCCCACTTCTAATGGTTTTCCAAAGAATTGCTCATGAACTTAATCCTAACAAACATATCCAGACTGTAAATTCCCATCAGTGATGAGAGTCCAGGGACTTGTTCTCACAAGCTGGAAGACATCTTTGAGCTGGTTTCCAAATGAACCAGACATAATCTCATTGCCTCACAGACTTGAAGCCAAAAGGGAGACCAGTAAATCACATCTGCCTATCGCAGCCCCAAAGGTCATCCAGATATGAAACCCAAATGCTGGAAGTTGATTAAAACAACTCCAGCCCCCAGGAGGCTGAAGAACATCACCAGGAGAGAGCAGGAGCCACTTCCACGAGCTCCCAAGCTCTATCAGAGAGTGATATGTGTCTGCACAGCAAACACAAGGTAATGTAGAGCTCATTAGGCTACAATTAATTAAGCCAAATTAGGATGATGCATTAAAGCAATGAGCACCAACGATTCAACCAGTGGGCTGAGCCTCACCATACTCAGATCACCACAGGCCCTCTGAAGGGGGAAATAACCCCGATTTTTGCTCAAGGCAGGCTCAGAGAAGACACAGCGGTAACAGCAGAGTTGTCCTCAGGAGCATCAGCCACAACTCACCTGCCTTGGGTGGGGTGTTGGGGGCCGTAATCTCCACGATCAGGTTCTCCAGGAGGGTCCCTCTGCGGCCAATCTCCTCTACTTGGGACCCCTTCCCCTTCCATTCCTCCAGGAGATCCTGCTCAAAAGCAAAGTTTGGGATTGGAGGCCACACTTGTTTGGCCACAGCCCTTCCTCCCTCTCCTGTCCCCTCTGGTGACACAGTGACACCGGGACACAGCACCCAGGGAACCAGCCCACGGCTGCATTGGGGAAAGCGGGTGTGACACATCTATTTTTGCCAGGGGGGAATCAAACAGCAAAAAGCTCTTCCCAACTAATGGGTCTGCTGAAGGAAACCTTCTCCCTCCCACCATTCTGGGGACATCCCTCCTCCCCCTTCCTGCAGAGCCCAGCCTGGATGAACCCATTCCCACTGCAGGGTGTGAGGGCTGTGGGTGACTCAGCAGAGCTGCTCTGCCTCTGAGTCAAACTCCGGGCACATCCCAATTTATCATATCCCTGTGCTGGAGAGCAGCGGGGGCTCGGGTGACAGGAGGCCACCTTCCACACCTACCACAGGAAACACCCAGAAAAACTTAGTGTGCTTGGGTCTCTCACTCCCAAATCCCACTCAGAGCAGGCACAGGGAGTGACAGGAAACCTCTCACACTGCTCCCTGCTCTGAAAGCCATTGGATGCACACTGAGGATTCCTTAAACCACCTCCCAGGCCTCTCTGCTTCTTAAGATTTGTTGCACATTCCAGCATTTCAATGCTTTCCCAGTTTGATTCCAGCTTCCCTTGGCCCACCTGGATCTGCTGCCTGCGCTGCTGCAGCTCCTGGGTGCCCAGGGAGGTCTCAGCAGGTGGAATTTTGCCTTCGCTCTCCCTCAGCCACTTCCTCACGGCGCCAACCAGATTCCGAAATTCATCCAGTTGCTCCTGGCAGGATGATGCATCCTTTTCTCTGGGAGTGAAAAGGTTTTGGAGAGTCAGAGCTCGTGCTCTGCCTTGCAATTATCCCCTCCTGAATGCAGCATGGTTGTGTCTCTAGGAGCCCTTTTTAAAATTATTATTATTACTATTATTAGATGTTGCCTGGGAACAGCACAAAAATGAGGCGCACCCGGTGCCAGCCCCTCACTGCTGCTGACCCCCTCAAATCCTGGTTGGTGGCACTTTTGGGCACCCCAGTGGTGGCCAACAGCCATGGGACCACCACTGCCAACCTGCCCAGGCTCTTTGTCCTGGGAAAAGCGATGCTTTTGGGAAGACAGGGTTCATTCATGCCTTGTCTCCCCAGGCACCTGCATCCCGGGGGGAGCCCAGGCTGTGCTGCCTCTCCTCCCTGGCCAGAGTTCCATCCATTGAACAAGGCAGCCTCTGGATGCGAGTCACAGGCCCCTCTGGCTCATCTTTGCTGGCCCCAGCTGCAAGCAGCCTGCACAGCACTGAATTACTGGGGATTATTGGGAGTTTCACCTGCTTTTCCCCACCACCTTCCCTCCATTCCGCAGGGATTTCAGAGATACAACCAGAGAGGTGTGACTCCTGGGATGCTGTCACTCTGACCCTGCTCAAGCTCCCTTTTATCCCCGTTTCAGGGCACTCCAGGAACAGGCAGCTCTGCTGTCACCTCACTCCCAGCACCCAGCAGGAGGCTCTGGGATGGAGCTGTGGCAGCCCACATGCCGGGAGCTGGGAAGCACAGAGCGCCGGCTCCTGCTGCAGCAACACCAGAAATTTTTCACAACGCCCCCAGCCAAGGCTTTTTTTAAAGCGTCAGCTGGAGTAGAGCTGCCTCAGGATCCTGGCGTGGGAGGAGGGTGGCAGGAAGAGTTGGAAAGGAGATTTCCACAGGGTCTTGTTCAGACCATGAAGCCACCCCCAAGCTCCCCTCCCTGGGACTCACCTGTCTATTGCCACCTTTTGTAGCTGCAGGAAATCTTTCTTGAGGCTCTGCAGCTTCTCCTGCTGCTGGAAGGTGCTGGGGGCAAAGCCACAGGAGCTCAGCTCCTCAGCCAGGTGCTCCAGGGTGGCCAGGTCCTCTTGGTGCTGCCTCATCTCTGAATTCAGCTCCTGCCAAGAGGAAAGGGTGATGCTGACTGTTCCCCACCAGAGGGCATGAACTGGACAGTCCCACGTCCTGGAGAGACCTTCTGTGGGCAGTGCCATGCATGGCACCAGTGCCAAATGTTGGGCACAGCTCAGTGCCACCTGCTCCTCCAGCTCAGCAAATACTTTGAGCAGCTGCAGGGGCAAATCCCACTTTCCCTGTTGCTGGTGACTGGGATGGGATGGGAGGCCCTAGACCAAGCCAAATCAACCCCTCCCCACAGCACAGGTGTCTGGTTTTGTATCATCTTCCACCATTTCTGAGACTGTGGATGAAGCATCCCCTGTAGCAGAACACTTGTGGGAAGCCAGAGGAAGGAACCCATGCACAGGCACCATGGCCCACAGCACACCTGAAAGTGTCCAAGGCAACCTTGAGCAACCTGGTCTAGTGGAAAGTGTCCCCGTCCCTGAGAGGAGACCTGGAATGAGATGATCTTTCCAACTCAAACCATTCCAGGATTCCCTGATTCTGCACTGCCCTCACTGCCAGCACAGGGATACTTTCCTGTAGTAACCCCATGGAGTCTTTAATTGGTAGAATCCTGCTGCATTTGGACTGGATCCTAAAAGCCTGGCCACAGATCGCACCTGAAAATCAGCCTGGCTCCTGGGAGATGTTATCCCCTTCTCCCACAGCTGGGAACAGCTGGACCCTGCCTCAGACACCTGGTGCAGATAGAACCTCCTCCCTCAGTGCCTCACCTGGATGTGCTGGGAGAAGTGAGCGATGTCGTGGTCCGGCTGGTTCCCAGACGCCAACATCCGCGTCCTGCTCTCCGTGAACTGCTGCAGCTTCTCCGCGAGCTGCTCGTACTGCTCCACCTTGGGGAGGAGGCCCTTGAGGGTGTCCTCCCGCTCCTGCTGCTGCTGGCACAGCCTCCCAAAGTGCTCTGTCACCTGGGCCAGCTTGTCCTGCAGGGCAGAGGCCGTGGGGCTGTCAGCGGCCTCCATGAACCGTGTCACCATCTCCCGGGTGGCTTCCAGGCTGCTCTTCTGCCGGGCAATGTCCTGCTTCAGCTTCTGTGGGGGGCACATGAGGACAGAGAGGGCTTTTTAAGGAAGGTTCTCGAGCAGAACTAACTGGGCTGCCCTTGGGAGCAGCAGCAGGTGCTTTGACACAAGCACAGTTGGGAAAAAGTAGTTTTATATCCCGGTTTTCCTTTCCTTTCTGACCTGCCCAACATGTTCTGCTTTTCCCTGTGTCTAGAATCTTGTTAGCAAAGAAAAAAATAGGTTTTCAACAAGTCTGTTCGTGACCTTGCACAGTTTGCCCAAAGATGCTGGAGCTGCCCCATCCTTGGAAGTGTCCAAAGTCAGATTGTACAGAGCCCCGTGCAATCTAGTCCAGTGCAAGGTGTCCCTGCCCATGGCAGGGCATTGGAATTAGATGGTCTTTGAGGTTCATTCCCACCCAAATCATTTAGTGATTCTATGAAAATAAAAAGCTTCTGCTCACATTCCTTTTTAGGGTTTTTTCCTGGTGCTTTCAGAACTCAGTAGTTAAACCCCACCAAGCCCTGCAGAGTGAAGGTGCTGATCTGGGGTGCTTGGGGTGAGGGAGCCGAGCCCAGCCTTACCACACTCATGGCAAGCGAGTCCTGGATGGAGGCAGAGGAGAGCACAGCTGGCTGATCCTTCTCCAGGTTCTTCTCAATCTCAGCCACTGACTGGAGGAGGCTCTCCAGGCTCTCCTGGACGCTCTGGGACTGGGCAATGGATTTCTGCAGCAGGTCTGAACGTTCAGACATCTGCTGGGAGAGGCTCTGGAAGCGGCTCATGATGGCATCTGCAGGGTTCAGCACAGAGGACACTCAGTGGTACAGAGCTCCAAGTGCTCACAGAGCAGCCAGGGTCACCTTTGGCACCCCCAGAACTCTCAGTGATGACAAATCCCTGTCCCCAAGCAGCATCTCCTGTCCTCAGCAGCAAGACAAGTGGCCACATCCCTCCCCACATGCAAACACAAACCCCGAGGATGCACTACCAAATGATTACTCCCAAATTCCCCAAAAAGTGACTTATCTTTGCCCCCTCTGGCTTGCTCTCACTCTCCCCAGCCCTCCCTGCCAACACTGCTTTGCTCTGTACCTGTTGTTTCCTGAATGTGGCCGTGGTCTGGGGCTGGCTCCCCTTGGATGTCCAGCAGAGTCCGAGCTCCTTTCTGGAGCTTCTCCACTGGAACCTGGTGCTCAGCCAGGTCTCCCTGCAGTTGCTGTTTTCACACAAGACAAGCCAAAATCAGAGATGGGTCCCAGGAAAGATTCCCACACTCATGGAGCCCAGGGCTCCATTTACACCCTCTGAGGGATCCTCTGCACTTTGTCACTGAATGGTTAACAAATGATGGAAAAATCTATCCCCACACTGCAGGCAGAGCTAGGTCTGAGGGTTTGGCTGTCCCAGTGCTCTGGCACACTCATGGGGGATGAATGTCCCCCTCTATGACCCTCTGGGGTGTCTGCGACTGCAGCCCTGGGTCCTTACTCCAAGCACCTCTCCAGTGTGACCCCACCTGACCTACAGCACCAGAACCTGCTATAGGTGCATCTTTGCTCTCAACCATCAAAAAAACCCCAATGGGTCATATCTCCTCCCTGCTGCTGACTGCTCAGAGCAGCCAAATTCCCATCCAGGCTCCAGCACTTCCCAGGAAACCCCCTAGGGTGCCTGTACCTTGGTGCTGGCAAGTTGCTCCTGCAGCACGGCCAGATCTGACGAAACGGTCTCTGAGAGCAGCTTCCCGAGGGCAGCTTCACTCTCCTGCAGCCACGTCCTGAGAGACTCTGCTACCTCCTGGAACTGCTGGTAGTGATCCAGCAAGGTGTTCAGGTGGGAGCCCAGCTTGGAGCACTGCAAAGGAGCAACGAGAGGTGACAAGGATGCACACAAGTGCTGAGCAATCCGTGGGAAAAGGCACAGAAATCAGCACGAAAGAAAAAACAATTAAAAAAAAAATCAATCTTGCCACAGGCTCAATGAATTACTGGGGTAACATGCAGACTAGCAGCAAGACAAGGGTGTTGCCTAAGTTCTGAAGAAGACAATCCTTGTTCTACAATCTATATCAATGTCCTAGAAGTCCAGGCAGGCAGCTGGGACAAAAATCCCTCTGCTGTCATTGCACAGGACAAAATGAGCACCCAGGGTCCAGCTCGCACAGCTCTTCCCATACCTTGGAGTGCAGCGTGGTGTATCTCTGTGTGGCATCCTCCAGCTTGCTCTTGACCACACTTCTGGACATCAACAGCTGGGATTCAGCATCCTCAGCATCCCCATCCAGAAACTTCTGCCCTGACATGGTGACAAAGCGCAGGTCGCCCTTGTGGGAGATCACATCCTCCGAGAAGCTCCCCTGGCGCCGCAGCAGCTGCCTAAGGGAGGCAGGGTCACTGTCCCCTTTGTACATCCCTTCCAGGTCCTGCTCCGCCTGCTCCAGCCAGGCCTGGAACTCGCTGTGGTCCCGCAGGAACTTCTGGAGCTCGTCTCGCAGGAGCTGCACCCGTTTCAGCTGCACCTCGGAGCGCGACAGCGATGCCGAGTACTGATCCCTGAGCTCGGCCAGCTGCGCCTGCAGCCGCTCCCGCTCCTCTCCGGCCAGGCTGTGCCCCTGCTTGTCCAGGAAAGCCTGAGCTGACTGTGTGGCCAGGATTACGTCCTGCTGCTGGGACAGCAGCTCCTGGTGCTGCGCCTGAAAGATCCAGGGGGCAAAGGTGAGGCTCAGGGATGAGGGTCTCAGCCTGATGCCTTTAAGTTTGAGCTTTCATATTTTTCGGATTTTGTGCTGCCTAGGGGTGCAGTTGTCACCCTCACATTAAGTGTTACTAAGCTCTCTCCACAGAGTAGGTAGACAAAACAAATCCTTTTCCTGCTGAAGACCAAAGACAATGAGTACAAATTTCAGGCCCAAAAGCACAATTGAAGGGAGGAACAAGAAGGATGGGACTTTGCAACCTGAAGCTGTAATTGGACAATTAAACCCCAATATGCAAATGGACCAAAACTTATAAAATTGTGAGACTTCGTGACTGTTTGTCCATTTTGTGATCATTTTGGGTCCACCATGGGTGTAGCACTGGCCAGGCTCTTGTCCTGCCCAAGGTGTACCCTAAAGGCCTTTCAATAAGTATCTACTTTATTCTCCAGCTTTGTCCAGTCTCTGTTTCAGGTCAGCCTTCCCAAAGCATCAGTTTCTGGTGACCCAGATGAGGCAACTGAAAACCCCCTCTGGACTAGAGGAACACACCGTATGTGTGTCTGAGCCTCTGTGTCCCCCAACAGCTGTGGCTGTGCCATCCCTGGAAATGTTCCTGGCAGAATTGGAGCAGCCTGGTCTAGAGGATGGTGTCCCTGGCACATGGAGTGGAACAGAAGGATCTTTAAGGTCCTTTCCAACCCAAACCTTTTCACTATTCCGTGACAAAGCACCAGCAGGGTGGGGAAAACTGGGAACATATCAGGTTGGGCTACAGGAGTTCTGCTCACAGAAGAGTGACTCTCCTGTGGCCATCATGGGCACCTTCTGGACCCTAAGTACACCTTGCCAGGGCAACACACATCCTGCATCTCCTGCAGGAAGCCAGACAGGGTCTTCCTGAGCCTCCTACATGGAGAATCAGGTGTTTCTGACCCATCTGACACCAAGGTCAGGAGGCTTTGGGTGAGATGAGGTGTCAGTGCTGACCTTCAGCCTGTCGTACTGCTCATCCAGGCTCTCAGCAGCACTGTCTGCTCCCACAACGTGGCCATCAGGGACATCCCCAGGGCTTCTTCCTGTCCCTTGATCGACAGGGTGTGGTCTGTACTCTGGGAGCCCTCCTTTCTGCTCCAGCGATGCCATCCAGTTCAAAAGGGAATCAATCTTATTGCTGTTCTCCTCCAGCTCTTTGGCAGCTTTCACCTGAAAGCACAAGGGCTCCAGATAAGAATGACCCAGTTCTTGCAAATTCACCAAACTGCTGCATGGGGGAGGGAGACAAAAATCAGCAGAAGGAAAAAAAAAAAAAAAAAGAAAACCTGAAGAGTTTCCCAGCTTCAGCAAATGCCTGAGACACTCCCAGACCCTTTGTGGCTCTCTGGAAGGTGCAAGGAAGCTGTGAAAACACTCACCCTCACTGCTACACTGAATTTCTCATCCTGATACAACCCAGAGCCTCCACCCCAAAAGGACTGGGATGTGATTGACAATCCTCATCCATTAAGGGTCACCCCAAAGGCAGAGTCAGGGACCTTTTCCTCCTCCATTCCTTCCACAAGCAGCTCATCCCTGGCTGCATGTCTCAAGGCATTTCATGACAGAAATAACTGGTGGAAACCTTGCCCGGAGAATACCCATGGAGGAACCACAAACTGTTTTGTGCTGCATCACCCAGATGGCTGCCAGGACCTCACAGCCTCCCTCAAGCAAAGCCTGATGGCTCTACAGCTCCTGGCACATTACCTTCTCTGTCTCCTGCTGCACTGCAGCACTCACAGCGCTCTCCAGCTCCTTCTGAGCCACCTCTGTCCTCTCCTGCAGGGACTGATACTGCTCCTTGGCACGCTGCAGGTCCTGCTGCAGTGCTGCCAGCTCCCCTGGCTCCAGCTTGGCCTTGTTCTCCTCCAAGAACTGCTCTGTGCTCTTCAGGACGCTGGCGAAGGAAGCGGCTCTGCTGTGCATGCTCCTCTGCAGCTCCTGGGCGGACAATGCCGTGAGGCTCTGGGGGCACTCCTGAGGTGAAACCTCTCCACCTCTGCCCCCCTGATTTTTAAATATCACTGACCTTAACATCGCTCTGCCTCTGCTGCAAGGCAGGCAGGTCCCCTTCTGCCCTCTGCTGCTCTGCCAGTGTGTCCTCTGCCTGGCCCAGCCAGCGGCTCAGCTCGGCCAGACTCTGTGCCCGAGCTGCCTGTTGTTCCTGCAGCGTCTGCGGGCACAGCAAAGGGGACAGGGGGGACAGGGGACAGTCACTACCAGCCCTGCACCTCCTCTCATGCTGCTGAAAGCGAAGGTGAGGTTACAGCTGGAGCAGCTCCAGGAGGCGAGGATGCAGCACAGAAAACTTTGCGGCTCTCCAGGTACTCCCTGTCCAGCAGCAGGTGCTGCGTCCCTGCTGAGCTGGTGGCATCTTTGTCACCATTCCAGGTTTCTGAGGAGCCCAAGGTGCAGCTGCACTGCTCTCCAAGGAAAACTTAGCCACGAGTTTCTGTGCTTTTTCCACTCCACTTTACAAACATTAAAACAGCAGCAGAAACTCACTGAATGAGAGGCAACAACGACCTGGGTCAGGCAGCACTACTGTGGAGCACCAGACAACCCCAAATAAGGGATTTTTAAAATGATCTGGGGTTGGAAAGGGAGCCCTGGAGAGGGAAAGTGTTTCTGTAGCTGATCCAGCTCCTCTTTTTGCTGCCAGAGCACAACACAGAAGCGCCTGTTTGAGCAATTGAGCATGATGTGACCTGAGAGTCCCTGTGACACCCCCATCGCCCTCTGCCAGGGGGGATAAAAGGTTTTTCAGTTTTTCACTGGCATTTTCAGCAAGGTGATGTACAAACTTGTGCAAAACACTGTGCCTGTTTCTCCCAGTCATAAGATAAAACAACAGAAGCAAATCGAAAGAGCCTTCTTAAGAGCTCTTCAGCTGCAAAGCGAATTCTTCCTGGGTTAGGATGGGCGCACACTCAATCTGAAAAGGCAAAGCAAACTGGTTAATACACACACTCCAGAGAAGACAGGCAAAAGTTACAGAGAGCAACTGTTAATAAAAAAAACACATTAATTCTGCCTTGGGTGAGAGGATCCATGCAGTGGTGGGTGCTGCAACAGTGCAGCAGAGAGCTGAGGACTTGTTTTTGTCCTTGCCAGCTGTTTCCCTTGGACACCAATGCCTGATGTATGCAGTAGGTAATAGGCCATTAAAACTGTTGGGTGTCTGTGGTGGCCTCTCTGCACAGGGATTTTGGGGGCAATTGCAGGGTTTATTCCACCCAGCCCCAAACAATTCTATATCTAGCAGAGAACTGCTACCCAGACCTCAGCAGGGCTCTGTATTTTGGGAGCAAAGCAACCCTCTGCCTGGCTGGAAGAAGAAAGACTTTTAGAGGAAGCTCATGATGTGCAGTGAGAACTCCTAAAGTGGGAGTGGCATGCAGGAGAAATCCCAAATTTGAGGTGCCTCAGCTCCTGTTCCTGTGGCTGGGAAGCACTTCAGCGAGCAAAAGGCAGGCAGGGAAGAGATGTCTCACAACCTTCACCTGCTCCGTCTGCTCCACTTGCTGGAGACAGACCTGCAGCACCTCCACCCGTGCTGTCACACGCTCTGACAGGTCCCTGAAGGCTTTCTGCAGCTCATTGAGCAGCCTCAACAGCTGCCTGCTCTGCTGGGGGGTTAAATCCTGGGCATGCTCCGAGATCAGGAGCTGGATGTCAAAGGCAGTGGCATCCAGCTCAGCCTTGGTCTCAGCGAGGGGCTCCTTCAGCTCCTGAATGAGAGAGAAAAGGTAAAACAGGTAAAACGATCCTGCAGCCAGGGCTGTGCTGCACTGCTTCTCATCTGCAGGTACCACAGGAAATATATATCCCGGAAACACCAAGCTCTCCCAAAACAACACTCAGCATGGAGGTGAGAGCATCTCACCCTAGGGATTTTCCCTCTGCACCAGGTGCTGGAGGCACCTCACCAAGAAGTTTCTTGGATGTGTGTAGGGCTGCCCTTGGGTCTGAAGATGACTCAGACCTGGCTAAAGTGACTCCATGTGCTACCAATAGCTCTCAAAGCCTTCAATCCCCTGATTTCCATGCCGAGGTGCCACCAAACTTGGAAATAATCTTTAAAGCTATTGCTAGAAGATGGATAAGGAGAGTGGGCTCCACCTACAGGTGACAGTGACCAGGGTAGATGTGATGGAGCAGCTTCCCAGAGGATGCAGCTCTCTCCTCAACAGCCTGACAGGAATCTCCCCAGATCACTTAGCCACCACCACACACCCTTGCACAGGAGCATGTTCAAACAACCAAACCAGGCCATTTCTTATGGAAACAAGTGACTTTAAAGAACACCCAACACCCAACTCCTGCTGCAGCAGAAGCTAAGGGCAAACCCTTGGTAGGCTCTGGGAGAGAAGCAGGATTAAAAGCTTCTCCTCTGTGCAGAGGGCAGCAAGTTCATCAGCCTGCAGGATTAGGGGCATTGCCATGGTTACCTTGTAGTGCTGCAGGCAGAGATTCAAGCTGTTGGCATCTGTGGCCTGCTGGAAATCACTGTCATCCAGTGACTCCGTGGTGCCAGAGACCCAGCTCAGCAGCTCCTGGAGCCTGCCCTGAAGAGCCTCGTGATGGGCCAGGATTTTAGCCTTAAAAGCAGAAATTCATAGTTTAAAGGAGGAATTTTAGGGAGCTTGTGTGACAGCAGGGGGCAGTTGCCAGCTCTACCTTTTCAGCTTCTGCAGCCCCACAAAGGTTTTGCAGCCGGGACTGCAGGACTTCCTTTGCAGAGCTCAGAGACTTCTGGAGGTTCTTGGCATCCTTCTCCAAAGCCTTCAGTAACTGCTCAGGGACTTCTTCAGGGGGGTTGGCCACAATCCTCTGCACAGCATCCAGCTCCTGATTCACTGAGAAGCTCAGCTCCTGCAACTCAGTGCCCAGAGCCTGAGACAAAGACAGCATCGTTATGTCTAAGACAGGGTGACTTCACCTCCCTGCTGCCAAAACCCAGCAGGGGTTTTGGAGAAGCAGCTCCAAACACTGAGTCTAGGAAGATTCATCACCACCCTGCAGCCCTGCTCAGCTGCCAGCACTCTCCTGCCTTTCTCCAGGCTGTAAAATTCATGTCAGCCAAGCTCAGGCTGTTGTCTGGGCAGGGAGGAGAAGGTGGATGGATCAGAAGGAGGGATGAGGTTTGATATAAAAGCCTATTAAACCTGAGACAAAACTCCCAGAAGCAGGGAGGGGTGCAAAGGCTATGCAGGAAGCTGGAGAGAGGGGGGAAAAACTCTGTCTAACACCAGCCAAGCCTCACTCACCTCTGCTTGCTGCCTTAGGTCATGCAGGGCTGCCAAATTCTGCTCTGCTGGCTGCACTCGTTTAATTCTCATCTCAATATCTCGGAGCATGGAGAGATAAGATATCAGCCTCTGGTCGTGCTCCAGACACATCTTCTTGCTGAACTTGATCTGCAGAATCAGACAGGAAATCAAAGCTTCAAACTTAGGCAGAAAAGGAGACAAAGTGTTATATAAAATTCTTTTTTTTTCCAAGGGAGAAATTTGTTAATAACGTTCCCTCTCAGGGACTTGCCACTTGCCAGCCTTATCTACAAGATTTACTACAGGAAAAATAAAACACATGGCTCTTTTTCCAACATAAGCTTATAAATGGCAAGAGATCTCTTGGTGTTGCAGCAAAAGTGCCAAAAAAAGAGTTCTACTTGTTAGTCATTTAGCAGTAATGCTCCAGCAAAAGGAGCCACAACTAAGCCCTGAGTGTTTCCAGTTGTACATCACTGGCTCCTTTGCCAAATCCACTGCAGCTGATACTGCAACATCCACTCCTCCTGCTTTAGCTGCCCTCTGTGCCAAGATTTAGCATCAAACATCCACAAATAGCTCCGAAAAATTGCCAAAATAGAAAAAAATATTCACTGACCTGGGCTGGTCTCGTGGACTCCCTGGAGGTTTCCAGCAGCTCCCCCTCCATGATCACAGGCAAGAGCAAACCTCGATCACCTGGACCTGGCTGCTTGGTCCTCTCCTGGGGGGTTTCTTCCTGGGATTTTGGGGGAGCAGGGGCACCCCCCTGGTCTGCTCTGAGCTCAGCCATTTGCTCGTGCTGTTTCTCTTCTCCAAGCTCCAGGACTGCAGAGGTTTCCCGAACTTCTGTGGGTTCCTCTCTGATAATTAAGTCACGGGGCAGTTCCTGTGCCAAGGTGGTTGTGCTGGACACATCCTGGATGGTTTCCACCCTGGTGTCTTCTTGAGCCATCCTTTCCTCCAGACTCAGTGCTACCAAGGAGTGGTGACCATCCTTGATCTCACCTTTCACCACCTCTCGAGCTTCCCCTTGCTCAGGGGGCACAGGGAACACCTGAACCTCTCTGGGGGTTCCTGTCTCTTTCCCAGGAATTGTTTTCTTTCCTTTTCTACCCTTGTGCTTGGCTGTGTCTCGTGCCAACCCAGCAGCAGTCTCGATGCCGGATTCATGTTTTGGCTCTGGCACCCTGGAGACAAAGTGCTCCTCCTCACCCTTTTTTCTTGGAATTTCATGGGAAACTGGAGAAGGAAGGAGCTGCTTTTCTGCAGAAGGTTTCTCTGGCTGAGTGCTGTCTCCTGGAATTCTGCCCTGCTTTGCTTTCTTTTTCTTGCTTTTCTGTTTCTGGGTAGGTTTTAGCTCAGTTTCACTCGTTTTTTCCTGATCAGTGGGACCTTCTGTGTGAGAGGTTTCTCTTTCTCTGTGTTTGACAGCTTTTTTCCCTGCAAGTTCATCTCCCACAGGCTCCACAGGAACACCAACCTCAGGGGGTTCTCCAGACTCTGCAGGACCTTTCCCTCCCTTCTCTGGGCTCACACTGACAGATACCCTCGGGCCTGCTGCTCTCTCCTGGACCACACTGGCCACTCTCTCTCCTTGCCCAAAAGTCACCACTGCACCTTCTCCACCTGCTACAACTCCCTCTGCACTTACAAACTCTCTCCTCCTCTCTTCACCATCCTCCTCCCTATGAAGCACCTCGGTGCCCAAGAACAATTGCTCCTTCTCCAAGCCTAGTCTCTCTACTTTCTCTGTCCCTCCATCCACTTCTTTCCTGGATTCCTTCTCCCAGGCTGCTCTCACTTGGGAGCTGCCTTTTGGGATCTCTTTTTCCACAGCTCCTATCACCACTGTCTCTTCAGGGAGAGACACTGTCTCCCACACTGAGGGGTGCTCTGGAGTCATCTCAGCCTTTGCCTGGGGATGATGAAGATGATGATGCTCATCTAGAGGATGGACACCACCCTCTGAAGCTTCCTGGGGTTTTAATTCCCTTTTTGTCTGTGTTTTGGGGGTTTTCTCAGTGGCAGCAGCTGCACTCGGAGCTGTGTCATAGCTCACAGCTTCAGGCTGAGCTTTGGGCTCAGCACCATCAGACTTGGCAGTTCTGGCAGGGGGAATGACACCTTCCTCTTTTGGAGATAATTTTTCTGTTTTTTCCTGTGAAAGTTGCACTTTTTCTACTTTGCAGACCTCAGAACCAACCTTCTCTTTGGTTATTTGCACATCCCGAAGACTGGCAGCTAATTTTTGGCTAATCAGTCCTTTTCCAACAGCTTCCTTCACGGTCAACCTTTTCCCACTGGGGGCATCAACAATTCCCCCAGCCCTAAGCTGGTTGGTGGCGATGACTTTGGCCATGGCCTCATCCAGCATCCCTTGTTCCACAGCTGCCCTCAGAGACAACCTCTTGCTGACAGTGCCCTCCACCACCCCTCCACTGTCTGCCTGTGCCTGCAGCAGCCTCAGGGTGGGCAGGGGGTCCACCTTCCCCAGCTTCATTGCCTCAGCACAGGGCAGCTTGGTCCCTGTCACCTCATCCCTGATGGCCTGGAAGGGATGGACCTCCAGGTACCTCTGCCCAGATTCGATATCGATCTTGCACTTCTTCAGGAACTCCGAGTAGGGAACGATCATGCAGGTCTCGGGGTCTACGATTCCTTCTCTCATTTCTGAAGATGACAGGGCTTTCTCCACCACCTGCTGGGGCACCAAGCCCTCCCGCACTGCTTGACACAGTGCTAGTCTCTGGCCAGAAGCTGGATCAAGAATGCTTCCACTTTCAGCCTGGATTTCCTGCACTTTCCTCTGGAATTCTTGGCTAACAAGCCCCAGTGACACTGCCTGGGGCAAGGGCAGCTTCTCCTTTGTGGCTGGATGGACAAAGTCCTGCAGGACCACACTTTCAGCTTTCCTGAGCTCCTTGCAAAGATCTGGATTGATCAAACTGTGTTTCATCGCATTGTCCACTGAGAGCCTCATCCCTGACACATGATGGATGACTCCTCCATCAGCAACCTGCTTGGTCAAGAGCTGAAAAGCTTTTTCCTTCTCCAGGAGCCCTTTTTCAACAGACTCTGCCACAGTCAAAGGCCGCTTGGTTTCAGGGTCCACAATTCCACTGGTCTCAGCCTGTAAATTGATGAGCTTCTGCCTGGTCACCTCATCAGTGCCTTTCCCCTTGGAAGCCTTCTCCAGCTTGACCAGCTCTGTCTGACTCGTTGGCTCTATGAGGCCCAGGTTTGAAGCCAAAGTCACTGACACTTTTTTGCCACGTTTCAAGTCAACAATCCCCCCAGTAACCACCTGCCCTTCCAAGATCCTCATTGCTGTCTCCTTGTCCAGAAGGCCAATGGCAGCAGCATCCTTGATAGAGTAGACAAAATTGTTGCCTGGGTCAAGGACACCACTTATGGCTTTGTCGGGCATGAGGACCTTCTGGAGCAGCTTCTCATCCATCAGGCCTTCTTCAATCACGTCCTCAGTGGTCAAGGGTTCACACACCTGAGAGTCAAAGAAGCCACTGAACATCTTCATCCTCTCCATGAGCTTCACAGCTGTGTGGCCAGACACCACCCCAGAGGCCACCGCCTCGTCCAGCAGCAGCATCTTGCCCGTCTGCTCATGGACGATCCCACCACTTTGGAGCTGTGTCAGGAGCTTTTCCAAAGTGTCCTCTGCCTCTTGCTCCTCAAGGTCTGGCAGGGATGGTTCCTCAACACCCTCATCACCCAATGCTTCTTCCCGCTCTCCTTCTTCCACTTCCAGCACACTTTCTGTGTCTTTGCTCTGCCTCTCTGCTGGCGCTGCCTCTCCACTTGCAGGGAGCACAACCTCCTCTCCTCCCAGCACACCATTTTCAAGTGTTTCCTCCTTTAGCAAACAAACCTCTCTAACATCTTCTGCCTCTTGTTCAGATACCCTCAAACCCTGAGACCTCTCTGCTGTCATTTTCAGTCCATCTCTACTTTCTGGAACACCCATTGTTATGCAGATTTCACTTTTCACAACCACTGTCCCACTTTCCAATGCCCTCTTCTGATATTCAGGACCTTCCACTCCATCTACTGCAGGAGGCTTGGACTTTCCTTCTGCCTCAATCATCATTTCCACTGTTTCTCTGATTAATCCACTATCAAGGTCACTGGGAGGATCTGGCATCAATAATTTTACCTGATGTTTATCCTTGGTTGTAAAAGTGACCTGTTCTTTTCCAAATTCAGCATCAGTTTCACTCCTGATGGTCTCCTGTTCAGTGGAAATCTGCTCCTGCTCTTCCACACGCAGGAAATCCTCTGCATCTTGCAAGAGGAGACTTTCAGGTCTCTTTACCACCTCCCCATTCTCCAGAGCAGTTCTGGGTGGTAGGATCTTCCCAATTTCACCTTTTGAAGGAGTGAACTGAAGTTCAAGCTGCTGCAAAGCCAAACCACTAGAAGGTTTGCTTTCAAGAGCTGCGTCTGCCTCTGTCTCCTCAAAGCCTTCCTGTGCACAGGATCCATTTTCTTGGCTTTGGATGATCGCTTTGGTGAGATTGTTCAACTCTGCATCCACTAAGAGCACCTTCTGGCCATCGTGGATGTTGATGTAGCTGTGGTTCATCAAGTGGAATATTAGCCTTTCATCATCACTCCTTAGCAGAGGCTCCTCATGACCTGTGGGGCTCCTTCCAGGGGAGCTCTGGCCATGCCTGCTCCTGCTTGGAGAGCCAGCAAGCTGCACACTGGCCATGACATCAGGTATGGCTGTTGATTGCAGCTTCTTCACCACCTCTCTCTCCAGAATGCCTTGTTCCACTGCCTTTTGCCAGGACAGCACCTCTGTGGTTTCTGGTATAAAAACAGCCTGAAGGAGCTGTCTCTTGCTGAGAATCTCCTGAATCAACTCTGTGGAGAGGATCCCCTGCTCCAAAGCATCTGCGACAGGGATGATCTCCCCCGTCTCTGGCCACAGCAGGCCCACGAAGCACCACAGGGATTCCAGAGCCAGCAGTGCAGTCCTTGGAGCCACCAAGCCCTTCCTTAGGGCTTCATCCATGGTCAGCCTCTCTCCTGTGGTGGTGTCGATGATCCCACCCATCTGCAGCTGCCGGATCAGGAGCGTGCAGGCCAAATCCTGATCAATCAAACTATGCCTGACAGCCTCATCCACGGTCAGCCTGTGTCCTGTCCTGGGGTCTACAATGCCCCCAGCAAAGAGGTGGCCTTCCAGCAGCCTGATAGTCACCTCCCTGTCCATCAGCCCCTCCTGGATTGCACGGAAGATGCTGACCTCCCTGCCTGACCTCAGGCTGACCATCCCACCTGCCAGCTGCTTGACTGGGAGCAGCCTCAGCCCAGTCTCTTGGTGGATGATGCACCGGTCCAGAAGCTCAGGCAGACTGATTTTCTCAGCAGTGTTGGGGTCAATCAAACCCTTGCCACCTTCCAGGTGAGACAGGAGCCTGGAGTGAAGCTGGGGGGGAAGGAGCCTTTCTTGCACTGCTGTCTCCATGCTGATTCTGCCCTGCTGGAATTTAAAGCCCCCAGTAGCAAGCTCAGTTTCAAGAATCTTTAGCCCAATGCTCTCACTGATCCTCCCCTCTTCTATGGCAGCAACAACGGGGAGGAGCTGCCTCCCTTCGCATCTGACTTCTTCCACCTGCTGGAGAGCATCCTTCAATTCCTGCAGCACCTGGAATGCCCTGAGATCAATGATGTTTCTTGCCAGAGCTTTCTCCAAGGAGAGTTTCTCACTGGTCTCTGGGACAACTAAGTCAGAGGTGATCACCTGGGCCTCCAAGAGGACCAGACCTGTGTCCTGATCTATAAGACCTCTCTGCATGGCACCAAAGACAGGGAATATTTCTACCGTGCCAAGATCGATCACTCCTGCCACGGCTTCTCTGCCCTGGAACAGAAAGAGAAGGGAAAGAATTAAAACAAAACCCAGCATTTCCAGCACTCATTGCATGAGCTTCATGGAGACCTCAGTTTAAAAAAAAAAACAAAAAACAAAAAAATCAAAAAAAACCCAACTAACTTAAAATCCCCAAACAGGCTAGAAAGTCCTAAAGTGTTTGAAATCTAGTCCATCACCAGGGCAGCACCAAGATGCTTCCAACATCCACCACCAGTAATGCAGCAAAGCAGCAAGCACCAAAACTCAGAATCATTCCTAATGCTCCACGGAAGAGGGCAGGAGACCAACAAGCACAACAAAGCCCTCCAACAACTCCAGCTTTAAAAGGTAAAGACAACACAAATCCCACTGTGCACTGATGGGGAAGAAAACCCCCCAAAACCACCCACTTTGGAGTAAAGAGGAACCTCTCCCAGCACAGCCTCCATGCTGATTCCTGCCATGCTGAAAATCCTGCACTTCCCAAGCAAATCCCAAGTGCCAGGATGGATGGGGAACACCACAGAGCCCCATGCCATGGAGCAGCTCCCTGCCATGCATCAGGGCAGGAGCAGGACAGCTCCCCAAGCATGACCACGGCCCCTGCTCTGCCCACTCCAGCACCTCCAAGTTGTTCCTCAGACAGGGCCAGGGGAGAAATGGAACAAGTTGGAGGTTCCAGCATGGGAACAGTGACAGACTGGGACCACACCAACTACTGTGGCGTTTTTTTGGAGGGGCTTTTCTTCCTGCTATTCCCACAGGGAGGACATTCATTTACGTGATAAAGAGTGTCTTAGTTCAAAGGCCCTTTGGACATTTGGGTTTCTCCCAGTGTCACTGGTTGAGTATAAGCCTGGCCCAAGCACTCCAAGATTTCTGTGGGGATAGCAAGGAGGGAATCCGGACTAAGGAATGAATTCCTTTTGCATCCCAACACCCTGCTGTGGGGACCGGAGGAACCTTCTGGGACAACCTAAGCTCTCCACCACCATCGCCAGACCCTGACGTGCATACTCAGAGATGAACAAGCCGTGGAAAGACAAAGAAGAGAGGGAAATGAGGGAAACAAAAGAGAGATAAAAAAGGAGATGGATGGGAGGGAGGGGAGTAAAAGGCTTTTACTTACCGACTTGCAGGGTGTGCCTTGAGCAGTTAAAGACAGAGCCTTATGGAGCAGTTCAGCCGTATCACACACAGTGTAAAGCTTGGGGTTAGCGTCCAGCATGCGACTGTTTTGTTTTGCAAAAAGAACCCCACCACACACAGGTCCGTCCTCTTTCCCTTTTGTGTGTTTTGTTTGTTTAAATCCCAGGGGGGTTAGTTAAACTTGTAAGCAAGGATGTCAGTTAATCATAAAAACAGTTGACATGAAACACAAACCGTACAGGGACACATCATGCTCAATTTAGCGCGTTCTGCTTTGCATTTTTTTTTTTTTTTTTGGTCTTTTGTAACTTCTTTCTGACAGTTGGATGTTTCCAGCAAGCAAATGTTAAAGAGTTCTTCATGCTCCCTCTACAGTGAGGCAACGGCTCAGCAGCAGAGCTGCAGGGATGGTTTTGCAGACGGGGATTTAAGGTGAAGCCCCACTGCCATGTCTTGTTTTGCTGCCTGGGCTTCATCGAGTGTGTGAGTGAAAACTGCTCCAGCCCCAAAGCAGCCTCATGCTGTACCAAAACAGCTTGACAAGCCCTGGAGAAGGCTTTTGCTCTAAAATCATTCTCCTGACCAAAAGGGAAGAAAAGGGAAAGGAAAAAAGCATCCATTCCATAGGGAGGCTGCAGCAAATCTGTGATAGCTTAACAAAATGATCTGTCCACCTTTCTGCTGCCAGCACAAGGGCTAAAGGGCTTGCAATAAAATAAATAATTTCCTGCTCTGAAACACCTGGAATGTGCTGTAAAGTCCAGTTTGGAGCAAAACACTACATATTTAGGTGGAGTCTGGAAAGCCAGATCGCAAAAATAAAAGCAGCTCTGCCACCTTCTCTCCCATGAGTGGCTTGAACAGGGCTTCACTCACAGACCCGAGGGCCAAGACCTGCGTCTCACAGCCAGATGTGAGCGGGCT
This sequence comes from Zosterops lateralis, assembly GCF_965231275.1. Taxonomy (NCBI): domain Eukaryota; kingdom Metazoa; phylum Chordata; class Aves; order Passeriformes; family Zosteropidae; genus Zosterops; species Zosterops lateralis. The sequence continues at coordinate 5,816,119 of NC_139788.1, forward strand.
GTTGCTTCAGGGTACAGGGAGCCAGCAAGCAAACACACAAAAAATCCATTGACACATGAATATACACTTAGAGAACACGCACACGTAAATCTGTGAATGACAGCTCGTAACAAGAGGCAATAAGGATGTGCTTCCAGCCCTCCCTACAAGGATGGGGCCTGGTGGATATGAGCAGGGAACAGGTCCTGAAGGTCTCCCAGGTCAGCTGAGGGGCTGGACAATGCAGTTGCCTTCCATAAGGAAGAGCTACTTGGTTCAGCCATAGCTGAGAAAAACCTTTGACCAGACCCTGAGACGCCTGAGGCCACATGAGTCCCACTTTCCTGCACCCCCTGCCTGCAGGCAGCCTGTGGGATTGAGCCCTCTGAGGTTTACAGCCCTCCGAGGACAGGGATTTCCTCAAGGGGGCCATTTCCAGGGCAGAATTCCAGCTGCCACCCTGCTCACCAAGCAGTAATGAGACAGCCCTTGTGCAGAGGGCAGAGCCCTGATGGGAACCAAAGGACAACTCTCCCATGGACCTGGAAGGCAGCAGGAAAACAGCTCCTGCTTGGCCTCCAGGGACCACCAGATGCTTTGGGTGACCAAAATGGATGGAAGAGAAGGGAGGGCAACCACAAGCAAGTAAGAGGCTGTGAATGGCCAGTGGCCATGAGACACACAACAAAATGAAACCTTTTCCACACCCTGAGGAGTGAAGGTGAGGAGTGAACAGGGCTGAGCAGGGAGCAGTACCTTGTGCTCTGTCTCCTGGGCCAGCTGGCTCTGTAGCTGCTGGAGCTGCTCTGTGGAGTTGCTGCAGAGAGCCTGGTAGGTTTCCTTCAGAGCACCAATCTGAGCAGAAATTTGGTCCTTTTCTTGTTGGGAAAGCCTGCAAGGGGAAAGGGAAATATCTCAGGATACTGCCCAAACCAGGTCCATAGAATTACCATGTCCTTCCAAGCCCAGGAAAAGGCCAAATCCACCATGAGTCCCTTCCTCTCCTTGCCTAGCTCAGCTAAAACCTGCCAGGAGAACTGAGCAAAGGCTGAGCTGCATGGTAGCAATTGAATCCCCAAATATATGGGGCTGCATCTCAACTAAAGAGGATTAATATTGTCCCACAGCATAAATGGATTGCATATTTCACAGGTCTCACTGCAGACAATAAAGAAGACAACTGTTATGTGCAGCTCATTGTTTTTAATGAGTCAGGCACTGGATCCCAAGGATCCACCAGCTCTAAGGAATCATCTCCAGCTCCTGGAACCACACTCACTTGTGGCTGTGTTTTGCCAGGAAGATCTGGGAAGTTTTGATGGCCTCAGAGACCTGCTCCTTTTTTGCGGTCAGCTCGTCATTCAGGGCCTGGAAAAAAATATAAAAAATAAAGAAAGCAGCTTAATGCAGCTGTGAAAAAAGACCAGAAGTTAAACCTCAGTGTCTTGGTGTCACTCCTGCTTTACCTGCTGCTCTGAGATGGATTTCTCGATGTCTCCCAGCTCTCTGCTCCCAGCAGCAGCTGTCCTGCCCTGCACACTCTGCTTCAAGCCCAGGGCCCAGCCCAGGAGCTCCTTCACCTTGTCCGTGTGCTCCTGCTTTTCCTCCTCCACCACTTTCTGCAAACACAAGAGGAAGGAGGAAGACAACCATGTCAAAAAGGATCTCCAAAGTGGGGAGCAACACCCAGGGTGTACCCTCAGCATGGAGCAGCATCCTTGGGGATGGAGGGAATGTGATGACAGAGTCCAGATGTGTCCCATTTCCTCACCTCCTCCTCCTCCAGCCGCCGCAGTGCGTCACTGATATACTTCACGTGCTGGGTGGTCAGTGTCACCAGGGCCGTGTAGCGAGTCCTCAAATCCATGAACTGCCAAGGGAGAGAGGGGAAAACAGAAGGAAAAGGGGGTGCATCAGTCCTGCTGCTGGATCCAGAGTGTCATCCTTCACAGTACATGACACGGATGAGGCACCTCTGGCCTGGGAACCCCCCGAGGTGCCTGGCAGACCCGGGATGGCACCAATGGAATGCAGCTGGTCTGCTGGGGAGGGTGGTGGCCACACAAGGCATGCTGCACGACACTGGAGCGAGGGGAGACTCCGGCCACGGACACTGGGGTGGATGCTCAGCTCTTTACGGAAGGGCTACCGGCATCTTTAATATCCACACAGAGCAGACAGGACCTCGGGTCCCTAAAGGGGGTCTCATCCCAAAGATGCACACACAGCAACACTGCATGGTGCTCTGGTTATTTACCTCACAAGGCTGAAGGGCTGAGCCGACCCTGCTGGATTTGACCCAGGGGTTCCCAGGAGTCTAGGTATGGCATACCTGGTGCTTAGGGCACTAAGCCATCCTCTCTGGCTATTGGAAAAAACAGCGAGGGTGGAAACTTTATTCATACAAGAGAGTTCAGCAGAAAGAAGCTCATTTCACAGAGGCTGCTGGGTGATTTTGCTGGGCGTGGAAGAACCCCCCGCTGAAATTTCCCCCTGCTGAGCTTAGCTGGGTTCCTACCTCCTGGGTGATAGCATCTGAGGAGGAGAGCATCCGCCGGCGCTTCATGGGGGACTTCTGCTGCGACTCCACAAAGGCCCTGTAGGTCATCAGCTGCAGCTCATAGTCCTGCAAAGGTGGGGAGAGGTGGAGCTTGTGAGATCTGCAAACTCTGCCGGGGCTGCTCCTGCCCAGCCCACCCTACCCAGGTGCAGGGGGGGAGCTGTACCTTGACAGCGGCCGAGTATTGCTGGGAGAATTTCTGACACTGGTCCAGCTTGGCTTGGTTTTTCTCAATTTCTGCAGCCAAAGCCTTCAAGGAAATTCAAAACAAAAATGGTTGTCAGAACAGGTTGGCTGAGCTGTTGCCCAGAGAAGCTGTGGATCCCAACCCTGGAAGTGTTCAAGGCCAGGCAGGACTTGGAGCAACCTGGTCTGGTGGAAGGTGTCCCTGCCTTTGGCAGGAGGATGGAAACAAGATGATCTTGGAGATCCCTTCCAACCCAACCTTTCTAGGATTCTATGACAGCAGCTGTGGGGACATGAGCAGAATTCTGGTTTGCATCCCTGTGCTTTTTGGGTAAAATCTTTACCCTCTCTAATTTTTCACGCAAGACCTCATCTGCACCTCGAGTCAAGCAGAGGTCCTCCACTTCCCAGACACCCAGCTCAGGCCTGCAGCCTCTTCCCTGCTGCTTTTCATATTTCCAAGCTCAGAGATGAAAAAAGAAGTGACATGGTCATGGCAGCAACGAGACATCACGAGGTCCTGCCTCACCGTTTGCTGGCTGAGCTGCTCCGACAGCACACGGCTGTCCTCAGCCTGGCCAGGCTTCATCAGCTCCTGCTGGGCTGTGATCTCCTCGATCCACTGGACCAGGGCGCTGTGGCACTGCCGGTAATCACTCAGCACCTCCTGGATGCTCTCCAGCTCTGTGTGGCTGAGAGAAAACCACGACAGGTTAAGAGGAGAGGGGTGAAACGCCACCAGTGGGAATCCCAGCTAGAAAAAATTCACCACCACTAAGCCTGACCCAAGCTCTGAGCTGAAGGACGGGAGTAAATCTGGGAGAGGAGGCAGGGGGGTCTCTCACCGGGTCTCGATCTGGGCACAGACTCGTTGCCAGCGATCCCAAAGCTGGCTCCCCTTCTCCTGGAAGCGCTCCAGGTCGATGCTGCGCTCCTGCCTCAGCCTGAACAGCTGCTCCCCCACCTCCTTCGCCTTGGCCATCTCCTCCTCCAGCGTGGAGAAGACGGAGCCCTTGTCCTTCACCTCCCCCAGCCATTGCTGCAGAAAGAGACAGCAGCGGGTCAGTGTCACTGACAGCAAAAGGGACCAAGTCAGAGATGTTCTCCCACCCAGAGGTGACAAAGCTGCAAAGGGGTTAATGAGTTTATTTTCCCACTCTCCTTAACCTGCAAAAGAACTGGGAGGTTATAGGAGGTGTAGAATGAAGGGGAACATGCTCCCAGGTCAGACTGGTTCAGGCCCTGTCTTACAGCAGCAGACAGAGCACAAGCCACAGCACCTCCTCTACACTTGCAAAGCAATCAGGGCTCTCACATCAGCAGCACAAAACCCTCTCAAATGCATCAAGGCAAGAAAAATGTCCCGCAGTCCAAATTCAGCAGAAAAAAAGGGAAGGGTGCTGCCTGACAAACCAATAGCACCAACCTGCAATGCCATTCTGTGAGTCTGAATGGCTGCCAGGTCAGCAGGAACAGCCTCCTCCTGGCTCAGCTTCACCTCATAGCCTTTGACCAGGGATTCTGCCCCTTGGGTGTTGCGGATAATGACATCAACCGTCTTCAACCTGCCAAGTCAAACAGAGGCAGCATGGTGACATCCCAGATGTGGCACAGATCTGGAGGCTGCACCATGTGCTGCAGGGGGATGGATTCAGTTACATCCAGCACAAGGTGTGTTGGAGGGACAAAATAAGGCCTTCAGTGAACTGGGAACACTCAGAAAGGTATTTGGGAACAGAGGCACATCCCACTCACTTTTCCAGGTAGACAGAAGACAGCCCATGCGTCTGCTCCATCTTGTTCACCACCAAGTCCAGCTCTGAGCGCAGGTGGGGCGTACTGGGCCCTGCAGGAGCTTTGTCCAGGAAGCTGTAGCACCTCTCAGACACAACCCGGAGCTCCGACTGCAGCTGCTGCAGATCCTCCTGCGTGCGCTGCAGAGGGAGGGAGGCAGCGTGAAAAGAGAGCTCAAACAGGCAGGGAAAAGGCAGGAATTGCCCTTGGCAAAGGAGCTGCTAGGAAATGAAGCAGGGAGCCCACCTGCTGAGGCTTCCCACTGCCTTCCGCGCAATGAGATTCCCTCAAACCCTGCAACCCCTTCGCCCACGTGGAGGAGCCACAGCTATTTTTGGGTCTGTGTCCATCCCACCCCTCCCCTGCCCACCCCACCTCCCAGAAGCAGGCCTGACCTCCTGCTCTGCAATGCGGATGGCGTTCTCCTGGATGGTGTCACCATCTGCCCGGGGGCTGCTCGGGGTCTGGATGCGGTTCACGAGCCTGTGCTCACACTCCTCCAGGCGCAGGCGGATGTTCTTCAGCTCTGAGAGGTATGTCCTGGCAACGGTCTCATCCTTGTCCTCTGCAGGCCAGACACACACACAACAGCAGCTCAAGCACCCTCAAGCACCACTGGGCAATATCTGTCCCAAACAGGACCTGCTGGGATCCCCAAAGCTGAGCACAGCCTTGTGCTGACACCAGGATCTCTGCTCAGATGGAGAATATGTTAATTAAATAATCTCCTGGAAATGAGTCCAGCCACAGGGAGCCTCACAGTGTCACAAGTGCCACCGCCGCGTGTATTTTCCCAAAGACTAAATGCAGGAAGAGCTCCTTGCTTGGAATGCATCCCCATTGCCAACACTACAAGGGGAAGAGGACTCAGCAGCTTGGCTGAAGCCAAGACTTCTCTGCAGGAATAGTGCTGGACAAAGGCCGAACACTTGGATGGATAGATGGAGAAATAAGCAGAGCAGCTGCTCACACCATCAACCAGCTAGCTCAGAAAAAGACGAACACGAAGCTGTTCCATAAACCCTTTGTTTATGAGTTCCCACAGCTCCTGCTTAAGCCATCATGCCCTTTGAAGCTCACCGTTCTCCATGGACTCCAGCAGCTGCCGGATGTGTTCCTTGGAAGACTCCACTTCCTCCTCCAGGCGCAGCCGGTCCGACACAGAGAAGAGCTCCGAGTCCCGGCTGTCCTGCAGGAAATCCTCGTAGTGGGCCTGGAGGCTCTTCAGGGCTTGCTGACACTCCCCTTGAGCCAAGGATCTGAGCTGTGAGTGGAAAAAGTGGCACATCCAAACATCAGGAACAACTTCCTCCACACCAGTTGAACTGCCTTCATTTGCCCAAGGAGTATTCTCAGAGGGGGAAAGGTAAATCCTCTGTATCAGACCCGTGCTCACTCCCTAATGAAATGCTCATTTCACAATTTCTCAGCAGCAGCAAACTCCTGATGCTCTTTTTACTGGGAAAAGCTGCAATCCTTTTGCACAGCACCCCCCAACTCGGGTTTTCAAGGTGTAAATTGTTCCCTTTTTCCTCCGCTGTTCCCCTCAACTGTAAACTGTGACCCTTTTCAAGATGTGCACTGTCCCAGGTGTAAAGACCCTTGGCTTCCCCAGTCTTGCACTCTCTGGTTTTCCCCTCTCTTCAGCCACACAGAGAAGCCTGGAGAGCAGCACAAACCCAGAACCAGGCAGGGAAGCTCCTATGTACCTTTTCCATGCTGAAGCTCTGCACCAGGGCAATGTCCTTGCGCAGGTAGTTCCAGGAGATGAGGCTCTTTGTGTTCATGTGGAGCTGGTGCCAGAGAGCCATCACTTTCTGGTACAGCTGCTCCACCCTGCAAAGGGAAGGAGAGGATCCATCAGTCCTGGATCTTCCCAGCAAACCCAGCTCTGGCCCCATTAATCCTCCAGCCATCACTGCCAGACAGCAGCCCACCAATCCAGTGATCCCAGTCTGGCAGTAGGCCGGGAGTGATGCTCGTGCTGCTCAGTGCCAGAGATCCCTGTGGGGATCTCTCCTCCCAAATTGTCATTTTTTAATTTTGCAAGCTACTGCAGCAGTCTACTGCAATGGAGTTTGCAACTGTAGAACCATGAGGGATTCCTCTCCTCACCACAAACCACTTTCATACCTCCATCTCCACCCTTTTCCCATTCCCACCCCAAATCTGTCCCCTCCCATGCCACCACCCCGTCTCCCTGTGACTGCCACCAAGTTACCTGTTGGCCATCTCAATGGCCTCTTTGTTGGGTGGGGGGATCAGGAAGCAGACAGAAGGCACCATGGCCTCATTCCCTGTGGGGCTGATCACCTTCCACTTGGTCCTCTGGGAATTGTCCTCCAGGACACACTCGTCATTCCTGCAGATGGTGATCTGCAACAGCAACAACACCAGCAGCCCATCAGAATCCAGCAGCAGGGACCTGCACGCCTGTCCCTGCTGCCAGCCCCTCTCCTGCGGTGAGCCCGCTCCCAAAAATACACAGATGGATATGTTTTAATCAAGTAACAGCCTGGAATGGTGCCAAGCAGTGCGGCACACTCGTGCCGGGAGAGGAAGGGACAATGAAGTTACAGGGAGTTGGCTGCCACCCACATGCTTGTTTGGCTGAGGCTGATGAAGCCTGTCCTCCTTGGAAGGGGAAAGGACTCCAGCTCCTGCCCAGAATAAATCTGAGACATGGAAATCTGCTCCAGGAAAAACATCCCTGCCGTTTTCCCTCCCTCCGTCTTCCCACTCCACTCCTGCTTTCCGTTGACAGATCCTACAGCGCTCATCCTAAACCACAACGGCCTGTCAATCCCCCTGCCTTGTCTCTTGTCCCTGCCTTCCCTTTCCAATGCCATCAACACCCTGCCAGCCCTCACCTCGATCTGCCTGTAGTCACAGACAGCCTTGATGGGAATGGTGCTCTTCACAGTGTGCTCTGGGTTCCTGGGCCGCAGTTGGACGATGGATTTGGATCTTCCCACCAGGCTGGCAACAGAGCTCTTGGACTGGATGAGCTGCTCCTTCTCATCCTGGGAGGGAGAAGGAGGATGGGTTGCTCAAGGATGGTGAGGGGAGGTCTCTCCCAGGCATCTTGGTTCTTCCCCCCCCACCCGAATGCTGGCCTGGAAGGGCTGAGCAAACACATCAGGAGGGTCCTGCTGCTCTGGCAGGATGGGAACAGGGCTCAGGAGATGGGATGGGAGGGAGGACGGAGGTCACTGCTACTCCCACTGCCCTGCAAAGCCACATGCACACCTCTGGCTCTCTGGCTGGTAGGACAAGAAAACGTTTTCTTTCAAAAGCACAAAAAAAAAAAAGAGAACACAACATCCACCAAAATAAAATCCCAGGAGCTGTGAGGGGCTGAGAGCAGGACAATGTCCAGCCCAAAGCTGGGGAGGTTTAGCTGCCTGGAGGAGAGCCCAGGGAAGCATGCTCCCTTCTTAAAGCAAAGGATGAAGTGGTGTTTAAACCAATGGCTGAAATGGGAGATGATGAATTATGGGGACAAAACATCTCAGGAGAGGGGGCTCGGGGTGGAGCAATCGCACAGGCCTCTGGCTTTGGAGGTAACTGATTCCTACAAATCCCTGCTGGGTTTGGTGATGGGACCAACCCGGGGGGGAATAGTGCAAAGCTCCCCTGGAACAGCCTCTGGCACAGGTGGAGACGTATGCAGATCACAACACTGGCAGCTCATGAGATTAGTGACAGCTCACAGCTCAGCTGGCGCTGGCAAAGGTTTCAAAAAAAAAAAAAAAAAAAGGATCCCAGAAAAGGTTCTCCCTCATGCTCATTATTCTGGGGTTGGTTAGTGTGCTACAACAGTGGAGGAGAATTTAATGGTTTAAAAAGAAAATAAAGAAAATAAAAGAAAAAGAAAATAATAAATGATTAAATAAACTACCTGTGCCTGTCCCAGGGAGCATGATTGGAAGAAATACAACTTTAACTTATTAGGTAAGAAAGAGTAATATAGATGAGCTCAGGGCAGCTGCCCCAGTCCTGGGTTTATGGCCACTCTCTGGCTGCCCAGAACTGCCTCTCCCACCCCAAATGGCACCTACCAGACTCCTGATGTTCCAGGGCTCCCAAACACAGACCCAGGAGCCAGGCTGGCTGCTCCATGTCCTGGCAGCACCACAGACAGGCCAGAACAACCCCAAGACCATGACAGAGAGGATGGGGGAACCCCCAGGCCTCCAGGAGAAAAGACAGTGCTGATGCACCCATCACCCCCAGTAAGTGCACCCCAGAGCCACTGGGGACACCCTGCTAAGAGCAAAGTGACCACCTGCCTCCACTCAGTGTCACCTCCTGATGCTGCCAGCACAGCTCAGCACTTCAGCCACAGCCCAAATCCTCCCCTGGCCCTGGTGTCAAACACCAGCTGATGCTTTGCTCCTTGGGGGGTTGTTTTTAGGTCGTTTTTTTTCAGGCCAAATCAGGCAAGAAGGTGACAGTGCCTGCTCAGCTAAGCCAGGCCACGTGTTCAGAGATCAGCCTCTGGCACAGCCAGGCTGCCCTGGCTCTCCCCCATCCAGCAGGATGGATTAACACAGGATTTGGGCTGGATAAAGAGCAGGCATTTCTCCATCAACTCCAAAGCAGAACCAGGAGCATCCTACAGGCCCTGCCTTTGTTAACAGGACTTGAGCAGGATGGCAGGATGGGCATGGCAGGGGCAGAAGCAGCTCACACATCAGGCTGTAACCTTACACAGACAGCACAGTCTACCTGCTCCTCACCCTGAGGACACACAGAGGTCAGATGGTGCCTCTAAATGACAGCCACAGCACAGCCTGCACCCCATCCAGGGAAAGCAAAGGTGGAAAACAAACCACATCCCAACAAACTGTGGGGATGAAGAGCCTGGTTCTCCCTGAGGAAGCAAGAGGTGTCCCAGGCAACGCTGCTGGACCAGAGCAGGGTGGTGGGGTGTGGGAGAACCCACCATGGAGTCCTGCAGGAGGTCCTCCAGCCGTGTCAGGCTTGTGTTGTGGTCACAGGAATATTTCCTTTTGATGGAGTCCTGCAGGTTCCGCAGGTACGTCTCCGACTCCCGGGCGTCGCTGAAGAACTGCCAAGGCAAAAAGGGTCACAGGAACCTGGGCAAGCCCCCTGAGCAGCCTGAAAACAGGCAAGGAGCACCCCAATGGCTCAGCCAGCAGCTCCTGACACTGCTCTGGCTTTAGGGCTGCATGGGCAGTATTATCCCACGTGGATGATCAGAACTACAGGGAAGTTGATCCCCCTTCCCCCTAGCAATACTCAGGAAACAGCTAACAGATATCCCAGAGAAAGTCCAAATCCCTCCTTCCCTCTCCCCCAGCAGTGTGAGGAGCTCATGGAGTGGGATTCAGGGGATGGGACTGAGGGAATTTGGTCCCAAATACCTGAAAATAGGCAGCGTTCTCTTTCACGTGCTGCTCCACGCACAGGCAGAGCTGCTTGATCCACTGCCACTGGGTGTGCACAGCAGCACTGTAGGCCTGTGGAAAACATGGAAAAGAGCTCCGGAAAAGGGGCATTCACAGCCACGAGGGGAACAGTTAGGACACAGGAGCTGGAGGGAGGGACAGAAATGACCAAATTCTGGCTGCAGCCAGGAGAGTTTGGACACAGGAGATGGCAGACCCTGTCTCAGTGTCCCCATGTCCCACACACCCACGATGCCAGAGACAGGGACAGATTTGCTTTTACCCCATGGAAAAGGTTCCCACAGCCCTTTGCTTCATCACTACAGTGTCCCTGGAAGCCTGGATGACTCCAGGGTAGCCAAAGCCATTCCCTGCATCACCTCACTGCAGGAAAGGCCCATGCTGTGTGTGTTTGTGTCTTAATTTGAGGGGGGATTATTTGGAAACGGCCACTTCCCAAAATTAAAAAGCTCTACCACTGCACTGATGTCCTACCACCACAGAACACTAAAATCAGGCACTGTGGGGTGGGGCTGCAAGTCTCTCAGTTCCAGCTGAGATCATTTGATCCTTGGGAACCCCACAGCTCTGCTAGGTTCCTGATCACCTCTACGGTTTGCTTGGCCGGGTGGTTCTCCAGGGAGAGCAGCTCAGCCGTGTCCTGGAGGGAACGGAAGATGTCCTGCTTCTCTTCCAATTCTGCTGTCAGCTCCTGCAGGAGGGAAAGTCCAAATTTCAGCTCTGGGATCTCACCCAGACCATGTGTCTAACTAACACAGTGTGTTAAAGGAAGTAGTAGCAGCAGATCCCAGCACGGCACCACAGCCTCATTCCCAACAGGAATCTGCCTCCCGTGTCCTAAACAAGCACTGGAAACCTGCCCAGGGACCTCTTCAGCTCCACACAGTGTGATTGGGGAAAGATGGGAATTTGTTTATACTGCTTTAAAAAGGAATCAATCTTCCTCTTTGGCTCAAACTTATTCCCCTCACCCCCACTAGTTTGAGATGCCTTGAGCTCCAAAATAATGATAAAAATACATATTTTGATGCCTTTTTGATTGCAATTCAATTGAACACACATTTCCATTTCACTTTCTGCTCTGGGAGAGCTTCCATCAGCTCTGTTCAAGAGCAACAAGCTCAGTGAGCTGGGAGGAAACATCCAGCCTCAGGAATTCAGGTCTGTTGGGAGCTGAGGGCTCCACAGTGGATCAAAAGCAGCACCTGCCCTCCCAGCACTCACTGAGAAATAATTCTTCTTGGCTGCAATGTTGGGGTTGTTGTCACTCCAGTCATAGGCCAGTTCCTCCTCCTCCTTCTCATTCAGCCAGATTAGCTCAGCAGTGGCCCGGGACACAAATCCATGCAAGCTCTGGAGATGCCTCAGCCTGAAGCTCGAGGTTTCCTGGACACAAAGAATTATTTATTATTCCTCCTCCCTGCTCTGTAGCTGATGGTTTTTTTCCCCACTCCTCAGCCTTGGGGCAGGGATGGGCCCCAGGCACCATGGGCAGTGCTGGGAGCCCACTCACCATCAGTTTGCAGTACTGAGTCTCCAGCTTGCCCAGGGTCTCCGTGTAGCTGGCACGGAAATTCGCAGACATTTTACCCTGGAGGATGAGAAATGATCCTGTTACCCATCACAGGGCAGCATCACTCAGAACCCCATCACCAAATCTTCCTCCACAGCTCCATTGTGAGGAAGAGGAGGTGGAGAGGATGGCTCAGGGCAGCACTGCATCAACTCAGAAGCTCCATCCTTAAAAATCACCTCTGTCCCAGGAATGTGACCCACAAGAGCTGATCCCAATGCCCTCAGCCTCCATGTGGGGCCATGCCCTGTGCTCCCACCATACCTCATACATCCTGGCCTCCTTCACGCTGGAGCCCAGGTCCTCCACACTGGCGTGGATGTGCCTCTGGGTCTCCAGCTGGGATTCCACACTGGGCAGGTCAGTGCCCCACTCTGCCCGCTCCAGTCTCATCTGAAACCAAGAGGCTCAGGTCAGCACTGCTCATTCTTCTCTCAAAGGTACACCAGGAATCCTCCCAGGTCACCCCAGAAGAAACAAACACCTCCCAGTCCTGGTAGAAGATCCTAAGCCAGTGCTCCAGCATTGAATATTTCTGGGACAGCCTACATGAGCTTCCCACCCACGTAAGACCAAGTGACTGCATCAGCACAGGTCTGCTTCCAGCTTTGAAAGGCTCCTCTGATCCCCACTGGCCAGCAGGACCACAAGAGAGAAAACCCAGCTCCAGACAGAAGCCTCAGATCTCCAAAAACTACAAACCATCAAAGCAACTATTCACAGATAAAGGCAGGAAAAGGCCTGGGGCAGCTTCCCACATCAGTCTGAGCGCAGGCAGGAGGTTTGGCCCAGCACTCACCTGCATCTCCTCCACCCAGGCCAGCAGCTCGTATACAAAGCGGAGGCTGCCTTCATCTTCAGAGGAGGAGATGGCCACCAGCTCTGTCCTGGTCATTGGCTTCCTGAACCAGGAGGCCGAGGAGGTGTGGAGCCCTTTGGTCAGAGACTCGCCCTTCAAGTGTGTTGTGCTCAGCGTGGATGTGGGCACCAGCTCCAAGGTGGAGAAGTGACCTTTCCTGTACAGGTTGGTGCACTCCAACCTCAGTGTCACGAGCTCGTCCTGCAACCTCACGATCCTGGGGAAGCAAGCAAGGATGGGTAAGGAGATGGACATGTGGCTCCTCCTCCTTGCCCCACAGGGAGCAGATGTGCAGCCCCTGAGGGAGGGACAGAAATTACTAAATTCTGGCTGCAGCCAGGAGGGTTTGAACACAGGAGATGGCAGACCCTGTCTCAGTGTCCCCATGTCCCACACAACCACGATGCCAGAGGCAGGGACAGATTTGCTTTTACCTCATGGAAAAGGTTCCCACAGCCCTTTGCTTCACCACCAGTGTCCCTCTCCATGATCACCTGAACACCAGCTCCTCCAGCTGGTAGTAGTTTTCATCCCGGAGGATCTGCACGTCCACCTGGAGCTGGCGGATGAGCCCCTCACACTCCTGCAGGTACACCACCACGTCGGACTCGTACTGCACTGGCTGGCCCGACTCCAGGTGAGCAGCATCCTGAGGGGACATGGGACACTCAGGGATGAGTCCCCTCAGTCCAGGAGGGGCAGGGAGAACACCACAGCACCCCAGCTTGGAGACTGGAAACACCTTTGGATCCATGAGCTCAACTGGAGCAGAAAATGAATCCATCCCCCCACAACACACCCAGGACAACCCCTTTAGAAAAACTTTTGGAGATGACCTGAAAGCTTCCAGAAATAGATGGGATCACCATTTTTAGCTCCCAACCCTTTCAACCAATGTCTCTTTCTCCCATAACAAAGAAAACCTCTTTAGAAACCTCTCCCTACCCAGGGTCTGCTACTGAGTCCTTTCTGCCAGGCAAATAAAATAGATTTTGGGGGTTTTAAGCCTCATTATACAACAAAAAATATTCCCAGACATGCTGTTTTCCTCCACATCAGCATCTCTGCAGATATCCAGCCTCATTTGCTGTATTCCCAGAGAACAAGATCATTCCCTGTCCTCCTGTCCTCAGAGTGATCTGTGGATCACCAAATGTCCACGAGTTCCACTACAGCACCTCTGGGACAGGCTCAAGGGCAGAAAAGAAAGGAAAACTGTCCAGGGGAACCCATCACCCCAGGCAGAAGAGAGGGGAGGAGATGGGTACAAAAGAAGAGTAGGAAAACAAATAAACCAATGCAATTGGGAGGGGGAAACCCAGCCCCCCACTCACAGCCTGTAGCGTATTCTTTGCCAGGGTGAGCTTTTCTTCACAGCTCAGAGCACCATTCTGGATTTTGTTAGCAATTTGTAGCAGCAATTCCAGCCTGGAATGACAGAGGGAGATGAGGGAGGGGTTTTGGAGGTCCCTCTGGCCAGAGGAAGGAGCAGGGGATGTCCCTGCCATGGGCACAGCACCTACCTCTCCACCGCCGGCCGCAGGAGCTTCTCACGCTCCAGCATCTCAATGATGAGCTTGCCCCACTCCTCCTCCACATCGTTGGGGTGGTAGCCCTGGGGCAACTTGATTCGTCCAAATTCAATCCAAACCTGGGGGAAAACACCAGCAGAATGGCATTTCTCACCTCTTCCTTGAGCTGGCTGGGGATTACAGCAAGGGAAGAGGGCCTCTGCCTCTGCTCCTGCAGCATGCTGCTCACTGCCTTGTTTATCCTCAGGGTTATTCCCACTTCTCCATTCCAAAATAAACCTGAACTGAGCACAGTTTAGTCTTGCTTAAAAAGCACAACGTGCCAGCCTCTGGGCAGCCACGATGATCCTTACCTCTAGCAGTTTGTAGAGCTCCTCTATCTGTCCTTTTTCCTGCTCTTTCGCTGGGATTTCAGTTTCTTTGAAGTGTATGTACTGGTTATAAAGTGCCTGGGATGAGAAAGGCTCATCAGGAACCACTCTGGGGAATGCCACCACCCGTCCCTCAGCACTGGACACAGGACACACTGAGGAGGGACCGTGTCCAGGACCTACCTTTAGCTCTACAGGGTTCTGGGGGAAGGATTTGTCTGACATGAGTATTGTGTGCTGTTTGATCCACGAGATGAGGGACTCCACACGGGTCTGGTACTCCAGCCACCTCGAGTCCACCTCCTGTGGGGCGAGAGTGTCTTTGCAAGCACTGCTGGTGGGCAAATCTCCGTTGGGATAAGTCAGAGCCCAGAGCACAGAGGGAACTGAGGTGCCACACATAAGCTACAGGGTGGATCATGTGCCAGAGTCTTGCTGCTGTGATGCCACCCCAGCTACAGGGAGGAAGAGGATCCTCTTTGCCAGCTGCTCTCTGGAAGCTCAGCATTTTTCCTGCAGTGCTGTGGCCTTACAGACACCCCAGCAGGTAATAGGGCAAACACCACAATGGGGACTTCCTCCCTCTGAGGCTCTTCCCTCTCCTCAGCTCTCTTCCACAGGTAACAGAGCCTTTCCCAAACCCTACCCACTAGCCCCAGCTGCCTCCCAAATGGCTGTTCCAGCCCCAAAGCCTGCAGCAGTGCTTACAATGGCGCTGATCCCTTCTCCTCCTTCGGGGACTTTGGGAAAGGCATCGTAGATTGAAGACACGTAAGTTATCACAGATTTCTCATCTGGAGAGGGCACATCCACGTCTGCCAAGAGGGAAGCAGAAAGACAGTGAGGAAAGGGAGTGGGAAAAGAGGTTGGCATCTCCCTGCCCTGGTCACATGCCCTGGCCACCCACCTTCAGCATCCAGCAGCCGTGTGACCCCCAGGCGCTCAGCGATCTCGAAGGCCTGCTCCAGGTTCTCCCGGTTACTCTGGATCTGCACCCTCTCCATGTCCACCAGATCTGGCCTGCAAGACACACCCCAGAGTCACAACCAGCACCAGGTGGCCAGGGCAGAGCATCCTGGATGGGCATCACTGCCATTCATGGCTCCCCGGGTTGGTCTGAGCCAGTGTGGTGGCTCTCCAAGGGGACCTGGGCTGCAGGACTTCCCTGTCTCATCCTGTTTGGGAAGGGAGTTCAGGCTGCAAAGAAAAACCTCTTGGTCCCAGCTAAGGAAGAAGAAATCAAGAGAGGTCTAAGTAAGTGCTGCTCAGGAGACCTCTGAGATCCTTGGATAAAAGCATGGATGGAAGTGCTCCTGCTCATGGAGACCAAAAGGGCAGCACTGACATGTAACCACTGCAGTACTCAAGAGTTTAAAAGCTTTCCTTTTCTGCCTCTATCCCCAACCTCATTAAGATTTTTTTTCCTGCAACTTGATGTAATTTTTGCTCATCTCAAGCATCCCCTCCTCCACAGCTACTTGGTAGAAGAGATAATTCCAGGTAAAAAAGACATTGCTCCTTGCCTGCCTCACCCACATCTCCAAGCACTCCAGCCCATCACTGACCACAGTGGTGAGCAAGGACTCTTGGGAAATCCTCATCCCTCCCCCCACCCTCATGACACTTCCCATTGCTTCTTCCAGCCTACCTGTATCTGTGGATGAGGGCGTTGAACATTTTGCCATCGCTCCAGCAGGAGGAGAAGTTGGTGCACTTCACCCCGATGTAACCTGCTGTCACCTTCTGTGTCCACAGCAGGAGCTTCTCCTTGGCTGACATATCCCCCAGCTCCCCACTGATGTAGATGTCAGAGATCTGGAAGGAAGTAGCACAGCCATGGGAGAGTGCAGGAGCAGGGAAACTTCCATCAGGCACATCCAGTTTCTATGAACTTGCCCCAGGCCTGGCTACCAGAAAGGGCAGGAGGAAACTCGTGGTCACTATGGGGCAGAGGGGATGGCTGAGGAATTTGGGAAGGGGTGCCTGGACCTGCATGCTGTGGGTTGGGCAGGCTGGAGACCCAGAGCCAGACATTTTCCAACCCCATTTCACAGGAGCACCAGGGGCTGCCTGCCCAGCCCAGCCCAGCCCAGCCCAGCTGGGACACGAGCTGACAACAGTAAACCCCAGCTCCCAACAAGCACCAGAGCCGCTCCCTCTGCACCATCCCTGTCCCCACCAGACAGGGACACGCCTCACTGGGAACACAATGTCCTGGAGAGAGGAGGCCCCAGGCAGGTCCTTTCCTGCCTCTCCCTGCTCCAAACACCCTCTTGTACCCTCACTCCCCCTGCCCAGCACCCACCACGAGGTGTCCCAGCACCCTCAGACACCAAAAGTTCCCACAAGAACTGTGACTCCCACCCAGCAGCAGCCAGAGTGGGCAATGAGGAGGGACCACCACCAATATCTCTTGTTGGGGCTGCAGGTATGGCAGGGGAGCTCCACCTGGAGCATCCTGTTGTAAAAAATACCAACTTAAGAAGAGAGAAAACACTTGGAGACGAGTTTTGTCCCTGACCTCCAGCCACGGAGCAGCTCTGTGGTGGGGGAAAAGGGAAGGATGGGGAGAAAAATGTGACATTCCCCCTCTGCCTCATTGGTGCCAGGGGGTGCTGGTGCCAGGGGGTGCTGTGACCCAATTCCCAATAAAAGACAGCGACAGTCACGGACCCCTCAGACAGGACTGGCTGCGAATCCCAGACTGGCACGTGACGCCAAGCACGTGTCCCCGCATGCCAGCATATTCCTGATTGGCACGGCTTCCTCCTCACCCTCCCCTCTCCAGCTCCCCTCTTAGTACAATTACTTCCCCTTAATTAAGGAGAGGACAAAGGGGAGGATGGGAGCCACTCGGATTCTCCGAGGTGCCTGAGGAAAGGCAAGGTAGCTGTTTGCTCCCCGGATTCCTCCTCCCGGCACTGCAGGGAGAAGGTGTGCCAGCACCCAGCCCTACCCAAAGCCCTGAAAACACCCAGTTGCTTTTTCCCTCCCCAAAACAGACCCAGCTGGGTGCTGGCACCGCTCAGGTCCCAGCTGTCAGACATCCCTTTGCAGGCAGGAGACAGGGGACCTGCGGGATTATCCGTCTCTCCCGCCGGCGGGGCGGATGCTGCCGGTGTAATTGGTATGCTGCAGCTCACCTCCCTCTCCAGCCTGATACGCTCATCACACATAAAACTGCTCTTTGTCAGCTGCTACCACACTGCCAAAGCTGCCTTTAACTCCTCCAGCCCCGGGGCTGGCTTTCCCCAGGGATGTCGGAGCCAGCACCTGGTGGCAGAGCTGGAATGGATGGGACGACGAGCTGGGTGAACAGCAGGATGCAGGATGAGACCCTCTATGCCTGCAGGGAGCAGAGGAGGACCCACAAACCTCCCTCTGCTCAACACCCCTTTATTAATTGGCTCTTAATTAAGGGCAGAATGAGTTCACCCTCTTGTGAACCCACTCACCAGCTGTGCCTCACCCAGGCTCTCCAGCAGTGCTGCCCATCCAGGAGCACCTCATAGCATCCATCTCTGATAAATCCTTTATTTTTAATCCCTGACACAGCACTGGGGCTCTCCAACCACTGGGCTTCTTCCCTGAGAGCATCCTTGAAGGAAACTCTCCTAGAGATGTGCTTAAAGAGGTACAGGGTGCGGCACCAGCTCCACCCTCCTTTCTTCACATGTCTGTGACAGGACAAAGATTTAGGGAGGCACCAGCAAGAAAAGAGAGTGGAAACTCGCAGGACTTGGGGCCAAACCCTTCCAGCATTGGCTTCGTGCATCAAGCAACTGGTGGTAGGATACTGAAGGCCACATTGTGGCTGTGACACTGGTCTCAACCTGGCAAAGGTATCAGGGCCACAGCCCCTCGAACCACACACTTGTCCTAGGGCATTCACAGCTTGACCAGACCTAAAGGCACCTTTGCCCACATTGTCACCCCCAAAAGAGTGACCACCAGACAGCAACAGGCTCCAAAACACAGCATCATCCCCTCCTGTTCCTCCTGGAGACCCCTTGGAGCAGGCAAAACCCTCATGTCTCCATGTTCATCCTGCTATCATTCATCCTGCATGGGCAGCAGAACAGGACACCTGAGCCAGCAGCCCTGAGGCCACGAGTGCCACTGGGGACAGCAGCCACCAGCCGCACCCACTGGATCCAGGGACTGTCACTCCCAGCAAGGGACAGGACGGGTCGGTCCCCAAAGGACACTTTCTCAGCAGAGATGCTGGAGGGGAAAAGACTTCAGGAGCTTTCTGCTTCAGCATCCTGCCACCCATGCTCAGCACGAGGTTGCTCCTCACCAAAACGACCATGCCCAGGAGCCACCACGATTTGGGGTCCACTGACCCAGGGGTGGGATTTGCGTCCCCCCACCCCACTGCAGAAAGGGGGCGAAGGCACACACACACACACTGACCATTGCTCCGGCTGTCCCCGAGCTCCCCCTGCAAGCCCGGCCCTCCACAGCGAGCCTGAGGCCACCATCAGAGGGTGATACCGTGGTCCCACCAGCTCCTGTGCCCTTGGCCGGCCGGTCACTGCCGTACCCCGAGGAGCTCCGGGCTGCGCTGCCACTGAAGGAGGACGGGCTGCGGGAAGCCGGCAGCCCGTGACCATCTCCCTCCCCGGCCCGAGACGATGGCAACCCTGAGCTTCTCCCCACGCTGGGGTTTTCCAGCTGATCCACCATGGGGGACGGTGTGGACAGCTCGGACACGGTGCCCGGCTCTGCTGCGGAGGAACACGTCCATGCGGCGCTGGAGCTGGGATCGTCGCTGCCTCCTCCTTTCCCCCAGGCATCCAGGGCGCTGCCGGCCTCCGGCTCCCTGCTGGGCGCTGCCTCCTCGCCGGACGCCGCGCTGGTCGGGGACAGGAGTCCCCCCGCCGCCGCAGGGCCATCGGCCCCTGCGCGCAGGGGCAGCAGCACGGCCCGGCAGCTGCCGCTCCTCTGCAGCTCGACCAGCCGGCTCACCGCCTTCTCGCAGTCCTTCTCGGCCGGGTTCTCCAGCAGGCGGGCGATGACGGTGGTGCCTTCCTCCCGGGAAGCTCCCGCCACACCCGGCCGCTGCGGCTCCAGCACCAGGCGCGCTTTCTGCACCTCCCCCTGGAAGCGCTCCTTCACCTGCACGATGATCCCGGGGTGCAGCGCCGCCGGATCGGGGTCCCCGCCGCGGGGCCGGCTGCCAGAGGGCTCCTCTCCTCCCTCCTGCTGAGGGGCTGCCTTCGACTTGGGCGCCTCCTCATCCTCGGCCACCTCCAGCGCCGGCGGCTCCTCCTGCGGGGCTGCCTCCGGCATCGCTCTCCTCTTCCCTCTCCGCCTCCGTTTGAAGCGGACCCTTTTTTTGGGAGACAGCGGTGCCTTCCCCACAGCTTTTTCCTTCTGCTCTTTAACGCAGCCCAGCGAATTCCCCATCTCCTCCCGTTCGGTGCCGGCAGGAACGCAGCTGAGCGAGTCGCCGGCTCCCGAATAAATCCCAAGCCGGGCTTCATCGGCTCAAACGCCCGGCGCGCAGCGTTCCACGGACTGCCCCTTGTCGCTGTCCCCTCCCGCCAGCCCTGCCGCCACCGCCGCCGCTCCAGACAGCCATCTTACAGCCTGGGCGCTGCGAGAAGACAAATTCAAAGCATCTCACTGCAGTTCAGAAATCACTTGACCTAAAAGCAGAGGAAGCGGGGATTGGCTGCGGCGTCCTTCTCTCCAAATATGAGGTAATTGGAGCACGGCCCTTGCCAACACAAACAGGGAGCAGGAATCAGGCAGCGGAGCGAGGAGGGGAGTGGGAGAGGGTGGGGAAGACGGGGATAAAACACAAAACCTAAGGAAGGTTGGCAAAGGTAGAATAAAGGAAGGGGTGGGAGAGAAATGGAAAAAAAAATGAAAAAGCAGGGAGGAGTCAGAGTGACTCTGCATGCTCGCCAGCCGGCTCCGCAGGGCTGCCTCTCTCCAGTTCGGGAGGTTTACTCCTTAATTCTTAATTCTGGGAGCCCTAAAAAGCCCAACTGAGGGGCCCACACTGCTGCCGGGCTCACTCAGTTTGGGGCACAGAGGGGCAGCTCCAGGTGCCCTGGGGACGCGGCATCGCTCCAGGGAGCTGCAGTCGGAGAGTCCCGACAGGAACAGGAGCGTGATGCTGTCCATCCCAGCCTGGCCCCAGCCCTGCCTCTCTCCTGTGGCTCCTGTGTCTGCCCAGGGCGGGGGTTTGAAGAGCACGGAGCATCCCAACTCTGCCTGCCAGCTCAGACCAGGACAGGGTAACATGCACCAAAAGTGGGAGTGAGACAAAAACTGGGGAGCAGGGGGCATAAAGATGGGGGTGGACTGAGCTCAGCCCCAGGAAAGCAGGGAAACATTCCACGAGGAAATGCTCAACAAGGAGCAATCCAGATGATGACTAAGGGAAACCAGTGACCACAAGAGCTGCCAAGGCACAGGGAAAAGCCCCCAGGGCACCGGGGCACCCCCCTCATTGTCACCACACCGGAGGTGGCCGGTGCCTGAGCTCCACACCAGCACCATCCCATCCCAAACCTCTCCCGGGGCTCTCCCAGCCGCCTGCCCCCAGGCAGCAGCACTGGGACACGGGAGATTAAGAGGTTCACAATGGAGCTACAACCCCAGAAAAAATCCCGTTAGTGCAGCGGGAGGAGGACGCGCAGGCTCACCAGCCTGGCTCCTCTGTCACCCGCCTTGTCCCACACGCCAGGGTGGCAATGTCCCCTCCCAGCCAGGCGTGGAGGGGACACCCAGGACCTCTTGATGTCCCTCTCCTGCAACAGAGGATGCACCAGAGCTGGATGACCACAAGGACAGCAGGGACAAGATGCCACAGCCAGGGCCCCACCGGAGATGACGGTGACTCATCACCATCCAGAGCCTGCTCAACCCTAGCTGCTTCCCAGGGCCAAAGCCTGGGAAGAGCCTCATCAGCAGCCTCACACCCAGCTCAGCCCCATGCTCCCCACAAAGCCTCTCCCTGAGGCACTGCCCATCCTCCAAAAAAATACAATCTTCCAGTGCAATCTTCCTTAAGAGCCTCAAAGCCAGCGCTAGTCCTGTCTGGAAGATGCCAGCAGGGATAAGGCAGGGAGCTGGGATACAGCAGATCCCACAGAGCTGATGCCACACGGCCAACGAGCTGCTGACAGCAGCACTGCCCAGCAAACCCCAAATGCCAACTCACTGATGGCCACACGTCATCCCCCTGAAGCCATCAGAGCTACAGTTAGATAATTTGAAGCTATGAAAGACCCAAAACTCGTTTTTCCAAAAGCATCTCTAGCACACAATTGCTGGAGACAGTCCCGGGTTGGGGAGCTTCTCTCACCCCTGTGCTGTCACCCAGCTGACACATTCCATCCCAATGAAAAGTTCTGTGGCTGCAGTGACCACCCAAAGGGCCGGGAGTGCCTTGGGATAGCAGCCCATGGCCCCTTCCAAATTTGCTCTTCTCCTCCAGAGACTCCAGCTGAGCAAACAGCCACGGCCAACATCCCCCAGAGGCCACAGCACACAACCTGTCACTAATGATTTCATTATGCAAATGAAATTTGCATATTGCTGTTCACCCAATGTGGTCTCCATGACACTGCCATGAACCTCCAGACCCATCCGT
This sequence comes from Zosterops lateralis, assembly GCF_965231275.1. Lineage (NCBI taxonomy): Eukaryota > Metazoa > Chordata > Aves > Passeriformes > Zosteropidae > Zosterops > Zosterops lateralis. The sequence continues at coordinate 5,838,020 of NC_139788.1, forward strand.
GTGCTGACATCACCATAGAAAATACAGAAAACACTGGAAAATGCAGATTCTGCTGCCCCGGAGAGACAACACGCTCCCGACGCCCGCCCCGCATCCCCTAGCAAGAAAATTCCATGTCCTACCTGGAAGTGGAGGATGATGGTCCAGATGAGCCCCAGGGTGAGCTTGGGGTTGCCATCTGTGATGTCATCATTGCGGATATTCACCAGTTTCACCTGGAAAAAAAGGAAACAGGGTTAAAGTTTCCCCATCAGCCTCACCTGGAGAGAAGAGGGGACACATCCCTGTCCCCAGGGCCATCCCAGGCACTCTCGTGAGGAGCAAGCACACAGGAAGATCCCAGTGCTTCCCAGAGAGGCAGAGATGCCACCTCATCTCCTGTCTCAGGGAGGATTTTTCCATGTTTCCAGCACTCTCCATCCAGAAGTGCTTTCCCAGCACTTAATGGCTTTACTTCATCTCACAGAGCAGCGTCCCCGAAGCCCTGAGCACTGGTGCATAGTTGAGCAGCTACAGACCACAGAGAGAGGGGGAAAAAGGGGATGACCATGCTTTATATCCAGCCTGGGCTCTAAACCAAGCTCTAATGAAGGCCGGAACACCCTCACTCCTCCCCTGGGGAAGTCCCCTCTCCCCAGCACTCCATAGGACCCCAGGGATCATTCCCTGGCAGGAGTGTCTGGGGTAAGACATCCCAGCAAGGCCACCACACTTCAAAGGAAAAAGCTGTTTCATCCAAGTGGAGAAACAAGTTCCCTAGAGCCTTTGGCAAAATGTCTCTATCAAGGAACTGAGGAGGAGGAGGAGGGGGCTGGAAGCAGTTCACCCTCCCTGGAGTAGGGAATGTGCTCAAATTTATTCTGTGCCCTCAGGCCAGCAGTGAGGGAGAGAAGTCTCTGCTTCAGCATGAACTGGTACCATTTATCATCATCAGCAGCAGCATCTTGGCATATCTGGGAGCATCATGGAGGGGAGAACCTGACCCAACAGGCAGAACAGGACATCCAGCCACCCCCGGGCTGTGGGGGTTTCACCTACAGAGCCAACGAGTTTTGGGATGCATCCCATTGCCCCGGGCAGGATCTGCCCAGGGCTGTGGAACTCAGCTGGTCTCTGCTAGCAGCACAGGCACTGAGGGGCCAGCACCTCCCAAAAGCCTGGTGGAGAGAGCCTGCCCTCCAAAACCTGAGGGATAATAAGTCCATGCTGATATCCAGAGGGGTGATGCCACACAGAGGCACCCCCAGTGCCTGCCCCAAGGTCAAGGATGCATGGGCTGGACAGAGCCAGCTGCCACATCTCCCCAGAAGCTGGTGGGAAGGCACTGGTGTGTCACAGCCAGGATCTGCCAGGGAGCCCCAGAGGAGGCTTTTGGGGTGCAGAAGCGACATTTGCCAACCCCTCCTGAGAGCTGGGGTCAGGTCCCTTTTTCACAGTGGTTTTTGTGTGCAGGCTGGTTTCCAGAGGCACAATACCACAGGGAAAAAGCCCCCTGAAAGCCATCCTCAACCAGCACCACAGAGACGGGCACGCCCCAGTGCAGGCTGACGCTGCTTTCTCGACTACTTCCAAAGCCTCAGACAAGAGAAAGAATCCACAAACCACCCAGCTCTGCTGGATGAGCTTTTATCAGCCCTTACCTGTCGCTGCTTCAGGAAATCCAGGGCAATCTGCACATTCTGCAGGCGGTGGAAGCGCATCCGCCCCTTCTCACGCGGCTGCAAGAGACAGGCAGCAGTTTTAGGTCAGACTACTGGGACTGGGCTGGGCTTGGCAACACCCCACATGCACAGTGAACCCCCCTGGGAACTGTCAGCGTGCTGCTGTGACCCCCCTGTGCCCCCACACATCCTGCTCTACCTTGTTCTGGAGTAAATAAGGTCATTGCTATGCACAGTCCTGCTGGAAGGAGGTTAAAATGCCCTGCTGGGAGATGGAGGTGGGAAGATCCAGGGTCTGTGTCCAGGCCTGGCTCAGCCTCTGAGATCCCAAGACAGGATCTTGCCCAGCTCATGGACAGCCAGACAAGCTGAGAAGAGGGTTCAGCAAAAGGATGGACTCAAACAGGTACAGAGTCCAATTTGTCCAGGTGGAAACAGAGGCAGGACAGAAAGACTCAGGCAGGTTCCCACTGATGGCAGAGGAACCCAGATCTCATCACCAGCCCCTCCAGCTCTTCTCATACATGGCAGGGGCTGCTGCTCCAGGTACCTCTGAATCCCTTGGGAAGGGGCATATGAGACCCTGGGCCTTGCCCATTGCTGCTGAAGGTGAGGGATTTCCAGAGGTATCCATCAACTGAGCCACGGACAGGGAAAGGGGATGGGAAGCTTTGAATTGGCAGGAGCAGGAGGAGCGACACCCAAAACCAAATCCCAGCCTCAATATGAGGAATCACCAGGATGTTCATAGAATCACAGGAGCTTTGGGTTGGAAAGGACCTTAAAGACCATCTAATTCCAGCCATGGTGGGGAGACACACCCCACAACCATGTTCTGAACTGTTGGGACACCCCAAGTGCTCCGAGTCACCTTCCTTTTCCAGACTGAAGGAAAAGAGCAGTCCGTCCAAGAGAAAATCTGTCCCTGCCAAGGGGAACATCTCCAGGGCTGCAGGGGACCATTGGGAAGGTGACCCAGCTCCTCCTGCAGCGCTCCAAAGGTGACACCGCACAAGGCCATCATCACCCCCCTGAGCACAGGGGCTGAAAAATACAGCTGGGCACATTTTGGGGTCTGACCCTCAGCTGGGGCAGTGCTGTGCTCACTCCCACCCCCACTCCCATGCAGGATCCCAGGAGGTGCCTGTGCCCAGAGCCTGTCCATGCAGTGCAAGGTGTGCAGCCCTCAGAGTGGCCCCGAGCAGCGTGCGGGACCCGTCCCTGTCCCCTCCCGCCCTGTGGAGGGGACACATGCTGTCACACTGGGTGGGTGGCGTGGCCTGCCTGCAGCTTGACCCCACAGTGCACACACACAGATAATCCAAATCCCGGGAACACAGCCCTGCTCCAGCACAGCACAGGATGGGTTTTATCCCAAACCCCGCAGGGAGAGGAGCACTGGGATGACACTGGATTATCTGGTGGCACTGCCAGGGGGATGCTGTGGCTGGGGGCAGGCTCAACCTACTTCTTCATCATCATCATCTTCCTCCTCCTCGCTGCTCGCACGGCACCAGGCCGGTGCTGTCACCAGGCGAAGGCTCCGCTGAGCTGGCGGCTCTACGGGCTAAGGAGGACGGGAGGGACGGTGGCAGGAGGGGTGGCACGGCAGGGACACAGGATGGAAACCAAAATGTGACACCCAGGCACGAGGAGAAACAAAACAAAAAAGACAGCAACAGCACGGGGTGAAGGTGGCTGAGTCCCCGGTATGCCCTGGGCTCCAGCACTGGAATTTCCTCCTGATTTTGGAAGCTGAAGAGCAGGAAGCTGTCTGGATCACAAGTAGAGTGAATCCAAGTTTTCAGCCCCCACAAAAACCGATTTGGCATCTCCGGAGGGTACGGAGGGACGTAGGAGATCTTTGCCCAGATCCTATTTTTGGGGGAAACTAAAATAATTCCTGCTGTGCTACAGCAATTGGGATCTTCCCAGAGCTGAGGGAATGTGTCAGTCAGAGAGGGAAGAGGAGGAGGAGGAAGGAGGGGGAATTCTACGATGCTCCAGGCACAGGGAGAGGTTTGCACCAATGACTGCTACAAACCCAGGAGCTGAGCGTGAGGCAGGAGTGTCACATCTGAGATAAACTACTGGGCACGCTGCCACAGAAGCAGGTTTTGATCAAATTGTGCTGTTATCCATGATTTTAAATATGGAGCCACATCTGGAAGGTGAAGTTGTGTTAAACTTGGCAAGAAGAGGGCTTTACCCAAGGCACCTTAATCAGGTGAGAGACCAGCCTGGGGAAGGGAGGTTTGAGTAAAAATAAAGAAATAAAAAATACAGTGAAAAATATAATAGTAAATAATAATATTCCTAATAATAAAAGAAACAATGACAGACATTTGAAACTGAAACCATGGTGTGAGAAAAGACAGCTGATGGCTGAGGGTGAAGGGGAGCAGAGGGAGAGGATGGAGGGGGCTTAGGGGGACTCCAGAATCCCTGCCCTGCCCTGGGAACTCACCAGCTTCACTCCTGACAGCACTTCCAGGAGGGAGATGAGGTTGTGGCCATCTCTCAGGTCTTCATAGAGGTCATTGATGTGCTTACGCACCTGGGGAGGGGAAAAGCCATCAGTGAAGCCAAAATTATCACCAGAGAAAGCAGCCTCCCCTTTCCCAAACAGCCTGGCAGAAGCTGCTGCCAATTTCCCACACAAAATCCTACCGTGGCACCATCTGTACTCCAGGTTAACCCTAGGATGCTGCAGGAAGGGCAGCCCCTGCTGAATTTAAATATTCTCACATTCCTCACAGCATATCCCAAAACACAGCTCCCACCTGGCAGCTTTCCATGGGCACCACGTGCAGCCTCTCTTCCCCGAAACACCCAGACCTTGTCCTGGGCTCTTACTCACTTGGGAATCCCCGGATGTTTTCCCCCAACAGCCTCAAGATTTTTCTCTGTTTTTCCCCTTCTCTGTAAGGTTTAGGAAGCAGCCAAAAGCTTGGCGCAGAGCTTTGCAAAGCTGCATGAAAACACAGCTGGGACACCTAGTGCTCAAACCACTTTTTTTCCTCCTTTTCTTTGGCAAATGGAGGATTAATTGAAACCCACCCAGCATTAACCAAGAAAGCAGGAGGCACCTCGTGGTGCCACGTTAATCCTGCTCAACAAACTTTGGACCTTGTCTCCACCCTGGAGCATCTTTCAAAGGACAAAAATGCCCCTTTTTCCTGACAAGGGGGTGTGAGTGGGGGAGTCAGGATCCCCCCCTTTCCCCCAGGATGCTCAAGCCTCATTTTAAGCAAGGATCAGGTGCCTAGGAGGGAAAGGTAATAAAAGGACTGTGTGGTGATGCTACAGTGCCCTCCAAAGGCTCCAGCACATTTCCAGCACACCCTGCTTTGCTCTGACTCATATGAACACTCAAAACAAACAGTCCTGGCATTAAAAAAAATAAAAATAAAATTAAAACCCTTAAAAAGGCATTTATCTGCCAGCCCTGAGCTGCAACAGAGAGATGGTCATTTCAGTGGCTTTATAACAAAATCCGTGACTCTTACCTTCATCAAGTGTTTATTGACCCATTTAGTGAAGGTTTTCTTTTGGACTCTGTCCCGTTCATCTGTCAAAAGAAGACAAAGACAGCCCTTGGTCAGTGGTTCTCATGCAGAAACTCAAACGACTTTGAAAATGACGGGAAGAGACAGAGGGATCGCCGGCGGTGCCAGCACGGATCCCAGGGAACAGAGGCAGCTTATTCAGGGAATGGTGTGGGATGGGGCTGTTCATGAGGCTCCAGCACGGCCCCCAGGCAGGGAAATGCGAGTCAGAACAAAATACACCGGGTTTTTTCTGGTGAGAATAACGATTTTTAACGAAAGCAGCGTGGATGACTGGGATAGGTGAGCACTGACTGAACCCCCGGAATTCATCCCCTCTGGGCCTCCCCCAGAGGCAGCACGGGGAGGGAAAGGGGGGTTTGCCCAATTTTAGGAGGGTGTCCCCCTCCCCTGCCCACTCCTGGAAGGCTTTAGGGTGTTACATAATCCCCCAGATGTCCCATAACAGGTCCTGGCCGGGCACTGCCAGCGCGTGCAATTAGCAGCTTATTCTGCCACTGTATTTTTGGTTCATTGGATTGCCAGGATTTAATGTTTATTTCTGTCCCACAGCTCAGCCCTGGCAAGAGCTCTGAGTGCTGCTGGGACAGGGTGGCAATGTGGGTGTCATCCCCAGAAGGTCCCAGTCCCCAGGGGTGGCAGGGGGACGGGATGGGACATTTGTGTTGACGCCAAGCAGCGATGGGGGAGCTCTAGGCAGGCTTTTGGCTTCATGAAAAAATAGTATCAGAGGAAAAACACAGGCAAACAGGTGAAAGGAGATGGTCCCACAGGGCAGAGGGGGGCCCACTCAGCCCCCCTGGCAGCCAGCCCTGTGTCCAGCAGGATTTAACAACATCATCTTGGAGCACAGAGAGATCCCCAGCATCAATCCATGGCACACACCCCGAGCACTGTGTCTCCAGCCCAGAGGACCCCATGGATATTTCAGGAAAGAAAAGGATGAGCCCTGCTCCCACAAACCACATCTCTGACATCAGGGTCTACCAGGTAGCAGCACCCCTTGCTTTGGTTTTAAGTCAAAAATCGGGAAAAAGGAGAAAACCAGCATCTCCCAGGCCAAGCTCCCCAGGACAGCCCCAGAACCTGCTCCTGGGATGGAAGGCCACTGGAGGTCCCTGCCCAGCCCCAGGGACCCTCGGCAAAACCTCCTGATGTCTTCATCCACCCAGACTGGAAAGCACTACCCAACGTTCTTCCTCTCTTCCTCACCCACCCCGCGGCTTCCCCCTCCGAAAGCACCGCAAACACGTGGCACAGGGTGACACAAGCGTCACCTCCCTGTGTCCCACTCTGCCCCCAGGCCACGGCACGTAACCAGGTGCCAAAAACTCCCTGTAGGCTGAACCACGTCCACCCTCACTTCCCATCCCGCCAGGCTCCAGCCTTGGCACGACTTTCCAGGAGCTGATGCCTGGCACCGCCGGCCATAGGGAGCTGTGTCACTCCCACGTGGTTTTCGGGATTTTCCTTCACCGGACCCCTCCAGAGGCGCAGTGTCGGGTCCCTTCCCAACTCTGGTGTCCATTCGGGATGGATAAAGGCCGTGGGCAGTGGGTACTAACCGATGCAGCACATCCGGCACACCAGGCAGGCGCTGAGCCGCCTCTTCTCCCCGGAGAGAAGCCGCCTCTCCATCGCCCCAGCCCGGGATGGGCGAGCGCTGGGCTCCGGGCAAAGCGGCAGCGCCCGGGGAAGGGTCTTCTGGCTTCACCTCCCGCTCCCCGGAGGGTGTGGACGGATGAGTTCTGGGCCACAGCTCCTCCCACCAAGCCACTTCCTACCCCCGGTGCCCCCGGCGCGGGCAGCGGCCGTTCCTCCTCCGCGGCGTCGCCACCATCCTCTCACCGCCACGCCCGTTCCCGGCTCCTCCGGGTGCTCCCGGGCTCTGCAAAACCCTCACCGCTCCCTGTGGCCGGCAGAGCAGCTTAGAAAAAACTCCCGGCAGCGAAGGGCAGAGCCTCTGCTCCCTCCGGCACGTGGAGAAGAAGCGATCCGAGCGCCGTGCGGTTCCCGCAGCCCAAAGCCCGGCGCGATCGGCATGCGGGCACAGGCTCGTCCCGCAGAGCCGGGCACTGCCCGCTGGCCGGCTCTTGGCTTGTTTTTCCTCGTCTTGTTTTCCAGTTAATTGCACCAGGGACAGGAGGGACAATGCCGGGCTGTTCTCCGCTCTCCCGCCCGCCCGCCCGCGGCTTCTGCCCAAATCGTGTCCCAGGTCCGGAGCGCTGGAGCCGGGACGCGGCCCCGCTTGGCACGCGGGGAGATAACGGGGGCCGCCTTATCACCGCCTCTCTTCCTCTTCTTCTAAATATAATCCCCCTGAAGCCCTTCTGCCGGCCGCTGGCCCGACCTGCAGGGCGAGAGGAGCCGGGATGATGCCTCAGGAAGGTGGGAGAGTGTCCCCGAGCATCGCACGGAGCACGCGGGGACAGAGGGATGGATGTCACCGGGTCCCACACGGACAGTCGGCAGCCAGCCACCTCCAGTGCTGCATCCCAGGGGTGCCCACAGCCCAAAGGCTCTTCCACGAGATCCTTCTTCCCATGTCCTGCATAAATTGAGGGGTTTTCCTCCGTGTTTTTTTTGCCCTGACTCACCTCCTTTGGGTGGTTCCCGGGCTCTAACCAGATTAAACCTCCCCAGCCTGGACCCGCGCTATCAGCTGAGCTAATAATAATGCTGGTTACTGCTTACTAACAATATTAAGGCATTGCAAGCTTATCTCTGCCCAGCTAATCTTTTCCAGAGTCACTCTGACAAAGAACTTGTTGCAATCCCCCTGATGCTCATCCTCTCCCTGGTCTAGCAGAGGTTTGCTGGCCCCAGCCATCAAAAACCATCCTGTCACCAGCCAGGGACAGTCAGCAGAGGCCCGGCAGGCAGGTGAGGCAGGGCCAGAGGGAAGATTATGGGGAAAAGGAAAAATCTGTCCCACTCCAAAGACAAGCTAGTGGCAGGAGAAGGGAGTGCAGAGCCTCAGGTCCCTCACACACAGGGCATGGAGCAAAAGCTGGTGGCAATGACACAGGGAACATCAGTGAACAGAGACCATGAGCCTCTGCAGGACCACACATGGTTTAATTCCCTCCCGACATTGCCCATCAGACCTCAGCTCACTGCATCCCCAAAACTGGGGATCTCAAAGGAACAGGGGCACTGTGGCACAAATCCCCCACAGCAGCTCAAGGGGCATTGGTAGCTGCTCAAGGGGAAGGTGAGGCTTGGGGGTTTTCCGCTGCTATTGAACTCACCTACTGAAAGGAAACAGGGAAAACCATCCTGCCCCAGAGCTGCTTTCCAGCACTCCAAAACCAGAAAAACTCCCATCCCGCTGGACCTCAGCATCCCCAGGCACTTTCCATCATCACAGGGATGGCTCCCAGAGGTGCTGGATGCCAGAGAACCCCCTCAGCACCACCACAATGCCCTGCACAGACAATTCCCTCCCCATTTCCCTGTGGTAGCCTCTGTCCTGGCAGCCTGCCTGTCCCCAGCAGCTCCTAACATGTCTGGCCAGGAGCTGCTGCTCCCCCTTGGATCTCTCCTCCATCATCACCGGCCTTCCTCGCCATCATACTCCATCCCTGTGTGCTTCCTCCTGCCTCGGGCTGCTGCCAGAGTCCAGCCCCAGCCTCAGGAATCAGCAGGATAAAAGGTGCCTGGCCAGGCACATCCCTAATCCCAACCCTGGCTTGGTACCCTCCATCCCACTGACACCCAGGGCTCCCTGGGATGGCTTTTTGCCATCCTTGGGAGGGAACCAGGGGGTTTCATGCTGCCCACCAGCTTCTGGAATAAAGTTGGGAGGTGGCTCCCAAACTTTCTTCTGCTGTTTAATCCAAAGGAACACAGGAAACATCGGACAGGGCACTGCACTGATCTCTCATAGAGATCTCGAGCATATTTCCAAACCCACACTCAGTGTGAAAGTGGGATTAAACAAGAGCCAACCATGGGGTAAAGGAGGGGTTGGTTATTTAAAAAAAGCCCAAACTCCAAATTTTTAAGCAATGAAACCCAGGGTTTTCCCTTCAAGGCAAGCAGAGAGTGAGAACACACAGGGGGCTTTTTGAACCTGGCACTTTTGAGAGAGGGGATATGCAAAAAAAAAATCTGTCTGGCTGAGGAGCACAAGGTATTTCAAACATGCTGGCTTGCCAACTTGAGAGCTGACATAATCCATCATGACAACAGAGCCAACAGGACAGGATTTACGGAGCCTTTCACCCAGGGAGAGGAAACGGAGCCTGATTCAGCCTGGAAGAATGCACAAGAGATACCTGCGGTGGAAAAGGATCCAACACCCTGATATTTAATGAGGGAGACACCTGAGATGTGGTGATGCAAAGGAGAGCAGGGGCAGATGCTCAGCAGAGCTGGGTGAGCATCACAGAGCGAAAAACCTGCTGCAAAATGATCCTGGTCTTCCAGGATTGGGCTTTACCTGCCCTTTTCTGGGAAAAAGTGATTAAAGAAAACAGGTTTTAAATATACTTGCTGCTTGCAACATTTACTCAAGGAATTTTTCAAAAAGTGGTGGATTTGGAGGGAAAAAAAATCCCTCCAAACAGGATGAAGCAGTAGGTCAGCATGGGGAAGCATCCAAGAGGTCCCCCAAATGGAACCAAGAACATCATTGGACAACATTGCCCAGCCACAGAGATTAATTAAGATTAAATAAGTGGGCAGGTCAGGAGGAGGAATTGCAGCAAGGCTGGGTTCAGTGGGTGACAGGGTGCATTCTGCAGGACGTGTTTGTGCAATTCCCTCTCAGCCTCCCTCTCCCAGTAGTTTAGAGGGAGAAAAGGAAGAAGTGTATCCCAAAGCAGCATGCAGGGAAAAGCCTGCCCGAGTGGCCGGCTGCTCAGTCCCGCCTCTTTGCATGGAAAACAGGGAAAGAAAAGAGGGAATCGGTCATGGACGCGGGGAAAGGGCCCCATGCAGAGGCACAGGCGAGAACAAGCGCGACTGGAAAGAAAGAGCGAGGAATCAAAACAAACAAATCCTAGGGGGAAGAGGTCGGGGACAGAGCAGGAGTTACCAAGACTTCAGCTGGGGCCTGGAGCTATCCCACACCCCTGTAATGAATCCTTGCCCTCCTTGGGCAGTCATGTGCGAGCCCTATTTTGGGAAACTGAGGCAGGGTCAGCCCCAGCTGCTCGGCAAGGCCGTGCCAGCTCCGGGAGAATCTCCCAGGGCTGTGTCTTGCCGGTGCCGGGGGCTGACAGAGACGCCACTGTCACGGCCAGGGGTGGGAGCGACGGGGCAGAACCCCAGCCACGTGTTGTGGGATTGTGTCAGACAAAAAGCAGCCTCAACCCCCCTCATCCCAGTCACCCCCAACCCTGCATAAGCCAGGAATGGGCGGTGAGGCCAAATTTAGGCACTCAAACCTCTGCCTCCCCCTCCCCACCCGGGTTCGGAGCCCACTGAGGGTTCCCCATTGCCGTGTCCTCCTCCCTCCTCTCCACAGCCACGTCTGTCCTTGTCCTGCCGCTGCCACGGCTGCTGGGGAAGGAAAACAATCCGTGCCCTGCTCATGCCGGCCATCTTAGCGCTCCCTGCCCCCCCGGAACACCCCTACCTTCCCTGCTCCGGCTCCTCCAGTACAGGACGCCGGCGATGCCCAGGACGTGGCTCAGGACAAAGGCAGCGGGTGGCAGATAGGAGCTCTCCGAAAGAGGCATCGCTTCCTATTCCCGGCCCGTTATCCCAAGCCTGGCTCCGGCTTTCTTTTTCTCCTGCTGCAGTCCGGCATCGCCGGGAAGGGTGAGGGGATGGGGGCTGAACCGCCGGTTGGACAAACTTCCAAAACTTCCTGCCTGCGCCTCTGCCTGCAGCTGGCTGTGTCCTGCGGCGTCCCCGGAGCTGGCACGGCTTAGGACAGCCAGCGCCGCTGGGACTGGGAGCTTTGGGAGCTCCAAGAGGGGGGCGGGCAAAGGGAGAAAAGCGAGCGTCAGGCCGGCTCAAACATCTTTCCTCCGAGTTCTCGCGGCCAAACTTCGTCGTGGTCCCCCCCCCCCCCCACTTCCCTTCCCGGCTCGGTTGGGGAGGAGACGTCATCTCCTCAATATCCATTCCCAGCCCCGCTGGAAAGGAGCCGCAGCCGAGGGGATATCGGCGGCGGCAGCGGCCGTGGCGGCATCGCCGTCCTCACGGGGGGCTTGGGACAGGCACAAACCCTCAGCTCCCCCCGATGGGTGACAGTCAGCAGCGTCCCCTGCCAGCAGACAGCCAGGGATGCCAAGCGCAGCCGGGATCGAGGGGGAGCGGCTGGGACATGGAGGCAGCACTTCCAGGGGCTCCCGGGCTACTTGGGCTGGAGCCAGCAGTGTCTGCTCGCAGGAAACTCTGCCCAGCAGGAGGGTGAAAGCAACGGTGGCAAAATTCGGGCTTCTGGGAGTTGAGGACCACAAGCACATCCCCATCACCCTCCCTGGATGCTCTGTATAAAGTAAAAACACTCCCCCTCCCGGAGGAAACACCCCAAAAGATGCTCTAACAGCAGAGGTTTGGGCACTTCCTATGGCTGGGTGTCCCGCTTGCTCTCAGCATCACAGACTTTGCAGCTCAGCCCCATTTACCGAGGGTTTGCACCGTGCTGGGCGTTACTCAGGGTTTCAGTTCTTTTCGGAAACGCTTCCGCTGCCGGCGGTACCAGGAACGGCAAAACCAGGGAAACCGAGAGCAGCCGCTGCCTGGCCCGGCCCCTCTGCCGTTGTAACCACAAGCAAACGGGCTGGGGAGGCTCCCACAAAGCCTGGATTGATCTCACAGCCCCTCACGTCCCCCCCTTGCCAGCTCCAGAGGGAGAAACTGGCTCTTGGATAGAAGTAGGGAATTAAAGGCTCATTTTTCATCTTTCCCTTTCTCCCAAGGGCTCAGACAAGAGGGGGTTGTTCTGCCAGGGCTCGGGAGAGTTGTTAAGGTGAGGGTGGTAGAGAGCAGACCTGCAGAGCATCAGCCTGGCTCAGGATTTACTGGTGGGAGAGCCAGGAATCCCAGCTCAGGATTTACTGACCAGGAGATGCAGCTCATGGGGGGCCAGCATGGTGCCAGATGCCGTCCCACAACTCCTGCTCCTAATTTGGGAAACCCTATGAGGTCCAGGGTTTCATCCAGCTGCAAACAGAGATTTATATTATATTTATAACCCTGAGCAGTTCCCCAAGTCCAACAGCCACCAGCCAGTCAGGCACACCAAGAAAACTATATCAAGCAAAACCTGATAAACCCAAATATTGACTGAAACATTCCAAAACCTGGCACAGGGTGCCCAGAGAAGCTGTGGTTGCCCCTGCATCCCTGGAAGTGTCCAAGACCAGGCTGGATGGGGCTTGGAGCACCCTGGGATGGTGGAAGGTGTCCCTGCCCATGGCAGGGGAGATGGAATGAGATGATCTTTAAGGTCCCTTACACCCAACCATTCCATGATCCTAAGATTCCCTGTTCCCTGTGGCATTCCTGCAACCCCCACATCTTTTGGGACAATGAGATAGTGATAAAAAATACAGAATTACTCCTGGGCTTGGCGCTGTTGCAATATATTCTCCAGAGCTCCATCCTGGATGAAAAATATCCTGGCATAGTTTTCCTCCAAAGACGTCTGCTTTTCTTTAAAGCTGCAGGAGGAATGACCCACCACGAGGCAGGCACGAGGCCACCATAAATGGGCCTGTGGTCCAACCTGAGAGGGGCAAAGAGCCTCCTGCAAGGCAGATGAGTGCTGCTGATGTGATGGAGCTGGGATGTGCCAGTGGAAAAGGGTCCAGGAGGCAAGAGCTGGTTTCCTACATCCCCTCATCCCAGCTGCAACCATGGGAGCTCAGCTGCTCTTGGGCTTCCTGGGTGTTTCCTGCACAGGGGGATGATAAAATGCACTGAGCGCTGCCAGCTGCTCCAGCTGGAGAAGGCTTTGGGTAAAAGAAATTCTTAAAATATATATAATTGTGTGTAAATATATGTTTTTATTTCTTTGTATACATATAAATATAATTTAATGGAATTGTAGAATGCCCTGACTTGGAAAAGACCCACAAGGATCACCAAGCCCAATTTTTGAATATATTTATATAAATGTATATTTGTATCAATACATCCCTCTGCTGCATCACGACACCCTGGGGATTCCTGTGATCCCAAACTCATCCAGCTCAGTTTAACACCATCACCCCACTTCCCCTTTCCCACTGCAGGAAGCTGATAGGGCAGGAAGGAGGTGGCTGATCCGGGGTGTCAGAAGCCAACGTCAGGTTTTGGGGTGACTCTGCTGGGCTCAGGGGACCACCCAGGCCCGGATGCAGCCACCACACACTCCCCCTCCCTGCCATGGAAACCACCCTGAGCACCCAAAACACAAACAGCTCATTTTTAGTTCCTTGCAAGACGGCTTTGCCCGGAAAGGAAAGGGGTGGGGAGAGGACACATCTCCCGCCCGCGCAGGAATTTGGGGAGCGGAGAGGCCCTGCCCTGCCCTCCCACGGGATGGGGGGGGTCCCAATCTTGCAAGGCACCTCCTTGTTTCTAAGGGCATCCTGGGCAGCATTTTGCATCACCCAAATCACACCAGCCCTACACCCCACCTGGGTTTAGGGTACCCTATGGGGCAGCTTGGGGGGATACAGAGGCCAGACCCCCCTTGGTTCAGTCACGTTCCCACCCAGAGCTGAGTCATGCCAAGCTTTGGGTGTCCTGGACTGTTCCTCCCCCCTCCATGTGCCTCCTCAGTGAGTAATGCTCAGGCGACAGAGATCAGCTCCCTGCTCAGCTCCCGGCTCTGGCATCTCCTTATATGACCGGAGAAGCTGCCGGGCAGCGTCACACGGGAGCCGGGCACATCCCCCGTGTCCCTGGCACCATTCAGGGTATGGAGGCACCCTGACATGGGTGTGGGCAAAGCCACTGGGGTGCTCCTTCATCCCCTAGGTGCTGCAGCCCCATAGAAGGCAGCAAAAGGTCCGGTGAGCTCCAGCCAGGGCCGTGCGTCCCAGCCCCGGGAGGTGGCAGCCAGGTGGCACTGTGGAAACGCTGGAGTGGGCATCTCTGTGGACAGAGCCAGACCTGGCACATGGCAGCACGGAGCCGGGGTGAAGAACAGCCCCGGGGCTCTGCCTGCACCCCACCGTGCACAGGTGGGCACCCAGTGCCCCCCAGTCAAGCCCAACAAAGCTCCTCCGTTGCCTCCAGTGGAAAAAACTGGACATGAGAGCAGCTGAGGGCTTCTCTGCCCCAAAGGGTCATCAGGGTCACCCCACCCTCCCCACGAGGCACCCCAGTTCCCACAGCAGTTAAAGGGCCTGCCCAGCAGCAGTGCTGAGCACGCACAAACTCGTGACTGCAGGACAGGAGCCAGGTTTCCTGCCGTGCTTCCTCAGCAAAGCTTTACCCCTTTCTGTTGTTTTTTCCTCCTTTCTGGGAGCTTTAGGAGCAAATCTCAGTGGCTTAAGTCAGGGGCTGAAAATCCACCAGGAGGGGAAGGAGAGTCCAGGTTTTGGATCGGGGTGTTTCTGGTGAATCAAAGACGCATCACCCAGGGACAGGCTCTGCTCTGGAGTGGGTCAAGGAGTCTGTCTGGGCTTCCACAGGGGCCTGATAGGGGCACAGGGTTGGAACAAACACCGTTCCTAATCCTTAGCCAAGGGATGAAGAACATGCCCCACTCCAAAGCTCAGCTGAGATCATTCCCCCTCGGATCACAGCACTTCCCCCTCTCTTACAGCATCACACCCTCCTGGCAAACCACAGCAAAGGCGGCTGCGGGCAGACAGACAGACAGACAGACAGCTCAGCAAGACACATCCCTGGCTGCCGAGCACTCCCGCACGTGCCAGGGCACCCCGTTCTGCCGGCAAGCACGGGCAGGGCCCCGCCGGGGTGCGGAGCCTCGCTCCACCCTGCCCGCGGCGCCAGCAGCCTTGGGAAAGGAAAGCCAGAACAAAGATGACGTTTCTTCTGATCCAGGCTATTAAAAACAAGGTGGAAACGAGCAGGTCACAGCTCCCGACGCTGCCCAGCTCCTCGGCTCCAGCTCCCAGTCCCCTCCTGCTGCTGGTGAATCACCTGCCCGAGCGTGTGCAGGCACAGCCGGTGAGCCCTCGCCAGGCGGCTGCTGGCACAGCGGGCACATTCCCCACGTTCAACATTTCCTTCTGGCTTTCATCATCCCCATGTGGCTGCATTCCTGCTGGGAGGGAGAGGGAGAAGCCCGCGGGGGTCCCGTGCCGGCCCCACTGGGCATCACCACCCAACTCCAGTGCTGCAAAAATTGGGACTGTGGAAACTCCCAGACAGCAACACTTGTGGCCCTGGAAAGTCAACATCCCAAATACAGAGGTTTGTGCAAATAGGGATTTTGGCTCTGAGCATCCCTCCATTGCTCCCCATTTGCACAGGAATAGTGGGAGCTTGAGCTGGGCTTCATCTGGATTAACCAGAGCAGCTCCATGCCACTCAGGGCTGGGGGGCTTTTCTGCACCAGACCCCCCCAGTCTGCCCGTGAGGGCAGCATAAATCAATATTTGCCTGCAAACCTCTCACACAGGAGCTTCCAAAGGTCAGCAAAACGAGAGGAGAGGGAAGGAGCTGGGAGGGAACCTCGGAACCCCCCACCCAGGCACCATCAGCGGTAAAATTGGAACTGAGCGAAAGGAAGCTCCGGTGATAAGAATGGAGATGTTCCCTTTTCCAGCAGACGTCTGGGCACCAAAATTAGAATAATATCTTTAAAAAAAGACCAGATTTCCCTTACCACAGCAGGGCTGACAGTGCTGCATCAGAGAGGGACGTGGGAAAGCACCCCAGGACCACCTTGCTGTGGGATACAGAGGTGGAGGGCAGGGATAAGAAGGTTTGAGACAAGGCTGGAAGCAAACATCATTCCTGTGGCTTTCATCCTGCAAAGGCAAGCAGCTGAGCTGGACGGCCACCTGCTCATGACTTAATCATTCCCCAGCAGCATGAACTCCTGCTGCCAGGCTGGAGGGCTATGGGGTCTACGGGAATGTGACATCCCAGCAGGGGCCATCCAAAGGGACCAACTCCAATGAGATGGACAGAGCCAACAGGAGAGCCCAGGGCCTCAAGAATCTCAAAATTAACTCAGGAGACAGTTCCCTACACAGCAGAATCGGGGAGAGACTCCTACATCTCCTGCAGGAAGAGCAATCAGCATTCCCAGGGCATCACCTTCCTTCCCTTCCTGGGGCTCACTTTTTGGTGTCCCAGACTCAGCACCTTTCCCAGGGACACTCAAAGCCATCAGCACTTTCAGCCCTGCTGCTCGCAGCACAGGCGGGGTGCCCACCCCTCCATGCACCCACCAGAGTGACCCCAGCTCCCTGTCTCTGATCCCAGCAGATCCTTGCCCATGAGCCACGTGCTGGACACATCTCATTCCAACATCACCCGGCCTTTGGAACTCTCCCTGCAGCTCGGGAGAGAGCGTCACGCTGGAGGGGGGGGTGATCTCACCGCTGCTTTCCCAGCATGACAAACCTCCCTCCCTCCATCCAAGGCTGCTGGGATTCTGCTGACGCAGCAGCTCAGGCATTATTTCATCGCTTCTCACTTCTCGGAAGCCTCCCCGTGGCTTGTCACCCCTCTGAGGACACTGGCAGTGCCTGCTTCATTGAGTGATGCCATGAAAATTCACAGCGATGTAACCCCGGAAAGCACCGAACCCCGCAGAGCTGGCACGGACTTAATGGCATTGTCCTGCATCGAGAGGGCAGGAAGGAACAGGGACAAGCATGGAGAGCTTGGAGCCATCCTGGATGCACACTTGGAAATGCTGGGTGAGAGGGAAGAGGTGAAGCCAGCGCCGCAGGTGAGGAGGATGGGGATGCACAGAGAAAGGAACAGCAAAGGTCTCCCAGCAGAAAACACCATGGGCTCTTCAGGAGGGAGCAACACCAGCCCTGGGCAGAGGAAAGGCTTGCTCGCACGCCCACGTGCAAGAGGACACACACGTCTGCACACCTTCCCAGGGGCCTGTACTGACACGAGAAGGTGGCTTCTTTCCCAGGCAGGGGGAGGAGAAGGAAGGCGATGCCATCTCCGGGTCCCTCCCTGCCCCTCCAGCCACAGGGACAACGCCGCACACCTCCACAGAGCCGCCGTCTCCACGGCTGGGTAAACACCCGCTCCGGAATTCCCAGCACACCCCGGCAGAGCATGGAGAAAGCCATGAAAAAACAAGTTGCCAAAAAAACCCCAAAAAACTCCCCACCATGAGATTTGCTGGAAACCCCAGCAGAGGGGATGGGCACATCCCTGTGCCGGAGAGCAACACAAATCTCAAATCCTGCACCTGCTCTCACCGTCTGCACAGGAGCCAAGCACCAGGAATTCCCTGAATGCTGGAAAAATGCCCCCAAATGAAATCTCAGGCCCCAGCCTCTCTTGGAGGAGCTGTGGTGTGGCTGCTCGGGGTGCAGAGCTGCTGGCCAAGCCCCGGGGAGAGCCTCGGGGAGCTGGATCAGAGCCGCAGTGCTGGGATCATCCCCAGCAGCTCAAGTCCAAGCTTTGCACTTCTCACAGCAGCGGCTTAGGGAGCAGGAAAGGTGGGGGGCGGAGGGATGGCCGGCATCAAAACTCCTTTTCTAGCAGCTAACAAAAGAGCCGGTGTCTCCGCAGAGAGGCTCGTTATTCCAATGCCAACCAGAGGCTGCTTGGCAGCGGCAGAAATAGGGAAATGTTGGGCTAGTAGGAACTGGCTGCGCTTTGTTTGGGGGGTGCTGTGTTTGCACAAGCCCCACACAATGGGGGTGTTGGGGCCAGGAGGGTCAGAGCTGGGTTGGTCCCTGGGTATGGCCACCAGCTCTGGTGGCCTCGTCCTGCTCCCCACAAATAAAGCACAGAAGTCACTGCCCAAGGTGTTGCTAGGAAGTTGTGGGTCCCCACTTTTTTCTGCCTTCAGCTCCCAAAAAGCAGCTCAGGGTCTCCTCACTCTCGCCACACTGCAAACACAAGGTAGTGGAGCCAGAGATGTGCAAAGCCTCCTCTGAGAAATGGAGGTCAAAGAGAAGGAAGCAGCCGATTCCCTCCTCTTCCCCTGCAGATGGAGGGCAGGCAGCAACCTTGAGCCCTGATCTCATTAGATGTCCCAAACTAAGCAGTGTGAAACCTGATTAGCGCCGGGCAGGAGGTGGCCGAAGGAGCAGCAGCTTGTTCTGCCAGCCAGCCCCAAGCACCCTGCCTCTGGAGAGGGGGGTCTGAGAAGCAGGGCACCCACAGCTGCCTCGCCACAGCACCCAGGACCTGCTCTTGGTCCTTCCAAGCTTGATCACGCCCCAGGTCATGGCCATGCTGTGCCCTGAAGTGATGCTTCAACCCAGCTGCTCCTGCCAGCTCCTGGCCAGTTGGCCTTGGCATGCAGCAGCACAGAGAAATGTAGGATTAAAAAAAAGGGGGAGGCAGGAGCCCAAAACCTCTGTTCCCTAGAGACCTGCTCTCCTGCAGAGAAACTTAATCCCTGTTAAAAAGCAAATGAAATAATCCAGTTGCTAACACTGCTCTGGCCACGCCGTTCAAGCCCCAGATCCGCCGGACCCCTCCAGCCTGGCCCAAGCCCAGCAGATTCTCTCAGCAGGGCTGAGCCGGACCTTTCTGGAGCTAAAACCATCCCTGGCACCACAAAGCTGTGGTGGGAAAGCTGCAAATCAACAGAGATCCTCAGTTAGGGCACAGGCCATGAGTGTCCCTGCCTGGCAGGGCTGCCCAGGGGACATCTCACTGGGTGGTCAAGCTGGAAAAGTGTCTCCCACCCTTTCCCAGGAGACACCAGACCCATCTTGTCCTCCTCCTACAAAGGGACACAGGGCTGGCAGAGCAAAAACTCAGCAGGGCCTCCACCCAGGACAGCCAGGAAAGATGTTGGCCCTGGATCTCTTATCACACCCGGCCACCTTGGGCGGCCCCATCTGCTCCTCAGGGAAGCCACCACATGATGGGACGAAAGCAAACAGTGACAAGGGGATGAGCTGTGGCACCACTCCAGCAATGTGGCACACAGCAGGGCAGGATGCTGCTCCTGCCTCCTGCTCTGATCCCACACATCCCTCAGGCAGCAGAGCCACCCAAATCCCTCCTTTTTAACAGCAGAAACTCAGCAGAGCTGTGAAATTCCTCACTGCGGGCACATGCACCATGGTGAGGTGACAGGAACAAGGATGGACCTACTCCTTGGTCACGGGGAAAAATCTGAGCCCCGTTCCCCTGGGGAAAGCACACAGCAGCTCCAAGGTCAGATGGAGCCAGATTAGCTGGAAACGCATGGACAGGGCCGAAGAGATGCCAGGTTTGAGCCGGCTGCCAAGTAAACAACAAAACTCCTCAGAAAGCGAAACCAGCCGGCCTCGTGCTTGCTGGTAAAATTAACCCAGCAATAAATTTGTAATCTAATGGGTCTCCTCAGCCAAGCCCAAAGGATCTGGTCATCTCGGGGCCATGACCAACGCTGCCCCAGGAAACTCAAGATGGAAACTGTGTGGAAAGTCCGGGTGACCCCACATCCACCGGGGCAGGGTCGCTCTGGGAGCAGCATCCTTTGTCCCCGGCATGGAGACAGAGATCTGGCAGGGCCCCCCAGCCCCATCCCAGCTAGGCAGGCTGGGGGGGCACTGGGATGCTCTCCAAGCCCCTTGGAGGGCTGACAGGGATGGATGCTGGCACTGAGCCGGGGGTCAGGGGCCTGGACTTACACACACGAGCATTTACATATGAAACGCTCCCAGCTCCAATATCGCTGCTGCCTCCACCTCCCCGGGGAGATGAATAGAGATGAGGGGGGAGAAGGGAAAAGAAACCTCTCCAGCAATAAAACCTTGTTTTCCTCCAGCTCTGGCCTGCCCCGCAGCTCAAGGGCAGGCTGGTCTGGCTGTTTTCTGTGCTGGGAGCACACTTAGATCCATGGCAATGCCAAACAGCGACAGCAGGATGCACGGCACAGCATCCCCATGCCAGTGAGCACCACAGAGCCAACCATTCCCTGTGGGCACCCCTTTTGTGCTTGGATGCACAGAGAAGCCTCCCAGCAGTGTGAAAGGGCTCAAACTGTGCTGGCTCAAGCAGCGTTTGGCCTCCTCCAAGCACAGAATGCCAGACTGGTTTGGTTGGAAGGGGCCTTAAGGGCCATTTCACTCCCATGGGCAGGAACACCTTCCACCAGGCCAGGTTGCTCCAAGTCTTGTCTAACCTGGCCTTGGACACTTCCAACCTCTCCGCCCCTTCCCTATCCACATCCCCCTGATTTAAAGCCACAAAGGGTTGTGGTAAACACAGCTGGTGACAGACAAAGTCGGCACCACTGGATCTAGAGGCAGCAAAACAGACCAAAAACCCACAGGCTGTGCTTCTCGGGGACGTGCCACCCGCGTTCTCATGTCCTTGTTCCGGCCTAGTGGGAGCGGAAAGTGCCACGAGCTCTGGGATGTGGGAGCCAGCATGGGAGCCAACGCTCCCAGCAGGGCTCTGGGCAGCACCTGGAGAGGGGAAGGCTGCCAGCTCAGTTCCTGCAAGCAGTCACCTTGTAAACACGATTAATAATGTCATCTTGGCTCCCCGCACCTCGCTTGCGCGGGCAGGACGGGAACTCACCAAGCTGCAGCTGGAGACGGGGCTGGAAAGCTCCATGGGAGAGCTTCAGCAGCAGCCCCAAAAGCTATAAAAGGGCTCAACGGCACCCAAACCCAGCACCCAAACTCAGCACCTATCGCTGCTCTGGCTGCCAAGGGGCTGGAGATGGAGGGAACAGAGCTGGCCACCACCCTTGGCACACCCAGCAGGCACATGGCAACTCAGGGCTCCTTTTACATTGATTCCCAGTGCCAGCTGCAGCGAGGCTCAGGAAAAATTTATGATGGACACCACGGCAGCATAAGAAAGTGAATTATATTCCTCCCAGACTCGATAACTCAGGGCAGCTGTCAGCACAGAGCTGCGGGATTAACCCTTCGTGGCAGCGGCGGCACGAGAGGGTGGGGATACTGCCAGCCCGCTGGTGACAACTCCCTTGGCTCCCTGCTAAATTAAACATGGAATTGATTCACCTTTGTTATACAATGGGATCAGCTGGTAAAGCCCAGCTGAGGCCGCACTGTAAAAAGGGCGAGTCAATGACAGCATTGTTGGATGACAGGTTGGATGATGGCATTCCAGGTGCCTTCTGTTTTCCTCTCCTCTCCTTCTAGCAGGAGAAGACCTGCAGCAGGATGAGGCTGGCTGGGAATTCCAGAGGAAAACGCTCCTCTGACAGCAGGGAGGATAAAAAATAGAGAAAGGAAGGGAAGAAAAAGCATTCCCAAAGCACCAGGTAAGCCGAGCTGCTGTCTCACAGCCTGGGCTCACTGCCTGTGACAGTGGGACAACGGCTGCCTGCCTCCAGCCACCTGCCAGGGGCCAGCCCAGCACGATCGGGTGTCCCAGCTGGCTCTCCAGGGACAGCCTGAGAGGCAGGAGAGGCCATGAGATTGGGAAAGAGTTTTAGAAAGAAGAAAAGTGGGAAAACAGAAATCTGCACCCGGGTGCTACCGTGCACCTGCAGCCACGCGGCAAAAACACCCGCAGAGGAGCAGGATCAGCCCCCAGTCCCGTGGGAACAGCAGCCTGCTGTCCCCCGGAGCAGGAATTTGAGCTCAATTCCTTCCTCAGTTGTTATTTGCAAAGCAACTTCCCCGGGCTCCCTGAGCTGCTCGCAAGGGCTGGGCCGGCCGCTGCCCCAGCGCTCCCTTTGTGCCCAGCTCCAAATCCAAAGGAAAGGACAAAAGAGGGAAGTGAAGCGGAGCCGTGGAAGCACCACCTCTCCCGGCTGCTCCTGGCCATGCCGGGAGCGCTGGATCCGCCGGGATCAGTGACAGATGGTGGCACCCAGCAGCTCAGCCTCGCTCCCTTTGTGGGTCACAAATACCTCTCAGGGTGCCAAGTCCATCCAGGAACTTCTTGTACTTCTCCACGTTCATCTTCCAGCCGGACCAGCCCCGCTGCTCAGCTGGGTGGCATCGGGGCACCCACAAGCTCCAGGCACTGTCCCCAGCTCAGCATTCCCGCTGGACTCCTCTCAGTCGCCCTTTGACCACTGGCAGTGTTTCCTTATTTGATGAAGCACATGAAAAACCTCCCAGGGCTTGAGGCCACCCCCCTTTTTGCAAATGAGCCCAGCAACTGCCCCGCACCACCAGGGCCCCCCGGCATCCCTTTATCCCACCCCTCCACGCAGCAGCTTTCAGAGATTGTATGTCCTGGGGATATTTCCAGCGAGGAAGGGAATTGGGAGGGGAAGGAAAAAAAAAACAATGGGATTTAAGGCTAGCAGGCAGGGGATGAGGAAAACGCAGGCAGTGGGCTGATGGGTTCCCATCCTTGTGGGAAAAGCCGCCCTGGTGACTGACACCAGGGAGAAGCCATCACAAAAATGCAATAAAATGTTGCAAAACTGGGCCAGGTGAGACCCAGGAGCAGACAGGGAACAGATCCCTCCCATCTCTGCCCCCCGACACTTGCCACATGTTCACTTTGCCCTGGCTGCAAGGCGCTTACAAAGCTGAAAAGGAGATTTACTGGTTTTAAAGGAATTTTTGGCAGCAGGAACCAGCCCAGAGTGATCCAAGTGGATCCAAGCGCCTGACCCACTCATTGCTGCCCTTCAGCAGGACTGGTGTCCACCGGGCACGGATCAGGACTTCTGTTAAATCAAATAATAAAAACAATAATGACCACTATAATTATAATAATATAATCATCATCAGTAGTGTTGAAATGTGCTGTCATGGAGGTAGATCCTGCTCTCTTCATTCCCTTTCTGGAAAGATCCCAGCAGATTGAGCAAGACCCACCACACGGTGCAGGATCATCCTGCCTGGGCTCCCACACAGCATTTGAGCTTTGCCAGAGGAGAGGGAGAGAAATAGAGCAAGGATGTGCTGCAGGAGGAAAATCTCCCCCCAAAAACCAGGGTAATGAGGAGATTCCCCTCATCAATGGGCACATGAATCCCTGGCTCTTTCACCATGTGTTGAGATGCATCCCCACAGCAACCCACATCCCACGGCAAATTATCCATAAAAATATTAATAAAACCGGAACAGTCATGGAAACAACCCTGTGTCTACCTCCTCCACAGCTCCAGGACAGATGGACACTTCTCCAGGGATAGACACACACCATGGGTATCGCTTTGCATGGCTAGCAGAGCAAACCCAGCAGGCCAGTTGCTGCTTATGCCCCTGACAGCTGAGAACCAGGGAGCCAAAATTCCCTCAGGGAGCTCCCAGTTGGAAAGGAGGGGGCAGGTGATGAGGTGCCTTCTCTACACTCTGATCACCCCAGCACCCTCTGAACCCCTGGCCCCGCTGGGATGGAGGTGACATCCGTTCATCCCAGCAAGGAGCTGATGCAGGAGCTGATCCAGTCACCAAGGAGGGACACATGAAGAGCCTGGATTTAGGATCTGGAGGTGCCCACTGCATCCCTGGCATCACAGGGTCATTCCCAGCCATCCCCCCGTGCCCACCGGCAGCACCGGCAGCAGAATGAAAGTTGTTGTGAGAAGCCAAGTTGTCACCACTAAAAATAGCACAATGGAATTTTCCTCTAAAGGAAGAAAAAAAAAAAAGGGGGGGGATGGAAATCTTGATCCTTGCTGACAAAGGGACTGTGAGAATGAAGGGTGGGAACAGCCCCATGGAGGGGACACAAGGGGACGTTAGGTCCTTCCCCTCCAACACTCCCCAACAGGCACGGAGAGCTAAGCCCATCACAGGGGGACAGTGAGATCCCACCCTGTTTACATCCATCCTCTCCTTCCCATCAAAGGGGAGAGACCAGACCTCACCAGGATGGCCACTGGACACAGCAAGCAGGCAGCTGCTCCAAAATTCCAGCAGCAGGAAGGAGATGCAGTGAAATCACCCAGAGTTCCCCCAAACCCTGCCTTGATGGGGAGAAGGCCACTTCCCTCCTCCTGTCCAGAGGGGGTTAATGGAAAGCGGGTCTGACGCCACCAGATCCCATCCCCAAGCATCTCAGCTCCTTCTCCCCTCTGCCGGGAACGCCAGGAATTCCTGGAGGAGGGAAGATCGCTCCAGCTGGCTCGATCAGCACACTGAGACTGAGAGGGAGGGGGGAAGTCAGGGGAGCCCCCAGCTCCCGAAACATCCAGGAATCCCAGATCTCCCAGCACAGCAACTGCCCTCCCAGCAGGAACGAGAAGCATCCCAAACAGCCGGCCAGGATGAAATATCTCCACAGGCAGCAGCGTCTGGAGGCGCCTGCACTGAAACCTCCCGTGCCACCCCATGGCTGTCCCCACCGCTGTCACCCCGGAGCTGAGGGGATGCTGGGAGACCCCACCAGCCTCAGGACTGGGGAGGGGGTCGTTCAAGCCACGCCAGGGATGTTGGCAGAGGCAGGGAATGGAGGTGTGATCCTGGGGTGCAGCATGGATTTATTTAGGGACAGCCTTAAGGCTGCACCGTCACCGCCCTGGCGAGCCCCCAGCGGGGTCACAGGGCCACACCAGCTGTCCCCAACATCACTGTGTCAACCGAACATGCCAGAAGGAGAGGTGTGGTGTGGGGGGGCATTAATTAACGCTCATTAGCTGGCGGGGCAGCACGTGCAGAGAGGGACCACCGGGCTGGGGAGACTTCCCGACCCCGCTGAGCACGGAAAGGAGTCGCTCCCCCAGGATAGATTTACCGGGAGCAAAACTGCCCAAGGTCAGCTGGAATCTCCCAGCCAAGGGAGCCCTTGTATACAGTTCTCTGCACGGAAGAATAAGCTGCTGGCAAAAGCATTTCTGTAGGGCCACAACGGACCCGAAAAACGATTAATAAAAACCAAGATGAGTCTCACCCTGACACGGCATGAAAATCCCACTGGGATCAAGGCACAGCTCCATGGCTTTGCAGGAGTGGGGTGGGTGGCTGGGGGGAGCAAGGGCAGAGCAAGAGATCTGGAGAAGGAGCTGGTTTCAATCCCAGCCATGCCAGGATTACACCCCCAGCCTGGGCAGGGGTCCCAGCAGAGCTTGAGGAAGAGCAAAAGGCTCCCAGCAGGGCTCAAGGTGGGCAAAACAGAAGCTGGGAGAGAACACAGCCCACGCAAGGTGCTGCAGAGGTGCAAAACACAGCACTCATCACCTGTGGGAGGCTGAAAAAGCTTCCCCAGCATCATTAAAAAAAATGCTCATCTAAGCAGAGGAGGGCAGGCTGGGACTTACCGGAGGGAAACAGGGCTCAACAGGAAATGAAAAATGGAAATACAGGCTTGTCACGCACAGGAAAACAACAAAATAAACACAATTGTGGCCTCCCAGCGCCCGGAGCTCGCTGGCTCAGAGCACTGATAAACACTGGGTGACAAAGGGACACTCCAGGCACAGGCCCTGCAGCCAGACCTATCCCACCTCTGCTGGCAGCCACAGAGCCAGGCTGTGCTCTGAGGGGTGACAGGGAGCTGCAGCCCATCCTGCCAGGATCAGCATCCTGCTTCTCACCTGGAATCTCCCAAACCACCCTGCCCAAGAGCCTCCCTCCCACTTCCCTCCCCCCCCCCCCCGCCACCCCCACCCCCATTCCACGAATCTCTGGGCTTATCTGACCCAGAGGCAGGACACACATCTCAGATCACATCCCAGGACTCATTTTACCATGTCCATGGCCAAACACACATCAAATCTGATCACTCAGCCTCCCACCCCACCACACATCCCTGCGGGAAGCTGAGGCTGGAGGATCCCCCTCCCCGGCCCCCCCAGCCGGGTGGGATCCATCCAGACACACAAAACCCCACCACAGGAGCTTGGAAGTTAAACTTCCCAGCTCATTAACACAAGCATCCTCCGTGCAGGGAATTTCCTTGGCGGTTTCCCTCTCCAAGCTGGAGGCTGTTTGAACATCCCCAAACCCGGCAGCGAGCCCAGACCCCTCCAGACAGGGCAGTGCTGAGAGGTTAAATCTGGAGTTTTCCCGGGAAGAAAGACCTTCTGGAAGGAAAGGGAGATCTCAAGGACAGCATCCAGCAGGGCTGAGGGGTGTGCTGGGGAGATCAGCTCCACCCCTGCTCACCCACCACCTCCCAGCACCGGCTCTGCTGGTTCCCACCCCACCCGCAGCCTCCGATGGGATGGGATGGGAAAGGTGTGAGCAATCAGGGATGAGGAGAGGAGCCGGTTTGCTGGTCCTGCCCATGGACCTGGGAGGCTTCACCTACTGCCGGGGGGCACAGCACGGATGACCAGCCCCGGCAATCAGAGCTCCCGCTGCGTCCCCGCTCCCGGCCCCATCCCAGGTGTGCCAGCACCTCTGCACCGCCTCTCCCCAGGGCAGCGATTGCTTCACCTGCCTCGGAAAACTCAGCTGGCGTTGCTAAGATCTGGCCACAGCACTGAGCTTCCACAGTAGCGACGCCCTGGGCACGGCAGAGCCACGGAGAGGATTGGGAAGGGATGGATTATTTGAGCTCAGGGAGTGAGGTCCCCCCTTCCAGGGTTTCCCTGTGCTGCTTTCCCAGCTGCTCCGTGCATCTTCCCATTACCCCACGCCTGTCCCGGCCCTCCTGCTCCAGCCGGCAGCGAAACACTGCCCCGTGCAGGAACCAGCCAGGCTGAGCCCATGGTCCAGGCAAGGCTCACAGCCCCTCTGTGGAGGAGGATGGAGCTGTATCCACAAATCCCAGCACGGACCAGTCTCCTTCAGGCCTTCCTCGAGCTCCAGCACAGCCTCTCTCCGCAGGAAGACAGGAGGAACTGGAACCTGCAGCACCCTGCTGCTCCCGCAGCCTGGATTCATCCATTTCAGGTCCATAAAAAAGGCACTCATCACCCGGATATTCAAACAATGGTGTTAAGACACTTGAAATTTAAATAAAACCTCTTGTTTTACTTCCCTCTGGATGGTTCCTTGCCGCTGGCATCAGCCACGGTATGTCCAGAGCAGTCTAAACTTAGCTGACACAAGCGAGACGAGCCTGGAAAGGAGCTTGGCTGGGACCCAGCAGACGGAGGTCAAAGACTCCGGTCTCACCCCGAAGCATGAGCCGGGAAGGAAAAGGCTCCACGGGAATGCAGAGCTGAGGAGAGCAGGCAGAGAACAGCCCCAGCCCTTTCCAAAGGCTCGGCATGCTGAGAGATCAAAGCCTTTCCAGCACAGCCCTGCGCACCAGCGGCCACGTCCCAGTGATGGTGCCAGCGAGGTACCACAGATGAGGCCACCTTGCAGCCACCCCCCTGCCCTCCCAGGGGATTTTCTCTCTGGGTCAGAGGCACACGGAAAGGAGGAGAAGCAGCCAACAGCCGCAGGAGCTGTGAGAGCAGGGCTCAGCCATGGTTCTGGTTCATTAGCAGGGCACCAGGACACTCTGGCCATGGCTTCCGCTGATCCCTGTGGGATGGGGGGAGGCACACGCCTCTCTGCCAGGCAATCCCAACCCAGGAGGCACTGCTGGGCCTTGGAGTTAGGATGACTCCATGCAGAGAGCCAGCCAGGCCAGGTGGGATGGATCCTGTCACCTGCAACACCACCAGCCCCATTTCCCCACTGGCCAAAACAAGCATGAGCAAAACAGCTCCTTGCACCCAGTGCTGGGGGCTCCACCTCGGACATCCAGGGCTGCCCCAGGCTCCTGCCATCTTCCTGAACCCCTCTTTTGCCCTCTCATGCCAGAGAAGCCAATGACCCCCACAAAAACCAGGGTTATTCACCCAATGGTGGAAAATCCCATGGCTTCCAGCCCAGCTTCTCCCACACTTCCTCCAGCCAGGGACTCGCCACTCCAAAAGTGGAACTTGGCCAACCTTCCTCCTGAGGGATGAAGAGGAAGAAGGGCTTCCTCTCCCCCACTGAGGAGTCACCACCATGCCACGCAATGCTGTCACAGGCCACAGAGGCCTCGTGCAGCCCACTCAGCACCAGCCAGGAGTGATGTTTATCCTCGTGGGATGGATCTCCCAGCAATCCCTTGCATCAGGAGGTGGCTCCACACTGGGAGAGCTGCTTGGCTCAAGGATCAAGGCATCTCTGAGTCCCCAAACATGTCCAGGTGCATTTGTTGTGGCACAACACCAGCCACAAGTGGGACAAAAGGAGGTTCTTCAGAGATGGGCATGGTCAGGAATGCCACCCAGCACCAGGAAGGCTCCAGTCCCAACGGGAATGAGTCCTGGTTGATTTATACAAGGGTCTCTTGTATAAATCAACCTCTCATGCCCACCCTAGAGTCTCCTCCAGTCCTTGGGAGGTGTTCCCTCCTCCTTCCTAAAGCCAGGTTACTCAACCAAGGTGACAAACCACCCTGTGCTGTCCCAGTCCAAACAAGCCAGGCCACGTGCCGGGCACCACGGAGCAGGCAGAGACAGCGCCGGGAGCGGGGAAAAACTTTTGAGATGCCACAGCTCCAGGTTTTCTACTCCCAATCCCAAAAAAACCTCCAGTTAATTACGAGAAAGAAAGGATTTCACCAGGATTGATTAGTTAATGTTTACAGAGCTGTGAGCAGGGGAAGCATGACCTGTGTTCTGAGCTTGGCAGAGCTGCCGGCACCCTTGAGCTGCCGGGGGCTGCTCAGCACAGGGCCATGATTTCCATGTGCTGGCTCCTGATTTTCCAAGGGGGGCAACGAGGCTCAGCACGCTCCAAAACACAACAGGAGGCTGCCATGGGAATGGAGAGTGGCTTCAGCTGCTGGGCTGACAGAGACTCCCCTTCCTGCCCAGACCCCAAAAGAGAGGTGTCCAAAAAGCTCCACCATCGCCACGCCAATGCCGTCATTCCCACTGGGATCGGCAGGTCCCAGCACGTGCCACGGCACTGTGATCCAGGGATGAGGTAAGACGGGCTGGAATCCTCACAGGGAACTGGCCTGCTGGCTTTCAACTGGGCCACACTGGTGAAGATGTGGTGGCACTGGGGACCTCCCAGCTGTCCCAGACAGCACAACCCTGAGGACACCTGAAGGAAGTGAGAGCCAGGGAAGCGCTGAGACAGCACCGGAGTCACCACCCCCAAAATCTCCACTTTTAGCCCTATCCTCTGGTTGAAGCCACCCCCTCAGGAGCAGGACACAGCAGGTGGGTGCCCCCGCAGCGCTGATGAAAACGTCCTCCCCCAGCATGCCCAGGGATCAGGAGCATCCCAGCCAGCCCCAGCGCCGCAGTGCTGCTGCACAACTCCCCAGCACCCCGCTGCCGAGGGTGGGTGTTCTTAGAAAAAAAGGAATCACGGGGATCTGCCAGCTGCTTCACTCCTGCTCACCAGGGAAAATCAGGACTCGCAGCCTGCTCTGAGACCTTTCCTGTGCTGCTGCTCTCTGTGTCTCTGGACCTGTCCTGGCTCGCTCGACAGCAGAGGCCTTGCTGCTCAAATTGGGATTCTTTAGAGTGTTTAGTGGTGCTGTTTAAGAGAAACGCAATTGCAATCCTGGCTCTGGCAGTGCCAAGTGTCCTCCTTGTCCTCCTTGCTGGATGTGGCAGGTCCAGGGTGGCCACCACAAGCTGGACACCAACACCACAGGTCTCTCCACTCGGCCCTCAGCAGTCCCATTTCAGTGAAAACTCTGTTTTTGCAGGATTAAGAGGGGGAGGGGATGAGCCAGTGGAAAACTTGTTCTGGACAGGAAAAACCAAACGGCTTACAGGAGCTGCAGTGGGGAATAACAGGGAAGAGACAACAAATCCACCAACTCAATCCCAAACAACCCAAACTGGGGCTTCAACTCAGCCCTTGCAGCACTGGTGGGATGTTCCAGGAGGGGTAGGGAGTAGGGAAGGGGTCAAAAGCAAAGGAAAACTTCTATGGAGTATAAACACTCATTTCCCCTATGCCACAAACAAGCTCCAACAACACCCAGCAGGGTATTTCCAAGTTAACACCAGCTTTCTACCATATCCCAGTGCAAAAATCAGGTATTCCCTAGAAAAACTCCTTCCCAGAAGACCCCAATTGCTCGTGGAAGGCACCAGCTGCCACAGCAGGGAGCAGGCAAGGGGAGCCCAGGTGCCTGGGGTGCTCCAGCTGGACCAAGGCTCTGGAATTTCCATTTCTTTTCTGGAACAAAGCAAACCCGATGCAAACAGCAGCACCTTCCACGCCAGCGCTGCCATCCGCGTCTCCACGCTGAACCCAACTACATCAAAGCAGCTTTTTAGTAATAAAGTTTGTCAAGTACTTGGACGACCCCAAGTTTCCCAGAGGCTTTCCAAGGCACCTGATGAGGTTTTATTCCCTGCTCCCTGCAGAGGCTGCACATCTCTCCCACCTCTGAGATGTCTGAGTGGCACCCCTGAATCAGAGAGCCGAGGAATCCATTATTCCCCTTTCTCCGCAGGCGGAAAGGAAAAGGAAACTCCTCTCGGCCCGGCCATCCGCATTTTAAAGATACTTGGCCGCTAAACTTATAAAACAGAGCGCTGGGAGCCCTGTGGGGCTGGAATCTGGGCTCCAGGACAAGCCTAGCGCTGCAGCGGGGAGGAGGAGAAAAACAAATAATAATAACAAGCAGAAGAATGGGAACGCACACAGCTGCCGGGGATGAGCTGCTGACATCAAAACTGCACACTCACTGCCGGTACCGGCACCGGCCTCGGCACCACCTGGGCCCCTCATCCCTGCCCGGCTGCGGCTCAGCGAGGGCCCCCGGCGGCACTGGGGGGCTGTGGGGACACGGATGGGTCCCCACACCCCTTGTGGCACCGCGGGTGAGGCCACAGGGATGAGGGATTCCGTGCTGCTCCGAGCGACGGGGTGCCCGGCTGGGATGCTGGGCACCCCATGGGAGGGACACGGGGACTCCACAACTCTCGGAAAGCCACCCAGGGGATGTGGGAACCTCACGCAGGGCTGGCGAGCACTCCCAGACATCCCACGCTGGGGACAGCAGCGCCGCTTATCCCTCGGGCAGCGCACGCAGAGATGCTGAGCCCACGGGCAGCCCACGCAGGAGCCGCGGCACCCAGGAACCCCACGCGGCCACGCTGCTCCCTCACACAGCCCACCCAGGAGCCGCGGGCCCCTCACGCAGGGGACACCTGGGACGCTCAGACGCTGTCCCCATGCTGGGGACGCTGGGATCAGCACACCCCACGCGGGGACACCGCGCTCCCCGAGGATGCTGCTGCCCCCGAGCATCCACCCCGCAAGCGCTCCGGCCGCAGGCACCGAGAAAACACAGGGAAAACACCGGAAAGGCACAGGAAAAGCTCGGGACAGACTCCGGGACGGCGCCGGTTCAGCCCCGCGGGGCGGCCCCGGCGCGCTCCAGGCCCGGGCGCGGCCCCAGCGGGCTCGGTACCTTTGTAGCGCTCCAGCACGTCCTCGTAGGCCTGCACGAACTCCTTCTCCTGGCTGCGGTTGGCCGGGAGCAGCCCCGGCACGTACCCGGCCATGGCGGCCTTTGTGCCCGGGCTGGGCGCAGCTGCCGGCGGCGCGGCCAGGGCCCGTCTGTGCCGGGGCCGCTTCCGCCGCGCCGCGCCCGGGACCGACCCGCCCCGGGGACCCGCCCATCGCCATCGGGACCCGCCCATCGCCATCGGGACCCGCCCATCGCCATCGGGACCCGCCCATCGCCATCGGGACTCACCCACCGACAGGGACCCGCCCCGGGAACCCGCCCATGTCTCCCGGGACGCTCCCACCGGCCCGGTGACCGCCCATGGATGGGGACACGCCCCTGGACACGCCCCAGACGCCAAAATTATGGTGGTCACGCCTATGACCATGCCCATCAGAATAGGCCGCGCCCACCGGGCCGTGATTGCTCCGCCCCAATGAGGCCACAACCCCGAATAGGCCACGCCCCCTGGCTGTCGCCCCGGGCCCGCCGCGACCCCTGGCGGCCGCTCGGGGCAGCACCGGGCGGGAGGGGCAAGGGGACAACGGGGGGGTGACACCAGGGTGACATCGGGATTATACTGGGGTGACACCAGGTTGTGACACTGGGGGTGACACCGGGTTGACATCGGGAATTACACTGGGGGTGACACCGGGGGTGCCACTGGCCATTATACTGGGGGTGACACCGGGGTGACACCGGGGGTGACAATGGCTGCGATACCAGGAACGACATCAGGAGGTGACACTGTATGTGTGACACCGGGAGGTTACACTGGGAGTGATACTGGGGGTGATACCAAGAACAACACCAGGGGGTGACACTGGGAGTGACATCGTGGACAACACCGGAGGGTGACTGACACAGGCAGTGACACCAGGGGGTGACAACAGAGGGGTGACAGCGGGACTGACACCAGGGGTGACACCTTGGGAGGGGGGGAACGACACTGCCCGGATGTGATGCCGTGGCCTCCCAGTTCCACACAGTCACCCAGAGACCCCCTAGTGACAATTTATGCTGCTGGCACATCCCAGTGAGTCCAGAAAGTTCATCCCAGTACGTCCCAGCAGATCCCACTGTACCCAGTGCCTCACCTCAGCTGTCCCCAGTCCTGCTACCCTCAGGATGGGGATCCTGCTGCTCCCCCAGCATGGGAGAAGCTGGGGGTGCTGCCGAGCCCCTGCGGATCCCCCGGGCAGTGATCCTGGCTGGAAGCTGTGACCAGGGACAGCCAGACCCCCTGGCACTGCCTGGAGGGGCTGTGGGGGAGTGCAGACCCCTCAGCATCACCTGGTGAGGAATGGGCAGGACAAAGGAGGCCCTGAGAATCAGCTGGGGGATTTTGGAGGGGATGGAAAGGCCACACCAAGGGGAACAGTGAGGCAGAGTCAAACCCTATGGGGAAATGTGGGTTCAGAGCCTGGCACTCCCAAATCCACAGAAACCCCACTCACTCCCCCAAAATCCCAGCTGAGCTGATGGAGCAAAACCTCCCCTGGAAATTGCTCTTATGGGGGCACGAGGGTGGCTGTCCCCAGCCCAGGGGACACCCCAGTCCCCTCAATACCCACCCACACCCCGCCGAGACCACAGGGCACCCCCTCACCATGACCCTCGCCGGACTCAACCCCCCCCTCACTGGGGCAAATCCTGGCCCCTTTTTTGGCCATCTCATGATGTTGCTTTCTCACCCCGACGCGCTGTTCCCATGGCAACTGGAGGGCCCGGCTGGGTAACCACGGCAACGAGAAAAGCCCCATCCCGCTCAGACAGACACCCTGGGTGTCCCCAGCGCCGCCCAGGGACCCCAGGGCCACCTCAGGGTGGGAGGGCCCGTACCCCGCATCCCTCCGGGGAATGAAGAGGGTCCAGGGGCAGCGCCTCCATCTTCCTCCTCCTGCAGCCCCCAGCCTGGGGTGGGGTCACACAAATCTCCCCCTCATCCCGGTTTTGGAGGCATCTCCCTTTCAGCTTGGCGCCTTAATTAGGAAAAGTAATTAACGTGGCACAGAGCGCCGGTGCTCGGCTGCATCCTCGGCAGAGCCTCCGTGGGGAGGAGGGTTTAGATTGCGGCAACCTCGTGGCGGGGCCTTTGTGCCCAGCGGTGCCAGGGCCTGGCACGCATCCTCAGCGGAGCATCCCGCTGGGAATGGCCAGAAAATCCCCTGGGAACAGCCCCGGGGGCGCAGCTCCCCCGGCCCTGCCCGCGGAGCCGCCCGGCACAGAGCCCTGCAGAGGTGCCTGTGCCCGCCACATCCCTCTGACCCAAAAACGCGTTCCCAGGGAAAGGGAAATCTGTGCCGGCCAGCTGGCACTCAGCGATTCCTCCTCGGGCAGCGGGAATGCTGCTCGGAGCCTGCCCCGGCCCCGCCAGCCGGCGGCTTCGCTGCTCCCAAGGCAGCGGAGAACAAGGGGGTTTGTTCCCATGTCCCCGGGGATGAAGCACAGCTCCCTCCCTCAGCCAGCGCCGGCTCTGCCAGCGGCGCGGGTGACGCGCCCGGGTGACAAAGGACTCCCAGGAACCTTTTCAAAGAGCCCTTGGAAAGCCCTCGCGACGCCTCGTCCATCACCCCTGTCCGCTCAGCCCGGGCATCCCGGAGTGCCCCGGCCCCTCCTGCCTCAGCCCCACCAAGTGCAAACAGATTTGGGATGAAAGAGCCGGTTTTTTTTTTTTTTTTCCCAAAAAAGCAGCACCTCCCGCCCACCCTCACCCTCTGCCAAGCGCCTGGAGTGAGACAGAGCAAGGCAGGGCCAAGGGTCACACTCTGACCCTCCACGTCCTGCTCCCCCCCTCCCCTCCCACCACTGCCTCCCGAGGAGATGCCAGAAAAGCAGGGAACGGCTCCAGAGCTGCCTGGAGACCTGGGCCAGCCATATCCCAGCCCCCACCAAGGCCCTCCCTGGGCACGGCTGTGTCCTCCTTTCCTTGGCTCTGACCAGAAGGGATGCAGAGACTGCTGGGCCCCACAGATAGCGAGGAGAAAGAGCCCCCCCAGATCTCTGTCCCCCCAAAACCAAGATCCCTGTGTCCCCACAAAGGTACCACTCCTTCTGTGTCATGTGTGCAGGGTCCATGGTGGCACAAGGGTGGGGCTCCCCAGCCCAAAATCATGTCCAGGCTCCACCCCCAGGCCCTGGTGCCTCCTCCTGGGGATCCCAAAAAGCAGAGCCCCCATCACCCTCCCGTCACCTCACTGAGAGGTGCTAGGTACCCCAGGGCACATTCCTCAGGCCACTATCCCTGCTCCCAAGCCTGATCCCAGTGGGAAGAAGCACTGGGGCAACCAGCGCCCTGCAGACATTCCCACTGAATAATGCAAGGATCTGAATCAATATTTCAGCTCATTTTCAAACTTGGTGACACAAAACTGTCTCCAAACTCTTCTCTTTTTTTCCCAGCTCAGCACTGTCTCACTGCACCTCTCGAGTTATTTTTAATGAAGAATCTGCATGAGACCGAATTTTGTGACATCCCCCTGCCTTTCATCACGGGTTGGATCCAGCCGGGGTGAAGACAAGCACTCAGCATCCCGGGCAGAAACAGAGCTGGGGAATTGCTGGGCCTTGGCAGAATCCATCCCTGGGGTGTGGGAGGATGAGGATTTTGGAGCAGAGTGGGTCCATGAGAAGCAGTGAATACGGCAGGATCCTGGTTCCCCTCCATCTCCCAGCCCCAGGGATTTGGGATTTGGGGCAGGGCCAGCCACACCCTGCACATTTGCCTATCCCAGCCCTAGACGGTTCATTCTCAAGAACCATCATTTGAATCAACTGGTTCTTCCAGCCTCAAGATTCCCGGGCTGGCACCACAGCACAGCCAGAACCACACACACCCCCACGCCATGGGGGAGCCAGGCAGGGAGGGAGCAGCACCCCACAGCCACCCCTGACCTGGTGGCATGTGCCCCTGTGCCAGCTGCTGTCCCTGCTTCCCAGTGCTCCCAGTCTGTGTCTCCACAGGACGGTGAGCCCAGCACTGGGGCAGGTTTGGGGGCTGGCTTGGCAGAGCAGGCACCTCAGGGGTTTGTCATCCTTGTGCCGACGCCCACCAGTCAGATTAAAGCCCAGTCCCACGTTTCTCTTGGAGCAACAGCCAGAGACAGCCTGGCCAGGGCTCAGCAGGGGTCCCTCAGCACAGTACTGAATCCCCAAATCCCCATTTGCTCCAGCAGGAGAAGATCAAAGGCGCCTGGAGCACCGGGAGATGTGGACAGACTCCAGCAGACACAGATCAAAGCCCTTGATGGCCATTTGGCCCCAGTGAAGATCAAATCCCAGTTCTGGTGCCTGGAGCCACTACCCTGAGCAAATTCCCCCATCCTCCCTCCCCAGCCATCCTGGAGCAGGGTCCCCACCACTCCACAACTGGCGCTTGGAGAAGGAGCCATCAGCCAAGGTGGGTCCATCCCTGTCATTGTTCCTGCTTCCCATTCCTGCTCCCTTCTCTCAGCTATGACTGGGTCAGCAGCACGGCAGGCAAAGGGACATACGAGGCGCTGTCCCTGCCACACGGGGATACCGGCATGTCTCAATGGCCACAGTGATGGAGCTGCTGATGGGCACCACAAAGGAGCAGCCCCAGCTCCATCACCTGGGTGAGGAATTCCAAACCTCCCCAGGCAAATTCCTCCACGGAGTTCAGCCAAGGGCATTGATCCACCAAGGAACCATTCAGTCCTTAATTAAGCATTTTAATGTCACCCAACCCGTGAATTGGAGGTTCCCAGTCATCCCTTAACCCCAGTGCTGAAGGGATGAACCGCCCAGGGCGAGCCTAGGGAGGACAAAGCCATGGCAGAGGCAAACCACCACCCTGCTCCTCGGCCACCAGAGCTACATCCATCCATCCCCTCCTCTCCCCATCCATCCCCAGGCTCCCTGAGGAGCAGTGGGATGTACTTGGGGTACAGAGATGACCCCAAGTCACTGCGGGGGAACACAGGGACACCCAGAGGGGGAACCAAGGCTCTGCCTTACCTGCGACCCTGACGACAGCCCTCTCAGCCGGGTCTAGCACCGAATCCTGACTCTTCCTCTTCCTCTGCTCATGGAGGGGTAAATTCCAGGGCAATGTGTCCCCAGGGGGGCAGGGGGAGAGGCTGCCCGAGCGCTCACTGCGGTAGGAGCGCTCGCTCCGGCACGACCGCTCGCTCCGGCACGACCGCTCGCTGAGGGTCTCCTCGTCGGAGGACGACATGGCCCAGGGCACGGGCAGGAGGGCGGGCAGGATGTCCCCGCGAGCAGCAGCACCCTGGAGAAGGAGCAAACAGCATGTAACACCGGGCCACCGGCCACCAGGCCCTTCCCGCCACAGGTGCTGGGGGTGGTGGAGAAGGGATCGTCCACCATGGGTGTCTCTGCCCTCTCGGCCAGGTGAATCAATCCTCCTGGAGGTTGTGAATGCTGCCTCAGTTTCCCCCCAGCTGGGGTTCCCAGGGATGGGAACAGTGGCACGGCTGCCCCTCTATACCAGCAAAGCTCACACTGGAATCCCTGAGCTCACTCCCACAAAGCCAAGTCCAACCTTTTGAGCTCGATTTCTTTGTGCTCAGTACAAGAAGGAGCATCAGCTCGGCTCTGCCCTTTGTACCGGCAGGTTTTTCCCCTCTGAGAATGGGAATGGCTTTAAAAATCTTATTAATCATGGCAGAAGAAGATGGTTTCTGGAGCACGCCGGGAGTGAGCTGTGCCGCGTACACACGCTGGACAAATAAGCACCTTGCATGAGACATATTTAAAATAAATCTCATTGTGTCCTCTAGCACGGCCAGGAAAAAATGCCTGAGACTCCTACAACCGATGTGCCGCGGCGCAGGAGCCGCCTCCATCACGCCGAGCCTTTCCTTATTCCCATCATTTAATCAGCAAAACAGGAACAAAGAGACCCAAAAAAACATTGAAAGAAACGGAGAAAGGATTCCATGAGTCATTCACCCCCCATCGAAAAGCTGCGAAAAAATGAATCGCGGCCCAAAACCGCCGCTCCCCTGGCAGCCCCGAGGGGCTCAGCCCGCGCCCTGTTTTTGGAGGATCCAGGGTTGTGGGGCTGGGGGGGGGTGCGGGGCCGGGCGGGGTTCGGTGCCCAGGGAGCGGCAGGGCCGGGGGCTGCGGGGCTTGGAACCGGGTTTGCGGCGCGGGCGGGGGGGCAGCAGGTGCAGGAGGCAGCGGGGTGCGGGCACGGCTCTGCGGGGACACACGGGCCCGGTGTGGCCCCCATTGGGTCCTGCTCCCATCTGGTCCTACCCTCGCTCCCGGCACCCTCCGGTTCCCACAGCTCCAGCCCAGCCCCGGCGGCTGCTGCCTCCCTTTCCCGGTCCAACCCCATCCCCACCGGCCGCCCTTCCGCGCTCCATCCCCGCTGCATCCCTGTGTCCTTCCCTTCCCGCTTCATCCCCCGCTCAGACCCTGCGTTTTCCTGCTCCATCCCCGGCCCATCCCCGCTCCATCCACCGCCCTTCCCGGCTCCCTCCCCGGTGCGCACCCCCCCCTGCCCGCAGCCCCGGTCCCGCTCACCCCCCGCCGGCGTTCCGGTACCGACTAGGCGCGGGCAGGACGCGGCGCTCCGGTGCCGGCCCGGCCCCGCCGTGCGCTCCCGGTCCGGCCGCTCTCGGCCCCGCCGTGCGCTCCCGCCGCCGCGGCGCCTCCCCCGGCCCGGCCCGGCCCTGCCCACCGGGCGGCGGAGAGCGGCGGGGGGGGTCTCGGCCGCCTCCCGCCCCGCGCAGCCCCGGGACCGGCCCCGCCGCCCGCCCCTGCGCCGGCACAACCGGCACCTCCACCCCGGGCACCCCCGGGCAACCTCCTCGAGGGTCCCGCCCTGCGCCCGCCAACCTGCCCGTGCTCCTCAGGGCACCCCAACGCCTGCTGCCTCCCCACTCTGCACCCCCATTGCTCTGGGGGTCTCGCCCAGCCACACAGCAGCTCCCCACACCCCACAGAGCCAACCCCCCCCATCCCCCCGTCATCCTCCCATCATCCCCGTTCCATCCTCATCCTCCGGATCCCCCCAGGCCCAGGGTAATTAGAGCACCCATCGATCGGGGACCGAGGCCAGCAGCCGCAGCGCATCGCCGGGGACGCGGGTGCGGGGGACAAGCTCGGGAAAGGTCCGGAGGGCCGCGCTGGGAGAGCCGTGCGCTGCCCAGGGCCTCACCTGCAGGGCAGCCGGGTATCCCAGCCGCAGCCGAATGTGTCCCAGCGCCAGCCGCGGAGCGGGCAGGGACACCAGGAGCAGCCCGAAGGGGTGACGGAGCTGCAGGACAGCCCCAGCCGCTTGGCAGGAGTGAAGCAGGATAAACCGCTCCGGCTGACGGCAAATCCAGCCGCCCCGCACCGACGGCGGCATCCAACGAGCAGCAGCAGCAGCAGCTCCGTGCCACGGCCCCGGGCCAGCGCGGCTGCTTCCGCGGCGCCGCAAGCGGCCCGGCCAAGCCCGGCGCCCCAGTCCCCCCGGGGTCTCGGAGCAGCCGAGGGCCCCGTGGGCATCTCTCCCCCGCCGGTTTTCAGATCTCATCCCAACACCTCTGCTTCCCGGTGTGTGTTTTCCTGAGTGCTTCCAGCGAGGGGGTGGGACGCGGTGCAGGACACAGGGCGTGGGGTGTGGTGACATCTGCCCTCGGACGCCGCTTGGGACGTGGCTGGAGAGGAGCACGTGTTGCCCTGCGGCCCTGCCCGCTCGGATGCAGGGACGGGGAGGAAACACTTGGCCAAAACCTGCCCGCGTGTGGATACACCGGTGGGGTGATCCCACAGATGCAGGGGCAAGACCTCGAAGACACGAGCTCCAGTTAGGAACGAGGGTGTGGGTTCTGGGACCTGGGAATCCTCATGGGCTGCAGCCAGGCCGGACTGGGGAACTGGGGGCAGAGTAAAGGGTGTACTGAAAGGAGTGTGCTTGTGGGCTGGCACCAGTCCCACCACTCAAATGACAGGTGACAGAGACAGGTCCATCACCCCGGCGCCACCCTGACACTACTTTCTGTGCAAGCCTCACACCCTTGGAGTGTGTGGTCGGGTCCGTACTGGACACTGATGCACTCGAGTGCAGCTGTGGTTCCCATCACTATGGGGAACCCCAAAACCCGTGAGAGCCGTGGAGCAGGGAAGGCTCATCTCGGCAGAGCCGGCGGCCCCAGAGGCGCTGGGAGGAGGAGGAGGGAAGCGCCTCAAGAGCCAGACGCTGCCGCAGCGCCGTTCCCAAAGCTCCCGGACGGGTTGGGCGGCTCAGCCGCGTGTCTGCAGCGGGGCCGGCCCAGAGAGCCCGGCCACGGCCAGCCCGGCCCCCGGCACACGCCGGAGTGATGCTGTGACACCCTCGGTCACTCCTGCTCCCTCTCTTGGTGACCAGGCACCACTCGCCCTCGGGACACCTCGCAGGGTTCACGGCCCGGCCGGCTGCGGGAAGTCCGGTGCTGGCTGCAGGGTGATGTGTGCCTTTGTCACCTCGTGTCACCAGCCTCCTCCCTCACGGTGCTCCCGGGGCAAACGCAGCCGATTCCAGGCATGCTGTGTCCCAGAGGAGCGCGGGCGGCTGGGAGACGGCGCCTGTTCCAGCCTGCGTGGATCTCACACCCGAAATGCGCTTCCCAAAATCCCTCGCGGCGCCGCGAGGTGCTGGATTATTTGTGCTGCGAATCTGGGTTAGGATCCTGCATTGTTTTGCCTACGTGGAGATAGGGAATTGTTATTTCAGGAGGAAGGGGGAGGCAGGTCCTGCCTAAATCATTTCATTTCCCTGTCCCTGCGCTGCTCAGCAGGATTGAGGGGACCCCTGGGACCCCAAGTGCCGAGACCTTGGACATCCACAGGGAGCAAATCAGCCAGAACCCAGATCTTCCCCAAGAACTGTCCCCTCTCCCTCATTAAAACCTCTGCCCAAGCCCAGGGCTGAAACCTGCCTTTTTCCCTTGACTTTTGATAAATTATTCATCTCCTGAGAGTTGTTTATTCCCCCTCTCCGAGGCAGAGAGGAACTGCAGATGATGCATCCAGGGAGCTGCAGGAGGTGGGGGCTCAGCCCAATCCCAGACCCCAACTCCCACTCCTGCGGGCTCAGGGTTGTAGGACAATAGGAATGAGGGGCTGTGGGGAGGGATGGTGCTCTGCCCTCACTGACTCCTGCCCAGCCATGGTCATGTCCATGGCAGAAGCAGATCCCCATGAAGATATCTCAGCCCCATGCCTCCTACCCAGCCGGGACGTGGCACCAACCCCGTGCCAAAAAAGCGACAAAAAAGGCAAAGAGCAAAACAGAAATTTGGAACTGGTACAGGCTGGATATAGATCCTGTTCAGGGCTTCGTGGTGAACCACACTGTGGAGCTGAGGATGCTCCAAATCCCTTTGCCCAGGGGAACTTGGTCGGGAGCATGAGATCCATTTTCGATCCCTGCTGCTCAGCCAGAGCCTCGGCCTCAGTCTCCTCCCAGCAGAGCCAAAGGCTGTTTTTTATTTATCTCTCCATGAATTTGATAATTTTCATCAGGTCTTTGATTATTCCCTTTATTGGCCAAAATTCCTGACAGAGCTTTTAATTCCAACAAATGGATCCTCCTGGCTGTGGCTGCTCCCTTCACACTGCGATAACGCTGATCGCCGGAGCAATTGGATTTTGAACGGATCTAAAGAGCCACTTGGGAGCCAGGAACGCTCAGATGCATCCCAATATTTCCTCTGACATCTGGAGCACTCGATGGGATGAGTCACTCTCCACACCAGCAAGCTGCCAAGCTTTTTGCTGAGCCTGGTTTTTTTTTTCCCTCCTCTCCCTGGAAAAGCAACACTTCCTCATCAAAACAGGTTTTTTTTTTCCTCCCAAAACAGCAATTCCTGGGAGCATTGGCCCGTGCTGCTGCGTGGCTCTGAGAGTCACCAGCCCTCACATCCAGTTTGCGAGGGAGTTGTGATGCCACTGGCAAAGCCTCCATCAGAAAAGTCATTCCCAAAGTCTTCTCTGCATTCCTGGCGCCTCCACCAGTGCACATTCTCTTTGGGAAAGGGAAGGATAATTGATAATAATTAATCATCATAACGAGTGATTACAAGTGTAGAGGCTCATGAAGATTTGACCTCCTGGCTTCCCACATTTCCATCTATGGGTGGAACGCAGGGACTGAGCCTGAGGAATTGCAGTGTGGTTTGGTGAGGAAACAGCTCCTGGAACAGCTCAGCCCTGCTCAGATTTTCAGGGTGTTCTATGTGGTCCCTACATCCCCCATCCACAGTCCTATCCCCTCCCTCCCTCCTCCTCCTCCCCAGATTCCCCCAGGACAATTCACTGAGGAAAATAACTCCCATGGCTCCACAGCTCCACTCGATTTCCATCCCCAGCATGATTTTCCCTCTTTATCCATCCTTTATTTGTTCTGGCAGCTCCGTAGCCTACCCAGTCCCTTTCCACCTGATTCCCTTTACCTCACGTGGCTCCCATATTTTCCCTGTGTTTCCCTCTTCACTCAGAGCTCTTCCTTGTCCACTTTTTCAGCTGGAATGCTGAGTTCCATGGAGCACTGATATCCTGACATTGGTTCTCCTCTGCTCAAACTCATCACCACCAGAGTTTTCATATTTAAAGCAGCAACCAGAACCCCTGAGGATTATTAGTCTCCCTCAATTACTGCAAGGACAGATAGGAATTAGCCAGGATCCAGCCAAGATGGGGTCTTGGGTCAGTTATTCCTGCTTTGGGTAGGAAACAGGAGAAAAATATCAAAACTGATGGAAAAAAATTGAAAAAAGGGACATGCACATGACAGAGTGTGGATCAGCAGCGCCAAACAAAGGCAGACACAGGGAAGAGCCAGTCCTGGGTCATGGATTTGCCTCTGGCTCAGAGGATCTGAAGCCAGACTGAGAATTTGGAGCTCTCCAGTGCCACCCTCCTCCTGCCAGGGAGAATCATGGCTGCAGCCCCAGCCGTGACTCAGCCAGAGCACAGGGAATCCATCTGGGCTGAAGCACTGGATCCATCTGGGACCTAATGGATCCATCTGGGGCTGGGGGAAGGGAAAAACCTCGGGCACTGCTTGGGGAGGCTGGTTTGCAGGGAGCTGAGGGGCAGGGGATGGCTGAGGAGCAGCAGAAATCCCAGAAAAAGCTCAAACCCTGCTGGGATGGCTCCTGAGGCTGTCCATGGCTGTCCTGTGGAATCCAGGGAAGGGCTTCTTCCGCTGCACTTTGTTCAAAGAGGAAATAACAAAGCTCTCCTGGTTCAGATCCCTGCTCTGGACACTCTGGGATGGCTCAGAGCCCCCCAAAACAGCACCCAGCTGTGATCCCTCATATCCAAGGGCACAGCAAACCCTGGAGTCAGGGATCCATGAGACTCCTCTCCAGGAGGGCTCCTGTGCCCACCACGGGATTCATGCCCCAGGAGCAGCACAGATCTCTCTTGGGGCAGGGGTCTGGAATGTCCCTCCTGGAATGTCTCTGCCCCCGGTGCCCGGTGGTCAGGCTGGGCTCAGCCTTTTCATCCCAGTAGGGGGATTTGCCAGGTTCAGGAATCTCACAGCAAAGATCCAGCATTAACTCCACCAGCACCAGTACTAAAAACATGGATTAAAGCACAGAGCTGCCCACTCTCCACTTCCAGGGAATCGCCTGCTTCAGTGCTGTTCCAAAACTGAGGGAATTTGGGGGGAATGGAAGGAAAAAAAGTCTCCTTGGGTGGGGCAAACCCCCTGGGCTGTGCCAGGGACTCCATGGATCCTGCTGGCATACGGGATTTCAAAGCCCCTAGTGAGAAAATCTGCCTCCCACATACTGAAAAGCCAGGAGAGGTACAGAATCCATCCACTTCCACTCTGAATCCATGTGGAAATGGGGTGTTTTTCCCAAAAATAAAAGACAAGACAGAGCCAAGGAGCCATTCCAAAGGGATATTTACTGCCTGAGCGATGCCCAGCCTGAGGTTGTTCCCCTCAAGCCACAGCAGGGCCCCTGCCCCGTGCTCTGTGGGTTTTCTTCCAAGAGGAATTCCAGTGGGAATCACGGCCTGGGCTCCTCCTTGCCCGTGTGGTAGTCGGGGGGTGTGTACTTCCCTTGCTTGATCAGCTTGTCCCGCTGCTCCAAGATGGTCCGGAGCCGTTGAGCCTGGCAGGGACACAGGGAGGGGCTCAGGGATCCCTCAGGGGGTCCTCAAGGCAGCCCCACAGATGTGGAACTCACACTAACCCCACCCTGGGGCTCCTCACTCGAGTTTGAGGTTCTTCTCAAAGATTCTGGGGATTTCAGGATGTTCTGCACTGATGATATTCTGGGTTTCCAGCCCAATTTTCTAACCAGGACTTTGTCCTGGATGTGGATGCTGCTGGAGAAGCGCTGCGGGCAGGGAGAAAGGTCTGCTCCGAGCTGCCCCAAAACACGGAATGGTTTGGTTGGGAGGAACTAAAATCCCATCCAGTCCCACCCCCATGGGCAGGGGCACCTCCTACCAATGAGGTTGCTTCAACCTGACCTGGAACACTTCCAGGAGCGGGGCAGCCGCAGATTCTCCGGGCTTCCGCAGCCAGCGCAGCCCTGCGGGAAGGGGCTGCTGCGGGGCCAGACCCCCCCCTCACACTGGGAATGACCAGGCAGCGTTCCCACCCTGGGTTGGGGACCTCAAACCTTCCCCCAGGACCCTCTGCACCCTCTCCTCAGCCTGACCCAGCACTTCGAGTCCCCCCAGGCCGGACCTGGTGTCCCCCGTTTGTCAGGACCCTGCAGACCCCCACGCCCCCTGTGTCCCCCCAAGGCCCCGCGGTGTCGCCCCGCTCACCTACCAGCTTGGTGCGGTTCATGCACTCCATGAAATCCTCGTACTCGAGCTGACACTCGCGGCGGGCGCGGGTCTGGCCCAGCCCGTGCCCGCACTCCACCCACTCGCGTTCGAAAGCATGGCAGACCCCGGCCTGGCCGTACGGCTGCGGCATGCTCTGCCGCACCAGCCAGC
The DNA here is from genome assembly GCF_965231275.1 of Zosterops lateralis. Classification (NCBI taxonomy): domain Eukaryota; kingdom Metazoa; phylum Chordata; class Aves; order Passeriformes; family Zosteropidae; genus Zosterops; species Zosterops lateralis. Next base: position 5,882,499 of record NC_139788.1, read on the forward strand.
TGTCCACATCGATGCCCAGCTGCTTCTGCAGGTCCCAGAACGGCATGGCTGCGTTCCTGTCGCGACACGGCCGCTGTCGCGCCGCCGACACCGCCGCCCCCCGTCACGGGCCCGCCGCCGTCCTTCACGGGCCTTTCGCGACGCTCCCGCCGTCAAGCGCAACCGACGTCGCGGCACCGCGTTGCTCTTTACGGCTGGGCAGAGCCAGGGAGAAGAACAGTACGAACGGCCCCATCCGCTGTAGCCCCCTGGCGGATTGGAGGACTCGCCGTACGCCGCGCCCCAGCGCCGCCTGGCGGCCACGGTGCTCAAGGCTCTCCCAGTGCTCCCAATCCTCCAAGTGCCCTCCCAGTGCCTTTCCAGTCCCCTCCCAGTGTCCTCCCAGTCCCCTCCCAGTCTCCTCCCAGTGTCATTACTCTGTTCTCCTCCCAGTCTCCTGGTGTCCTCCGAGTGCCCAGTGTCTTCCCTCTATCCTCCCAGTGCCCCAGAGTCTTCCCAAGACTCACAGTGTCCTCCCAGTCCCCCGGTGTCCTCCCAGAATAGTTCTCCCAGTGTCCTTCCTTTGGGCTATCTCTCCGAGTGCCCAAATCTGGAGATCAAGGGTGATCTGACTGATGCATTCCCTCTGGTGCTCCCAGTGCCTCCACCTCAGTGTCACCCAGTGTCTCATTACTCCTAGTGCATCCCATTCCCATGATTCAAGGTTCTCCCAATGTCCTCCCAGTCCTCTCAGTTCCTGGGCTTCAGGGTCTCACAGAGGCTGTATCCAGGGCAGGAGCCTTCATGAGGCCTGACAAGACCTCAGGAACCAGGGAGATGCCACAAGGCCCAGGTCTTCCCCTCAATGTCACCCACAAAACCTAAGCCCACCCCCTATTTCCATACTGTCCCAAAATCCCAGGGGTCCCCCTGGATGCCTGAACAGGGTCCGAGGTTCGGGTGAACAGCCCCGCCTTCCCTAACAAGCAAAGCCTCATTAAATGCTGATTGCAGAGGGATTCTCCAGCACCTCTGGCACAGGGTGGAGAGGAAGAGCCAGGGGCTTCCTCACCAGGCCCCTCAAGGCCATGCTGGGCTACCAATTATCACCATCACTTCTAAAAACAGAGCCCAAACCTGCCAAACCCCTTTGGAAGGCACACACACCGCACGAGCTGGAGGAGCAGGATTTATGGGACAGGATTTACTTCCAAGTCCATGAGAGCAGAGTGGGGCAATGCCAGAGGCAGGATGGCACCTTCCCCCTCCCTGGCACTGCCATGGGATCCTTTCCCCCTCTGGTATCACCACAGGACCTGTCCCTTCTGGTACACCACTGCCATGGGACTTTTCCCACTGTTGCACGGCTGTAGGATTTTTATCCCTCCAGTACCACTGTGGGACCTTTTCCTTGGTGCTGCCATGGGATTTTTCCCATCTCAATACCATTACAGGATATTTGCCCTGCCAGTACCACCATAGGACCTTTCCCACCGTGGCTCCTCCTCCCACAGTGCTCAGATGATGCTGGCTGGAGCGAAGATAGGGGTGACACAAAGTGTCTCTGCCATCTCCCAGCCGCAGGACAGGGGGGTGCAGAGGCTCTCACGGTCATCTTCTGTCTGGGGTGGCTTTCCCTGAAAGAGCTGGATGGCTTTCCTGCAAGTAGAGACACCCCAGGGGGAGTCAGGGGAAGGAGCAGCCCCCTGGGAATGGGATGGGCCCAGGGAAGGGGACACTCCAGGGCTCTCCTGTCCCCCAGGACAACAGCCAGAGCTCAGCTGGCTCTCTTTTCTCCAGTGAAAAAACGGCTCAAGTTTGATAATATTAAAAAAATACAAGATTTTTGCCTCTGAGGCCATGATTTTACCCTGAATGTCCAGGTTCTGGGTTTTAGATTTCCCCCTCTCCCTTGGGCCAAGAGCCCAAGTAGAAGAGAAGCCAGCACCTCCCACAGGATCCCAGCCCTGCCCTCTCACCCTGCCCATCCCTTACCAGGCCATGCGGGACATGGCGTAGGTGACCTGTGGCTGGGGACCCCCCGTGAGTAGGGATGATGTAGGGATGGTTGGGATGGTGTAGGCTCCCATGTTCCCAAAAACCAGCCAGTCTCCCACGTGCAGCTGGGGCAGCTCCAGCCCATCAGCGATGCGATCCTCAGTGTGTCCTGGGGGACCCCAGAGGCTGCTGCTGTGCCAGGGCTGCTCTGGGCAGGGTCTCTGAGGGAAAAACACGGAGCAGACACAGGGATGAGGATGTCCCAGTGTCACAGTGACCCCCAAAATTCAAGCCCAGAAGGCCACAGACTGGGTGCAGCTTCCCCCTGTGTCATGGGGTTGGCTGAGGTGATGCCACCCAATGTGAGGGACATCTCAAGCTGTCCCCAAGCCAGGTGAGCTCCTCACCTTGTGCAGCTGAGGCCTGGGGCAGGGGCTGTCGAACAGGAGGCAGCTGAAGGCGCCGTAGATGCCATCACTGAGGTGATACACCAGGCTCTTCTTGCTGCCACACTCTTCCTCTGGAGGGGAGCAGGGAGAAGGCTCAGGGGAGCTCAGGGACACAGGGACACATCCTGCTGTCACACCTACCATCAGAGCCAGGCTGCTCCACAGGGATCTCCTCCAAGGCAGTGATGCTGACAGCCAAGGTGAAGGCAGAGGTGACATAGTAACGCCCAGGCCTGGCAATAATGTCCACCCCACTGCCCTCGGGGAAGTACAAATCCAGGGCAGAGTTTATCCCTGCAGCGATCTGTGAGGGAAGAAAAAGAACTTTCCTCTTGGTTAGCTGTGAACTCTGCAGGGAGCCAGACCTGGGGAGAGCTTCTAAGCTCACTGTCTGCCTGCTGAGGCAGGTGTTGGGAGGTTTGTACCTCTTCCAGCGGGGCTCTGGTGTCCTCAGTGCCAGGGAATCCCCCTCCGATGTCCAGGAGGTGCATATGGTGTCCCAGTTCCATGCCCATGTCAAACACCAGCTGTGCTGTGGCCACAGCCTGGGCCAAGGCCTGGGGCTCCAGCCCACGGCTCCCGAGGTGGAAGCTGAGGACACAGACCATGTCTCAGCAGGGTTTGCTCATCCCCAGAGCAGAGGGGACACAGCGCTGGGATTGTCACTCACGGGGGGCAGCTTCCCACACGCCCACTTCTTACTCCCAACAGAGCAGCTGGGCCACTGCATTGTTCCAGCAGGGCAGGGCTCCCCAGGTCCCGATCCTGAGGGGCTGAGCATCCCTATGGAAGGAAGCCCATGTCTGTACCTGATGCCAACAACCTCCACAGCTTGTTCCTTGGCTGTCTCCAGCAGGTGCCGGCAGGATTTCAGCGTGGTCCCAAAAGTCATGCTCGGGTGGGCAGAAGGGATGGAGTCAGCAGTGATCCCCAACAACATCCTGCAAAGCAAAGCCATGCTGTGTTGAGCGGTCTTGGAATAATAAGATCATGAAAAGAAAAGCCTTTGACGGTTGGAAAAGCCCTCAAAGATCACTGAGTCCAAATATTAACCCCAACTATTAAGTCCAGCACTAGACCACATCCCTGAGCACCACATCTACAAGTTTTTTGAATGTTTCCAGACATGGTGATTCCACCTCTTCCCTGGGCAGCCTGTTCCACCCTCAGATCACCCCTTCAGTGATCAAATTTTTCCCCATATCCAATCTAAACTTCCCTTGGCACAGCTCGAGGCTGTGTTCTCTTGTCCTATCACTCGGGAGAAGAGATTGACATTCACCTTATACAACCTCCTCTTGCCCCCCACAGCCCCCTGCCCATCCCCTCCTCCAGAACCCACTCCAGTGACACTGCCAGACACCCACCTGGCACGGGGGTGGTTCCTGGCCACCTTGCTCAGCTCCACCTCGTTGTCAAAGGCCATCAGCCTCACGCCATGGGCAGCCGCGTACCTGATGTGGGCAACCTGCTTGCAGGGGCTGCTGTAGAAGATCCTGTCAGCTGGGACCCCAATGCCTTGAACCTGGGTGATCTCTGCCTGCAGGGAGAAGGGGACACATGCAGCAGGTCCCCCCAGGAGCTGGGTATGGACCAGCCACCAGCTCTGGGTCTTGGCCAGCTTGTAGTGCTGAGGAGGGCAAAGTGCCAGCGTTACAGCCTGGGCTTTTCCAGGGAAAAGCTACCAGAGCTCAAAAGAATCACAGTGGACTTTGTCCTGGCTGGACAGGTTTAAAAACACCACGACAATGGGAGAGGAAAAAAGTGGGGTTAGCAGGCCTGGGGCTGATGCCTGCTCTGAGCTGTACCAACTCTTGCACTTTCTCCTCCTGGAAACACGTCCTATTTAATTACATAAAAATGAGTGATTTAATTTTGCCTCCTCTCTGGAAGTCTGGCTGTTGCAAATGACAATAAGGAGGGAGCAAAAATCTTTAGGCTCAGCCCTAAGGACACCAAGAGTTGGACAGCCATGGCAGTGACACCCCAGGGATGTGCTGTGCCACCAGCCAGGACAGCAGCTCCAGGGACAGGAATGTCAGCCAAAGGGAACAACACAGAGGAGACAAGGGTTTCTGGGTTGTGACAGCAGAAGTAGACTCCTGTCCCTGTAAATGTCACCTAGAGCAGAGACTTAGGAAAGGAGGGTGAGCTCTGCCACTCCCCCACAAACATTTCCCCTGGAGCTGTCCTCCCACAGGCCTACCTTGTTGGCACAGGCAAATCCTGCCCCCAGCTCTGCCAGCAGCCGGATCACCCCTTCACTGCCATTGCATTTAACTGGGAAATACGGTTTCACTCGGGGCAAGGCCTTCAGGAAACACAGGTGTTTCTTCACAATGTCCCCAAGGTCTGCCACAAAGAAGGCCTGCTGGTCGCCCTAGGGGAGAGCTGGAGTGAGCAGCAGCTCCAGGACTGCCTTTTCCAAAGGCAGCAGCAGAGCAGCAGCCCTCACCTCTTGGCACAGCTCCTCCAGGAGGTTCTCCAGGAGGTCTCTGGTGGTGAAGCCCTCCTCCACCATCAGGAAATTGGATTTGTTCAAGTATCCGTTCATGGTGTGATGTTCTGGGTATGGTGATGCTCCTTTAAAGGCTTCTAGAGTAGGGGATGGATTCTAATGATGGGACACACCATAAAAAGGAAAGGAATATTAGAGGAAGGGTCCATCAGCATGGACCCCCCCCAGCCCACAGCCCGGGGTGCCCCTGGGTAGAGCTCTGTCCTGCTCTGCTCCAAACCAGCAGCTCAGCAGAACCCTGCTGTGGTGTTAAAAAAACACACTTTGGGTTACAGCATCTTCCCCGGGGGAGGAGACACACTTTTCTGCAGTTCAGAGCTCTGTTTTGGCACACAGCAGTCTTGTCTCCATCAGCAGGCACCAGCACAGTCAACAACAAAGCAAACTGCACCACAAAGAGCGGAGATGCATTTCTAGGCCAGGACAGGCCCCTTCAGGCTCTGGAATGCAGCTGGATCTGCTGCATGTTCAATGGGGTGAACATCCCATATGGATTCCAAATAACTGAAGTTTCCTGGACCCACTTTCCCAGTGGAAAGCCTCAGGACAAGAAAGGCACAGCACAGGCCACTTGCTGACACCATCCAACCTCAGGACAGCCTGAATCTGTGCTGTGGATGCAGTTCCACAGCTCTCCCTGTGTCACTGGGAGAGCCTAGTGGACAAGAGAGAGCCAAAGTGACAAGGGGAAAATTAGGCAGCATGGATTTTTCTGGCTCATCCTAGCAAAGCTTTAGCTTTGAGCTCACCCCCTTAGCTTTAACAATCTCCTGCCCTGGATCCAGCCCAGCTCATAACCCAGGGAGCTGAGGAGCTAACAGGGAACATTTCCACTCCAATAATCCAGGTTTAGCTCCAGGGCTCTTTCAGGAGCATGGGCTCTCTGATTTGAAGTGAGCAGGAGGCAGAGGTTTCATTTCTCAGAGCTGCACATAACCTCCTCCCCACAGAGACCTCCTAACAGCATTCCAGGGGCACTGGGAGAAAGACCACGCTGACCCTGGAGCAGCAGGATGTTGTAATGCATTGAGCAAGCAGCACCAGCCAATTCCAGAGACAGGGAATGAATAAAAAACATGTTCTGAAGCTCTTAGAGCTTCATAATCAGGGAAGGAGACCAACTCCTCCAGCTTTACCCTTCACTTCCCATCACCAAGCAGCACCCAGCCCACCATGGTCAGGCACAGAAGGGATGAAATGGGTCATTCCTGTCAGAACTCGTCCCAAGCCTCAGATATCCCCTCCTTACCACGGTCCAGTTGTCCCTCCCAGGTGTCCTGGTGTGCTATCAGGGAGGATCCCTGAGGAACACCAAGCTCCAGCAGCAGCCCGCGGTGTAGCTGTGCCTGGGGGTCCGGGGTCTCTGGGGAGAAGCAGTGCAGGGGCTTAGAGAGGGAGAGGGGCACCGACAGCACGATGCCCTTCACCCCATCCCCAGATTCAGCAACCACAGCTCCCTTCTCACTGTGCCAGGCAAAACAGCTCCCCCACAGCGCCCCTCAAAGCCCCCTTACCTCAGAAAGCATTTAAACAGATTCTGCCATGGGTCTCCCAAGAGAATGAACCAGCTCCAGGGCCGGTTGTTTGTCCTGCCCGAGCTCCCTGCCTGCCCCGAGCTCCTGTAGAGGATGAGGGGGCTCTGCACCCCTTCTCTTCCAGCTCTGCCTCCCTGCTCTGCCTCCCAACCGTAGCCATGACAACCAAATCCAGCCACCCCATTGGCTGAGCCGCCTCCGAGCATCCTTCATCCCTTTTGGAGAACGCTCCCCCTCCTCGCCCACCCTCTCCCAAGGCTGGGGCTGTCCCCTGCAGTCAACCCGGGCTCTCACCGAGTCCCCGCAGCTCATCCCCAGCCTGGCAGCCCAACCCTGCTTCCCGCGGCTGCGCATCCCGAGTGCCGGCGACCCTCAGGGGGAAGAGAGCCCGAAATACCTTGGAAACGCCGCTGCCAGGGAAACCAGGCTTCCCGCAGAATAAAGACTGAGCGGTGTTTGGCTGGGACTTTGCAGAGGGGGAGATAGTTGGGAAGCTGTCAGGGGCTGATCCTGCCCTTGCTGAGCTGCTGCTGGTTTTGGTGGGTGCCCCAGATCCATCTCTGTCATCAATGCAGATGCTCTGTCTGATCTGTGAGACCAGGCTCTTGGAAATGGTGTCACTGCTCCATCCCACAAACAGGAGGGGCTCAGCAGGGATTTTTTAACTCTTCTTGTTAAATGTGCAGGTCCCTCTCTGGTGTTGCTGGGGGTGGCTGTCCCCACTGAGGGGAGGGTGAGAAGGATCGACTTATCCTGAGTATTTCTGTATTCAACACTGTAGTCTTGGCTTTGCCACGGACTCTCCTGGCAACCAGGGCCAAGGAAACTCTTGTCTGCTGTGAGATCCTGGCCAGTTTTGCCTGTGCCTTGGCCCATCACCAGTGCTGGACTGTGCTGTGTGGGATGTGGGGACCATGCAGGGAGGCTGGGAGAACAGAGAGATGCAGAATCCTGCAGTGCCAGTCCCTCCTGGATGTGCTGGGCAGCGTTGTGATGCACAGCCCACACAGAGCAGGGCACTGAGCCCACCTCATGCAATGCCAGGGCAAGCACAGCTCAGAATCACAAGAATCAATTAGGCTGGAAAAGATCTCTGAGATCACGAAGTCCAGCTGTGACAGGACACCACCGTGTTAACTGCAGCACAGCACCAAGTGCTACCTCTAGTCTTTCCTTAAACACTTCCAGGGATGGTGACTCCACCACCTCCCTGGGCAGCCCGCTCCAATGTCTAATCTTCCTGTGAGGAAATTCTTCCTAATGTCCAACCTAAATCTACCCTTTCATCGCTTAAGACTGTGTTCTCTTGCCCTGTCACTAGCTGCCTGGGAGACAAGCCCTGCCCCTACTTGGCTCCAAATTCCTTTCAGGTAGCTGCCGAGAGTGATAAGGTCACCCCTGAACCTCCTTTTCTCCTGGCTCAGTCTCCTCAACTCCCTCAGCCGCTCCTCATCAGACTTGTACTCCAGCCCCGTTGCCCTACTCTGGACATATTCCAGAAGCTCAATGTCCTTCTTGAGCTGAGTGACCCAGAACTGGATGCAGCAGTCGACTCGACCCCAGGACTTGGGGACAGCTCGGAGCGAGCGCGGCGACACGGAGCCACCCATGTGGCGCCACAAAGCCCCGCCCACCACCGGTTAACCACGCCTACTTCGGATACAACCGCGCCCACTTCATGGAAAACACGCTCGGGTGTTTGCCTATTCCACCCCTCATTTGCATGCCCCGCCCAGCCGGCGCTGTCCCCGCCCACGAGGCGCGGGCCGGGCGCGCAGTCGGTGGCGGCCATGGCTCCGAGCGCGCAGGCCGGCGGTGGCCGCGGGCAGGCCCCGGCCGCGGGGATCCGCCACGGCATCCGCGCCGTGCTGCTGGGCCCGCCCGGCGCCGGCAAGGGCACGCAGGTGAGGGCGATGCGAGCGGGAACGGCCGGCGGGACCGGCCTGCCCGGCCTTCCCCACTGCCGGCACTCAGCGTGTGACCCCCGCGTGGAGGGACGCGGGTGTTCCGGCCTTCCGTTGCCCGCGGAGGGATCGGGGTGTGAGGTGTGTTTGGGTGGCCCCGGGCCTCCCTACGGGAAGCATCCCGCCTCCAGAGGCCCGCTCGCCGGGGCTCTTTGTCCCGGATCTCTTTGTCCCGGGCTAGGGCCGGCCGCGGGGTCTCGGCGTCGCTGGGCACCGGGGCTCAGTGCCGGGCCCGGCCACGTGCTGGCCAGTCAACGACTGTCCCGCTGCCTCGAGAGGGGGACAAGGCCCCGCCGGGGCGGGGATCCTCAGCCTCCGAGGTCCGATCTCACCTCTGTCCTCTTCTGCAGGCCCCGAAGCTGGCCGAGACCTACTGCGTGTGCCACCTGGCTACCGGCGACATGCTGCGGGCCATGGTGGCCTCGGGCTCCGAGCTGGGCAAGCGGCTCAAGGAGACGATGGATTCGGGGAAGCTGGTGGGTCGCGGGGAATGTGCTGGGAGGGGACACGGGCTGGCAGCACCTGGAATGAGAGCAGACAGAATCCACCTCCTAATTAGAATTGTCTAATTAGTGTAGGAAGGCAGAATGCAGGGTAAAGGCAGGGATGGGTGCTTTCTTTCTATCACTCTGCAGGAGAAGCATCCTATACAATCATCCTTCCTCTTCAAAATTACTATTTGCTTACCAGCAGCCTGTCGCCTTGGGTTGTTTCTATCTTTTAGTGGGTGCGGTCTGGCTGGCAATTTTCTGGCTCCTGAACACCGAGGTGACAGTGTATCCTTGGAGCTGCAGGATGTTACAGCCCTGCTTTGTGGCTCCTGTGTCTCTTCATGTGATACCTGAGCTCCAGGTATCACTTCAGAGGGTTCATCTGCATCCTAGCATAAACTTGATTCACCTGTAACTATAAGGTGAAAATAGACCTAAAGGTGTTGCTGTGGTAGTTACAGCAGCTGCTATGTGAGAGAAACACTTTGGATCCCCAAGAGACACGAGTTAGAATCTCTGACATTCATTTTCTGAGGGTCTCATTATCTCATCCTAATGACTGAAATATCTCAAGGAAACTCGAGGGACCACAAATGGCAGTGACTTGCCCCAGCGTGGGGCAGATCTCAAGCATCACTGCGGCTGCCACGGGCTCGTAACACCCCAGGGAGAATCTGCAGGCCCCAGATGGGGAGAGCAGCCTTATCTCACTTCTGCTCAGAGCTCATTGCAACACCGAGCCTGCAATATCCAGCTGGTTATGAAAGATATGGACGTTATCTGGCCAGGCTGGTGGTATCTGCCACGTGTGTGTGTCTGTGGCAGGCTGCTCCACGGCCACATCTCACAGCTCTGTGATAACTCACCTGGGAGCACAGCAGCATTTCAGGAGGGGGTTTATGCTCAGGATCTTTTTTCTCCAAAAAGTGTAATCAGAAGGTAGAGAAGTGACTTGTTGCTTACCCCCACACTACCTGCAGGGCTGTTGTTTGTATGTTGTGACAGCCTGGTCCTCAGTCCTGCTGGTTCCCAGCTGTGTGTGCTAGAGAAAACAGCACTGCTGAGGAGAACTGTTCCCAAATAAACAGCTATTGCTGGGGCTTCAGCATCTGTGAGTGCTGCAGTGTGGAAAAGGCACTAATCCCAGTGGTATGCCGAGATTGTTAGATGGGAAAAAACTATCCAGTGAAGCCAGAGCTTGTCAGCAACTATTGGGCTTTTACCTTCATACCAGGTTTATGGGAGTCAATGAGCAACTTGCCTGCTCTGCCCTTCCTGCCCGGACCTGCCTCTGGAGAGGGAATGTGTAGGTGAAGGTACAAAGTAACAGGAAATCAGGGTTGTGTTGATACTTTGTATTGTGAATTGGTTTAAAAAAAAATAATAACCTAAGGGGTTTGAGCTGACAGTGTTGCTTGCAATAAGGCAACCTTTGTGACAGTGAGGTTACAGAGCTGGTTTGTCCAAGTCCCTGCACAAGCTGGAGTGTCCCTGGAGTGAAATGTGGCATTGCCCATGCCCTGGTGTTGCAGGGAGTGCTGCCCTGATATGGGCGGGTCTGAACAGGCAGCTTGAGCATTGACATGAATCATGGAGTCACAGAATATCCTGAGTTGGAAGGGACACACAAGGACACCAGGAAAGAGTGATTAAATACTGGAATGGTCTGCCCGGAGAGGTGGTGGAGTCACCATCCCTGGATATGTTTAAAAAAAGACTGGATGTGGCACTTGATGCCATGATCTAGTTGAGGTGTTAGGGCTGGGTTGGACTTGATGATCTTGAAGGTCTTTTCCAACCTACACCTTCTGAGATTAGGTGATTCTGCGAATTATTGAGCCCAGCCCTCGGTCCTACACAGGACAACTCAAAAATCCCACCCTGTTCACAAGGGCAGCAGCTGTGTGTAAATTCAGGGTGTCCTTTCTGACAACAGACCTGTCTCATCTCTGCAGGTGAGTGATGAGATGGTGGTAGAGCTGATTGAGAACAACCTGGACTCCCCTCCCTGCAAGAATGGGTTCCTCCTGGACGGCTTCCCACGCACAGTGAAACAGGCAGAGATGGTATGGGAGCTCCTGCTTGGGAGCTGCATCAGCAACTCCTTCCCTCAAAACCAGGAGTCCCTTCTCCCTCAGCCCCTCTGAGGTGGGTGTTTTGTTGCAGCTGGATGAGCTCCTGGAGAAAAGGAAAGAGAAGCTTGACTCCGTCATTGAGTTCAGCATCCCTGACTCCTTGCTGATCCGGAGGATCACTGGACGGTAATCCTTCTCTCCCAGTGCATGGGTTGGGATTGCCTAGTCTATGGAAGAGCATCCTAATTTCAGATCCCAGGTTGTCCTCATGGTGCTTAGGGCTGGCAGTAATGCTGGTTTCTATTTCTGCCCTGATTCATTGCCTGTTCTCATATGCCTGGGCCAGCTTTGAGCAGAGCCCCGTCCTTGCCCTATAAATCAGGGATTTCTATAGAAAATCTCAGCTCACCCTATAAGTTATTCCTTCTCCAAAGCTATTGTTGCTCCCTTACACAGGACACTGAATACATTTGGGCACCAGTGAACTTCCTCCAGGGTCAGGAGTGTGTTCTCTTGCACTGTTGTCCAGACCCCTTTCCCAGCAGAGCAGGAAGTAAAACTCCCCTTCTTCATCTCCCGGTGCAGCTGCTTTTCCAAACTGAAGAGGCCCTTGGTACAGAAATAACTGGAGAGAATTTTCTTACAAGTGGAAGGCTAATGATGTTGCTTGTGGCAGATGTTTCTGTGCTGATGAATGGCAGGTTCAGGAGATCTTGTCCTGACCGGGCTGCTTTGCTGACACTTCTTTTCTGTCTCAGGCTGATTCACCCAGCGAGTGGCCGCTCGTATCACGAGGAGTTCAGACCCCCAAAAGAGCACATGAAGGACGATGTATGTGAGCTTCCAAGGCCACAGCTTACGTTGCTTTGGGTTTAGCTGATGCTTTGCAGTCTCTCCCTGGAAAAACTCATTTCTTTCCTTTTCTTGTACCTTCTTGTCCTGGCTTTCTGGGGAGCATTGGGGAGCTGCTTGGGCAGCCTGAGCCAACGGCACTGCGGGGAGCGAGGCCTGGAGGGATGGATGGATGGACAGATGGAAGGGCATGGCCAGTCTGCAGATCTGGCCCAGGCTCTGCCAGCCTCAGAACTTGTTGGACTCTGTCCACAGCTCAAGTTGCAGTGGGTTGTGACTGGTTTCCATCCTGGGGAGCAGCTGTAGCTGGTGCCTGGTCTCAAGGCTCCTTTTAGCAAGCAGAGTGGTGTGTGGGGAAAAAGACCATGGTGCTGAGCCCTTCTCTCTTCAGTAAATGCTCTGCTGGCTGCCCTAGGTTCACTCCGTCTCCCCTGCACACCTGGGGTCTCCTGTGCAGCTCCACCTTGGAGGAGACGGAGCAGGGAGACAAGGGGGGAACATCCCCTCAGAGGCTGCAGCTCTCTGGAGACTGTCCCCTTGCTTCTCCCAGGTCACTGGAGAGCCCCTGATCCGCCGCTCCGACGATAATGAAACGGCCCTGAAAACCCGGCTGAAGGCCTATCACACCCAGACCTCCCCCCTGGTGTCCTACTACAGCAAGAGAGGGATCCATACGGCCGTGGATGCCTCCCAGTCTCCCGACGTGGTGTTTGCCAGCATCCTGGCAGCCTTCACCAAAGCAACATGTAAAGACCTGGTTATGTTCATTTAAGGCTCTGTTCCAGGATGGGGCTCTCCTTTTTTTTTTTTTTCTTCTCTCTTTCTCTGTCTCTGTCTCTCTGGGGCCGAGGAGGGTGAAGAGCTGAGCAGAGTAGAAGAGGAAGGGAGGAGGATGCAGCCCAAGGCAGGGCTGTGCTAATTCTCTAATTAAACGAGCTGTTAACGGTCTCGATGTGGCTGTATGTAAACGTCAGTCTGTGCGTGGATGTTGGGATTTTGGCCTCTAGAGGCCGCAGCGAGCCCAGGCTTCAGCTGCCCAAAATGGGCTCTGCACTCCTTTGGCTCAAAAAGCCTTTGTTTCATCCTAGAAATGCACCTCCCTGGAAGGAACTGTACTTCCAGCTCCTCCTGGCTACCCCACAGGGGCCTTGGAGAAGGTTGGGGATGTGGGGGAAGTATTTCACAGGATATGCGAAGCTGCAAGATTGAAACCCAGGGTTGCTCTGTGTGTGTTGCTGTGGAAGCAGCCTGAGGGACAGACTGGCTGCTGCCAGGGCTAGGTGACAATGTATATGTTTTCTCTTCGTATATGTTTTATTCTCTGTGGGATGACAGGTTCCTGTTCTGATGGCACTTAAGGGGGCAGAAAGAGGGTGGGGGGCTGCAACCTTTATTTATTTATGGAATTTATAGCAAATTACTGAGATGCTTCTTTTTCTTTTTAATGTGAAATCTGTGGTTAGAATCTGACAGTTACTGTGTGGCAGGCTGGGATGGCCTGAGGATAAAAAAAGGACTTCACTCTTGCCTTGGTTTTGACCAAGGAGAGGAAGATGTATTGAGCTTCTCCTGATCCCAAAGTCTAAATATAATAAAGCCTTATTGCAAAACAAATGATTTCTCAAGGTTCGAGAGACAGCATTATTAACCACTGGCTCCACGTGCCCTTGAGCTAACGACCTTTGCTGTGAGCTCATGGAAATGTGCCTGTTTCTTGAGCAAATCCAGCAGCTCCATCAGGCTGTGTTTGAGGACACTGAGTGTGTTTAGTGCCTCGGCCTTTCCAGGGCATTGTGCTGCTGTGTGGTGACACTGCAGGGCTGGCACTGACCTTTGGCCGTGAGAGATTCCAGCCCTTCCTAGAGGACCGTGCTGTAAATATGGATTGCCCAGATGAAACTTTGTCCTTTGGCATTCCATGTGTGTTTACTGATTTGAGTGTTACTGAGTATCCTCGTCTCTCTCTCGGGATGGCCCACTCCATCCTGTGCACTGAGCTGATGTGAGCTCTGTGGCCAGAGCAGATGTTTAATCCTCAGGAATCCCTTGCTCTTTTCCTTGGTAATTTCTCTTTTGCCTGACAATCCCCTCTCTGTCCTCATACCTCCTTTCCAGGGACAGAACCTCTTCCCTTCCAGAAACTGTAAATAACACCGGCAACCAAATGCAGTGGGCTTGTTGCTCTAGAAAGCACCTGACTGAGGAGAAAGAAAGGCTCTGACAATAAACAGGCATGTGGTCCCCTGGGGTTCCCAGATGGCCCTTGCTCTGTCTCTGGGTTTCCTGTGGAAGGGTAACCTGGAACTGGCTTGCTGGGAGGTCAGGATAGCATTTAGGATAGGACTGGTGTGCCCCAGAAAGTGTGTGGGTTACAGCTGCCCTGGCATCTTGGTGACTAAAAGAAGTTGTGTGAAAACAGCTTTTATTTTGAGAGAGTCAAAGGGAGAGCTGCAGCCCTCTACACTCTGGGAAGGGTTCCCAGCCAGTTGGCATTCCTGGATTTGGTCGAGGTTTTACTCTACAGCAAGAGCAAGATGTTCCTCCATTCTCCATTCCTTTCCTCCTTTTTGCTCGCTTCACATCCAACTCGCCAGGGTTGTTTTTTTTTTGGGTTTTTTTGTGTGTTTTTTTTTTTTTTTTTTTTTTTTTTTTTCCATAAATCATGCTTAATTTTGTTTGTTTGTTTTTCCCTAAATATTTTTTTTCTCTGTTCCCATTTATTCCAGCTGAGTGACTCCATCAAGCAGATGAGACACCACCAAACGCTGCACACTCTGCTACATCACCCATTGCAGCCCTTCCCTGGGTGCAGGGAGGGCAGCTGGGAGGGGGGTATGATTGATGGGGGGGGGAAGGACGTAGTAAACAAGGGGTTGGGGTGCTGATTTGGTTGGGTTTTGGTTGGATTTCTTATTTGGCAGAATCATTGTGAAGAGGAGGTGGCCTTCTTCTTAGAAATCATGTTTGTGGAGGCAAAACAATTGTGGAGAGGGAAACGTCTCTCAGTGATCAGCTGCAGGTCTTTCACCTGTTGGAGGGCAGGGCTGGATGTTATTTCAGACTTCTCCAGGACTTTCAGGGCTTGTTTCATGGGGTCTTGGTACTCTGAGGCCACTGAAAGGTTTGCTGTGATTTTTTTCTAAAGCTGCTTCCTTTCAGCAAGGACCAAAATGAACAAATGATTCATCATGTTTGAAATGGAAAGGAAAAAAAGATGCCGTGGTCTTTTCCTGGAAGTTTTGTTTTTCTTGTTCTGCTGCATTCCTAAACCCTGGCATAGAGACTTCTCAAGGATTCTCTGCTGCTGAACAGAGGGGCCGTGGCTCTAGTCCAAACCTGCCTTACTTGGGAATGGGGTGGCTTTTCTGTGATCATGACCAAGCTGGAATTCACACAATGCTGAAGAAATGCAAAAAAGACTTTTCTTAATTGCCTGCAAAAATAACACTTAATTGGGGGAGGTTTTTTTGCATTTCTTTTTAGATCAAATGGTGCCTTGTCTAACCTCTGAATCAATAATAAAATAACCCCATTACATTTGTATCTGGTGCTGTGTCCTCTTTGACCTGCAGACAGTGTGGAGGATGAGGAAGCAGATGACAGCATCAACTAACAATTGAGCTGGGTGGATCCTGGGGCCTGATCCTATCTCAAGGATGTTCTGTGCAGCTGGAAATGTGGCTTGTAATTCCTTTTATCTCTTCTCCTTGCTGAGTGTGTCCAATGCTTTAGATCACCATAGCAATGGTGGTTTTTTGCTGGTTCTCTCTCCTGTTTCTTCCTGTGTGAGGCTGAAAGCACCAAGCCTCTGTGTATCCTCTCTATCCACAGCTCCTTGCAGTATTTTAACTGATGTAATCCCTTTTTTTCCTTCTCCCTTTGAATCTCTAGTGTGTGGAAGAGCTGATGTTATTTCCTTCTCTCCTCCTGCAGCAACTGGAAGCCACATTATTGTGTCTTCTGTTCCTGCCTTTCATACTTTGCTGCATCCCTCCCTCTCTAAATTCATGGGAAAAATCTCTCCTAATGCAGGGAACAAGAGCATTTCCTGGCCTCCCTTTCTCCTGCCCCACAGGGACTCTGATCCTCTGTGGTATCCCAGAGGAGGCTGTTCCTGATGGACTGATGGAGGTTTGTAGTTTACCCATGTTTTTTGCTGCCCTGCATGTGTTCAGGCAGCAGAAAGGGTTGGGCTGCATTTTCCTGCAGAAATTACTGGTTTTCCAGCATAATTGGGCTCTCCTGCTCCTCCGCCATTCTGTCCCTGTGCTCAGGTGTTTTCATTACATCTCTGTGCCTCCCATTACCATTCCTGTGCCTCTCTGGCCTTTGTGGTGTTCTTCTCTTGTTCCTTTTGATGGTGGATGTTAAACTGTGCTCTTCCTCATCTGGGATTGTGTCCTCTGTTCCTTGCCTGCTGTTGTTTTAAAAACCCGTTCTGCCTGCTCCTCCTGGCTTTCTGGTCTGTGGGATGGAGGAGTTTTGGCTTCTCTGAGCTGAGCTGCCTCTGTTTGATCCTTACCTGATTGTGGAGCATGAAATGGATTGTTGGGGAGCTGTGGGGAGGCTGCAGTGGGGAGTCTGTGAGCTCAAGGCTGGATTCTCTGGAGCTGGATCTGTGCTGTGACCTGTCTCTCAGGCTGACCTTGAATGTTTTCCACAGCACACGATGCTCTGCAGGTGCTGTAAATTCCTTCTGCTCAACCATTTCGTTCCAGCAAGCTGCTTATCAGGCACTCTTTTGAAAACTGTGTTCATATTTCATACACACAATTATTCAGCAACTATAAAAGGGGAAAATTCCTATTTATAGCACAAGGACCAGCATCAAATAGGACACTGAATTCTCACTGATAGAGGAAGTGACCTGTTCTCTAATGCAGCAATATTTCTGGTGAAAAGAAACAGCATCTTGAATGGGGGGAGGGAAGAAAGCCCTGGGCCATCTCTTTCCATTAAAAATGTGCTGCAGTCCTAAAAATGTATTTGCCCGTCTCCCTTCCCAATGAAACCATTGGCGACAGGGATTGCAGGAAAACCTTTCACTGTGGATTTGTGGTTAGTGGTAATGAGCCCACCGACTCCTGATGGTCTGGTTTGGAGCTGGGCTTAAGTTTCTGATCAATAACCTGATCTCTGACCTTGATGTGGGGGCGAGGAGGAGCCGCTGCAGAGATATCTGTGGGGAGTTTGTGCCATCACGGTGCTCGTGTGCACGGCCCCGAAGGAGCGAGCACGTGGGGCTGAGGAACAAAGAACTGCCTGGGAGCGAGGAATGGAGTGAGTGGGAATGTGGGAAGAGCTCAGGGGACACCGCTGCGGATAAGGTGAGAGCCTGTTTGCTCTGAGCCCGCGTCCCCTGGCTGCCTCTCCTCTCCCTTCCAGGTACGTTGAGCCACAAGGCCATCACTGGCCGCTCCCTCTGCTTATCCCCTGCTGCCGCCCTGTCCTTCCCGCGGCCTCTTTGGGAAAAGCTGCAGTGGGTGATACCAAGCGAGGCCCCGGGAGGTGGAGGAACAGAGGATGGGATTCCCCTGCTGTCGCTGTGGCAACACTGGGCAGGGAAGCAGCAGCAGCGGGATGCGATGGGCGGCTGCGTGGCGTGGAGGGTGCGCTGGGGAGGCTGCGGGGGCCGGGCTGCGCTGACATCACGCGGGGAGGTGGCGCAGAGGGAAGGGGAGTGGGAAAGGGAGAGCGGGGACACTGCGGAGGGGAGAGCGCGGCACCGGGAGTGGGCTCCGGGGACAGGTAAGGGATGCCCGGGGGCAGCGGGGCAGGGGTGGCTCTGCGAGCTGCTGTGGGATCAGCGCCTGCCTCGGCGTCTCTCTGGGTGATGCGGTGCTGGGGCATGGCTCCTGGGCAGTGGGAATATTATACAATGCCTAAACAGGCTGGCGCAGCAGGGTTTGGCTGTGGGACAGTGAGAGCAGGTCAGAGCCCAGCTGGCTGGTGCAGAAACTGGTGCAGATGCTTCCCCCCAGGAGAGCACTGTGTATGTCACTGGTGCTGTACTGGGAAGAGCCAGGAGTACCTGCACTTCAGAACAGGATAAAGGGACTGGAGAGCAGCCCTGGTCCCTGGCTGGAGAAAGGGAGCAGAGTTCTCCCTAGGGATTAGAGCACGGATCGTTGATGAAATGAATCAGAAGTCTGAGACTCCATCCCCTGAGCTGCATCTCTCTTGGAGGAGGCTGTGGGCAGAGCTGGTGCACTGGGACCGAGCCCAACAGTGCGTTTGTGGTGGGAATCCTAAACTGCACTTCCCCTGCCTGTGCAGCACCAATAGTTCTGGGGAAGGCAGCCAGGTGCGGGGGTACTGCCAGGAGCTATGTGGATCCCGGGGATCCGCAGACCTGGAAGGCAAAATAACAAAGTCCTTGAAGCCTCTACATGTCGTGTTGCCTTTTAGCATAAGGGTTGCATAACGGGATCTGTTTTGTTAGCAGAGGGAGCAAGGGTGATGGCCACCTCTGCCCTGCAGCAGCCCAGTAGTACCTGTGTGCTGTGCTGGCCAGTGATTGTGAAGGGAAACTTCATATTTTTTCTTAATCCAAGAGTTGGGATCGCTCCTTGCTGCTTGTGGCTTCCCAGCTCCAATCCCACAGCAGCGGTGTGTGGAGACTCTACACCTACACTCAGGCTACGCAGCCTTAGCAAACTAGAAAATGAGTTTGTGAGCACCCCACTCATCTGTGCTGACCTGATTCTGGGCTGTCACGATTCTCAGTGTGTATCTGACTGAGGAAAACACATCTGGGGTCAAAATCCCAGTGTTGGTAACCCCTGCGGGTGTGAGAAACCAGTACGGGGACGGAGATGGAAGAGGCACAAAGTAGAAACCTTGCTTGAAATCCAAGCATAGGGAGAGGCAATGCTCCTGTCACGACCATTTTGTTGAACTAACAAATTTCCCGTGGCATTTAAAGGGCTGGGGGGCCGTGACCCAGTGGGACCATGGAGAAATGCAGTCAGGAGTGCTTGAGAGCATAATTGCAACAAGAAGCATAAATATGTTTTAATTAGGGAAGCGATTGCTGTGTGATGCACAATCCTCCCCCACCAAGGCACAGATGCTGGGTCTACTGGGATCACTTGGGAGCAGCCCAGGTGGCCATACTGCTGCTTATGGGATGGAAACTGCCAACAGCAACAGCTTGTGCTGCACTGTGGGGCTTCTCTGGGAGCGAGAAGTGGGAGCCCCAGGCTTGGAAGGTGACAGGCAGTGCTGTCACCCAGGTGGCTGCAGGGCCAGCTGCATTCCAAGCCTCTGGAATGGGCAGTCAGGGAGGGGAGGGCCCATCAGCTGCTCTGTGCCAGCCCTCAGCTCTGGCCAGGGCAGCTGTGCTGGGAGGGAGCCAGCCTGGGATGGGCCCCAGTGCTCCAAGTGAGGCCTTGCTGGGCAAGCCTGAGCTGGGCTCCCAGGGCCCACGAAGGGTGCAGGGAGGAATTAACACTGCTGTTCTGCAGTTTCATCCTCGAGGTTGTGGTCATGCATGACCAGCAGTGGGACTGCTTCAAAGTCACGTTCAAACTTGATTTTTTTTTTCAAGGTTATTCAAAATCCGGTGTGGGAATGGCACCAGGACCTCTCACAAACAAAAAGGCCAAGTCACCCCCCCCCCCGTCCTTGACCTTCTCCATGGCTCAGCTGGCTCTCCTTGCTTTCCTCCATACTTGCCTACACTGCAAAAGGGATGATCATGTGAATATTACAAAGCTGGCATCTGCACATCAGCTGCAGCAGCTGAGGCTCTGACATGCTCCCAGTGCCTTCGTGTGACCCTGTCCCCACAGCCATGCTGTTACCTGTGTGTTCAGCTCCATCACAGGCTGTCACTGCCAGGCACACAATAATACAGAAATGCAATAACTGGGAACTCATGCTCCCTCCTGGGAAAAGTGCTGTGGATCTGCGAACCTCTGCAGAGACCCAGAGCATCGGGAAGAGCTGCCTTTGTGCCAGTGTCCAGAGAAGGCCCTGGGAGATGAGCCAGGTCCTGTGAGACATTTTAATCCTTCCTATTTTACAGTCTATCTTGGCCATGACCTCCACTGCAGTGAACATTTTCCCTTTCTTTTGTTAGGAGCACTCACAGGTACCTACCTTGTGTTTGTTTTCTCTCCTTATCTGGTGCCAGTGGGAGCAGGCAGGCCAGCAGTGCAGCAAGGAGAGTCAAGGAGACTGGGAATACACATTCCCACTACTGCCTGGCCACCCTGGAGTCCCCGCGATCCTCTCCCTAAAACCAGGCTGAAATTTCTTTCTGCTGAGGTAGCTGTTTGTTAAATAGTTGAGGTTAGTTGAGTAATCAATAGTTCTCTGGTTTCCAACAGAAATATTATCCCTTTGGCCAAATTAGCTTTTCTATCTTTGCTATAAACCTGCTCCTGACTCTCAGCTCTCAAAGGATCGAGGTACATTCCTGATTTACCTGCACAGAACCCCACTCTTTTTCTTTCCTCCTGCCAGCACCACTTTTTCTCTCTGAGGTTAAGCCATAAGGGCTGGAAGCACACAGAGAAACTGTTGGAGTCATTGGACTCTTCAGACTCAGCCCTTCTCTTGGCCCTGCCGCAACAGCTCTTTCTCCATGCCTGCTTTTCTAAGGAGAGAGGTGAGAGTCAATGGGATCCTCATGGCCAAGGGCATTGCTGACATAATTCCCAGTCCATGGACTCCAAGAAAACTTGGCTCAGCTGCTGCCAGCTGAGGAAAAATTGTTTCTGTCCCACAGCAGGAGCTGTATCCCAGAGAACCAGGGCTGGAAGACAAGGCGCCCATAGCGAGGTTCCGTGGCTGCACATAAATTTTCCTTGCAAACAGGCAAAGGCACTCCCAGGAGCTGGATTTCTGGTTCCACCCCAGCAGCCAAAGGCTCGGCTGTGGCTCTGGGCTCCAGTTTCCTGTGTCTGAAGGAGGCCACAAAGTCTGTTCTGCTGCTGGGGCAGTGGAAACAGCCTTGATGTGCATTGTGAGCATCTCTGCACGTCTGTTCTTTCCAAACCAGAAAAGGTCACTGAGACCCAAGAGAAACCCACTTCCCTCCTCCACTGAACTCCTTCTGCCTCGCACATGCTTTTGTTGCCATCCCTTGCTTGCCAAAGGCAGGAACAAACACTGGGGTTTGGCAGGGTTCAGAGCCTTGGCGTGTTGGATGGGAAAGAGGCATTCTTGGTCCTCAGCCCAGGGACAGGGCTCTGCTCCACGTTCACTGCCAGATTTTCCAGCTGCGATTTTGCTGCTCATCCCATGCTGAGGGCACTGTTCTGGGGATAAGGGAGCACCCCTGGGTGCTGGACTGTGAATCCTGCAGGAGATCCATGCAAGGGGGGAGGGAATAGCTGGAGCAGGACCCTGAGCTACGTGAACCCCTGCATGCTGCTGCAGCTGAGCTTCATGTCCAGGGGGAAGCACAGGAGTTGGAGCTGCCCTGAGAAGAGGCTTTTCCCAAAGAATGCCTGATTCCAGGGGAGCAGGGAAAGGCAGAGGGAGGCCATGTAAAGCCAGGCTGTCTCTGCTTTGGTTAAATAAGGCTGTTTTTGCTGACAGCTCCTCCTGAGAGACTGCAGGGAGAGATCCTGTAACTCAGGGGAAGCTGAGAGGCTCTTGGCAGCTACCGCTGTTTCAGTGTCAGGCAGTGGACTTTTCCTGGTGCTCAGGGGAAAAGGGATGGCAGCCCAGATCAGAGATGGCAGGGCTGGGCAGATGAGAGGTTGCTGCCTCCCTGTTAGAAGGATGCTCTGGAGCAACAGCAGGGCCTGATTTCAGAAAAGCATTTGAGGTCTCGGCACACACTGATTGCCCCAGAAACCTCCTACTCAGTTTTCTGCAGTGCACAACCCAGCCTGAGGCAGCACAAGGGGCAGTTTGCTCAAACACTGGTTGAGACACCCCACAGATGACAAGCCCCGGAGAGGAATAAGTGTTTCTCATGGTGTTGAAGGGCTGAGGAAGAGGAGGGAAGGAGAAGAGAAATTTCCTGGTTGTGGTAAAGGTGGGTTGTGTTTGAAGTTAGAGAGAATGGGCTTGTGGTCATAGCATCAGGTTGGGGGAAGGAAGTTGTGGGTCAGCAGCAAAACCCAGCAGAACAAACCCCATTTGCCTTTCCATGCCAGCCCAGGAATGAAGGACAAACTACAGCTCTCCTCTCCTTTTGCCCACCTTGTTCTGCTGCAGAGAACAGAGCACAGGGGAACAGCCCTGGACTGAGCTGGGGGCAGGGGCCTGGCAACCCAGGATCAGACTGGGGAAAGATCTCAGCTGAGACAAGGGAACCCTGAGCAAGCACATGTTCAGAGTGAGAGGCTCATACATTCCCCACCTGGTTAATGCTGGCTCAGCCCTCTGGTAAATGACACAAGTTTTCCTTGCTGCAGGCCCAGAGGGGTGTGCTGGGAGCTGTCTCTGCTCTCCCAGCCCGGCTGCAGGCAAGAGGTGCTGCTGGTAGGGTCCAGAATTACTGTTCTTTCCCCTTTTCACAGCTGTTGCTGGTTATGAAAACGAGAATGTTCCCCAGGCAGTTCGCAGCAGGAACTGCCCTTTCCAGGGCTGACCGCATGGGCTCTTTCTTCCTCTTCCCACCTCCTGACAGCAGTCGCAGTTTTGGGTATGTTCTAGTCTTGGCAAAGCACTGCCCTTTCCTGCTCCTCTTCTTCACATGACACACAGGACAGAGAGGCTGTGGCCTGTGGAAAGGGAATGCTTGTTCCTGGACTGAGATCAATACAATTCTTGACCCAGTTCTCCTCCCAAAGCTCAAAGAGAGAAAAAAGAAAAGTTGGGACCAGTGGAGATTTACACCCCAAACTGTCAGTCTGTTCCTAGCACAGAGATCCTGACACCAGCTCTCCTTTCTCCAGTGTAGGATGGGGGACACAGCTTGCAGGAACACCAGGGCATGTTGTGGGAAGTCATTATTTCTTGTCATATCTGATTCAGAGTGTCCACAGCACAAAGGAACCCTGGAAAAAGCTTAGGGAAGGCAGGAAGGGGACAGCAGGGCTTGCTGCTGCTGGAAGCTGAGGGTACAGAGCTCAGCAGAGGGGTCAAACACCTCTGCAGGCAGAAGCTACCACACATTCCAGGGTACGAAACCTCAGGGTTCAGAGCTTAAACCAGTTTCCAAGAAAAAAGAGCAGGACTAGCAGGAAAGGGGAATGACTCCAGGTCAGCTTTCTGGCAGTGCTGGATACTCAGAGGACACTGATGGTACAGAAGGGGGTGGATTTGGGCCACATCCTAGCCAGGAGCTTGGAGTTCTTTGGAAAACCCAAATGCAACTGAGCCAAGTCAGAAAGAAGTGGTCTGGCTAAGGCTAAGGTCAGTCTGAATAATTCCTTCCACTCTCTCTTCCGTTTTTGTGCAGTGAGGCAGGAAACTGAAAATTCTCTGGCTGATTTTGAGAGTCCAGAGGTCAGTGAGCAGGGACCATCCTGGTTCTGAGGAACAGATGAGTGTATTAGCACCCAACCCTGCACTTGGCTCCCTCCTGACTCCTTAGCACACAGCCACAGAATTTCCTGGCTTTTTGTTTCAGAACTCAGGGAAAATTCCTGCCACCAACGCCAAGTTAAATTAAAAGTTGGTAAATTCAGGAGGCTTCTTGCAACAAGGCACTAACCTTTGGAATTGCCTCAAGAGTTGGTAAAGTCAAACAATAACTGGCTTGGAAAATCCTGATGGTTTTATGACTTTTCACAATGTCTGTACTTCTGTACCCAAACAAGGGTCACCACACTGCTCCAAGACATGACCAGAGAGATAAAGGAAGAGTTCTCTTCCTGTCTTTCCCTGTCCTGGTGTGATTGACATTGCTCAGCTCTGTAAAGGACGGGAATTAGCCCAGGCCAGAGCAGCATGGCTGGAGTGCTGAGCCTATTCCCATAAACCCCACTTTGGGATGAAAATTCAGGTCTCTTCATGACCTCCTGACAAGTGAGGGAATGTGGATGTAGCCATTGCTGAAGGGGCTTCAGAAGACCCTGCTGAGGGCAGTCATGCTCTTATCCCTGAAAGTTCTGCTGAGACCTTTCCCTTCCCAGGTGCTTTGTGAGATTGAAGCCTAAACCTCCTTGGAGGCCAAGCAGCCATGGAGACAGGCTTCATCCACCACCTGCTCATGGCAGCTGGTCCCAGTGGTGCTCAGTTCACTGGAGCTTTCTCCCACTAGCAGGTCCCTGTGAGCAGTGGATTATGCCCTGGCAATAGGGACACTGCAATATGCAAGCCCCGAAACTGCAGAGCCTGCTCCACTACACAGCAAAATAGGTCGTGCATCAGCAAATGAAAAAGGGCAGATGGTGTCTGCTAATACAGCTTAGTTTATGGCCTGCAGGATTAACTCACTAGTTGTCATGTCTGCAGAAAATAGGAAATGGGTGGGTCGGCTGGAGGAAACGTGTGGTGTGCCCAGCCCTACCTGTGCTGTGGGATGCACCAGCTGAAGAGGATGTCAGAGATCCTGTGGGGTTTTGAGATGTTGCTGAAGGGCTGCCAATGTCTCCTGGGGGCTCTGGGCACTGGAGATAGTGCCTTGTACCAAGCCTTCCTGTCCACCTGGATTCCCACAGTCCCACTGCAAAGGTCAGCGCTGAAGGGATTGATGCTGAGCCGAGCAGGGATCTCCAGCAGACACATGGACACCCTCCGTGGACTCTGCTCCAGCAGCTCTGCAGGAGGAGCCCACAGCTTCCTGTCCTCTGCCAGACGCAGGACAGCCTCCAGTTCAGCCTTTGAACTCCCAAGCACCCACGTGTCTGCAGGAGTAAGACCGAAAGCTGAGGCAGAAGCCTCAGGTCTTTTCAATGCCTTCTCTGTGACACACTGTTCTCTTTTCCTGGAAACCAGGCCAGTGCCTCACTCTGTTCTTCTTGCAGAAATCCAAGCCCGTGCCAGAGCTCTGCCTTGTGCATGTGCTCTCTGAAGGGCAGGACAAACTCTTCCTTTGCTCTCCATGAGTGCTCCTCCTGAAGATTTCACCTTGATCTTGCTGCCTCTGCTGTGGCCAGGTTTGCTTGTGTCCTGCAAGATGCTGAGCATCCCAAAAACCAGCCAGCATCAGGGAGATACTCCAGAGCCAGGAGCATGCCATGCCATGCCATGCCATTTCCATGCCTCTTGGCCTTCTGCTATCACAGGTGTTTGTCACCACCACCTTCTAACCACAGTCAGCCATCACACCCACTGAGGTTTTCTCCAGTGACTAATTTGCCTGTGTTTATGCCAACACCAAACACTTAATTGTCTATTTAATTACTCAGGTGAGGAGGGTGTCTAGCTCCTTCCTCCTGCCATAGGGATTTGGCCAGCCCTATCCTGATAGCAGCACCCTACAGTGCTAAACCTTCTCAGTTATAAATCCCCCATAATTAAGGGTAGCAGGTCACTGGTGAGAGTGACTTGAGAGTGGGGATCATTGTCACTTCTATCCCCAAAGCCGTTCAGTGAGCGTGGAGGTGAATAAAGAACACAGAACAGCCTGTGCTTTTATTACAAAAGGAAATGCTGCTTTTTGTAGAGGGGAAAAGCATGTCAGATTACTATTATAAGTAATTGCTTAATGATCCCTACCTTTGCGTCATTGCTGAAGTACATCCGAGTCCCTTTTTGGGGTCTCTCCTCACTGCACATGTGTCACCAACGGGGCCAAGCCCGCGGCCATCCTGGCAGTGGGAGCCCTGCAGGAGACAGGAGGGGGGAAGCTACGTGGGCGCAGGAACCTCCACATTCTTCCCCCTCGAAATCTCCCCACCTCCCACCTCTTTTATCAGCTGGTGACAAGACTTGCCATGTGTGTAGGCGGCTCCCAAGCTTTACAAGATGATTCCCCGCTCCCCCACCTCCCTTCCATTAGAGGATTTCGGGGAGGGGGAGCGCAACGTTCCTTCGGCTGCCGGCCTGTTCTGGCAAGGCCTGTTGTGATGCTTGCAGAGAGCTCCATGTGGTAACTCTCTCCCAGGATTTCACATGACAGCCTCTTCCCCAGAAAGTCACAGCAGGGAGTGGAAGATTGCCGTGCGTGTGGGTGTTAGGAGGGAGCAGAGTGGGATGGGGAGATGGAGGGGAGAGGAGGTGTAACCACAGACTAAACTAGAACAAATCCTCTTGGAAGAGCCTTGCATTTCTGATCCCAAGGCTCCCATCTCCTGCCTCTTCATCTTCATTTAAAAGAACGTCAATTCTTGTTAAATCCAGTAGAGAAAAGAGGAGTCAAGCAGAATCATCTCCTTCCTTCCCTGAACACATCTCAAGGGACCAGGAGAGGCAAACAGAATACAAGCTAACTGGATAGAGGCAGAGATGTGCACACTGGGGAGAGCCCTCCCCAGCCACGGGTGTCTTCCCTGGAGAGACATGAGCGGGGGTTAATGACATCTCCATCTGACAAACGATCACAGTGCATGTCATTACGACCCAGTGCTTCCCCGGGGCTCTGGCAGAAAATGACCCCAATGAGCTTCAGTTCTTGCAATCACAGCTGCTCCCCATGAACGTTCAACGTCCCTCGCAGGGCTCTCGGAGTTGAGCCTCGCTGAATGCCTCGGGCAAGCCAAGATTGACAGCCCTGCTCTGGAGCTGGGACCCCTAAAAGAGGAGTAGGGAGGCCCATGTGCCCCTGGCACAGCTCTCCAGGACAGGGAGAGGGGTGGAGACCTCGCACTTTTGAAAGGTTTAAAATTACCTCTGTGCTTCTTGAATCGGTCTGTTCCTCTCCTTCCTCCAGATGCTGCAAGTGCAGCACATCTCAGGTGGGTCCCGTGGTGGGTCCTCAGCAGAGAGACCCCTGAAACTGCCATCTGCATTTTGGCAGCCTGATGCACCTGGATCCCTTTAACAGCCCTGGCTGTCCCACCTTAATCGGGCCAAAGGTCTCAGCCTGCCCAGCAAAACCAGAGCTGAGTCATTGCTGAGTGTCCCTATGTGAAAACAAGGAAAAATTCCTGGTGTAAAGCTGCTCTCTTCCTTCCCGCATTTCATCAGCAGGCAGCAATATGAGCTGGGTTTTCTCTAAACTCCATCTGCAGCTTGTCCCCCTTGAATAACCTCCTGTCCCTGCCTGGGGAAAGTGGGAGAAACCCCGAAGAGACCCACGCACTTCTAGAGAAAAGAGTCAGTGCTGGGGAGAGGTTCACACCTCACTGCCTGCATTCCAGAGGTTTAAGGTATTTTGGATCTTAGTGTGTCCTGAAATAGTTTCTTCAACACCTCCTGTGTCCTGAAGGCCAGGGAGGAGAGCAACAAGGAGGTATTTCCCATACCTGTGATATTTGAGTAACCCGGACAGGGGGTAAAGGTGGGCAAAAGGGAAGTGGTAGGAGCTGGAATTTCAATTTTATCGGCTGCCAAACCCAACCGACGTGCCTCCTTGCCAGTGTCCCACCGCAGCGATATTCGCAGCCGGGCATACCCCAGTTTCTCCATGCAGTCTGCGTTTCACAATCCCTTCCCAGCAGCCCAGCCTCTACTTTCACTCTCTGAATTACCAAGGGGAATTTTCATTACATCACCAGAAGCTCTTCCTCCTCGATAGCGACAGACTGTCAGTCTGCTTTGCAGGGGGTTTTTGGGGTGTGGATAATGAGGGTATTTCTCTGGAAAGAGAAATCCTCCCAAAAACAGGTCCAGCCCAGCTCAGCCTCTCTCAGTGGCTCCATCCAGGCTGGGAACGGCACAGGGCAGTGTGGGGCGGCTCCAACCGGTGTCTGAACAAAGCTTTCTCCCCGGAAGCCTTCCTGGGGGATAAGGCGCTTTCAGGCAGCTTTAAAAGTCGCCAGTGCCAAATCCAGAGGGGTCGGAAGTCAGCAATCTTGCAGCTTTCTGCCAGCGTAAGCAAAAGCAAATTTGCCTATTGGAGCTGGGATTTGCAGAATGATTCGCTGCAGCGTTTGAATTCCTCCCCCCTCGCCCCACGCCCTCGCATTCTGTATCTTTTTTTGTTTGTTTGTTTTGGGTTTATCTTTTCAAATATCCTCCAGTTTAACGGACAGGCTGGTGGCAGCTTCCTCGCAGCTCCGGGGAGGGGCTGATCTGATCTCTCTCCCAACCCGGTGACTTTTCAATCAGCCTCTTTCCTTTCCTCCCTGGCAGCTTGCTTTCCTGCCCTCGCCCTCTCCTTCCAGTTCCTGGCTGTTTGTTTTGGGTTTGTAGTTTTTTTTTTTAAATCAAAACAAACTACCGTGTTCAAACTGCTAGTCAGGAATACGCTGAGCAGGAGCCTTTGCTCCTGGCAAAGGCTGTGGAAATTCGCCATGGAGAAACACCTCAGCCACAGAGAACTTGTTTTTAAGTAGCTGGGAAGTCTGGACCACAGCGGGGTCCGGACAGTTGGAAATCTGTGTTTCAGAGCTCTGAGCATTGAGTTCCCTCAAATATATAACTAATGGCAAGAGCTCTGGACAGCTTGGAAGCAGGGAAGATAGCTCTGAAGTCACTCGGATTTACTCTGGCCTCCCCCAGCCTTGCTGGTATCGTGATTCCTCATATAAGGCAATGAAGAGTCATTTGTGCCCCATCAGCCCATCCTTTCCCAGGAGCTCCAGATGGTTTTGCTCTCTGTCTCTCTTGTGTCTGCACTACTGGTAATTCAGGCCTGTCTCACATTTGCTTTTGAGCTGAAACCTTCCCACAATTAGAGTCTGTGCTTCTGCACTGCAGAGGACGTAGGGCTGAGCTGGCAGAGCGCTGTCTGGGAGATCCATCCCACACACGAGTCCTGTTCAGGTTTCTCTGTTTCAGCCAAGAGTGTGATTTTTCTAGTGAAATCATCAAAGCAAGACAGTCTCTGCTACAGATGGGCAGCGACAGCCATTTGAAGATGCCTCATACCTGGTATGTCTCAGGCAGGAGTTGTTGATTTCAATATAATCTTGTTTTAAACCAATATAACATCTCTCCCTTCTCCATCCAGTCCTCCTTTCCCAAGGAAAAGAGGATATAATCCTTTCCCTTTTCCTCTGGGAGCTCCACACCACAAGCATCAGGGAAATCTGCCCAAGGACCACAGCTCAGCAACTCACTGCTCAGGGAAAAATGCGCTCCACAGACACCCTCGAAGCATCCCTGCTTCTCTTGGAGCAGAGCTGTTTGGCCTTTGCCAAATTAACTTGCTAATTAACAGGGTTTTTGATCCCAGGCAGGAATTTACCATTCTGAGGCCAAACCTAAGCGTGGTCCAAAACTTCCAGCTGGTCCAAAGCCCTGTGTGCTGTGGCAGGAATGTGAGGAGCTGACAAATGTCTGGGGAATGCAATCTCTGGGAGAGGACTTGGGTGTAGCAGACATCTTGGGATAAGCAGTTAGGGAGGGTTTATGGCAAGCACAGAATTAATGGAGAAGGAACACAGGGAAAAGCAGGATTGCTGCAGGGCATTTAGGAGAGGATGAAGCTTCATTTGTGCAGGTGATTTACTCCTTCTGTGCCTTCATTCACCCATCAGACAGGGAAGTGTCATCATTATCCCCACTGTGCCGACAGATCTGGGGTCTTTGCCTGCAGCAATCCAGCAGCACCAGCACCAAAATCCTGGCTCCTTGTCCCTTGTTCCCATCCCAGCTCTTGGAAGAATCTGGGTAACAATAATCATGCAAGCAGGCTTTGCTGAGAGAGATGATTTCAGGAATGGTGATAGCTGGGAGACAGTGATGGAGCCACACATGTCACATGAATAACCACAGTCTGTCCAGTCAGAGCTGACAGTCTAAGGCAAGGCAGCTCCTTCTGTGCTTATTTAAGAGGCTCTTCGTAGACACAGCAGATCTTTCTGCTTCACCTCCCCTGCATAATAAGAAGCAACGCCTTTCCTGTTAGTTTATCTGCCTTTGGATGGGATATGAGGCTGGCAGACCCCTCTGGGCACGGGGGAACCCTGGAAGGAAGTGGAGGCTTTTAACTTTCTGCATGAGTGCAGTGAGAATGTGGGTTGTAGTTTCAGTGCCTCTAAACCTGGCACTCGGGGAGGAGTTCCCAGCTGAGTAAATCTTTACCTGATCTTCAGAAACGTTATCAAGGAGCGACACAAAGTGAGGGACAAGGTCCTCCACTGGAGATGGATGGATTTAGAGGGGGCTCCTGAGGTTATAGACACCCCTCTCCAACAAGAGATATTAAAAAGCAAACTGCCCCAGGGTTGCGTTGGGTTTTTTAAAATAGAAACCTTTTTTTCTTGCACAATCCAGACAGAAGATTCACCCCATTCCAGGCCTTCCATGAAGCAGCCATGGCAGTGCTGAGTGAGGGATGTTGAGGAGAAGATGTAAAGCTGAAAGGAGAATAAGAGAATAAGAGAAGGAACCCATCAGGATCATCAAGTCAAACTCCTGGCCTTATGCAGGACACTCCATGAATGCCACCATGTGCCTGAGAGTGTTGTTCGAACAGTGAGGGAATGAGGGTGCTGAGGGGAAAACGGGAGCACTGAGGGGACCCAGGGACTGAGGAGAGCCAAGTGTTGAGAGGAGCCAGGAGGCTGAGGGGAAATAGGGAGCTGAAGGGAGACAGGGGGGTACTGAGGGAAGCCAGGGGTACTGACAGAACAGGGATGCTGAGGAGAGTTGAATGCTGAGGGGAGCTGTGGTGCTGAGGGGAGGTGCAGGCGCTGAGGGGAGCAGTGGCACCGAGAGGAGATGGAGGCACTGAGGGGAGATGGAGGTGCAGGCGCTGAGGGGAGCAATGGCGCTGAGGACCGGGGGGCACTAAGGGGAGCCCAGAAGCAGAGCGGAGGCTCAGCTCTACCTTGCTGAGATGCTTGAGAGACACAGGCACCGCAGCGGCGGGACAGGGACAGAGAAAGGAACAGGGACACGGGCGGGCTCCGCGGCTGCCCGGGGGCGTTGCCCACAACCGAAATGGCGACGGCGACGGCCGCGCCCGGTGCGGGGCGGGACGAGGCGGGGCTGCTCTCACCCGGCCCCGGCGCCGCTTTCGTTACAGCGCGGCCGAGGCAGCGCCCGGCGGGACGCGGCGCCCGGAGCCCCCCGGACTGATCCGCTGCCTCCACCTCGGACCCCGCCGCCGGTGACACCGCCGGGCCAACCTCGCCGCCATGGGCTCCGAGCGGGACTCCGAATCGCCGCGCTCCTCATCCATCCACTCGGCCGCCGCCAAGTGCCCCAAGCCCGGCCGCCGCCGCCGCCTCTCCTTCCAGAGCGTCTTCTCCGCCGCCGCCGCCTCCGCCGCGGGCGGCCGCCGCCGTGCCAAGGCCGAGCCGCCCCCGGCCGCCCCGCCGCCGCCCCCCGCCGCCCCGCCGGCCCCGCCGCCGCCGCCGCCGCCGCCTCCCGAGGAGGCTCCGGTGGTCCCGGAGGGCGAGGAGGAGCTGGAATGTCCGCTGTGCCTGGTGCGGCAGCCGGCGGAGAACGCACCGCGGCTGCTGTCGTGCCCGCACCGGTCGTGCGGGGCCTGCCTGCGGCAGTACCTGCGCATCGAGATCACCGAGTCCCGCGTCAACATCTGCTGCCCCGAGTGCAGCGAGCGCCTCAACCCCGCCGACATCCGCCGGCTGCTCCGCGACTCCCCGCACCTCGTCGCCAAGTACGAGGAGTTCATGCTGCGCCGCTGCCTGGCCGCCGACCCCGACTGCCGCTGGTGTCCGGCCCCCGACTGCGGGTGAGTGCTGGGGAGGGACAAGGGCTGGCGGTGGGATGCTGCCACTCCTTCCTGGGACAGCCTAGGCAAGGGGGGACCTGCTCGTGTCTCCATCCTGGGACACCTTGGGGAGGGGGAAAACCGCTGTCCTCTCCATCCTGGGACAGCGTGACTCCTGTCCCATCTATCGTGAGACAGCTTGTCAGGGGAAAGCTGCTGTCTCTTTAGGGTGCTGCCACATCTGTCTGTCCTGTCTTGGGGATGGTAGATTCCCACCCTGGAGGGATGCTGCCTATCGTCAACACGTGCTGGGATAGCCGGGTGAAGTGGAACCCGCTGTGGGCTGCTGCCTATCCCCAGCAGGTCCTGTGGATGGCATCCCAGCTGGGATGGCCCTGAGACTCGCTTGGGTCCCACGACAGCACAGGGAGAGGTGACTCACCCTCAGTGGGGTACTGCTGCTGATACACTTCTGGTCCCGCTGTGTCCCATGAGGAACCCTCACTGCAGAGCTTCTTTGCTTATCGGCAGTCTGTTCAGGATAGGTCTGGGGTACCAAAATTACATCTATCCTTATCATCTCTCTAGAGCACCAGGATTTGACCTTGGGGATTGTAAAAACACAGAGGAATCGAGTAGGAGTGGTATGACTTGAAGGGGGTTTTAGCAGAGCCATAGTTTCCCTAATTTAACAGAAACCTTTTTTTCTGCGCAAATGGTAAGTGTGGACTTTCCCAGCTGTGTGTTTCGCTGCCAGTCCCGGGGACAGTGCATGGGGACGACGTTGCAGCCTCCAGTAGTGGGGAAGAAGGAGCCGTAACCAGTCACTTTTTCCCAATGAGGACGTGAAAACACGGCAGAGAGGAGTGATGTTGACTCACTGTCTGTTGCCCAAGTGAGGAAACGTCTCTGTCCAGAAGTCAGCCCAGCCAAGCCTGATGACTGTGTAGTTATGGACGTGTTGCTTTCATTTTCTCTTCCCTTTTCTTTTAAACGAACTCTGTTAGGTTTCTGTTTTGGGCGTGACCAAAGCTGCCTGGAAAAGGGCTGTGTCGGGGAACTTAAGAGAAGTGCTGTGAAGTTGAGCTACAACTTAGCTTGGATGACAATTCTGGGTAGCAAGAACATGAAAGGAAAGTCTGACCTAGTAGTCAGAATGGAAAAGATGGTGGGAGGATTGTGAAGATTTAATCAGAGCCTTGTAATAGGCATCCTATGCAAAACAGTGAACCTAGCTCCGGTTACCCATTTCACGGCCTCTTGAGCATCCTGTATAAGGGTTTGTTCCTTCAGAGGGTGAAGTTAACAGCAAACAACACCTTTGCTCCTTTCTGAAGCCAAATCAAGTGCAAGATCTCGGTATTTCAGCAGCGCTGGGGATAAGATCAGGAAGATAGAGCAGGTTGTGCTGCCACGGAGGGAATGCCTCTGCTGGTTAGTGGCTAGAGAAAATCCGGTTCCTGCTCAGCGAATCTCAGCTCCTTGACTATTGTGATGTTATCTGTGCCCAGGATAAGGTGTACAAACAGCGACGTCACCCGGGCTGGCTGGTTGGAAGGAGCCAGCTCCAGCTCGGGGCCCGGAGGGCGTTTCCTCTGTGACAGCAACGAAGCCTGAGCCTGATCTCTTCCTCTGGGGGGGTTTGGGCAGGCTGGTGGCACACACGGCTCTTTCTCCGAGCTAAAGCATCTTCCCTGGTTAGTCAGTGAGCAGGATGAGCCAGGTGACAGTGCTGGCATCCTCCTCCCAGCTGCCCAGAAGAGCAAGAAGCGACCCTGAGGCTGTTGGAGAGGTTGGAGACAGCTCTTGTGGACCAGCGCTGCTGGTGTGTCTGTGGCGCTCGAACAAAGGCTGTTGGAATCAGCCCTCCGGCAGGGAGAGGAATTAATCACCCTATTCATTCTTCCCGGCAGAGCTTGTGTGGCTGTGCTTATGTAAAATCAGGGTATGAATTATTTACAGAGGGCTTTCCCCGCTGTAGTAGTGCCGAGTACGCGAGCGTAGGGCTGGGGGCACCGCAGAGTGATGCTTATCACTGGATGTCACCCACCACTGTCACCCGAATTAAAACTCTCCAACAACGTTATTTCAGTGTCAGGGAATCAAGGCGTTACTTTATTCTGGCCAGGATGTGCAACAGAAATCTTTTCATCCACACATGCCTGGCTTGTGCAGTGAAAATCCTTCCATCCCACCTGGTTCTTTACCAGACTTTTCACATATATGTTAAAAAACCCCAAAGAAATTGACATTCATTGCTCTTAAATTACACCACGATTTGATCTATTGGTTATTGATCCCTTTGATGCTAATTTGGCCCTCATTCTTTGGTTCTCTTATTGATCTTTTCCCAGACCTGGTGTCTCCAGCCTCACCAGGGGGTGGTGTTTGTTGATGTCCATTTATCTCCTCTTTTTCTTCTGGCTCCTCTCTATCTGTTGATATTCAGCTCATGAGGCCTCACCCGGGCTTTTGAAGAGAAACTTCAATTCCCCTCCCCCTGGGCAAAGGCGAACAAAACCCCTGAGTGAAATTACAACAAAAATTCTGAAAGTTGTATCATTTTCAACCGCACCAAGGTGGGCAGGGCTGGGGTATGGCCCTGGGTGTCACCCCCACCGAGGTGGTGGCATCAAGGGGCTGCAGGGCTGTGACAGGACCCTAAAAATATCCTGTGCCTTCTTCACACCCTGCAATGTTTCCTAAATGAAAGAGCCTGGCTGTGCTGCCCGGGAGGAGGAGGAGGACAACACAACACCGGTGCATGTTGCCAAGGAAACCCTGGTCAATTGATGCGCCATCAATCGCAAAACAAATCATTTTCTGTGTTTGCAGCTCCGGGTTTTTCCCCCCCACCCTCGCTACAATCAGGTGGTATTGCTGTCTAGTGTTTGTCACACTGCAGCATTCTCAAAAGCTTGGGAGAAAAACAGAACCTTTAAAGAAAACAGAGCTGTGTGGGCTGAGATCCATGAATGGGCAGGAGGAGGGATGGAGGAAACTCGTGGCCATCCAAGGAGGGGGCTGGAAGCTGAGCTGTGCCTTTCCTGGGGTCTCAGGAAGACACTCACATTGCTTTGTGGGGAAAGTCAGGGAGGAGAACTCAGTTTCCCTTCTTACCTGCTGGGGTTGAGCCTGAAAATGGCTGTATAAGCCAGCAATGTGTCAGGAGTCAGTGGAAGAGTAGAACCACTGTCCATCCAGGTCCTGCTATGACTATTCCTCAGCATTTCACTTCAAAACCCACTTTCTAGTTGACCTTGAGGTGGAGATGTGTTATTTCTTTCCCCACTAGACAAGTCCTGGAGCTTCTTTCCCCACAGCTGTGGGCTTGTGCATATTTCAGCTCCAGCAACAAAATATAAATGCTGATGATTTTAATTTCTTGAGTGTTTAAAAAAACCCAACGTTTTGAGTGAGGAGTTAATTTAGAGTGTGGGGTTGCTTAATATATTACACTGAGCTCTCCTAGGCTGTTATGGTTTGAAATAGCAGTGTCACAACACAGCTGGGCAGATGAAGGTTTTCTGTTCTACCAAGGGCAGGCCGGAGGGTAGTGGCAGGGGGAGGATATTTAGTGGGATATTCCTTAGACAAGGTGCAGAGGAATCAAATTCATCCCTCCCAACCCCCTGGGCCATCTGCATCACAGAATTATCATATTGGAACAGAGTGGTTTGAGTTGAAAGGGACCTTTAAAATTCATCCAGTCATGGGCTGGGACATTTCCAGGGATAGGGTTTTCCTGTCTGTCCTCCTGCTGGGGTCAGGTACAGGTGTGTGGATGCATAGGTAGAGCTGCAGTTGTGCCTGCCAGCCCTCAGATGCTGTTTCTTTGGCGATGCTGTCGTAGCCTGGCAGGATGAAGTTGCTCAAACTCCCACGGGATATGAATCATTGTGGTATGACACATTCAGTGGTTCTCACGCTGCTGCCTCGGAGAAGAAGAGGCAAATACAACTCCAGCCACACAAGCTCTAAATATGAAACCTTAAATAGGAGTTATTCTCCTCTGACCACTAACAGAAATACTGAGGATGAGCAACAAAAATACCCTTTTGCCATATGGATGTTGCAGGACTGGGAAGGCACTTCTGGAATTGCTCATGGCAGTCCCTGCCAATGGAAACAGCCTCATCCTCAGTGGCTGTCAGTCACATTTCTGCAGCACTGCTTGGTGATGCTGCTTAGGCTTCTGTGTACATAGGACACTTCCTTCTGGGCATGTGACACCACTGTCACAGTCAGTTGATGGAGCTTGGCCTCCCTCTCTTGCACAGTTGATCACTTTACTCCAATTTTGGCTTGTTCCAAAGGCAGGGCATTGTTCTTCACCACTCTTTGGAAAAGGAAGCTCCGTGGAGATCATCAGGAGCTCACTTGTTGGCTTAGCTACATATGGAACTGTTACTCCACTTTTTTAGAATCATTCAGTTGATAGAAGTGCCCGGGTCAAGCTCAGCTTTCCTAGACTCCTCTAGACCATAGAGCATCCACACATAGATCTGTCCTAAGGAAATGAGGGATGTGTGTGCCTGGAAAGAGCAGCCAGAGCCCGTCCTGGGAGGAAACAGCAAGGAGTCAGCTGGGCACACTGGGCCAGACAAATCTGGCCTCTGTGAATTGCCAGTGAGAACCACCAGCAGTTACTGGGGAAAGAACAACTCAGCATCTCAAGCTGCCTGCGTGAAAGGTCCCTGCCCTGAGTAACCCAATTAGCACTGCTTAATTTCAGGCCCTGCAGAGCTCAGGAATGTGTCTGGTATGGAGGCTGCTATGCCAGTGATCAGGAATGAGCTGGGGAGGTGGCCTGGTGGCTCTGGGTGTCCTGTCCTGCTCAAGCCAGGTAACTTTGTGTTTTAATTCTCCTCGCAGGTATGCAGTGATCGCCTATGGCTGTGCCAGCTGCCCCAAGCTGACCTGCGAGAGGGAGGGCTGCCAGACAGAGTTCTGCTACCACTGCAAGCAGATATGGCACCCCAACCAAACGTGCGACATGGCCCGGCAGCAGCGGGCACAGACCCTGCGGGTACGGACCAAGCACACCTCGGGCCTCAGCTACGGACAGGAGTCTGGGCCGGGTATGGATTCACCCATTTCTCATAAAATATCCCAAGTTGGATACACCCCCTAGGTTCCTTGCCTTGCACAGGACAGCTCCAAGAGTTACACCCTGATTTTTTAGTTGCTCAGCTGTTTGTGTGTGTGTGTGCTGAGAAAGAAGCACCTCTGTGCAAACCTCCTCCCCTCAAAGCCTGAGTGTGTCTCCAGCAGCTGTGAAACTCAAAGAGTCATTTCCCCTCCTCCTGTGTATTAGAGCACATCTGATCCCTTCCAGCAGCACGAAACAGATCAGTAGGTGATGATGTGCTTTGGGTCCTTTTGTGTCACAGCAACTCCCCTCATCCGCCTTGGCTCTGCTTGTGGCTCTTTTGATCTTGGATGTTCTTGCTTTTTTTGCTGATCTAAACCCTGAACAACAGTAAAAAAGCAGCCACTTCTTTACTGTTGCAGCTTCAAAGTTGCCTGGTGTGGTCTTGAAGAGCAGCATTCATGGCCAGCTGAGTGTGGGGAGCTCTGCTCTTGTGCTCTGTTAGGTCTTGGTAATGGCAGGTACCAAAAAAATGCCAACCCACAGAACTCCTGTGCTGCCTGGCAGGAGCTGCTGTGTCCGCTGAGTTTGTGTTCCTTAAAAATAACTGTATTGACTCTGGAAGTGGGCAGTGAGGCCATTTTTTTAAAGCCCTGTCCTACCCCCAAACAAAATACCCTGTTTTTCCTTCTGTGTGAGGAGTTTAAATATTAATTTGCTCAGTGTGGAGCTGCCGTGGGTGGTTCTGAGGTGGCTTAGTGGTGTGATGAGGTCCAACATGCCCCAGTTTGGAGAACCCTAAGAATGGACAGCATAGATACTGCCCCAACCAGCAGAAAAACACAGTGTATTAGTTTTTCTATCCTGTTAAAGAGATCCCTGCCAGGAAGGGCACTTGGCCATGGGAAGGGAGGTTTTTGAGACAGTGGTTTCTCCCCACCCCACCATGCTGGATCCAGCCTGGTGATTAATAAGGTGTGAGCCGGGCTCACAGCTGGATTTCATCTTGCTGAGCTTTGCAGAGGCCAGCAGAGCCCCGAACCACGGCACAGCCATTGCATAACCACGATCAGATGACGCCTGAATTAAGGAAGGGATGAAAGCCCCTTATCCTGCTCTGCCAGCAGCAGGCTGGGGCCTGGGAAACCTCTACAGCCGTGTGTGGCTGCAGCCCCATGTCCCCTAAAGGCCAGGTTTGGGGTTTCTCCAGTGCCTGTTCTCCCAGTTGTTGTGTTGTTCTTGGCCCATGAATCACCTCCGTGGAGCAATTCAGTAATGGCTTGTTGTGCTGGGCAGGTATGACTTGTTCCCTGTGTTTGAGCATGAATTCTGGAATACATCCCGTTCAAGATTAGAACAAGCTTTTAAAAGTGGCTGTTGTTCCCAGTCCCTGCTATTGGTGGGGTCTATCACATCCAAATTATCTTCTCTGAGATAAACTAAACACACTGCTCACCTTGGGAGCAGCAAAGGTGTTCTGCTGCACAGAAAACAAGGATTTCAATCCTTAATGAGAACTCCCCTGGTTGATTCTTCACTCTCCCAGCAGAGATCCCATCTGAATCCCTTGTTTCCTCCCCTCAGCTGATGACATCAAGCCGTGCCCACGCTGCAGTGCTTACATCATCAAGATGAACGATGGCAGCTGCAACCACATGACGTGTGCCGTGTGTGGCTGCGAGTTCTGCTGGCTATGCATGAAGGAGATCTCGGACCTGCATTACCTCAGGTGAGCAGGGCAGCAGCACGTGCCTCTCTCAGGCTGCCTGGAGGAGTTCACTGCCCCTGCTGGACTTTCACCCCCTTGCTTCAATGATCAGCCAGCAGGATTTTATTGTTTCAGAGTTCTGATAAACTCTGTCCCCACTTTACAGCATTCAGATGCTCTTTCCACACCAAACAAAGCTTCTGGTACAATTTTTTTTTGAGAGCTCTTGGTATACTGTGTATTAAACATAGACCCTATAGTGTGATATTCACCTTTTTGGGGGAAAAAAGACAGAAAACTTATTTGTGTTATCTACCTGCTTCCTAAGTTCTGGGTTTTATTCATGAGCAAGTTGAACATGGGGTTCTCAGGAGCTTATAGGAATTGCTGGAGTGCTAATGTCAGTTTTTTTCCCTTCCATGAAGTCCTTCTGGCTGTACATTCTGGGGCAAAAAGCCATGGAGTCGTAAAAAGAAGATTCTCTGGCAGCTGGGCACGTTGATCGGGGCTCCTGTGGGCATTTCCCTCATCGCTGGCATTGCCATTCCTGCCATGGTGATTGGCATCCCTGTGTATGTTGGGAGGAAGGTGAGTGTGGGGGACAGGAGGGTTTAGGGTGTTCTCTGTGCTGTCCAGAAATTTAGAGCTGATAGGAAGGGTGGATCTTGTCATAGAACCCAAATTCAGTTTTCTCTTCTAAAGCTTCTCTTATCTCCTGGGCTTTGTGTGGGAAGGTGGTGGCTGATAGCCCTGGTAGCCCTTCAGGCTCAGGTGCTCCCAAATGCATTTTGCATTTCTCTTGTGCCTCTTCCTTGACTAAGGAGCACTCAGGGGGTCCCTTTTGAGCCCATCAGTCCTGTACTTGTGGTTACTTCTTTTTCTTCAACACAAACCTTCCTGCTAGGTCTGCTCTCTGAGGAGATCTGTGTTCAAACTTAGTTTCTTCAGGGTTTCATGCAGCTGGCAAGGCTGTAAAATCACTTCTTCATGTCCTCTGGGTGTCTGCTGTTCTCACCCGGTGCTTTTCCTTCCATCAGATCCACAGCAGGTACGAGGGGAAGAAAACCTCCAAGCACAAGAGGAACTTGGCCATTACTGGTGGGGTCACCTTGTCTGTCATTGCCTCCCCAGTCATTGCTGCTGTCAGTGTTGGTAAGTGGGCTCAACCCTGTCCCTTCTGCTGGCCCACTGAGACAAGTGGGTAGCCCAGCCCTGTGCCATGGGGGAGGCCAAAGGACAATCTCCAGAGTGCAGCTGTGTATGGGTTTGGGCACAATGCTCTGTCTCACATCCTGATGTGCTCGAGCTGGCCCAGAGCCAACACAGGGCTCATCTGTAGCACCAGTTGGCTGTGCCACAGCCCATCCTGGAGTTCCTTGTCACACAGAGCTGTCTCCTGTCATGGTTTGGTGGCTGATGTCTTGGGGGTTCAATGCTCTTGGAGCTCCCCCACTCAGCACAAAGGGCTCCACCATTGTCTGTCTCCAAAACTGTGAACTGGGACCTTTAAAAGCAACAAAATCATGATAAAGAAGTCTTTAAAAAATCTTTTCTGTCTGCCCAACAAATCTTTAAGCTTCTCTTAACCCAGCTCATCCTCCTCTCCAGGAATTGGGGTCCCCATCATGCTGGCCTACGTCTATGGGGTCGTGCCCATCTCGCTGTGCCGAGGTGGTGGCTGTGGGGTCAGCACAGCCAATGGAAAGGGGGTGAAAATCGAGTTTGATGAAGATGATGGACCTATCACAGGTAATAACTGGTTTTGGGAAGGGGGTGAAGCAAAATGCTCATGTTGTTGCCTCTTGTAATGAAATGGTTTGAGGTCCTGATGTCTCCCAAATCTGAGATGAGACATCGCAGCTGAGCACTCCCACTGCAAATTCCAACCCTTGTTCTCTCCTTCCCCACAGTGGCTGATGCCTGGAGAGCCCTGAAGAACCCCAGCATTGGAGAGAGCAGCATTGAGGGGCTGACCAGTGTCCTGAGCACCAGTGGCAGCCCCACAGATGGGCTCAGTGTCATCCAGGGCAACTACAGCGAGACCGCTAGCTTCGCCGCCCTGTCTGGGGGCACCCTGAGTGGAGGAGTCCTCTCGGGGAGCAAGGGGAAGTACAGCAGGTAACTGCACTGTAGGAAAAGCAGAGAGGTACCCAAGGCCTGAGTGGGTTGGGTGGGTTTATTTTGGGGAGCTTTCCCAGGAATGTGAGTGAAGCTGTTTTGATCTAGGGGTTGTGTCGTGGTATTTTTGTGCCTTGGTCTGCTGGAGAATAAGCAGGTCTAGGAGATCACCTGGCATGATCTGGAACCCAAAGCCACCCAGGGTGGGAAGGCACTGGCACAGATTTCCCAGAGGGGTTGTGGGGTCCCCATCCTTGGAAGTGTTCCAAGACCAGGTTGGACAGGGCTCTGAGCAGCCTGGTCTAGGAGAAGGTGTCCCTGCCAATGGCAGGGGGTTGGAACTAGATGATCTTTAAGGTCCTTTCCAACCCAAACTATTCCATGATTCTGCTTCTGGAGTCAGTGCCAGTCTAGTTCTTGCAAGGAGGACAGATCCCCTGCTGAGCTCCTTGAGACCACAGAGCTGATACTTCAGCTTAATTTGGAACAGCATGGAGCTCCTGCCTGCCCTGCTTAGAGCTATTCCAGCCCTGTTATCCCAGCCTGGAGGCTTTGATGCTTCCTGTTCTGCAAGCAGCATCATGGCTCTCCAAGTCAGGAGGTTACAACACAGTTTTCCTCCCAACTTTGCCTGTGAGTCAGTTTGCTGGGTAATTAGAGCCACGTGTTGATGTGGCAGCCAGGATGTAATCAGGGCTCTGTGCGAGATCCATGGAAATCAGCTCTTCGCAGGAACCGTGTGAGTCATGGATGTAAACACAGCTTTATCTTCGTCATGGAAAACAGAATGGATTTGCCTAAATGGAGCCAAAAATGAGAGTAAACGAGAGCAACCACTGGGGTTAAACTCCTGCCACGCTCAGTTGTGCCAGCTCACAGGGATTCATGCTTTCCTGTGAGGAGCAAGGATGGGTTGATGCTCTTTGGGGGCATCTAACACATTTCTGAGGAATCCTCTTCTTTCCTGCAGGCTGGAAGTCCAGGCAGATGTCCAGAAGGAGATTTTCCCCAAAGACTCAGTCAGTTTAGGGGCGATCAGTGACAATGCCAGCACCCGAGCCATGGCTGGTTCCATCATCAGCTCCTATAACCCCCAGGACAGGTAGGAGGATGTGGAATGCTGAGAGAATTGTTGGTGGAGGGCGTCCTGGAAAAACACACGCTCTGTGAGCGCTGCTGTGGGTGGTGGGATGGCTGTGCTGGCACCAGGGATTCATCCTTCCCTATCTCCTTCTCTTAAGGAGGAGGGCTGGGGACAATTTGGGAGCAGTCTCCATGTGTGATGTGGAGGCTGCGGAAGGGATCTGCAGCCCAGCTCCCTCAGGGTCTGTTCTGGCAGTTTGAGAGGGCTCTGGAGCATTCCCAGCTCAGCCCCTGGCTCAGATCTTGTCTCTGTTAGGAGGATTCAAGGAGAGCAGCGAGTTGTGGGGTGACGAGCAGCATCTTACTCATGTTTGGGAGGTGTGATCCTCCCAGTACAGCCCAGTTGTACCCAGTAACTGCTCCCAGTAACGAGAGGCTGGTTGTTCTTGCAGGGAATGCAATAACATGGAGATCCAGGTGGACATTGAAGCCAAACCCAGTCACTACCAGCTGACCAGCGGCAGCAGCACAGAGGACTCCCTGCACGTCCACACCCAGATGGCAGAGAACGAGGAAGAAGAGGAGGAGGAGGAAGAGGAAGAGGAGGAAGAGGACGACAAGCAGGAGCAGACATGCAAACACCAAAACTGGGAGCAAAAGGACTGCATTGGCAGCCAGACGTGGGACATCACCCTGGCCCAGCCCGAGAGCATCCGCAGCGACCTGGAGAGCTCGGACAGCCAGTCGGACGACGTGCCGGACATTACCTCGGACGAGTGCGAGTCCCCCCACTGTCAGACTGCTGCAGGCTGCCCACAGACCCCCAGAGCAAGAGGTGCCCAGAGCCCAAGTGCCCACCTGAGCCACTGTGCCCAAGCCGAGGGCTGCCGGCTGGATGAGATGGTCCAGCTGGAATGCATCGAAGCCAGAGTGTGACCTGAGCACCACTCCTTGTCACCTGCAGCTTCTGGGCCAGGGTTGTGTCCCTGTTGGCTTCTCTTTGCTGTCCTCCAGCTGGCTCCCCCAGCCTCGCCTCGGGGAGTTGTTGTTTCTTACGTGAAAGGAAAAAAAAAAACAAACAGAAAAAAAGAAAAAAAAAAAGAAATCCCCACCCCAACACCCTCTTTTTGTTTTAATTTATTGGTTCAGACTCTGTGAGATGTGTAAGAGTGTAAATATGTATGTGTGTCTGTTTGTCTGCAACCATCCTAAGGGACTCTTGGAATAAAGACTCTCATTCGACCTGAATCCAGCTCGTCCTTTCCAAAGCTGCAGGGAAATCTTCCAGCTGCCTTTGCCCACGTGAATACTGTTCCCAAAGGCTTGGGAAGAGGAGAGGCGTCTCTTCTCCCTCTCCCTGTGCAGCAGGGCAGGGTATAGGTGAAAGGAGGGGAAGAATGGGACAAAAAGGCAATTTTCCAGCACTTTGGGGTATGTGGGAGCTGAGGATGATGATGAGAGCCATAGCTCAGGTGGGATGTTGGGGACAGTGCCTTTGCCCAGAGCAGTCCCAGGAACCAGGGCTGTCCTTGTAATTAAATTGTTGGACCCCACAGCCACCCCAGCAAGCCCCTGTCCCCATTCCAGTCCCTGGAACTTCCCTGGAAGCTCCCTGAGGGCGATGGCCACCAAACCAGCTCCTCTGAGTTATCTTTTGGCCAAGTCACCACCCACCCTGACCCTTCTGCTCTTCCCTCTCCCTGCAGGTCAGTCCCTGGCACCTGGCAGTGCTGCTGCCCTGTGGTCCTGCAGTGTCCCACCCCAGGGAGTGCCCCTTCCCCTCATCTGTGGCCTGGGACCTGCCTGGCTGGACTCCAGCCTGCTGCCATGGTTTTGGGGAGGTGGGAATTGATGGGGAGGGGGATGAGGAAGCGTGGGATGGTGTCTGGGCATGGCATGGCATGGCACAGCATGTCACAGCACGGCTCTGGCTTGGCAGCAAGGGGAGCACAGGGGTGGGACACGCAGGAGAAGGTGGAGTTATCCCTTTGTCCCGGGGAGCTGGTCTGACAGGAATTGGAGCAGCAGGCGGGTGGCTCCGGGTTGTTCCAGTGTCCTGGTCCCGCCCCGTCCCAGCCCTGCTCCCACCCAGACCCCGATGGATCCGACTGCGCCGGGGCTGAGCGCAGGGCGGGCCCCCGGGGCATCCAGGGGCTCTGCTGGTCTGATCCTGGCTCGGTGAAGATGTGCCGAGTGGGTGAGTCTGGCTCTGGCATGGAGATCACAACAGGAGGGATCCATCTCTGCCCTCCTGCAGGGGAAACTGAGGCAGGGAGGGAGAGGAGCTGAGGGACTCAGATGGGGTCAGAGAAGGAGCTGGGTTGAGCACTGGGTGGTGATGGGTGTGTAAGGGAGGGTTCCAGAGGGGGAACAGCCCACAGTCACTCCTCCAAGTGCGGGGTGCCGGTACCCAGCCCTGGAGCTGCCACCTGGGGACAGCTGCTCTCCCAGAGCTTCCTCATCACTCCAAGGAGCCCCAGCTCTTCCCAGCCCTACAGGGACCCTATCCCCATGGCTACTGGCCCTACACCTTTGCTCCAGTCCCACGAGAGCTGGCTGGACCAGTGGTTTGCATACCTGGGCTACCGGTGGCTTCCACATCATCTCCTGCCTCATTCCCCTGCCAGCACGGGGTACGTCCTCTGGGGCTGTCTCCAAATGCCCCATCCCTGTGCCAGGTAGGGACAGCTCACCCCACACCCTCCTCTCCCCTCGTCTCAGGCCACCTCGATCCCAGCAGCCACCGAAAGGTGCTGATGAAAACGGGGCTCATCCTCCTCATCCTCGGGCACCTAAACTTCATCACCGGGTCCCTCGTCCACGGCACCGTCCTGCGCTTTGTGCTCACCGCCCGCGATGCCACCTCCCTGCACTACGGTGTCACCAACAGCGCCTCTGTCGTTGCTGCACTGCTGGTACCGCTGGGAGCGGGGCTGGGGACACGGGGGGGACGTGGGGAGGGGCTGGGATGAGGGAGGGGTGGGATGGGGATGCAGGATGGGAAGGGGATGGGATGCAGGATGGACACTGCTCTGTCTCCACTTCCTCGCTCCAAACAAGCACAAACCCAGGGAATTAAACACTCGGGGACTTGTTACTGGGTTAGGCTGTGAGAGTTGAAGCACTGCCCCCTGGATGAGCTTCTAGGGACAATGCTAGCAGGGAAAGGGCACCGGTGTCC
The DNA here is from genome assembly GCF_965231275.1 of Zosterops lateralis. Classification (NCBI taxonomy): domain Eukaryota; kingdom Metazoa; phylum Chordata; class Aves; order Passeriformes; family Zosteropidae; genus Zosterops; species Zosterops lateralis. Next base: position 5,927,121 of record NC_139788.1, read on the forward strand.
CTGGGGCAGGTGCTGCTCCTCGCTGACCTCCCTGTGCCTCCTCGCAGACCATCTCCTGTGGAGTCTCTGCCCTGCTGCTGTCCCGTTACCTCGGCCGTGCTGCCTTTGTAAGTACCCCCAGCCCCTCTCTCAGCACCCAGGGGGCTGCACCCCTTCCATCCCCCACAACCCCTCTTTGGGGTCCATCCTGGAAAGGGGACATCCCTGAGTCCCCGCTCTGCCTCTTCCCTCCCTCCTGCAGAAATGGGCTCTGCTCTGCCTGAGTGCCTGCAGCAGCCTGTGCTGCCTGTGCTGCCTGCTTGGGCTGCTCGTGGCCATCGGGCTGACCCTGGGCAACCAGGGCCGGGTGTTGCTGGCCCCGTGCTCCGTCACCAGCATCGCCCCCGCCCCGGGCTCCCGTGAGTGCCCCTTTGATCCGACCCGTGTCTACGTGAGTCCCCTGTGGGCTGGGCATGGGGATGTGCCGGGGATGGGGAGGATGTGCAGGGTGCTGATGGTCCCCCTGTCTCCCAGAGCTCCACGCTATCCCTCTGGGCCATCTCCTTCCTGCTCGAGGCCATGGAGATCTTCTTCAGCATCCACTGCCTCCTGCTCACCCTCGAGCTCCTCCGCCTGGGCCGCTGCTGCCGTGGGATGCTCCGGATGAAGGTGATTTCTGATTCCTGGGCTCAGCTCCAGCCCCTCCCCTGCAGGGCTGGGACAGACCTGCCTGGGCTCAGGGGTGACTTGTGTATCCAAAGCTTTCACCTCTCTGGTCCCATTCTCATCATCCTGTCTGGCTTCCAGGTCTCTTTGCAGGCAGCATCTGTGGAGAGCCCCAGCCCCGGGCAGTGGCTGGGCTTGCTGAGACTGGACAGTGTGGAAATTGCCCGGCTCTGAGGGATAAATGACCCTGTGGATGTGTCCTGGCCATTCCTGCCCCATTCCAGCACCACCCCAGGACCCAGCTGCCTCCCAGGATGTGTGGACGCATCCCCTGGAACACAAGCTCATCCCATGGCCTCGGCTTGCCTGGGGCTGCAGCGAGGGAGGAAACTGGGCTGGATCCAGATTCTGCAGGGAGGAACTTTCCTCAGAGGTTCCGTGTCCCCTTTCCCAGCACGAATTGCACTGACACAAACTTTATTCTTCAGGTATTAAAGACCAGAAGCACAGCCCCTCCTGCGGCCCCACCCCCTGCACTGGCCGTGGGCAGGGGGCTGACCCAGCCCTGCCCGTGAGGGTGTCTTCATGCAGGGCTGAGTGCTGGGCACCCCCAGCCACCGGGGCTTTGTCCCCTGGGTTGTATCCCCACAACTGCCAGAGATGCATCAGCGGCTTGGCCACCAGGCTGGGCTGTCCCCCTGCTCCAAACCCCGGGGCTGGGGGGGACTGTGCTCACTCAGGGCAGACTCTGCCTCCATCTCCCACCAGTCAAACCAGTGCAGGAGCCCCCCTCAGGGCTGGGGAGTGTCCCCTGGGCTCCCCTCACCCCAATATCAGCTGGTCTCCAGCTCTCATCCCACGAGGAGCTGTGGGGGCACAGCAGGGACTGCAGGGGCCGGGCAAGGGACAGTGACCATCTGCAGGGTCGGGGTCGGCAGAGGGGGGGCTCTGGGGGTCCGTGGGGCTCAGAACTGCATGGCCCCGCTGGGGTCACACTGCAGCAGGCGCACAATGGACGGGTCGCTCTTGGCCCCTCGGATGAACTCCTCCAGCGAGAGCTTCCCTGCAGGGAAGGGGACACGGCTCAGCCACCCCCCAGCACCAGAGACCACCCAGAGCAGCCCATGGACATCCCCCCACCCGGGAGGAGCACCCTGGGGTGCTCTGCACCCTGAGCCCCTCCACACTAGCAGACATGAGCTGTTTAATCAGCGTGCGTGCGGCTCCTTGTAAGAGCCCTGGATTTATCCATGAGACCTTTCCCTAATCCCCTGCAGCTCCTCTCATTTACCATCGTTATTAGTATCCATCTGTCGGAAGATTTTGTCCGTCCTTTGCTCCGGGGTGGATTCGTCTTCAGGCATGTTCATCACAGAGGAGACCATTTTGTAGATGGCCTGGGACAAGGAGAGGGGGTGAGGGGGTATGGGGTGGGCTCCTGGCATTGCCCACCTGGGACAGGGACAGAGCTCTGGGCTTTGCTTCCCTGGGAATGTGGCTGGTGGTTAACACTCTTCCATGGGATCAGGCTGTGGGGGGCTTCAGCTCCCAGCACAGCCAGGGGTGTAGCTGCTCCTGCAGGGAGGATTTGGCCACTGGGATGCCACAAGAACCACCAGCTTGGGATTTGGGCAAGGAGAGGATCTCCTGCCCATTTGCCAACACCACCAGGAATGCTGGGTGACAACTGCCAGCCCTGGAAGCACGGGAAGAGTCCCGGGATGGGGTAACAAGTGGACATCCCCAGGAAGAACTCTGGATAAAACTCAGGATAAAACGATCCCTGCAGCCAGAGCTACAAGCGGCAACGAGTTCATCCCTGTTACTGCAAAATCCTGTCTGGAGGGTCCCAGAGGGTGAAATCCTCAACCCACCCGCACCCAAGGGAGGTGACAGCCACCGTGGCCACCGCGGTGACACTCGGGAGCACTCAGCAGGAGCGGCGGCGGGGCGGGGCCGCCCGGTACCTGCACGATCTCCAGCATCTCCTCCCGGCTGATGTAGCCGTTGCCATCCAGGTCGTACATGCTGAAGGCCCACATGAGCTTCTGCTCCAGCTTCCCGCGGGAGGTGACGCTCAGGGCGATGATGAACTCCCTGAAGTCGATGGTGCCGTCGCCGTTGGTGTCGAAGGTGCGGAAAACATGCTCGGCGAACTTGGAGGCGTCGCCGTAAGGGAAGAAGTTGGCGTAGATCTTCTTGAACTCCTCCACGTCCAGCATACCCGAGGGACAGTCCTTCAGGAAACCCTTGTACCAGCCCTGCAGCTCCAGGTCGGAGAACTCCGTGTTTTCCCGCAGGTCCTGGAGCATCTCCGGGCGGAGTTTGCTGTTCTGCTTCCCCATTTCGCTGGGACTCGCCCCGAGGGGAACGAGCGCTGCAGGGGCAGAGGCCTGGCCGGGCTCGGGGGGTCCCTCTGCGCTACAGGAGGGAAGAGGGACGGGGCAGAGCTCCCTGGCAGCCCCCGGACACGGGGCCGGACGACGATGCTGCTCCCTCCATCCCCTCTGGCCGCTCTGAGCCGTCAGGGCCAGCCCCGGGGACCACCCAGCGCTAGGCAGCGCCAGCCCCCTCCTGTTTGCGTAATAAGGCCCTTATAGCTCATTTGCATAATATATAGGTGATATATAGGTGGGATCAGCAGGGCAGAGCGGCCCGGAGGAGGGGACGGGGATGGATTCGGCCCCGGCAGAGCCATGCCTGCGGTTCTGGGTGCAGCCCAGCTTTGGGGCTGGCCGGATCTGGGTCAGATCCCTCGGAGGAGGGTTATTTTCAGCTCCTCCGCTGTCTCGGTGAATATTTTATGGCTCCGGCGGGCACTGGAGCCCCAGGAAGGGCTGGGAGTGGCTCGGGGCTCTGTCCCTGCCCCAGGGTGTCCCCAGCCCGGCCAGGCGACCCAGCGGACCCCAGCAGGATCAGCCCCGAGGAGCTCAGAGGGGATGGTGTTCAACACCCGGGCACGCACCCCAGATCCCCACCCTGGGCACTCTGTGGTGACCTTGACCCACTGCCACCGTCCTGCGGTGTCCCCCAGGCTGTGTCGTGACCCCTCCATGGGAGAGGATGGGCTCGGGGGAATTCAGGAGTGCAGTGGGGGCTTCAGTGCCTGGAACTGCCTTATCCAGGGTAAGGACAAGCCGCAGCACTCCCAAACTCCCCAAAGATCCCTTTGGATCTTAGAGCAAACGGGACTCCAAGAGGAGCAGCCAGGTAGGGCTGGACCCCCCAGTTACAGGGGGATGGGACCCCACAAAATCTCTCCATCACCCTCCACCACAGCTCCCCGCCTCACTGCTCGGGGCTGGGGAAGGAACCCGTGGGGGGCTCGGCACCCCGAAAGAACCCCCCCCCCCCCCCCCCAAAGCGGACACCTCGACAAAGGTGGTTGGGCACCCCCAGGGAATCCTCTCCGGGGGTTGGGACGGGACTACAGGGGATTCCCCCAAACCGGACACCCCCGGATTGCCGGGGACACACCCAGGGGAAGACCCTCCCGTGGAGAGGCATTACCGGGGACCCCCGAAAGCAGCGTGGGAAACACCGAGCACCCCCGAAAGATGCGGCAGGGCGGGAGTGGCTCTGCAGCCGCCGGTGGGGACAGAGGTGTCCGGGGCTGGGTCCGTGCCGGTGCCCCGGGGCTCTCCGGTTCTTCAGTGCCCCCCGCTTCGGTGTGTGCGTGTCCCCCCCGGGTCCCTTGTCCCCTCCACCTCCTCCTACCTGCCCGGAGACGCCGCTGTCGCCGCTGCCACCGCCACCGCAGTCCGGGAGCTCCCTTCGCAGCGCCGGGAGGCGGCGGGGTGGGGGTGGGGGGGGGGCACCGGCATCGGGGGCAGCACCGGCAGCGTCACCCGGGACCCCCCACCCGCCCCGGGACACCGCGAACCCCCCAGGGCATTGTCCCAGGGAGGAGAGCTCAGGGTGTGGCCCCTGGTGCCCCCCGAGAAGGGGCTGGGGAGAGAGGGAGGGCTGAGGGGGCTCTGGGAGCACTGGAAGGTTTTCAGGCACTGGGAACACTGGGAGTGCTGGGAACACTGGGGACACTGGGAACACTGGAAACACTGGGAACACTGGAAACACTGGGGACACTGGGAGGTTTTCAGGCACTTGAACACTGGAAGGTCTTGGGGAATGGGAAGACTGGGAAGACTGGGAGCACTTAGAGCACTGGTAAGTATTCAATGCAATGGGAACACTGAGAAGGAGCACTGGAAGCACTGGGTGGACTGGAAGGTCTTTGGGCACCTGGAACACTGAGAAGTCTTGGGGGACTGAGAGTTCTGGGAGCTCTGGGAGCACTGGGAGCACTGGGACAGGCTGTCTCCACTGGCCCAAGAAGGTGCCAAGCCAGGCTTTTTGGGGCTAGAAAGGGTCATTTTAAGTTGAGTGTCCCCAGGACTCAGATGAGGGTAGCAAAGCATCCCCAGTCACTCCAGCAAGGAGCAAAGTGGCTTCCAGAGCACTGGGAAAAGGCTCCAGTGGAGACAGATGCTCGCTATAAGGAGGTGCCATTCCCAGCAGGTTTTCCAGGGCCCAGGATGGCCATGGGGAGCAGATGGCAGGGGCAGATGGGACCAAGAGCCACTCTCCTTGGAATTACACAGACAAAAATGCATCAAGTGATTAAATCCACGGCTCCACCCCTGGCCTGGGGGGAACAGGAATGCTCTGGGGTGGCTGTTCCAGGATGGGGAACTGGGGGAAGGAGCCAGTATGAGGTTACTTCATCCTAAAATCTCCTGGGTGTTAAAAACTATGTCTGCCCCCTCCCTGGAAGCGTCCAAGGCCAGGGTGGACGGGGCTTGGAGCAGCCTTGGACAGCAGAATGTGTCCCTTCCCATGGCAAGGGTGGCACTGGGTGAGTTTAAGGTCCCTTCCAACCTAAACCAGTCCCTGATCAGTGAGGGCGAGGGGTTTCAGGCACCCACTGAGGGAAACCTGGCACCTCCAGGCCTAAAACTCCAGGCTGAAGCAGGGCAGGAGACAGGGACCACTCCTGGCAAAACATCCAAAATCCAGAGGTGTGTTTGGGAATACCACTGGGCAGCTCTTGACCAAACAGAGCTGGAGAACAGGAGCAGCCCAGGCCCTGAGGACCTGGGCTTGACATACCACAGGAATGAGCAACTCCTATTAACAAACCTGGGAAGCCTCCCTGAGCTCCAGGTAGAGGGTTTGTGCATGGATATCAAGCTCAGTGGAGAGTTTTGGGAATGGGATTGGACTGGAAACATGGGAACTGGAGAGGGGAGATGCTGCAGTGGGGTTTTCTCATCTCACTTTTAAGAAAGAGATTGGGAAAGGGGGATGGGATGGGATTTGAGCAGAAAGGTGAGGAAAAGTGAGATGTTTGTGCCTTTGGGAAGATGTTCTGGAGGGCTGGAGCTGAACACCCCACAGGCAACAGAGCCAGGGCTGGGGGAGAGCAGGGGGCCCCAAGGTGGGGGTGCCACCTGCCCTCATATAATCTTCATATCTATTTTAATCCCCCTGGGCATGAGTTACTGAGGCACAACTGACGCAGGCTGATTTGAAAGCATCCCATTTCCGATCCAACCCAACCCTAAACCCACCTAATCCCCGTGCTGGAAGGGATTGTGGGAGGGAGAGGAGGATAATGCCTGTGAGGGGGGCAGGGGCAGGGACACCAAACCCCCAGTGATCCACAGGGTCCCTGGCACTGGGGGTAAACACCCCCCAGCTCATCCTGCCTGAGTCCCACCCCCTCCACCCCAAAATCTTGTGATTTTATGGCTGGAGCCCCTCCAGCACACCTTGCCATGGGGGTGAGCACCACAGCTTGTGCTCCCAGGGATCAGGATATTCTTGTGGTGCCAGGGCAGGTCCGGGGCGGGTCCCTCTGGCCCTCAGGTGCTGAAATAGCCACAAGAGCCGTTGTGGCATCATCCCAAAGCTGCTGGGGACAGACCTGGGGTGCCTGCCTGGGAGTTCCCCCTCGTTTTCCTCCTCTTCTTTCTCCTCCTCCTCCCTGCAGAGTTTTCTGTGGGAATTTCCTGCGTTGTCATGGCAGCCGTGAAGCCCCCGAGGCTTGGCTGCGGCAGAGCACGGTGGGGTGAGGCTGTAGGTGACACCTCGGGAGGGGAGGGGAGGGGACCCCGCGGTGTCCCCTGTGCCCCAGGGCGGGGGTTCAGGGCTGGTAGCCCCCCCACACACACACCTCTGTGTGTCCCAGGCAGTGTGTGATGGCCTCGGAGTGGTCCCCAAGCTGATGGGGCTCGATGATGCTCAGGGTGCCTCGAGCTCGGTGGTCTGGGGTCCAGCATCAGCCTCACCTCCCTCATCAGCCCCGAGTGCCCATGGGCGCACCCACACAGCCAGGGTGGCACGGAAGGAGCCCAGGTGTGTCCAGGATAGATGTGAGTGTGTCCGGGGAGGTTTGGTGCCCAGCACACAACAGGCACCACCCCTAAAACCTTCTGGGATACTGGGACAAACTGGGAGAGGGCAAAGCAAGAGGATCTCAGCCCAAGTGAACACAACCAGGGTGTCCCTAATACCCCACAGACCCCTCCCCGCTGGTCCACGCTGACCCCAAAGCATGTCCTTGTCCCCAGAGGGTGTCTCTGTCCCCACGCCCCGGCCCGCCGGAGGACACGGGGAAGGTGAGCGGGCCAGGGTGGGGCAGGGGCTGAGGGAATAGCCGAGGATTAAAAGCAAATACCCAGATAATGAGGATCTTTGGTAAAAAGCCCATTTGTATAATTTAAACCTCTAATAGGCTTCCTGGAATACAAAGTCCTTTGTGATGCCCCATCACATGTGGATCAGGAGCCACTCTCGCTAAATCTTGATTCTGCAGCGCGGGGATGCGGGGACGTTTCATAACGGAGCTGCTCCATCCCGTGTCCCAGTGTTTCCGTGTGCCCGTGTCCCCGCGTCCCCGTGTCCCCGTGTCCCCACGTGTGGTGCCGCCCCGCAGCACGTCCCCCTCACCTCGCCCCGCCAGCCAAGGTCGGGGCTCCTGGGGACACCGTGCCCGGTCCCCGTGGGGCGCTGGCACCTGGACACGTGTGCTCAGCACAGTGACGCCGCACTGGGAACGGGTTTTGGGGCACTTTGGGTACAGGCGTGACCCTGAGCCGAGCCCAGCCCTCGGCCAGGCTGTGCCTCAGTTTCCCCAGTTTGGGAGCCCAGCTTGGCTCTGCTGGGGGGGGGGGGGGCGGGTCGGGGCATGCCCAGGGTGGGCTGGAGGCTGCAGGTCTTCCCTGTTGTGTCCCAGCCTGGGGACTGAGGTAACACTGCCATCCTGGGAAGGTCATGGCTCGGCAGGAACGGATTAGACTGGGCGGGTCTGGAGCTGAGAGGGCGCCCAGAGGGGTCTGGACCCAGGCTTGTCCCTTGTTTCCCCGCTCTTCTTAAGGAACGGAGGGGTTAAACGCCATCATCGGTGCCACCAGTGCCACCTCTATCCCAGTGCAGCGGGCCCCGGGCTCCCTCTCGCGGCTTCTCGCCCCATCTCACGGGGCGGCAGCGGGACCTTCGGGCACGCGGCGGGGCAGCGGTGGCCGGGACAGCGGGGTCTGGGGGCCTGGGCGGGGGTCTCCGAGCCGGGGGATTCCGAGCGGGGGGACCCCAATATCCCCCTGGCCCACCCCGGCTGCCCCCAGTCCCCTGTGGCAGACCCCCCTGGGACGCACCTGGGCGCGGGGCCGGAGTGCGGATGCTGTCCCGGAGGAACAGGGGGGATGTTGGGGGTCCCGGGCTGTGCCCCCCATCCTCTCCCGGCGCTCCGCGGGGGCGGACCCGGCGCAGTGTCGGCAGATGGCAGCAGCGGCTTTCGGCAGCGCCGGGATGCGAGAGCTCTTCCCACTCCCTGAACCTCCTGAACCCCTGAATCCCGCATTCCTGGCACCTCCCGAACCCCCTACATCCCCTGTAGCCATGAATCCCGGATTCCTGTGACCTCCTGCACCTCCTGAACCCTGTACACCCCCTGTACCCCTGAATCCAGATTCCTGGCACCTCCTGCACCTCCTGAACCCCCTACACCCCCTGGATCTCACACCCTTTTCACCCCTTGAACTCCCTGTTCATTCCACACCCTACATCCCCAGCATTCCCTGTATTCTGCACCCCACATCACCCTGTCAGAGTGGCTCTCAGCACCCCCTGCACCCTGCCAGCACCCCCCGGGCAGGACCCCACACCCAGCACCAAAATTTGCGGGGTACCAAGACCTGAGAGAAGCTCCCAGTGGGTGCCCACGCAGGTGATGAGCTGCAGGGAGCCTTCCCCCCGAGGGTTTGGGGTGTCACAGGGTGACAGAGGAGGGAGGGGGGTGACCCAAGGGCACCTGGGGAGCAGCAGCAGATCTGCCAACATGCCTCTGCGCCACCACGACCCGCCCAGGGCCGGGACTGTCCCTCTTGAGGGACATCCAGAGCATCTCTGCACGCACCCGTTTCCCTCATGGGCTGCACGGAAAGGCCCCACACCATAACAATGATTCAGGGACGATTTTTTTGGTGTTGCAGAGCTGTGGGCTCGGTGCTCGGCTCCTGCCAGAGCCCAGCGCGGTGAGGGTGAGGTGGGGCAGGGCTGGGTGTGAGGGGTGGGACAGCTGGCGGCCTCCCAGGTGTCCGTCTGGTGCCGGGAGAGGGAAGAGGAGCGTCTGCCTGAGCGCGTAATTAGAGCTGGGACTTAATTGGCAGACGGGGGGACGCGTGATGGGCGTCGTGTGACTTGAATAGTGATGGGCTGGGGAGGTGCGGGAGGCTCCGCACTGCAAGGAGAGCCCAGAGGGGACCAGGACACCCAAAAAAAGCTTTGTCCAGTGGTGGGAAAGGAGAGGGGACAGGGAAAGGACAAGAACAGCATGAGCTGTCCCAGAGGCAGCCAGGACCTGAGCCCCTGGAGGGGACCTCAGTGAGGTGGTGACATCCCAGGGCACCTGCTGATGTCATAGGGTTGGAAAAGAGCAATGTTCCTCCTTTACTTGGAAAGGAGGGAAGGAAAAAGCCAAGGAATTGTGGTGTTAGCTGTGTTCAGCCTCTGGAAAAATACCAGGACACAGCCAAAACCCTCCTGGGAGGCAACAGGATGACAGGGACCAGGTTTGTCACATCTGCCAGGAGCCACTGGGACAAAACACTGCCCATCCCTTGTGCTGGGCCCCTGTTGGGGCAGGATGGGGTCCAGGCAGGCAGGGAATCCTTAGGTTTGTGTGCCAATCCCTCCATCTCACTGTTGGAGGACTTGGAATTCCCTCTGCAGAGATGGGAAAGTGCTGCTGCTGGCATGAAGGCTTTGCCTTCCTGGAACTGTTCTGGCATCACTGGTATCAGAATTTGGGGTTTGTGATGCTGCTCCAGGTGTGCAAGCCACGGAGGAAGCACCATCAGGAGCCTGAGCCCAGGATTGTCTCCTACCCAGCCTCATGTTCTGGTGAAGAAAGGCCCAGAAGAAGCAGCCCAGCCTGGAACCACCTCACTGTACCCAAATCCTGCTCCTTCCAGCCCAACCACTCTTGCATGGCTGTGCCCAAATCCTGCTCCTTCCAGCCCAGCCACCCCTGCAGGGTTGTGCCCAAATCCTGCTCCTTCCAGCCCAGCCACGTCTGGCTGGATTTGGGGGGCCCCCAACCCAGTGCAGGCAGCTCCAGTGAGGGGTTGAACCTCTGAGCTCCATCCCTGGGCTCCCACTCCTCCCCTGCACCTTCTCCAGTGCTGAAGTGATGAAATTTTAATCTGCTGCCAGGCAGGAGATGAAAGGGAGGCCCCAGAGGCATTTCTCTGGGATGAAGCATGGACACTGTGCTGGGAATTGTCATCATCCGGGCTCAGGTTTGGCAGCACAGGGCTGTCCCCTGGCTCTGGCAGAGGCTTTTTCGTTCACCCTTGGGTGCCCGTCACTTGTTCAGGAAAGATTTTTTGGGATTTTTTGAGGGGACTCCTCAGCTGAGAGATCTCTCACTGTGTCCCCCAAGCAGCAGTGAGGGAGGGTGGCAAGGGGATGGTGGCAGAGGCTGCCAAAACCCCTCACACATAATTCACTCCCTTCTTCACCCAGCTGGACGGATGAGCAGAGAAAAACCATCAGTCCAGAAACCAAACCCTAGGGACCAGGATTGCCATCAATGTGAGGACGCCACTGACTCTTCTGGGAGTCCCCAGCACACCCGGGTAGGTGACAGACAGTGAGGGACACACAGCCCTGCCCCCAGCACCTCCCCCCCCACGGCACAGCCGGGTGCTCCCAGTCAGAGCTGGCCATGGGTGCTAGAATCTGACACCCATGCCCAGTGCCGCCCACCCCATGTCCCCTCACAGGGCCAGGGAAGAGCAGGGTCCCCCCCTCCACTGTTGCATGATTTGGCAGCCGAACTGAGGACTTCTATTCCCATCACCAGCGAGCATCAATCAGAGGGTGCGGGTTAATTAACCTGGAGGCACGGCTAATTCCAGAGCCTCCTCGTATCCTCTGGCCACGGAATTTAGCGCCTGGTGGTGACACCCCGGCGGTGACACGTCCCCACTGCTGTGCCCCAGGGCTGCTCTCGGTTGTGCCCCCGGTGGTCCGAGCAGCCCCCGGGAGGGCTGTGCTGGGACTCCGGCGGGGGCGGGAGGAGCGGGACGGGGAAACTGAGGCAAAGAGCGGAGTCGTGCTGGGCGGGGGGCCCGAGCCGCCCCCGTCCCGCCGCCCTCGGGGCCGGGGGAGGGACCGGAGCGGGGCTGCCCGGCGCTGCAGCGGGCGGAGCCGGGGCTCGGCGGGGCCGCCTCCCGGTCGAACCCAGCCGTACCGTACCGAACCGAGCTGAGGCGAGCCGAGAGCTGCCGGGCTGAGCGGAGCTCCGCCGAGCCGCGCCGCACCGGGCGGCACCGGCGGTACCGGCGGCACCGACCCCGCCGCTCTCCGCGGTGCTGAACGGCTCCGCCGAGTCCGCAGGACGCGCCGCCGGCGGGGCCCGGCCCGGCCCGGAGCGGCTCGGCCCGGCCCCGAGCGGCCGCGGGGGATGGAGCCTTTCCTCGGCTGCACCGGCGCCGCGCTCCTGCTCTGCTTCAGCTACGCCGGTCTGCGCCCAGCGGAGGCAGGTACGGGCGGCCGGGCCCCTGGAGCGGCTGCCGGGGCTCTGGGGAAGGGGTTCGGTGCCAGGAGACACCCCAAGGGGGGAGCAGCGTGAGAGGGCAAGGCTGCGCCGAAGGGACGGAGTTTGGGGGCGCCGGGACTTTGGCAGGATTTGGGCGCGGAAGAGGAGGCGATTGGGGACACGCAGCCCCGCGGCATCGGGGCTCGAGCAGCGCCAGGCACTCGCCCCCGCCAGGTCCCAGCTGTGGGCGCTCGCAGCCAGGCATCCCTGGAGAGGGCGGCTCGTGGAGATGTGGAAACGGGGAGAGGGACAGGAGCCCCTCGTCCTGTGCTAGGGGAGGTTTTGGGCACCTGAGTAGCGGCCCCCATTCGTGTCATGAGGCTGAACTGGAGTGGAGGGGGCAAAGCCAGGTCTGCTCTGCCAATGCCTCTTCCCAGCTGTCCAGGGCCCAGCCAGGCTCTGCTGGGAGCTCTGTGAAGGCTGGGGAACCACCATGGCGCCAGAGGAACCATGGTGGCTCCAGAGGAACCAGGGTGGCCCCAGAGGAACCACCTCTCCAGGGGCAGTGCACATGCTGGCCATGAAAACCAGCCCCCTCTGAGCTGAGCAGGTCACCTGCAGTGGGGGATCTGTGGTGAAGGCAGAGGTCCCTTAAGCTGGACTTAATTTTGGAGCCACCAGGATGGACCCAAGTCCACTCTTGCCTTCATTGGCATCAGCACCCCCTGTGTGGGTGTGAATCAGGCACTGCTGGTGGAGCTCCCCAGTCCAAACCAGTCACCCTCCCAAGCAGTCCAGGGCTGTCTTCTTTGTTGGCTGCAAGACATTGGTGGAACAGCTGCTTTGATTCCCAGACTGCTGATTGCCAGGATATCTTGCATTCCAGGAGGCTGGGGGTGATTATTAGGGATGCAGAGCTCCAGGGAGTGGAAATGCCTTCGCTCCAGCCATCCCTGGAAGTTGCTGGAGTTACATTTGGCCTCTGTCAGGGCTGCAGCAACCCCCAAATGCTTTCAGCTCTGCCGCCCGTCCTTGGGCAGGCGTCGCCTTCTGAAGTTGCTGTTTCACAACTGCCAGATCCGGAGAGATTAATGAAACATTCCCAAAGGGAGGGAGCGATGAGGAAAACACCGAGGCACAATGGAGGCGTCTGCAATTGTGACAGCACTCGGGGTTTTCCGTAAATTAGGCCACTTCCCTGCTCTTCCCTTATCCTTGGATCACCTCGGCTGGCATCTCAGAGTAAACAGGGAGTTTTGTCCCTGCCCATAAACCACCTCCTGCTCCTGCCTGGGCCGGGAGGTGTCTGTGCCATGTTCCTGGGAGCTCACGGTGAGTTGTGTGACTTCGGTGTGGTGCTGCATACCCCCCACTGCCTCCTCCTTCTGTGTCACCCATGCCAAGGGTCCTGACAAGTTCTCCCTGCACGCAGGTGAGGCAGAGAACTTGTGCTGTCCCTGTTCTCCACAGCAGGAGCAGAGGGATGAGGGCACAGAGTGATTTTGCCAAGGTCACACAGAGGTAGTGGCAGCGTCACCACCAGCTCCGTGTCCCCAGCCCTGCCTGATGATGTGACCACCAGGCCACCAAGGCACTCAAGCCAAGAGTCATTGAAAAAGCCTGTGGGGAGAAAATCATTCCCAGGCAGGGATGGAAGCTCCAGGGTCCTTCCCCTTCAGACCCAGAGCTCATGTGAGTGAGTTTAAAATAATTCCTTTCATGAAAGATTAAAGCTGTCATTCTCAGGAGGGGAGTGGTGCAAATTCTTCCCTGGCAATGCCAGGGCAAGGGCTGGTGAGTGGCACTGAGCACAGGCCCTGCTCTGAATTCAGGGATTTTGGCCAGGCAGGGATTTTTTGCCAAGGTGATGCCAAGGTGAGTGAGGAGGGGAAGCAGGAGCAAGAGGATGAGGTGGCTGAGAATAATCTTCACACCAAAGCTCTTTGGCAACCCCCAAACCCTACCTGGCTGGGTGATCCCCTCTCATCATTCCCACTGCTTCAGAAGGTCCCTAAGGAAACACTCAGGATGGTTAGCAAGTCAGGAATAGGATTTAATTTTACCCTTGCTCTGCCAGCAGTCCTCTCCTTGTTAGGCTGAGCTAATGAAGAGAGGGGAGCTGGGCTGGGCTTGGGGCACTGCTCAGGACTCAAAGAGTAGTGGGGTGATGATGGAAGACCACAAAATAGGCCACGGCCCCTGTGACTTGCAAAGAGCCTCACTGTGAGGTGCCAGCCCATAGAGTAGCTCAGGTCAGGTTTATTTTTGGGAGATGGAGAGCAGAGGTGACAACACTGCTCAGGTAAAACCTCCCCTGCCAGCACAGCTCAGGACCAGCTCTCAGGACCTGCACAAGCTCCAGTTTGAAGAGCCCTTTCACAGCTCCCCCAGCTCAGCTGCCCAAAAAGCTGCCAAACCCTCTTGGCTGGATTCTGGTCTCTGCTCAGCTCTGAAGTGTGTTCTCACCCCCTGAGCCACAGCAAACCACCCTCACCCCCTCCCTAGGCAGCCTCCCAGCCTTGAAGTGGGAAAGAGAGCAAAGCAAAGGTGACAATCTGACTCCAGGGGCTGATTCCCAGCTTGTCCAAGCTCAGGGAGCTGGGATCACCCATGGATCAGGGTGAACAACAACCTCAGCATGCTCAAGAGAGCAGCAAAAGGTCTTTCAGCTATTTGGAAACAACAAACCAACCCATTCCAGCCCTTTCTCTCCATCCCAGAGGCCGGGGAGATTCCTGGCTGGCTGATGTGTGGCGTAAGCACTTTATTGATTTCTGCGTTGGGCGTAGGAGGGATTTAATTGGGATGTGGAGGTTTCTCACCCTAGTGTCAGGCTCTCAGCAGGGATTGTGCTGTGAGAGGCAGCCAAGGTTGAGCCATCCTCTTCCAAACTCTGTCTCCTGCTGGGAATGTGCTCGTGGAAAAGGGAGATTCCTCCCAGAGACGTGTGCTTGCAGTTATTAACCACTCACTCTGTGGCAGTGCCATCCATGTGCTGGTCCTGGATCCATCCTCACCCTTTGAATGTTCATTGCTAAACAAACTCTTGCTGGTTTATGAAGTGCCCAGAGGCTGAATTAAGGCCTGGATCAAGCATAATTCAGTTAAAAGCAGAAATGTATTGAGCAATGAAGCGGCAAACCTTGATGTGTGCAGTAAAAAACAGGATACAAGAGCAGAGCTGGGCTGGGAACACCAGCAAAATCCAGGGAAAGGTCTGGTGTCAGCACCCAGCACTGCCCAGGAAATTCCCAACCTTCAACCTCTCTGATTGCTCTGAGGTGTGGGATAAGAGGAGGCAGAAAAGCCCCTGTTCTCTGTGGATATTTGGATCCTGGATAAAACATGCCATGATGGGAATGACTCTGCTCTGAGTTGGCAGCATTTAAACCCAAATTGTGGCACTGGGGAGACCTGAGAGAATCCTGCATGTCTCTGGGACTCTCAAGGGTAGAAATATTCCTTCCTTCTGCCCAGAATTCCCAATGGCTGGCTGGCCACAGTCTCTGTGCTCCCTGAAAAGACTCCATGCTCCCTTGCAGCATTTCCAGCACATTTGGGCAGCTGCTCCCTGGAGAATCAGCCACAAAGCCAAGGGGTGGGCAGGAGGGGGCTGGTGGCCTATTAATATCCCATTTTTATAGGGAAGTGAGAGGCCAGCAGGAAATAATTGCCTCTTTCCCAGCTGAAGAACCACCAGTTGGCCTCTCTGCTCTTTGAAATCGCTGGATCTCAGAACACAGCTCCACTTCCTGTGGGGCTGGGAATGATCCTTGCTCCCACACGTTCCCCTGGGGCTCCCTTCATTAAAACCCTCGGGAATGCTGAGCAATGTGCCAGCCCTTCCTACATATCCCATAAAACCCACAAACAATTACATCCACGGATGGGATCCCTGCTGGGAGGGCACAGAGAAAGCAGCAAAAGCAGCTCTGTGTGAATCCACACTCGGGGAAAGGGTGGGCAGGAAACATCACATGGATTTTAAGGGATGCTCCTTTCAAGTTGTGTCCTTTCATCTCCTGCATCCCCAGGGAAGGTTGTGGTGCAGAAATCAAGAGCTACTAGGAATTAAGGCTGGAATTCACTGCTTCCTGCAGGAAAGGGCAGCTGGAAAGCAAGGAACGAGCTGCTTCAGAGCCTCAGCTCACCAGACTGTGTCCCTGGGACTCTGAGGCAGCTCAAGCCCTTCCAGCAGGGAAGAAGCTGCTTGGGAGAGGAGTTGAGTGAATTGGAAAGCGCTGGGAACACAGCACAGCCTCAGGATGCAATTCCAGGCACCTCCATGGAAGAGGTGAATTCAGGGGGTTGTGAGGGCCCCTTGGCTGGAGAGATAAAACCAGAAATACACTTTCATTTCAGACCTATGGCCTGGACTCAGCTGGCCTGAGGTGACCCCAAGGATGTGACCTTTCCACAGGTTCCTCCTCTCCTTTAGTGACACCTTTGTGGCCCAAGTACCTCCCTGATCCTACAAGACACCCCAGGGTTTGGACACCCCAATGTTCAGTATCCCCCCCAATTCCCAGGTGACAGCAGCAGTGGGATGGAACAAAACTTTTTTCCCTGCTCTTTCCCACCCCTCCCATCCATTCCACAGCTCCCATGGGGAATCCCCTTCCTAGAGCCCATACAAAGCCAAGAATTGTAAAGTGTGTATGTGGGGCTCCTCTCTCTCTCCAATTAAACTCCAACAATAACGAGGAAAACATTTAATGGAGGGCAGGGAGGAGTTCTCAGCATCGGGAAGGGATTAAGGATCATTTCCAGGGCTCAGGATTTTTTGGTGCACAGCGGAGGCTCCGACCTGCTCCTGCCAAAAGGGCCCCAGGTGCGGCGGAATCGGGGTGGGCTGGGCCTGGGGGATGGGACATTTCGGAGTCTGTGGGAAGCAAACGAGACGGGATTTTAGAAAGCCTCAGTTTTTAAGCTGCTACTCATGTTTAAAAGTCCTGATTTCAGCTGAAATCATCAGGGTTTCCCTTAATGAGAGGTGGGGCGATTTCTGTTGACATGAAAATGAGGGTGTTTTTCCATCTCAATTTGGGCAAATATCCTCTGCTAGTTTGCAAAGTGGGATTTGCTCCAGCATCCTGCACTGGGATGAAGTTAAAGTGCTAAAGCAGGAATCTTGCACCATCCCCTTATGGAACAGATAGGGAATGTGCTGCCCTCAGCAGCTCTGGAATTAACAGGCACAAAAAACCCCCTCTCGATCCACAACCCATTCCCTGCTATCCCTGCAGCATTCCCACCCTCTGTGCCTGCTCCCAGAACACCAGCAGCTTTCCCGGCTGCCATAGGCACAGAAGCAAAGTTTCCAGGAGTTGCACATGACTTTAGAAGGAAAGAAAAATTTGCATTTGGCACCTCGAAGCCCTGCTTGAGCTGCCGACCCCCTGCAGCCAGCTGGGAAATTACAGGAATTACACCTTTTCCCCTTGATCTCAGCCAGGCTGGGACTAATAAAGAGCTGCAACAGGGCCAGAGAGCCAAAAGTCATGTGGAATATCTTGGAACAGTGTTATAAGTCTTAGGAAGTCGTGATCTCATCATTTAATCTCCTGGGAATAGGGAGAAAACAACCTCATGGATGAAAAATTTGGTTCCAAATTATTCCCGCAGCTCTGAGAGCAGGAAATTAATTTTTCCTGGGTTTGTATTTCTGTCAAACACAGTTTAATTCTCTTTTTAGTGTTTTTATGCTGGTTTGGCACCACTTGGGTGTAGCAGTGCAAGGGAAGGCACATTGGGATCTGCTGTCCTGGGATTCCTGGTTTTAGAGCTGCTGACTTCACTACCCCATCCCTCTCTCAGGTATTCCTCCAAAGAAAGGTTCTAGAATGTTCCTGACCACCCACTCCAGGTGATTTCTCCCTCACCTCCATCCAGATTCCAGTTTTGGAAGCTTCAAGCTCTGGGTTTCAGCTTTGCTGAGTGCTTCCCTCCTGCCTCACAGCTCTCCACCCTCTCCCAACACTTCCCAGAAGAGTTTTTTGCTCTCCTCCAGCTCTTCAAGGTCTTCCCAACTCCCCCATATCTTATGCCATCAGGAAACTCAGACACTTTTTATGCTGTGCCTCCCTCAAGGTCACAAATTTCAAAGGGGACCTGAACACTCCAAGTGTTGTTCCCTTTTCCAAGCTTTTTTTCCCCGTGATCTCTGCTCTATGTTCCTGTGGGGTTAACTCATCTCTTTACAAAGCCCTTCTCCAACTGAATCTGGCTAAGTCAGTGGTAGCTCCTAAAAAAAAAGAAAAAAATTATATATATATATATATATATATATATATATTTAGCTCCTAAAAATACCCAGGGAAGACAACCACGCCAGGATTGAGCGGTGCAGCCAGGAAGGGTGAAGTGCTTGGCTGCAGCTGGAGACTGTTTTGTCTCCCATCCCTCAACTCCGTCATGTCCTCCGTATGTTCCAGCAAATTCATCAGGCATGACTCACAGACCTTCTCCGTGCACATTCCTGTCTGCTGACTGCCCCTTCCTAAAATTAGACTCGACTTTTGTTGCTTCAGTCACGGGGGAAGGTGAAGAGCTGCAGACCCACGTCCCTTCCTCGTGTCACAGCCGGCTTTGGAAAGGACTTTTATTCCAGGATGATCTGTCTCCCTCCTCGGCTTGTCATTGGCACTGCTGCTGCAGGGAGGGTGAGGATGGTGAGGGATTCCATCCTTCAAGAGGATGGCTGAGGAATTCTCCCTCATTCCATGAGGGCCAGGCCCTGGGAGATGAGAATGCTCTGGCTCAACACCATCTGTGTTGTTACTCCAGAAAGGAATGACATCCCTCGGTGGAATCACAGAGACTTGCTGCTCCTCCTAAAGTCCTAAATTTGTGTGAATTCAGCCACTCAGTGACTTTTTTTTTCTCACTGAGGGATTCACTAGATTCAGTCTGGCTTGAATTTTATTCCTGAGGGTCTCTCTGCTGGCTGTGAAAGGAATGAGGGATCACTATGCCAAGTGACCTTCAGCTGGGGAATTCTGTACTCCTGTTCTCAGGGGAACATTCACCAGGAGTGATGTCAGATCACAGCTTGAATATTTTCAGTCCCATCCAGGCGGCTGGGAATGACCATAAATCCAAAAAGTGTCACTGGAGATGGGCACAAGTGCACCTCTCTTATACTGGTGGTGACCTGTCCCAGCCCCAAAGGAGTGGTTATAATGAAATAAAAGTATTAATTTATCATAAAAGTTAGAATAAAATGACTCTTCCTCACCCTACTGACCTCCTGGGACTACTCAGAGAAAAACTGAAGATTGTGAATTAAATTTGACCAGAGGAGTGAGAACAGAGTCCAGCTGGAAGAGCTGTGCCAAGCCCAGGAGGTAAAACCTTCCCTCAAGATGCCAGGAAAGGTTTTTGACTGAGCAGTTCCCTTGGGAAGAGGCTCCTGGGGAGGTTGTGCAGGAACCTAGCTGTCCTTGGCAAGGCTGGGAGGATCCTGCTGGAAATTCAGCTGTGCTCTGGAACTGGGAATAAATGCAAAGCCTCAGGCTCCTGCTTTCCTGGCCTGCCCTTGTCACATTACAATATCCACTGTGTCCTGGCAGCTCCAAGTGGCTGCTCACTGGCTGTGCTCTGACACCAGCCACAGAACATTGTAAGGAAACATTTTTTTGCCAGGAAAAAGCAAAAGAAACTCTCTCAGTTACTCCACTCCTGGGTTTCAAACCTCAGAATGCTCATCAAAGCATTCGGTGTCTACACTTCCATGGCAGAGCTGGAAATTCCTCCCAGCTGTCACTGTCAGGGAACAACAGGGGAAACGGTGGCTGGGGAAGCTAGGATGAATGAGCTGCTCAGGGCTCAGATGTGGTGTTCAAGAAATTCTTCCCGAGGGTCAGATATTTCACACACAGAATCATGGAATGGTTTGAGTTGGAAGGGACAGGAAGATCAGTCAGTCCTACCGCTTGCCATGGGCAGGGACATTTTGCACTGGCCCAGGTTGCTCCAGTCTGGCCTTGGACACTTACAGGGATGGGGCAGCCACAGCTTCTCTGGGCAACCACCACCACCCTCCCAGGGAAGGATTTATTCCCTCTATGTAACGTAAATTTCCCTTCTATCAGTTTGAACCCATGTTGAATGTAACTCATATTCTCAGGTGAGATCTCCTAGCTCCGCCGTGGGAATTGAGACCTGGAGTAGATGCAATTTCCAGGTCACATATCCAAAATGGATCCTGAGGAATGGATCCTTTTGCACTCCTTTCCTTACCCTCACTGTGTCTCCTGCCCCTGTAAAGGTTCTGTTCTCCCTCCTTGCAGACAGCCCCTCAGCTCCAGTAAATGTCACGGTCAAACACCTGAAAGCCAACTCAGCTGTGGTCACTTGGGATGTCCTGGAAGACGAAGTTGTCATTGGATTTGCAATTTCCCAACAGGTACTGTGCCTAGAATTACCCAATTTCAGCCATGTCCATCTCCCCCTCAGGTCCCTTCAGTTCCCAAATCCTCTTGCTGCAGTTTAAGCCCATTCCTTCCCATCTCGTCCCTCGTGCTGCCGGAGGGGATTTGGCTCCCCTATCCCCTTTGCAGTGGCACTTTGAGCATTGGTGGCTGCAGAGAGGGAAGGATCCCGATGGTTTCTCCACATCCATGTGGTGGGCAGGGCAGGAATCAATGGCCTTAGGTGGCAGAAGATGCACACATGGCGGGGAGGCCTCTCCACCACTCTGTGCTCTCCTCTCTCGGCTTCCAGAAGAAGGATGTGCGGATGCTGCGCTTCATCCAGGAGGTGAACACCACCACCCGCTCCTGTGCCCTCTGGGACCTAGAGGAGGACACTGAGTACATTGTGCATGTCCAGGCCATCAGCATCCAAGGCCAGAGCCCTGCCAGTGAGCCAGTCCTCTTCAAGACCCCCAGGGAAGCTGAGAAACTAGCCTCTAAAAATAAAGGCAAGTGTGGGTGAGTTCCTACATGGCCCCTGGGACACAGGACTCTGCAGAGAAGAACCAGGATCCTGTGTGGTGAGAGGAGCTGGGAGAAACCCTGTGGGATAGACAGGATCAACCCTGTGGGATAAACACTCATGGGGCTGAGTGTCCTCACAGGATGTGCTGGAGAGGGCACAAAATGACAGGGAGATATCTGCTGCTGGAGGTGGCTGCTCCTTTTCCCCATTTCAGATGAGATTTAAGGAAGTGAGGAGGAAGTTTGCAGCTCTGTGTCCTGTCCCTACAAGTGGAGAATGCCAGGGGATATTCCAGGGCTGAACTCATGTGGAACCAGCCCCTCTGGATGGCACTGGGCACACCACTGCCCACAGGGCACTTGTGGCATTTATGGGGCCTCCTGTGCTTGGATTTCAGGGAAAAAAAAATACCCAGAGGCTCCCACTTTTCTTCCATTTTCACTATTTCTGCCAAATCACAGAGAGCTGAGGTTGGAAGATCTCTTGAGATCACCTAGGGAGGGTCAAGCAGAGCAGGTTGCCCACAATCACATCCAGCTGGGTTTTCAGTATCTCCATGGAGAAAATCAGGTACTTCCTCACTGGCAACTCCTTCACTTGTTCCTCTTTAGCCAAACCAGGGTATTGAGGGTTTTCTGTCAGCAAGAATCCTGCTCCAAAGAGGGTCTGGCAGTGCAGGGCTGTGGGGACACCTAGGTCCTTCCCTGCCAGCTGAGGGCCCAGCCTGTTCCCGGGCTTTTGGCCGTGGTTCTGAGGATGCAAGTCCTTGACTCTGTTTATTAAACTGATTTGGAGGCTGTAAATCCTGAATTGCTGTTTATCTGGAAGCACTAAGAGGAGCACTGTTCCTTTCCTGGGGGCCTGAATTGTAATCTCCTTAATGCTTTGAAGCCAAGGAGGCGAATTACACCCTGCAAAAAAGGCTCTGCTCCTTTCTGAATCCCAAGGCTCTGCTGAAAAACATCCTGCCAGGCTCTCCACGCTGCTAAGCTGGAACTGCTGGAGCATGCAAGGCTTTGTGACAGGTGCAGATGGCACTAACAGGGGACAAGGACAGCAGAGAGAGCAGCCATGGGGACAGATAACATTGCCCTGTCCCCTGCTCCTCCTTTCCCCGTCCCCTCAGGATGTCACAGCATGAATTCTGGAACTCCAGACTGGTTTGGGTTGGAAGGGACAGAAAGCTTATCCTGTTCCATCCTCTGCCATGGGTAGGGACACTTCCACTATCCCAGGTTGCTCCAAGCTGGCCTTGGTCATTTCCAGGGATGGAGCAGCCACAGCTTCTCAGGGAAATCCATTCCAGCCCCTAACCACCCTCGCAGGGAGGAATTCCTTCCTAAATCCTAATCCAAGCACCCTATCAGGACTTCCCCCCTGCTGGCTCTGCCCCTCACACACTGATTGGGGTCAGGGACACTCCTAAACCAGGCTCTGAGCTGGGTTTTGGGGTCTCACGGTGTCTCTTTGCCCTTGTGCAGATGAGGTGACGATGAAGGAGATGGCAAAGAAGAACCAACAGCTGCGAGCGGGGGAAATTCTCATCATTGTTGTGGTGTTGTTTATGTGGGCAGGTCAGTCTTAACTCTCCGTCAAAAGTAATATCCATGAGATATCCTTAGGAATGCCTGGGTGCACGTGGAACCATGGAAGAAACCTTTCCTCCCACAAAAAATACAGAGTTCTCAGCTGTAAGGGCATCTCAAGTTGGGCTTTGCAGCTCGAGTTTGGTCCAGTGGGAAGCAGAAAATGGATTTGATGGAAGCAATTGCCTATGGCTAATCCTGTAATCTCATTTTTTTTTCCAGACTGCCCTGATTATGATGCCCTCAGCCACAGAATCATGGAATGGTTTGGGTTGGAAGGGACATAAAGATCACTTTGTTGCACCCAACCTTCCACCAGAGCAGGTTGCTCCAAGCCCTGTCCTGGAATGTTTCCAGGGATCCAAATATCCAACAGGATATGCCTTAAGTACTTCAGATATTACAGGTTGCAGTAATTTTCTGGATATTATATGACTCCAATGCTCAGGCAAAATGGAGATTTAAGCGTCCTGCTCTCTACACCCACATATTTATATTTATTTATATTTCCCACAGAAATTTCCCCATCACAGAAGGGGATAGAAGAATCCAGGTGACACTGAATCAAATCAATGCATAATAATTTTCCCCCCCTTATTTGCATCTCCAGAGACTGGACAGCAAATATTCCTAAAGCCAAGAATCACATGAATACCAAAACGAATTTAGAAGATTTCCAGAACCTCTAGGCCATTATTTTTTCAGCATTTATGCCATGTTTTAGTTGTACACATCCCACTTCTAATGCTCTGCCAGGGAAAATAATCATGAATATATATAATTACATGGGGTGATTGAACAACTGATTCATCTCCCCGCTGTAGAATAATCTGAGACTTGGATCAGCTGGGAACAAAGAATTTGCTAATCCCACAATTTCCATTCCAGACAAATTACTTACATTTAAAAAACAAAAGGGGTGTGGGGAGAATCTCTCTACATCAAATGGGTCCTTTAAGAAGCCTCAATACACAAAAACCTCCTTCCAGCTTTTAACCCATCCTGTAGGACAATATTTGGGAAAATCCAAACGGAACCAATCCATGTCCAGGGCTCTGGACTGAGCCAAACCCCAGCTCTTGTGTTTCTGGGATTTTTTTCATGGCATTTTCCTTCTCTGTGTCAGTTTTACCCGCGGAAATCACACAAGGAGTGGCTCTGGCAGATGTTAACGCCTTTTCTCCTGGAATCAGCCATTTACCCACATTCCCAAAGAAAGAATTTGGGCCACTGTGTTTATCAGGAAAGCCTAGGGGCAACTGCCCAACTCGTTTTATAGAGCAGCTGATGATGTGATGCTGGAAGATTTAAATATAGTTGGCTATTAAGGAAGATTTTTTTTCTTCAGGGAGGGAAAAGCAGCATCTGCCTGGATCCACTTCACCTACGTGTCTGGAATCTGCAGGCAGAGACGTTATTTGGTGGAAACATCACATAAAAGCTGCTCAGACAGACATTTGCAGTCATCTTACGTGCCACGGCTGCCCCTGCTTCCCTCTCCACGTGCCTGGGTGTGTGTGGGAGGAAATTTCCACTCGCAGCTTTGTGCTGGTGCCTATTTGCAGGTGCTGGCAGGTTCAGAACCTCTCCTCTGCCAGCTCCAGCTCCAGAGGACAAGGGAGCAGAGGACACATTTTCACCAGGCAGAAATTCCAGGAGCTCCAGTGCTCGCTGAACCGCGGGGCTTGGTGTTGGTCCAGGTCCAAACGCAGGGCTTAAAACACTTCATAAGAGAGAGGCTGGAATATAATTAATCTTCTGTCGTCCTGTCTAACTAGTTTAGCGTGGAATCAAGGGAGGGAAGAGCCAGAGGGCTGCCCGGCTGTGCTCTGGGAGGAACTGGGAATGCAGCCGAGGCTGGCCAGAAGGGATCTGTGATCTCTGCGGGCTGCTGAGCTAGTTGGTGTGATCGCTGATGATGCTCTCTCTCCCGGCAGGGGTGATCGCCCTCTTCTGCAGACAGTACGATATCATCAAAGATAACGAGCCTAACAACAGCAAGGAGAAAGCCAAGAGCGCCTCGGAGAACAGCACACCCGAGCACCAGGGGGGGGGCCTCCTGCGGAGCAAAGTGAGTGCCCGCAACCGATTTGTGCTAAATCACCCCCCAAAAAAGCCTCTGTTAAAAATCCTTCCCCCTCCATAGCCGGGATGAGGGAAGGGAACACCCTCCACACCCACGGCTCTGCTGATCAGAGCTTTACTCCCACCTCCTGGATCCTGCGTGGCCGCCAGAAATCAGATTTCAAGCCACGTTTCTGGATGATCTGAGCATCTCTGGAGGAAAAAAAAAATTAGTTCCTTGGGTCCTCCCACAGCAGCACGTGGCAAAGAGGACACTGCTTCAAGTAATTAACTGGAGAGTTAATCAGCAGGAGCAAAGATGGTGACACACACGATGTCGACACATAAATAGGTCAAGCCTTTAATTTATCCCAACTTATTTCAATTAATTTAACTCCCTCGTGTTTCTGTTCACATCCGCACCCTATTTATTTAGTATTTTAAATCGTTATTATGGTTTACGATGGTTCAGAAGCAGTGATGAACCCTACAAGCCTAAAACCTCAACTCTGACCCTTTTTCATCATCATGAAGGGGTGGGAACGAGAATTCTCACACAACACGACCTGCGGAGTGCCCTGAGCTCTGATGTGATTTTTCCCTTCCACACATCCGTTTTTCCTTTGTTTTCTCTCCTAGTTTCCAAAAAACAAGCCTTCAGTGAACATCATTGAAGCATGACAACCTGACACCTGAGAGATGGACTCCATCCCTCACTCTCACTCTGCCTCTGAGCCGTGATGACTGGGGAGGTGAAACATTGTCTGAGCGATTTGCAAAACATGGCCTCGTGATTGTCACTTCGCTGGCATCCACCTCCTCATCCGTGTTCTGCAAAACATCTGGCCAGGAAGGGAAATCCTGCAAAAAAAACCAACAACAAAAAAACCCCGAACCAAACCCAAACAAACCCTGACACTCAAACAAAGAAGATGTAAAAGAATCAGTGACGCTGGAGCGATCCATGAATCACCTGGGTTGGAGCAATGCTTCCTTTCCACCCTCACGCTCCATCTTCTGAGACAGTTTTCCTGTTTTTATGGGAATGCACAAGGTTTTGTTGTGTCTTTCTCTGGTCTCACTGGCACTCCATCCCAGCAGTATTCCCAGGCATCAGGCACATCCCTCTCCAAGCAGGAATGGAGGGAAGTTCATGGCAAACACCACCGAGAAGCCAAATTTTGGCTCCTATGTGCTCGGGCATTGCTTCGTTCATTGATGTGTGTTGTGTAACACGTCTTGCAGGTGGGTTTTTCAAACAAAACAAAACAAAACAAAACAAAACAAAACAAAACAAAACAAAACAAAACAAAACAAAACGGCATCCCCCAGTTTTCATTCCCACCAGGAGAACTCCCCTGGTTGTTCTCCAGCCAGGCTGCAGCACATTCTCCACTGCTGCTGTCTCTCCTCTCTCACACTGGTGCTCTTCACCTCAGAAAAATTGGGGAACACTGAGGCATAGACCATAGACCAACACGAGGGGACACCAGAAGCTGTTATTTAGCTTCCAGGATAATTTCAACCATTTTCTTCGTGGTATTTTCAGCCTGGGCCTGAGTCCACCACCAATGGGATAAAAGGTCCATAAAAATGTAGCCAGTCAGAAAAAAAAAAAAAAAAAAAAAAACAAAAACCCACAAAAAAAAAACACCCACCTGATGATACCGGTTGCTATGCAAGGTCTCCAGGGGCAAGGGCTGTTTATTGTGGAAGGCTCTGGCCTGAGGAGCCTTTTCCTGAGGGCTTAAGTTCTTAAAATCCTTCTTTTAGTGAAGTTTCTGTGTAGGAAGGGCTGGTTGGAATGGCGGAATCTGCTGGAGACAGCCCTTCCCAAAAAGGGATGAGGATGGATGGGAAAGGGGCTGGGCTCCTCCTCTCTCTTAGGAAATGCTGGATATTTGTAAGCTGACAGGATCCCTGGGGATTGCTGGTGCTCTGGAAAGCTGGGAGATGCAGGACCATGACATGAAAAAGATTTACTCTTTGTAATGTGCCATGGGGTATCTGTATTTATTTAATTCCTCCACAAGACCACTCCCTATGCACTATGGGGATGAGGCAGGATCCGACTTGTTCCGTCAAATGCCAACAGGGGCTGGCCTGAGAAAGGTTTGGAGGACCTGGGGTGGGCATCCCTGAAAAGAACCAGGCTGGCAGTGAGGAGCTGCCATCTCTCCTCTTCCCCTGTCACCAGCTTTTCCCAAAGAGCTGGTTTGGGAGAAAAGCACTGGGAAGTTCTCCTGCAGATGTGCTAGTTCCAGCCTGGCCAACCCCAAAGGTGTCTCCAGGATCCTTTGCCTGAACATACTCTTCCATCACCAAGAAGGAGAGGTCGCGACCTCTGATACAGACAGAGCAATAAACATTTTATAATGTACAATAAAATATTAAAGGCATCTCTTGTGTCCTTCTAATGCCTGGATTTAATTATTTCATAATTCACCTGCTTTTAGCAGTACACACCCCCTAGAAATGGGGGTATTTTGTATTTCCCAGACCTAAAACCTAAACAGACCTACAACTTAAATATTTTTCTTAGCGTCTGGTGGAGAAATCCAAGGAGGTTCAGAGTTGGTTCTGGCTGCAGGACAAAAAAATAATTTGCACCATAAATAACACCCCAGCCCTACCTAGCAAAATTCTTCAGCCACGTCTGTTATCTCCTAAGGAAGAAATAGCATTTGGAATCCACAGCCCTACAAAGGGAGATTTAGGACAGATGGTACAGCATGTGCAAAATGATAAGGGAGATGCTCTCTCCTAATCCTGGAGCAGACAGCCAAGCAAGCAGCCCTCGGAGAGCTGCTCCAGAGGAAAACCAGCTTGGTAATTTGGCAGCCTGGGGGGGTGGGGGGGTGGTGGCTGTTTTTAAAGCCAGTTGTCCCTGGGAATTCAGACCATATCCCTTTTTTTCCCCCCACAGTTGTTGTTCCCTAGGGACAGGTTGAAGCTATTTTTTTCCATACATGGAGATGTGATCATTCATTTGGTAGAACAGAATTAAATTTAAAATGTCAGTTTGGGGCAGAGTTCAATATTCACATGTGGCAGGAGGTGTCAGGGTTATTTTGATAACCTGCATTTGATAATCCATAACTGCAGGCTTGAAGAGTATGGAAATGTTGTTTGTGAGGAGAAATAAATGGGGGGTGGCAGAATTCAGCCCATTCAGGGACTCCAAACGACTCAGTTCAAGTGATTCCCTTCAAGGAAAATTTTCAACCACTCTGAATTGAGGTGAAGGAGTAAATCCACACTTTAAGAAAAGGTTATACGAGAAGAAAGTTACTTATAATGCTGCTGTTCTGAGGGTCATAAACATCAAAGCTTTAAGTGCTGTCTGGGTATTAAATCCCACTGTAACCCATGAGAGTCAGCCCCTGCGTGAGCTCAATCCTAAACCCATCTTTAGAACAGAGACCTCGTTCCCATCAGCAGCTGCCAAAAGAGACTCCTGAGGTGTTTTACAGTCAATAAAGGCAGGAGATCAAGCAAAAATAAACTCAAGCCACACTGAGGGAAGTCATGCTGGGCCACAGCACAACACACCCTACAGCCCACCCACGTCCCCCCACGTGTTTTTGCCCTGACTGCTGATTTTGACTCATTGTTGGAAGCGGGAGCTGCAAAAGGGAGGTTTCAATAAATCCTAAAAAGCAGCAAGTGGGAGTGGGGCTGCTGTGCCAGGGATCCCAGAGAGGCTAATTCCCTGCTGATCTCTGGAAGCAAAGCCCTCCTAGCTGGTTCGGGATAAAACCCACTGATTTCCAAGAACCAACTGAGCAGAGATTCGGGGCACAATAGGAGCAGAGGGAGCTGCAAACAAAACCCTTTTGCCAGCACACCCAGGGCGTGTTTGGAGTTAAGCACCGCTCTTCTCCCTCCTTTCCCAGCACTGTAATATTATGCCTACAAGTACAATTTAACCAATAGATTCCTCCCCCACGAGTTTAGCAAAGAGGAGCCGCGGGAGGAAGTGTGGAGCAAACAAATCCTGCACAGCGTGTCCTTCCAACTCACAACACAGCCCCAGCCACTTGTCACCCCCTCCCCCGGGCCACCAGGCACAGGCACAGGCTCAGTGCTCCGAGGAAAATGAGAACACGAGGCGCTGTTTTTATTATTTTGATTCCCTGCCACTTCAATAGAAGCCGAGGAGGAAACACCTACACGGAGGGAAAAGTGTTAGCACAATCTCAGCTGGTAATGGCTTTACTGGAGGAGATGCCAAGGGAGAGAGGAACAGGCACAGCGTTTGCCAAAGACGTGAGAGGTGACATCACTCCAAAGCCAATGCCACAGCCGCCACATCTATTTTCCCCCAGCAAAAACACGGCACCTCTGCGAGGCCTGCGCTTCCCGAGGAGAGCTATGAAGATGACACCATATGTTCTCCACCAAATGTAATTTCCCCCAGATTTGCAGGGAAAAAAAAAAAAAAAAAAAAAAAAAAAAAAAAAAAAAAAAAAAAAAAAAAAAAAAAAAAAAAGGCGGCTTCCTAACGATGTGTAATGGGCTATTACAGCCTCGTCTGGAAGCGGAGCTGACCAAATTCAATTCTTCCCCAGTGTTTGTTAAAAAGCTGCCCGATCAACACACGCTTGTTATGTTAAAATATCTTCTGTTTCCTCCACAAATCTGGTATTGAATTGTTTGGTGACCTCAGGCATTAAAATGATGCGGTTCCCCCTCGGTGGTGCTGCAGCCCACACGTCTTGAGGAAGAAAAAAAAAAAAAAAAAAAAAAAAAAAGAACTGGATTCTCCTTCAGCCTCAATTTTGGTTAAGCCAGGAAAGGCACAGCTTGAATTTCAGATTCCCAGATGGAGGCAGCAAAGCTGGCAGCCAGAAAAATCCTCTTTTTCCTTGGAATCTGGACGTGCTGGAAGCAGAACCGTTGAGTGGCAATAACGACAGAGCTCCACGGTGCCATTTGACACTTTGCAGCATCGTTGTCCTTTTGAACTCACAAAACCCCCACCTTTAATGCCACCAACTGCTGAATAAAACCTATTTATACCATCCAGACCTGCTCTGCACCTAAATATCCTCTCAAACCAAAGGGAGAATATAATCAGCTTCCACTATTTCCCATTTCAGGATGTAATTTCTTCCTCCTTACAGGGAAGAGCTGGTTAGTTTTTGAGAGGAAGGCAGAAAAAAAAACCCCACATAGTGGTTTCATTTCAGTCTTGTTGTTTTCCAGCTGCTGTTGGCTGGCTGAAATACATTGATGAACACAAATTTTTAATTGTGAGGCATTTCATCAGTGCTCGCGCAGGGCTTGCACAAAGCCAGTTTTATTCCAGTTTTTATTGATATTACTGGGTTTTGTAACAGCAAAAATCATCAGCAGGGCCCTTGACTACTCTCTTACAGCAAACACACAGCAAAACACCCTGTCCTGCCATGAAAGCTTAATCCACAATCCCTCCCTCCTCTCTCCACCATTCAGATGTGAATCATTTGCAATGTCAAAGAGGGAAATTTGCAGCACTAAAACTGCCCAGAAGCCTCAATCCACCCCAAAGGGCAGAGCTGTGTCATGGCAGAGATTTACACTCACAAAGAACACAAAGCCCCTCCTGCCCGAGGGGTGGAAACACCATCAGCACCTCCCTGGTGTGGTCAGGAGCTGCTTGCTGAGAATTTCCATCCCTGGAAGTGCCCAAGGCCAGGTTGGACAGGGATTGGAACAGCCTGGGACAGTGGAAGGTGTTCCTGCCCTGACTGAGATGATTTGAATGATCATTATGTCCCTTCCAGCCCAAACCATGCTGGGATTCCATGGATATCAGGTGAAATTGTCCCCAGGGCATAGGTAAACGATTCTGTAGAAGCATCCGTGACTTACAGGGACAAGGTACTCTACAAACCTGAGATGTTCTAGAATATGTGGTTTTATTGCAAGGGTCGTGGGTAGAAAGGGCCTTCCCTTCAGCCACCAGCCTCGGCTGAAGGGAAGTCCCAGAGAGAGATTGAGAGAGAGCAAGAGGGTATGGGCTAAGAAGAGGAGAGAGAGAGAGCAAGAGGGTAGGGGTCAGAGCGCAGGGGGAAGAGAGCAGAGGTAAGAGCAGGGAAAGGAGAGCGAGGTCCAGAGAGAGAGAGAGCCAAGAGAGCGAGGTCTTGGTTACAATACATTATATCTCCTTTTGTGATGAATATTCTAATTTACAGTGACCAACCAATACAAGACACAAAATCCTATAGAATCTACATACAGCCTATAAGAACTACTACCTTAGCATGTGTTATATTTTAAACTCTAAAAACTACTCTTTAGACTTTTCTGTTTTGCTACATTGACCTTTGAATCCTTTAGCCAGCAGAAAGGTATTGTTCAATCAAAAGGGATTCTCCTTCAGCTGCCCAGGCTGTTGTTTTTAGGTTATAGAGTAACTAAGACTCGGTATCCTACAACTCAAAGTGAGCTTCCATTTCTATTTCGATTACAGGTTTCATATTTTCAGAATCTTTTGCTAAGCAATCATATTTATAAGGTTTCCCCGATTAATCTTTCCCAACATGATTCCTTTTTCAAAAAACCTAATTAGTGGGGTTCACTGGTTTAAAAGCCATGACCACCACATGCTGACAACTCTCATGTTCTTCCAAGGGATTTCTCCTCCTCCTCCAATGCAGAGCTCTCTGTAAACAAAATTTACAGAGGTAAAAATCACCTGAGAGGCTCTGGTGGCACCAAGGACCTGACACATCACAAAGCCCTGACACCAGCCATGCCCCAGCCCCAAAAGTGCTGTCCATGGCTTCCTTCTTCGATTCTGTGACATCTGGGCGTTTGTGCAGTCAGGTTCTGCTACAAGCTTCACTGCTGATCCTTTGGACAAATTATTTCCATTCTCCCTGTCTCAGTCCCTGCAAGTTCAGGGCAGGGAAAAACTTTGCCTGGTTTCCAAAGTCCTGTCCCACTCTGGGTGCCACAGAATAGAATCTATGAACCACTTAAAAAATCATCAGTACTGAGCGAAAAATTTGATTTCTTTAAGAACACATGAACCAAAAGCATCCCCAAAAATAGTCAGATTGTGATGATAAAAATATGAGACGATTTGCTGCCTGAATAAACTTAATTTGCTCTCCAAAATTCCACCTATAAATACCTAAAGGAGTCACAAGGCCCTGCTGGCACCCCTGGGAAGAACATTGGGAAGATCAACCTATCCACCTCCAACTCATTTGGAGCTGATCAGCAGCACAGGAAAGAAGAAAATGACATGTAAAAGCTGCAAAAAATATTTATAAACTCGAGTGCAAATCTCCTGAAACGCTTTTGCAGAAGAAGTTACAAATGAAACTTAAAACCACTGAAAACCAGACCAATTAACACCTCTAAATTCAGAACAAGAACCAGCACAAAAAGCAGCAAAATCCAATGGAGTTGCACTGGAAGTGTTCAGGAATTCTCTAGAAATCCTGGTGTTTGGCCAAGTTCTTGCTCACCCACTGGATATGGGTTAGAATTTGGGGAATTTCTGCAAAAAAAGTCAATCTAAAAGTTAAACACGAGAGGAGCATTTGGATGAGGCTGGAGCAGCAGCATCTCTGAAAAACAAATCTCCATTTCCTTGGTGCTTGCAGCTGGTACCTGATGTTCTTGGTAGGAGGTTTTCAAAGTGAAACCACATCCCAAGAAGGCAACTTTGAGAAGTGAGAACATCAAAGTTCCTTTCAGGAATTCTGCCTGGTGCTTCATCACTTCCTTTGCAAAGCTCCTTCTGCCTGGCCCACCACAAAGGCTGAAGGTTCAACTTCAAACAAAAAGTAAATTTTCCTCACAAAGTACTGTGCCCTCCTTAAATCCTCTCATTTGCACTTTCTGAAACAGCAAGACAAAACTCCACAAACTTTTAAGGCAGCCTCAGAAAAGCAAGATTAAAACCCAAACTACTTCAAGGGGCTTGGCTATCTGCAGGCCTCAGAGTGCTACAAAGCTTTGCCCCATCTGTGTTTCAAAAAAAAAAAAAAATCAACTTTGCTGTCTTATTTTGATCTTATTTATACACAGGGATGAGCCTAACTCAAGAAATCACATTTTTGAACTGCAAAACCATCTAGTTTTCAAAGCAAAATCCAACCATGGGGGTCACTCCTGCAAAACCACTGTCCAAACATCTGGTTTGGAGCAAAAACATCTGCCTGGCATAGGGTTGTCACCTCTGTCACAGCACAGAGAGTTTTCTTTTCACTGCTCAGCAAGAACAGGCAGTGACCAGAAAGGCTCCAGCTAAAGCAGCTTGGTCTGGATTCCACTCAGAGCTCAGGGAAAGGCCAATTCCTTGGAATTTTGCCCTTCCCAGGGTAAAATTCAGCACAGTACAGAGCCCAGGCCAAACTCCAAGGTTTTTCCATGCTGCAGGTCTCTGAAGAAGATCTGGGAAGGAGCTGTGATGGATGTGAACCACAGCTCCTTCCCAGGGAACACACAGTCTCCCCAGCAATCCCAGGTCTCCTTCAGACACTGCAGGATCAGCTCCTACTTACTCAAAGGAAAAACTTCTTGCCAAAAAATTTTGATACTTCTAGAAGGGATTTTGAGAAGTTTTCCTTGAGAAATCCATGGGTTGTTTGGGAGAAAGGGAGGTTCTCCAAGGCAAACTCTCACCATACACAGCAGTTCCCATTGTCTGCAACAAGTGTAGAAGAAAACACGATTTTTTTTACAGATTCTGAGCCTTCCTACATCTCAGTTCTATCCCTCGGCCTTCTGAGTCAGAGGTGAAATGGGTCATAAAAACAGAGGGAACATTTCCTACTGCCAGGGGTGCACTTTTCACCCCTGAGGAGAGACAAGGACTCGGACAAACTTTCACCCTGACTCACTCCAGGAAAAGATTGGAGCTCCTCTCCAAGAGGGGAAGTCCCAGAGGCAGATTAATCCCACCAAATATTTGGAGTGACTCACCATCCATCCCAGGGCTCAGAGGCCTTTTGGCCTGAGGAAAGGGGGCTGGATAAACTCAACTACCATGGAACAGTGCTTAAAACCTTTGGAGTTCTTTCTCCTTGGGCACATCCTCATTCCTTCCACAACAGTTCAGCCCAAACTAGAGATTTGGGATGAGGTTTTCAGGCAAGTTCCACTCATTTAAAAACCAGGAGCTTGGATTATTTTAGATTTGCTACTAGAGAAGCCCCTGGACCAGGAGCATCACACTCTGAACCCAGGTAACTTCTCACTCCCCTCACCATAAACTTAGAAATCCACTTTATCAATCCCTACCCCATCTCACATCTCTTGAAATTTAGGGTTTGGAGGTGGATTTCATTTGCTTTGAAGTGAAATCTCCCTCCTTAGCTCAGCCACTAAATGGAATTCTCCCTTTATGTCAGCACAGCCCTAGCTCTGCAACTTCCCTGCCTGCTCTCCAGCCAAGCAAAATTAATTTGGGCAGGTAAAAACTGCTTCAAGATTAAGGATTTTTCTTCCCCCAGCCAGCTCGGCATCAATCAAGAGACCAGAGTCTTTCAAGGCAGAGTCTGCTGGCAAAGAGTTCATTTGTATTTCACAGATTTGTTTCTCCATCTGTTCCCTGACACTGCTCTCCCTTTCCATCACCTTAAACACACTGTCTGTTTTTTTAAGATATTGATCTTTGTTATTACAGTAAAACCAGATGGTCTGTGCCTCTTTATAAGGTATTTCCTCCTCCTCTCCCTTTGATTCCAGGGACATCCAAGGAAATAATTTATCAGGTTTCTGCCAGGTTGTGAGAAGTCTGATAAAAATTTTAAAAGCATCAAAAACCTCTAGCAAGCATACCAAGCCTCAAGGAGAGCTCCTGATGGAATCTTGGTTGGGAAAAAAACGAATGGAGGTCAGGCAGGAGCCAGCTCAGCTTCCCAGAGGTGCCTGGAGCAGTGGAAGGTTCCCTGCTCATTGCAGGGGGTAGAACAGGACGATCTTTAAGGTCCTTTCCAACTCAACCCTTTCTGTGATTCTGCTCCAAATGACACAGTTTTAGGAGCCTCAGTATTTGTGTAGCTGATCCAGCCCCAGAATTCCCAAGGAGGATCTCATCAGGAAGGAAATAATTCCATTCACTGCTGGATAAAGGGCAATAACAAAGTGCAAACGCTGACAAATGGTCAGCTGGCAGAAATCTTGTGTGGTCAATTATCAGCCCCCCCCCATTGCCAAGCAGATGCTCAAATCACAGCTCATTTTTACATCTGCTCCAGCACAGCCTCAACAGCATTTAAATTCTTAAGGGAAGCTGCAAATAAATGAATATATTAGGATTTAACAGCATCTAGAAAGCAGAATGAGAGGAAGCACAAGTAGAGCCATGAGGTTGTCTCCCAACACACTGGAGATAGCTCAATGTGAGAAGTTTATTCTGAATAATCCTGAAAAGGATTTTTTTCCCAACTAGGCAGCATGACTTTTAGCATTCAACCACCCAACATAAGAACATAGATGAGATATATGCAGATATAAAAGTTATATACATGAAAAATGGATTTTATATACATGGAGGATGCATTTCTTGTATACATTTATATATATGAAAATTTTAAGTGCAAGCCACCGTGCAGATGAGGGAAAAGGAAATCTCTCCTGGAGCCAGCTTGGAATTCCCTTAGACAGCACAGCAGCAGGATCCAAGGAAGAACAGACAGATTACGTAAAAGATGGGATAGCAAAGCAAACACTACCCTGAGACAAATGCCAGGAGATTTGCAACTCAAAGCAGAGCTGAAGATTTGTAGCAGCAATATATTAGCAACTGCTTCCCAGAAGGAATTCCCTTGCTGGCTCTAAACCTGCTGATTTTTTCCTTCATGAATTCCTTGGGATCACTCAGCATTTCCTATGCAAATGACACACCCAGGACACTGCTGCAGCCGCAGGTGCAGAGGGACAGTACACAGGGCACTGCCAGCCCACCCAGCAGCTTTTCATCTGGGACAAACTGGCAGAACCCACGCTGTCTGTCAGGCTGGATTCCAAGCCTACAGCTATTTGGAATAAGAAAGGTTTGCACTAATAAGAAAATCAAATTGTGTGCATCACAGACAATGTTCCTCCCCAGAATAAGGGAGCTCGATTTCAACTTGCCAGCCTCACTCGTTTAGAGCTCCTGCCTGATTTTTTGTGACTCACAACATACGTCTTGCATTTTTAATTTGAAAGCAAGAGAAAACAGGCCATTTTAGCTTTCCCCGCCTCGTCCCCTCTGCATTACTTATGCTGGATTCATCTTCTGGAAGCAGCCCTGTGGCGATGCAGCTGTTCCTGCTGCCTGCCTAAGTGCAGGCTCCATACACACAACTGTCAGCTTCTTGTGACTCGCAAGAAATGGCAATTATTGCACCCATTAACACTCAAAATAACCACGGGGAGCCGTGGCTGGAAGCTACCAGAATATTTTGCCTCTCAGAACATCCAAGTCCTACCCATCAGCTGCCACCCATGAGCTGAAATCCAAACCTGCTCTTTGCAACACCTTCCTTTCCACACCCCCGCAGTCGGTGGCTCTTGGATGGCAACACACAGAGAAGGTGTCAAAAAATAAACCCAAATTTCAGCATTTGAGCTGAAGATTTACCCCAGTCTGAGCCCAAATTTCAGCATTTGAGGTCAAGATTTTCCCCCAGTGTGATTTCACAGGTTTCAAGGAGATGTTGGAGTCCTGGAGGTTTCAAGGAAGGACTGGATGTGGCACTCAGTGCTCTGGGCTGGTGATAAGGTGAGAACTCGATGTTCTGGGAGGTCTTTTCCAATTTTGATTATTCTGGGATAGTTGTGAACTGACAGGATCAAGTTAATCCCCAACAGAACAAGCCAGAGCTCAG